>NC_080087.1:53938898-54603064 GCF_950005125.1 Chionomys nivalis | reverse complement strand
ATGCTGGGAGCCAAAATCTCCTGCATGTGAGGCAAGCGCCTTATCCTGGAGCTATTTCCCACCACCAAAATATGAAATCATTTTGATAAGCAACACCTCAGAATTTCTGAGGGTCCCTTCCTCCCAAATTCAGAAAAGTAAGATTCTCTAAATTTAGGAGAAAATGACAATTACTGAGAAATAAAATTTTGAAGTATTCAGTATTATCAATAATTCTCAACATAAAAATTTCTCAGGCCGAATCTTCTGCAGTAATGAATTATGCTGGAACCCTTGATCTTGTTCAATTGAAAATGTTCCCATCTGTATTCGTGTTCTGGAGTTCAATGAAAAGCTCAAAAATAACATGGAAATAGATAAATTTTTTGGAAGACCCAATAAATCTATTTTGGATTGTACTTTTAAAAAAAGGAAACTTTTGAAGAACTGAAATAATTAATTTCATTTTCTAGCTTTGGGGGAAAAAGACTTAGGAAGTAAGCAAAGCTTAGCCACACGAACAAAGGAAGGTGTGACCCACAACTGAAAAGAGCTTCAAGGGACAGTGGGAGTGGGAGCTGGCTTAGACATGCCATTAACGTGTTCTTGTCATGACAGACTCAGGCTCTTGGCTCTAGTTTCTTCTAAGCTATGGTGGTTCATCGTCGCTGTCCACTTGACTGGGTTGAGAATCACCATGGGAACGCCTCTCTGAGTATGTCTTTCCAGAGAGGGTGAGCTAAGCAACAAAGATCTACTCTGAATACAGGAAGCACTCTACTGCGGGCCTAAGTGCTGGGCTGGATTAAAAGGAGACAGCCAGCTGGGCACTGCCATCCATGGCTTTCTGCTTCCCCACTGCAGGTCACCAGTTCATGAGTGAGCTCTGCTCCAAGGTTTCTCCTCAAATCGTGAGACAGATAAACTCTTCCTCCGTTAAGTTGCTTTTGGTTCTGCATCTTGTCCAAGCTATTAGAATCTGTAAGCCAGATGCTAAAAATGAATAAAGCCACTTTGATGACATTCAAGTCAACGTGACAATGGGGGTCAGAAAAATTTCCCCATGTCACTTAAGAAAGGCAGCAAGCCCAAACGCTTCAGGGTCCAAAGTCTGGTGTACATGGTGTTGAAAGACATGGGCCTGCCTTCTCTTCTCCTTTGACATAACTTTGTAGAGCCCACACACCAGGAGTGGGTACACTTGTAAGCCCCACTGACTTGTGTTTGGCCACGTGACTTGTCTCATCAACCGTAGCAATGTGTTCTCGTCAGGACTGCCAGCCCACAAATAATGACAGGGAGACTTAATATTAATTATGAAACTCTGGCCGCTAGTTTAAGCTTTTCCCCAACTTCTCTTATAACTGAATTACCCTTTCATTAATCTACGTTTTGCCACGTGGCTTGGTTATCTCTCCTGTGACCGTATGTCCGCCTTACTCTGCATCTCCCAGCATCTCCCTCGCACCTCAATTCATCCCTCTGACTTCCTCTCTCTTCTCAGACGTCCCACCTACTCTCTCCTGCATAGCCATAGGTCAATCGGCGTTTTATTAAACCAATCACGGTGACCCATCTTCCCGGTGTACAAAAAGATTATCCCACACCAGTCAATGGTAGAGATCATGACGCAATCAGATCTGGAACCCCTGGAAGAGCAGGAGAGGCTTGGTTTGATACAGGCGCTTCGGTGGTAGCTTTAACATGTATGGATTCCTCAGGAAGTTGCTGCCTTCTTTCTGGGATCCAGGACAAGGGGACACAATCATACCTGGATTTGACCGGAAGCTTTTAGCCAAGTCCTAGGAAGGAAAACTGGAACTCTGAGCCTGCAGAGCCGTCCAGAACAGAGGCTGGTGGTTCAAAGCCATTGAGGTCTGGAATCTATCCTGTAAGGCTAATGTTACCATGGTAACAGCTAACTAAAGTAACTTATCTTCTGTACTCTCAAAGGATGCTCCCTGGACACTTGTATCATCTAGATGCTCATTAAAATGAAGGAGAAGGAGGAGGAGGAGGGGAGACGGCTCAGTCAGTAACGGTGCTTGCTGCATGAATGTGATGCCCTGTGTTTGATCCTTAGTACACACACTAAAAAAAAGGTCAGGTGTGGTAGTGAGTGCCTGTCATCTCAGCACTGGGGAAATGGCGACAGGAGGATCCTTCGGACTTGCTGGCCAGCCAGTCGAGCAGAGCCAATGAGCTCCGAACTCTGTCAAAGTCAATGCAGAGCAATTGAGGAAGCCCCAGCATCCATCTCTGGCTTCTACACATTCACACATGCGTGCGCACCCACAAACGCACATCTACACAGAATGAAGATTCCCGGAAGAGGCTTACAAACACTGACCAAGCAGTTTGGCTAGACATTTCCGCGTGAGACATAAAATACAAGCATAGGTTAAAGCAGAGCAGTGTGGTGGTGTCTGTAAGGCCAGCACTGAGGAGGCCAAGACAACAAGATTGGAAATTCAAGCCCACGTGGGCTACATAGTGAGACCTTCTCAAAAAAAAAAAAAAAAAAGTCTACTGAATTACTATAGAAACAATTCTAGCTCTAGATCTTTCAAAATCTTGCTGTTATTCATTAAAACATGCGAAGGCATAAATTGGCTGTAACACTGAGAATACGGAAATAGCAAAACTATTAACAGAAGCAGGGCTAAATGAAGGATGAAGTCTCTGCTGTATGCTATTCTGTGTCGTTTGTTAAGAAGGTGGACAACGTGCAGATGGGGCAAGTTCTCTGAGAAGCATTGTTTGCTGAAGCGTTGGCGAGAGCTGATGTCGGAAGCAGCCCTGTCTGCTAATACAGAAAAGCCACAGAGATACTGACAAAATGGACTGGGGTCTTCCGGAGAGACAGTGTTGGGAGGAGGTGTTACTTTATCTATGGTGTTTGCTGTTTTCATGCCACTAATTTGCAGTGCAAATTTACATTTTGGGTCTTTAAAAATGCCAGCCCTTTGCAGCGTCAGCTACAGCAGAAGGACTGCAGCTGGGCACCCCTACCTGGGGCAGCATGAGGCGGGTGCTTCTTAAGTCCCATGTGCAGCTTCACAGCCACTCTCAGGATCCTGATCCCAGGCTGCTAGAGCTGTCATCCCAGGGACTTGCTTGTTCAGGAGTTGAGGCCCGCTCAACTTATCTGGCATGACCTGGCTTGGTTGGCTTCTCCAAAAGCTCTAGGCTGAGACCGTCCTTGGCCCTTCCTGGAGGGGCTTCGTATTCCTCATCCCAGCAAGGGAGGGTGGTGAGTGTTTCAGTTGCTTCCTCAGGTCAAGGCTAGGGGTGGGAGCCTTGTCGACTGAGCCAATAAGGCCGGGCGGGCAGGACCTGGACCACAAGTGTATGCCGTGGGACGTTCTGTTGCCACGAGTTTTCGGTAGGAGGAAGGGGAGAGGGCAAAGGTAAGCACTTTGCTACAAACTGAAGTCTGTGACCTGGGTCCAGATGCTGTGCTCCTACCTCCCAGGGGACAGCATTAGAAGGTGGGGTGCTGGGAGGCAATCAGATCATTGTGAGAGTTCATGCAACAGGCTGCTGTGATCTCCCCCATCTCAGCCCCGTGAGAACACAAGAAGATGGTCTTTGGGCTGGAGAGACAACAGGCAAGGGCACTGGCTTCTCTCCCCGGTTCAAGTCCCAGCGCCCTCATGGCAGCTTAGGTCTGTGGCTCCAGTCCCAGGGAATCCAATGCCCTCGTTCTTGTCTCCATAGATACTAGGCACATAGGTAGTACACAGAGAGACACGCAGGCAAGACACCCCTCACAGTCTCACTCATTTGAATGCTTGGTCCTCAGTTAGTAGCCCTGTCTGGGGAAGCTGAGGAGATGGAACCTAATTGGAGGAGATATGTCACTGGGGAAGGGCTTTGAGGTTTAGAAACCAGTGCCATTCCAGTTTGCTCTCTCTGTTTCCCGCTAGCATGTCTGCCACCTCCTCCCGTGATTCCCTCATCCCTCTAGAGCCATAAGCCCAAATGAATTATTCATTCTGTAAGATGCCTTGGTCATGGTACTTTGCGCATCAATAGGAAAGTACTGATGTAACCACAGACAGAAAAGAAGAAAGTTTTAAACTGAAGATAACTGTCTACAGACATCTTGGTGGCAGGGCCGGACAGACACCAAACCTGTTGAGGCCTGTATCTTGGATTTCCCAGCCCAATATTCTGCTACTTGTAAGTCGCTTGGCCTATGGCATTTCTGTTGTAGCAGCCAGTACAGACTAAGACACACGTTTAGAGACAAGTTTCTGGCTTCCTGTCCAAAGAAAGGCCTGACTGAGCAGGTCCAGGGAAGGCCTGGGTCAGTCTTTGTAAGGATTTACTTAGGTCATGCCAGTGCAGGCCCAGATCTGTGGTTTGAGGTTGGCTTGCTTGCTCTTCAGAAAGTTTGGGAGGGGTTGGGGTCAGTGCAAGAAAATGTACTTTATTTTAGCCATTGGGAGTCTCTCCCTCTTTTGAGAGGGCTCGAAACAATTTCTTGATGTATCTATGACCTATGACCCCAAGCACAGACCACAGAGGGAAAGGGAGGTATGAGAACAAGCTGGGGGTTGAGGGTGGAGGATGATGCTGGGACATTTGGGCACTGAGTAGTCACTAAGCTGAGGGTATCTGGAGCTGGATGAACCCCAGGCCCAGGGCCCCAGACCAGCTGCCAGGCCCACATCTGGAGTCAAGATTGCCATGGGAAATTCTTACGTGCTGGCACAATGTAGCTAACCCTTCAGCGCAGTCTGCCTGAGGGAGCCGCTAGCTCTTCTTGACCTGGGGCCATAGATCCTTTCACCTGAGTGACCGTGTGTCCAAATCTCTCTCTCTCTCTCTCCTCTCTCTCTCTCTCTCTCTCTCTCTCTCTCTCTCTGCCTCTCTCTGCCTCTCTTCCTCTCTCTCTCTCTTCCTCTCTCTCTCTCTGCCTCTCTCTCTCTCTCTCTCTCTCTCTCTCTCTCTCTCTCTCTCTCTCACACACACACACACACACACCCTCTCCCTATAAGCCTAAAGTCAGGGGTACCTCTTGGTTCAGCTGAGGGTAGGGCTGCAGGCTCCCCATTGACACGGAAGTCTCCTGCATTGGGTGTTCCAGCTGTTCTTGTCACATTTAGTGTTTTAATTGGAGGCTACAGCAATCCTAACACAGTAAAGAGCTGATAGCATTTCTACCCAGTGGAAAGTTCCAGAAAGTCTAGTGTTAAGCACCAAATCCAGTGTCGTGGTTCCAATCAATTCAGGAAACGAAATTAAAAAAAAGTCTTCCATTTATTTGCATCTCTGAGACTCAGAACTTCTAGCCAAAAATGCGTTCTTTGATTTTTCATCCCTTTAATGTGAAGCATTCTCTAAATGCATTTCCATTTTAGAAAAAAAAAAAAAAGCCTTGTGCTGGCATAATGCTTCGTATTGAAGAAACTCAGATGGCAACTGAGGATTCCGGTCATTGGATTGAGTTCAGCGTAATATCAGAGGGTCTGAAGTGTGCCAAGTTCCTACCCTCAGTGAATCTGGAGGCCAGAAGGAAACTCTAGGACACAGACTGACACCCCAGCAGGTGGTGAAGTGGCGCATGCCGCCGGATGACCAACAACCAAGTACAAGGTGCTTCTAGAAGGGCAGCCGTCTCTTGATGTTAGGGTCCTAAAGGAAGAGTAAAGTCTTTACAAAGAGGACTGGGCACAGCAAGTCTGGAGGTGTGGGTCATTTTATGAAGCCGGAAGACAGGGTAAGATGATGGGACAGACAGTGGGGCCAGTTGCTGTGAGTGGACTCCCTTGAACTAGCCCACACGAGGAGATGAGTCTGATGACCCCAAAGAGTGTTCAAGGCAGTGTGGCGGACTCCCCACCGAGACTGTAGGCAGTAGCTGTCCCAGGACCACTCTCTGGGGGCTCTCTCCAGCCACTGTTTCTTTCTATAGATTCTGCAGATTCTCCCATGAAGCCATCTCTGTCCCCAGCTCCACTGCCCAGTGTCTATCTAGTCTCTTAGTTTTGGTTGCAGCCTAGGGGAGATGATAGAATAGCCAGTAGCTAAAGACTTGCTTCCCTCTGGCTAGATTCCACTCCACCCATATGAACTCTTTCTGAAGAGCTGAGTGTCACATGTTATGACACGACTTCTGCCACATGCCAAGCACTGCTGTTTGCAGATGGCTTTTTATCTATTTATTTACTGTTTAAAATAAATGTTATCTAGTACCTGGCTTTTGTCTGTCTCCTCTCTATGAGCCTTTATCGTTCCTCTTTCTCTTGCTGACCTCCCCTCCCCCACTACCTCCTGCTTCTGCTTTCAGGCCCCACACATATGATATCTTATTCTTCTCAAAGGCTATTTTACTACATGAGGACCTAGAAGCTAAGTAAGAGGCTCAACGAAGTCACATAGCTTGCCCAGAGTCACACAGCTAGTTGGTGACAGAATGGCGTCTGAATCCCAAATCTGTACTGATTCGAAGCCCTCACTTTTCATGTAGCGAGACACGAGAGAATACAACCCCCTGCGTGGGTCTGCAGGGGGCTCACTAGTCACCCGTCTGTGAGTCTGTCCTTTCTGGTCCTCCTTTGCATCTTGTCTCTCTGTTAACAGAGTTGTCATCATTCACCTGAACCCAACTTGCTCTAACTCTGTGTCCCTGCCAGTAAAGCAGGGGTCATAAGAACAGTGACTCCTAAGGGAGGCAGAGATAGGCGGATCTCAGAGTTGGAGCTTTGCAGACTGAATTGCAGGATAGCAGGGGCTGGACAGAGAAACCCTGTCTTGAAAAAAACAGAAACAAAACAAAATAACAACCAAAAAGACTAATAGTGATGATGACAGTATGTCCCCAAGATGTTGAGAACGAGCCCAGAGGATGTTCATGAAATGCTTAACCCTGAACTTGGCACTTGACCCACAGTTCTGCAGAATCCATAGAGAGAACAGTTGCCTGCAGATGGGGCCACAGGAACTTGCTTAAAGATGGAATGGGAACTTGCTTAAAGATGGAATGGGAACTTGCTTAAAGAAGGAATGGACAAACATTTTCTATAAAGTAAGTATTTTCAGGGTTCTTGGGTCAATCAGTGCTCAACATTGCTAGCACTGGGTGAAGCCAGCTCTGGCAGGACAGAACCAGATGGGTGTGGCTGTGTTTCCAGAAAACTTTACACCCAAAAGAAAGCCAGCCAAAGGGTCCCAAGGGTGTGTTTTGCTGGTTCTTGCTCTTTGTCTATCATGAGGGACGATGCAAACCTGTTTATCTCATGGATGTTTCTCAGTCATGAGAGACATTGGTTGGTGCCTGTGTAGATACTCTGTAAATACTAAAAGAACAACTAGTGGGCCTAGAGTGCTTGCCTAGTGTATGTGGGCCCTAGGTTCAATCCCCATCGTGGAAAGAAAACCAAAGTAAAGAATGACTAGTGAGAGAAAGCTAGCTAGGAAGGACAGACAGACAGGGGGCAGAATGTTGAGGCTTCCCTGGGGTCAGCGCAGGAGGTGGGTGTTTTAAGTGAAGAAAGATGTAACAACTTAAGGACCTATTGGAAGGACTAGAGGAGGACACCAGGCGAGCCACTCTGCCAGCAGACCAGCGGCCTCTTGCACAGACTAGGAGGTTGAGATACAGAAAACCACTGTTGGAGCTGTAGTTACTGTGACTGCCAAAACAAGGCCAGAGGGTAGCCAGGAAGCCAGGAACGGCATAGGCTGCCACCATCACCTTTGAGTGTCTGTTAGAATGTGGAGCCTAGCCAATGGCACCTCACCAACTGAATCTTGACACCCATGACTGGAGAGAAGACATCACTGGCTCCATGACCTTGCTTCCTGGTAGGACAGAAACACAGGCTGCAAGGACCTGGCATACACCGTCTTTCTGCCTTCCAAACTCTTCCCGAATACATCTGATTGGTGCAGCCCAATTCACAGTTGTGGTCTAAACAGCAAGGCAGTCTGGGAGATGCAGTTTTCATGTCCCTAACACAGTGGGGGCGGCATCCGGGAGAGCTGTGAGAGCCTACATGTTCTGGTGATGGGCCGCTGCAAGACAATCTCAAGTCTCGTGGCTAGAATCCTCTGCCGTTTCTTTTGCATAGAAACTTGAAGTTAGGACTCGGTGGGTGCAGCTTGTCTCTGCTTTGCCGTGAGTCAGCTCGGAGGTCTGAACACGGAGCTCTGCTGTGTGAGCCAGCCCACGGGCCACCTGGGAGCCCAAGTCCTCACCCACAGTCCCAGCTGGGTTCTTGCTCAGCAGCTAAGGACAGCAGCTAGCGAGCTCTCTATCTCAAGAGATCCCCAGCTGCTGCTCTGGGGAGGAGAGGCCAGTGGTCCCCAGGAGCCTCTCTAGCTGCAGATCTCTGAGCAAAATACACGACTTCCCTCTAGTTCTGCCACGAAGTTCTGGGGGTAATCTGTTATGCAGTAAAAGATTGCCAGAAAGTGGGGGGCTACGCTGGATGGAAAACCAATGGGACAAGAAGTAGCAGAGACAGAGGGAGGGGTGATGGTGACCCTGGCTGAGCACAGTCCCTGCCCTGGGGCCCTCACAGTCAGGCTTGCCAGCTCCCTAACTTGGATGCTTTTGTCTGCTCGACACTAGACTCCAAGCTCTGGCTAAGTCCTTGGCGTCTGCCACTGTTACAAGCACTGCTACCCAGGGACTGTCTCTTGCAGAAACCGTCTCTCTACAGTTTCTGATCATGGCTGAAAAGCTTCGATTTTAAAGCTCTAACCAGGCTAGGCTGACCTACTGAGGCTAGGATGTCTCTGCAGGGTTTCGGGACAGCGCTGACGAGTTCATGCGGCGGGATTGACACACGGAGTTGTACCGCACAATTTGAGGGGGTGGCATTCACATTTGAGTCATTATCCCTTGCATATTTATTGTAACTATTTCCTGGCAGACGGCAGCAAAGCATGTGGAGGTAGGGGCGCCCTTTCTATTTGCAGAAAGCTGATGGGTAGCAAGTGGCAGGAGACACAGGTATAAAACTGGTGTCTGATCAATCATAGGTCAATGGCAGGGCTGGTAACTGGGGTGGGACGGGGAGGAGAAGTGGGGTCAGGGAAGGCCTTTGTCTGCCGAAAATGGGAGTCCAGAAGAGAAGGGTTGAGATTTATGAGGTACAGAGTTCAGATTTCTGAGACAAGCAAGCATACAGAGGAGACAGGGCAGGTCTCCCACAGGATGCCTCCTCAGGACAGTCCAGCAGCCACAGGTTCTCCTTGAAGGGTAGAGACCTAAGGGTTTAGCTAGGCATAGTGGCCCACACCCCAAATGCCAGCAGTTGGAGGACTAAGGAAGGGAGACCTTGAGTTTGAGGTCAGCCTGGGATGGATAGTGAGAATTTTTCTTTAAAAGACAAAAGTCTGCCTTTACTAAATTAATAGGGACCCTAGGAAGGGAGACCAGACAAGCAGACAAAGGATGGCATGAAAATGGTGGTGACTGGAACCTGAAGAAGCAGAAGGCTGTGGGGGATGGGACGAGGAGACTGACTGGCATGGCTGTGCTCTGCGGAAAGGCAGGGCACGCTCTAGCTACAAATGCTGCCCTGCTTTGGAAAAATCTGTATTAGTCGAGAGCAAATATCATAATTCAGAGCAACAGGGCAGTTTCCGACTGTCAGAGCAGATTACAGGACCCCTTTTTTTATTTCAATCGAATGGGAGACTGAGGAACCTTTCCGGTTGGAGCAACGCTCTCCATTTTGCATTTGCTTTCGAAAACAGACTCTGAGCCAAGCGCAGCGTTTTGTCTCATCTATGTATCTTCCGAGGTCCCCTTTGGTTGCACGCACGCTGCTTTTGTTCTTGGCTTGCCGTTTTAAGTACAGCTCTGCTCCATTTCCATCCGCCCTCTGCTATTCAAAACACAGGAACTGTTTGAATCAGAGCAGACAAATGCGGACAGAAGGAAGCCTCGCTTTCCTGCCCTCCAACACAGGGAGGTCACGGTTTAGCGATAGCAAAGACAATGATGAATGCCTTGCGTTTTCACTCCGAGACCTTCAGGAATGTACAAACAAATATTTCCTGATATTCACAGGTGAGAGGAGGGAGGTGAAGTGGCTCATGAAGGTTTTTTTGCTGATTGCACCGTTTCCTCCTCCGCTTCCTAATCGTCTCACGACGGTGCTTTGCTGAGCGCCCCTGGAGCTGCCCATGTTTTAAAATCAAGAAGTCTATCAAAGTAGAAAAAAATCAATGCATTTTATGTTAAGGATGCGGGCAAATTATCATTCCGCTCTAAGAGTCCTCTCCATCACTATGTTGTGCACAGTGTAACATGGCTAATTTACCAGAAAGCATTGTTATTCGTTCTCTAATTCTCTAGGCAGCCGCTGTCACGCGCTAACCATCTCCTCGGCACTCTCTGGGATTGACAGACCTCCAGCTCCATTTGGGGTGGCTGGGGTTCCAGAGCCCCATCTCCAGAGGCTTGACTCCCTCCTGACATCCTCCAGTGCTTATCTCCTGGGGGTGTCTGAAAATATGAAACGAAAGGATCCACATGCTTGGATTTAGTTTGTGACAGGCTTAGGTGAATCCATTATAAACACACAGAAAGAAAGAGAGAGAGAAGGAAAGACAGACAGACATCTCTCGTGCTGTGTCCCCACAGTGTCGCATGTGTGCTTTTCATTAAAACGCTATCTGAATAGTACTCGTTTCATCCTCCCCTGCTTCCAAATAGCTACCCACTGGTTATTACATAGCAAGCACCAGATAATTAACTAAAAGAGAAATATCCAGAACAAAACAACCAGAACACCTTGTGATTTTGAGTAGTACCTTCCAGGAATTTACATCTTGTTCGACGCAGCAAGTAAAACGGTGTGGCTAGCAGGTACAGAAAAATGGGCACACCAATAGGGGAGCTCTCTCTATCGGTCGCCACAAGGAGAGGTATCAAGTTGGTACAAACCCTCGGCTAGCAGTTCTTGGATGCTTGTACTCTCCATTCCCAGCCACACTCCAGCAGGAACCTGGAATCAACATCCTGTCTGGACCTTATTCTTGGGGTTGGAGAGATGACCTGATGGGTGAATTGCTATGCATTCACGAGAAACTGAGTTTGGATCTTTAGACCCATGTAAATTGGACGCAGAAGCACACATGTATAATCCCAGCATTCTTAGGACAAGGTGGGAGGCAAGCAGGTGACTTCCTGAGAGCTCTCAGGCCAGCTGGCCTGGTGTACCCAGTGGCAAACAAGAGACTCCATTTCAAACAAGGAGACAGGTAAGGACTAATGCCCAAGGTTGTCCTCTGACCTCCACATGCGTGCTGTAGCGTGCACATGCCCACACTCATACACACACACACACACACACACACACACCAACAAACCAATGAATCTACCAAAGAAAAAACAGTAACAACAACAAAAAACACCAAAAGCGTCTTACCCTCTGTCCTTGAATGGTGTCACTTACCACCTCACTTTCTAGAAAGTACAGAGAGAGAGAAAGAGAGAGAGAGAGTTTTAATGCAACTGCTTTGTTTTCTCTTTGCACTCACACTTCTGTGTTCAAAGCATGGGAATCAGGTGTCACCCTGAAAGGCCGGAAGAACCACCTCTATCGAGCGCTGGCTGTGGTCCCCTGCAGATCCCATGCAGAGCTGACACTGGCTTCCCCTCTACAGACAGCTAATTGCACTGGGTCCTTTGGGCCTCTGTCTTCACTGGACTGTGAATGTTAATTGTATGTCTTTTGAGTTTTGGGGGCACATGGTCAAGCTCATAATGAGCATACACCGGAAGTCTGAAGCGAGGCATAGTCACCAGCACTCATGTGTACCCATCGTCATCACTGCCTTCATCACGTTTCTCCAGAGAGCGGTGGCCCAGAGCGTCTCTCTTCCCAGCCTAGGCTTCTTCTCCTTTGCCAAAGGTCTCCATCCCTCCATCTCCTACCTGTGACATCCTGGCCAAGGAGGCCAATCTGATCTCTCTCCAGGAGGCTCTGGGTGGCTCGCCCTTTCTATCAAGTTCTCTCTTGCCTTTTCTCCCCTCGGTCGTGAGGCTGTTCTCGGCTGAGTGGGAAGGGAAGTCAGAAAAGCCTCACGAGAACGGGGCAATGATACCCTTCCCACGTTCAGTCTCCACACACAAGCAAGCCTCCACTTCCTACAGTGCTTCTCACACAGGCCGGAAGTACTTGGTCATGCACTGCAACAGGGATACTACAAGCACTGGCTGGGGACATTGCACACCTGTATGGTTTGGAGAAACAGTTTTATATGAAAACAATGAGATGGTTATCTTGGGAAATGGAACAAAGAGTTTTTATAAAATTATCAAATTCAAATAGGACCTCCCCTGGGCCACACTGTAGAGTACACCTCAGTTGGTGACTTCTTACTCCCGTGCAGTCAGCTAGCACGCTTGAAGAAGTCTGAGTTGGTACCCATGGGTGTTGGGGCAAGGCCCGGGGAAGGTGTGGAACCACTGGTTGTGCCTGGTTCAGGTTGCAGCTAAAGCCTTCACAGTTATCTTGGAGACTAACAACTGCACACTGTAATGGGCAGGGTTAGTGCTGAGGCGGCATAGTGCAGCCCCCTTACACTAAGCAGGCTCTCGGGTAAGAAAGCCATCGGAAGGCTAGCCATTATCACCCCACTGATTGGCGGGTACTATCCATCTAACCATCCACCCATGCATCAGCCCCCCCATCGGTCGGAAGCCCATCATTGTTCAAGGTGAAGAAGAGTAAAATCAAAATACCAAGCGGTTCCCGGTCTTGAGGAGTGCTCGGCCTGCACCAGAAAACACATCGACAGAAGAGCAGTGCACTGAACACCCTGGCAGCGTGAAGCGCACGGTGACATGCATTCTGGGCACTGTAGAGAGAAGTATGTCCTTCTAGCTGGTGGGAGAGCAGTTCCTTGTCAAGCGATACGTTCTTACAGGGCTGTTCCTGCAAAACCACAAAACCACCGATTTGTATTTCAGCCTCTAGATTGGTGTTGGCAGGCAGCGTGCTGGAGATGAACCCAGGACCTCGGCTTGCAAGGCAGGTGCTCTAGCCCTTAGCTCTGTGCTTCCAGTTCTAACTTAAAGTAAGGGTACATTGGTCCTCCTCATGGGATTCTATTTTGCCTTGGGTAAAGAGGAGGAATGGTTTGGATGTTTGTTATAAAGCTTCTCTGAACATTGATATAAATACAAATCATGAAGTTTCATTTGGTATTTAAGATACTACAGGCATTATTTTTTCATTATGTTCTATGGAGTTAGAATCTACACTTGAGAAATTTTTTTCTTTTTTAAAAAAATATAGATAATGAAGCTGCTTGAGCTACTTTTGTCCCCTCCAGGATCAAAGCCAATCTCCTTCCGTCCAGAAAATAGGTTTTTGACATCAGCCTAACCGAATCTCACAGTGTATGTTACATGCAGTGGAAAGCAAGCCAACAAAAGTCATCTGACTCTATTAAAATCTCTTTCAGAACTAACTGATCAAACACCATTTTTTCTTGAATACAGCTTGTTAGGAAACAAACGCCTGCCCCGTGTGTTTTCTTGTTCTGCGTCACGGCCAACAACAGAGGTGGCATCTCTTCTACAGGAAGCTCTGGTGCTATTTTCCCCAGCATGCTGCCGAGAATCTTACCTTCCCATGAAAGAGCCGTTCCAGTTAACATGGCAGACACTGTTACAGGCCCGTGGGAAATCGCAGATAAAAATTCTGCAGCCCTGGCGCTGCTAGAAAAATCCTTGGCTGCCAAGATTTAGCCACAGAAGGATTCCTATCTGTCTCCAGGGGAGTAAACACCTGGAATCTTTTTTTTTTTTTTTTTTTTTTTTTTTGGATTTTTCGAGACAGGGTTTCTCTGTAGCTTTTGGTTCCTGTCCTGGATCTAGCTCTTGTAGACCAGGCTGGCCTCGAACTCACAGAGATCCGCCTGCCTCTGCCTCCCGAGTGCTGGGATTAAAGACGTGTGCCACCACCGCCCGGCAACACCTGGAATCTTGAGTCACGTGTCAGGCTTTGTGGGATCATCGTTCCCCTTGACTTTCCCCATGGAAGCACCTGTTCCCACCACGGCAGGCCCTTGAAAGTCCGTGCGCCTGACGCTCTGACACACGGGACCTGGCACCTACCAAGGCCTTATCAGGTAACTCGACACTGCAGTCTGAGTTTGGGGTGCAGCGTCAATGGAGAAAAGAGGGATCCTTTTATCGACCTTGACTCGTGGGCCAGTCAGCTTCGTATTTGATTATTTCAGAAGTGAAAATCACTTGTTGGGAAGGCATCCTGTGCGCTGAGCAACGCCAGTTGGTGGCTCTCCTTTAGAGCAAGTACTTACCTCTTCATTCTGGGTTACTGAAGAAAAACAACAGCAATAAACAAAGACCCCACCCACCCACCACAAAAACATTTTCACCTCCTTCGCAGTGAGCAGGTGTAGTTCCCTGACCCCAACCTCTTGTGACCCCCAAGAGGTGACCTCAGGGTGAATCAGGACTCCCTAAAGGTGACCACGGGACTAGTTCATTGGACACTTGGAAAAACCTGGATCCTTGCCTGACTTCTTCCTGGTTGCATTTCTTCTACCCACATTCTGGATGTCCCCGGGTTCTGATCTCAGAAGTGTGCCCTCGAGTTGTCCTATGTATGTCTTTAGTTTTTTCTTATATACAAGAATCCAAAATCAACTCACTCAATGAAATGAAAAGCAAATAGTTTTTATCTCAAAGAATTTCTGCTTAAAAGTTTTTCAGATTTTTCAGTAAGTCAAAACAAAAATCCTCCAGAGAATATTTGCAAATTACCTCACATGAAGTAAGGATTGAAAATCATTATCTTAAAAAAAAAAATCTAGAACCTGTTAATGATTCATCTGACATGATAAAAATTGTACCTAATAAGTCTGAAATTCTGTCAAGGGTATTCATATCCAAAATAACAGTTTTGATTTTAAAATGTTTCATATGTTCCCCTCAAATGCTAAAAAACCTTTCTGAAAGGAAAGTGTTATTTCAGCAACAATAAAAGCCTTTTCTTCCTATGTGGCTCCATACGATACCAGTGACCTTGGCGTTTTAAGAAGTTAAGGCTGCAAGGAGCTAGCATGCACCTGCGCCTCCTCCACACTGACCCTCCTGAAGCTGAGATGCCCGCGGCTGCTCAAGGTTCTTCAGGGAATGATGGTAGAGCTAGGCCTGGGCCGTCACCTGGCCCACCCACCGCCCTTTCCTCACATCACTGTCTCCCGCTGAGCAACTTCATTATACAAGTAGAGGGGTGCTTGGAAACGAATTTATGTCTTGAGATCAGGAAGGACTCTACAAGTGAAGCCCAGTTCATTCCACTCAGAGACAGGGTCAGGTAAGCTGTTACAGTGCTCAGGCACGCCCCGTTCTGCTGTAACAACTCTCGGAATCAGCCAATCGCTTTGCCTTTTGGTGGGGGAGCGTCTCCAGATGTTCTGCATGTTCCTGTCATTTGGAAATCACTGCACAATGGCCAAATTCACCAGGTGCTTCTCCCCATCTGGTGCGGGACAGCTATGCCACAGAACGCCTGGGGTACCTCCTGTGACGTACACAAACGAACCAATTGTTTCAAATGTAAAATGCTCTCTTTAATTACTAAATTAAGAAAGTTAAACAATTTAAAAATGTAAACTCACAAATAAATCATCAACAAAAAAAGGAATTAAGACTTCTGAGTTGCTATTCAGTATTAAAAAACTCAATAGAAATAGGAATTGCTCTGTTGTTGTTAAACATATGTAATTCAAGGTTGGTACAAACAGCAACTAAAAATGTAATCCTTTTTTGTGCACCCCATGAAATGTAAAGTAGTGCATAGTTATTGACTGGAGTACTCTGGACACGGAGAGCCATTCATTAGCAGTACAGGACATTAAAACACTTATTTTACAATGGAAATGTACACCCCCCCCACCCTCGCCTTCCCCATAATTGTTAGTTGCATGAGAAAGTTTAGTAGGTTGCCGTGACTACAATGCTATATGGGTTTTAGACCATTTAAATGTGGTTACAAGATTTATTAAATAAAAGAAGAACATTTGAAACACTTCAGCATTCATATTTATACAGGAAGTCTGTGTGGTCTCCGTCTCGCGCTCTCCTGGCAGGACTGTCTGCTTGCTTAAATGTGCTCACTTTCAAGTCTCAAGAACAGGTCACAGTACGCCGGAGCAAAAACCGGTCCCAAGATGTGTGAACTCAGCTCAGGGACCTGAGAAGAGTCATATGAACAATAACCTACAGGTATGATCAGGAACTGAAAAGTGCAATCCAAAGGAGGGGGGGGGGGAATTCATGCTTTGTAGAAGTCAAAAAATGAGGCCACCGGCTTTCGGAATGACACCCGTGCTGACATGCAGGTTTCTGCAGCGATCCTCCCTCTGATCCTGTAACTACGTGGCCTTTGTGGGCCACAGTCTCCACGGTAGCACCCACATGGTGTATGTACAGGAACATATGTTTATATATATATACTCATGTATAAAAAAGAAAAAAAACAAACACCTGTCCTGATCGGTTTTTGTTAAAACATGAAAAAAAATTTTATTGTTTTAGACAAAGAGGCCACTTTTGGAAAATAATACTTTTTTTTTTTTTAGTTGAATCAGGTGAAGACAGAGTTAAAATCACATAGGATTTGCATTTTTTTTTTCTTTTTTAAAAAAGGAAAGCACTAGGGGTGTTGGCACGGGAGCGACTATTTACACGGAACAGAGGTTGGCCTTTGACATAACATCGATACAATGCATTTCCAAAGTCTGAGAAACAACACGGTTCTGTCTCGGATGCTTCACAGAGGAGGTTCGGATTGGGGACAAAAGTGTCATTAATGAGGCCGTGGAAGGTCGTCAGCTTCAGTCACATGCAATCTGATCCTGGACGGTTCTCGCTGCTCAGGGGCAGCTGGCTACGGAACTGGAAGCTAATGGGGAGGGGTGGGGAGGCCTCTGGCGAGAGGTCTCTGAAGAGCAGGTGCTCACAGGTTTTCCCCTGGCTGGTACTGGGGCTCCGTGGCCGTAAAGTAGTCCTCCAGGAAGCCCTGCAAGTACTCGAAAGTGGGGCGCTCTTCCGGATCCTTTTTCCAACAGTGGATCATGAGCTCGTGCAGGGAGATGGGGCAGTCCTGTGGGCAGGGCATCCGGTAGCCCCTCTCCACCTGCTCCAGCACCTCCCGGTTGTTCATACCTGCAAAGACAAGAGGCCGTGAGAAGTGGGCACTCCTGGGCGCCAGGCCCTGACCGCCAGGCTGCCCGTGGTTAAAGGAGGAGGATACTATCCACCCTCTCGGCAGGAGAACCCTGCCTTTAACCAGGTGTCACACCATGCAGAGGACGGAACAAAGGGATGAGGAACTCATAGATGCAGAAGCCCAGACAGGGAATCTCAAAGCCTGCAAAAGAGAAAAGCCAGACACAAAAGGCAGTGTACTGGATGGCTTCATTTATGGAAGGCCCTCGAAAGAAAAAAGACCAGGAGGTGGAAAGCAGACCAGTGGTGGAAAGCAGACCAGTGGTGGCTGCTGGGTAGGGGGCACGGGTGAAAGGTGGGGGAGCTACAAGGTGGGAGAAGGGGCGTGTCAAATGCCTGTGCTCTTCCTGCGAAGGGCCGACAGCAAATATTTTTGTCTGTGTGGGTTAATGCAAGCTTTGTTTTCTTTATGCCACTGAAAGGGTTTAAAAGAAAGTCAGGTTGGGCGCCGGGCTTGGCCCATGGGCTGCAGTCTGTGATGCTCATGTAGCATGTGTGTACTGATGTGGCTCTTAGTCCGAATGCATGGAAGTATATTGTAAAATGAAAATTTGTTACGCGCAAATTATACCTCAATTGAACAGATAAAAATACAGGCGTGGAGGAGATAGCTTAGCGGTTCAGAGAGTGTCCTGCTCTGGCAGAGATCCCAAGCTTGGTTCCCAGCATGCACACTGGGCGGCTCACAGCGGCCTGTAAGTCCAGCTCCAGAGGATCTGAAAGCTCTGGCCTTGGCAGACACCTGAACTTACATGCATCGATATCCACACACACACACAGTGAAAAAGGAAGCCTCTCTGTGAATAAAACACGCACACAAATACCCCACGGAACACGAGCAAGCAGGCTTCTATTTGCAGGACATACACGATCTATTTGGGACCTTTGTGGTTTTCACCACGCCTGTGCACGGTGTCTGAGACTTGCCCACATGCCCGCAGGCCTGGGCATCATCTGCCCTGGTGACCCTCCTAGTGCTCTGAGGCTTGGGAACTTCTGACAGGTGGGCAGGGTGTCGTCTCGGAGCCTTTGTTTATGGATGACCTAGGGCAGGCCACCTATCATCTGAGACCTTCCTGTCCCTCTGCAGGAGCTGCCCCTAGCTGACGTTTTCATACTGCACACTGTGGGAGGCTGAGCGCAGCCGGTCACGTGACAGCACAGGAACTCCCACACTGAGTGTGACCCCTTCCCAACTACTCTCAGGTACTCTCTCTCCCCCCCTTGCCTAATTCTTTTCTTTTTCTGCCTGTTTACAGGAACAACCACTGTAAGCTATAGGGCTGTCACTAGGAGGGAAGACACACACATGTAACGTAGCCATCTTTAATCCTGGGGACAGAGGTGACCACCTGGTCAGAACCCTGTCGCTTGGCCGGAAGTTGTGTGTCCTGTCCTCCTTGTGGGAAACATGCATTTCTGGGTCGGCAGGTGATTCTTAGTTGTACTCTTTGGAAGTTGGGCCCAGCCTAGGTCTCCTTGCTGACACCAATTTCGGTTACTTGTTTGTTAGAGTTCTTACAGGAAGTTTATTCTCCGACGTTGTAATTTCCAGAGATGATAACATCCACACATTCTTGTGGCCGTGTTGAAGCAGACCTTCAATGTAATCAATAACCTCAACTCAGGTCAGGCTGTCCCTTGCCTTGGGAGAGGTCAGAGCTCAGTATGGGACTGCCATCTTCCGCTGAGTATTGCCTGACGCTAAGGAGCCCAAATCCTCCTCCCAGTACGAAGAGCTAGGAACCAGGCAGGGATCCGGAGGCAAAGGGAGGTACAGTGACTGTAGCCCTTTCCCGAGGTGCTCCAGACAGACGGGGCCAGGGGCCAGGGGCCAGAGGCCAGGGCCGGCATCTACTCAGCCACATCTCCAAACTCCAATAAACTCAGAAATCAGAAAGTCACTGGAACTCACTTGGCAGCATCACAGATCTGAACTAGTTACAAACCCTCCCTGACGCCACGCCACGGTGGTCTCACTTCCGCCTGTGTTCCAGCCCAGATTCTCCTTCCGTGTTATGTAACACACGCCTGTGCTGCACTCGCTTTTCAAAAAAATTGTCTGATTCAAATGTGTATCATCTGCTCCCAGGGGTTGGCTAAGAAGCGGGGGTCCAAGTGACAGCCACTTCAGGAAGAGAGGGTGCCACACACTGGGACTTGTGTTCTTTGAAGCAACTCTTTACTGCACAATACAGTAGATAAAATTCTTAGTTTATAGCGTTTCTGGAGCCACACAGTCTGAGTCTGCACGAGTCTCCCTTGTTCTGATTCCTGCTGGGAACCCCTGGAACTGGAGGGAAGATCTGAGGAGGCCTGCAGCTCAGAGGCGTGGCAGGCTTCTATGGGAGAAGCTACGATGCCCCAGATTCATTTCGGGGCTTTAACCTGGTACCAAGTGCCCAGAACAGCACCACAGAATTCAGTTAGCCACTTTCCCATGACTCTGTGGATCTTATGTCAGTATTGTTTTATTTCATTAAAAACCAAACTCCTCAAATGAAAATATTTCTTTTCTTTTAAACTTTTAATTCAGTCTCTGCCAATGGAAAGTTTAACTGGTCATTTGGGTCAATCCTATTTTTCCAGTGCTCCGCCCAAGACTTGGACATAGCGGTTGTGACAACCTGAATTGGCACGCCACATTTGCTGGGGTGGCCTCCTTCCTGAATAGCTGTAGCCATGGGACGGAGCCACACCTCAGTCTATGCAGGACGATGACCAGGCCAGACCAGAAGGGCCACGTGGTCAGCTTTGATGTAACTTCCTGGCTTGCTACCTCCTGTCCTGCAGCAACCCACCTCCCACCCTCCTCCTCCTCTTCATGTGTTCCCTCTGCAGACCACGCAGAGTCTGGGGAATATATGAACAGTGCAGTGTACTGAGGGAACAGAAACATGTCAACGGCAGCTTTGCTGAAAAGCAGGCTATTAGACTCTACAATTGGCTGAGAGCGACAAGTGGACAGGGACTGGGACTAGCTCTCTTCCAACCGGCCAAAGGCCAGGACACACGTGAGCTGTCCTGCAGACCTGGTAGCTCCTCAACAAACCTTCAACGCAGTCAGGATGTTCCCGCTCAGCAAGAGTTCAACTAGTTTTCCTTCCACAGACACAACCTCAGTTAAATGCATCATGGTTATATTTTGAAAACTACCCATTTCCCAGTCTGGTCTCAAGCTTCCTCTGTGCTTCCACAGCTCGGGAGAACAGCATGCCCCTGCTCTTTCCCTGAGAGGGGCCACTTTGGAGGGTCACTCTCATAGGATCCAGTGAGGTTGCCCTGAGGTCACACATACCTGCTGTTCCGAGGTCTCCCCTCAAATCTTTGTGTTTATAAACACGGCCATGGCTCTAGCACCTCCCATCCTCCTGCCCCTAACACTGCATCTGGAATCCGCTGGCCACCTGGACTCATTTGCTTCCTGACATCACGGCTGCATTATTCTTCCTGAGTCATTTTGATGGCTTCTTTCTCAAACACAAGAGGTTCCAACTCTCCTTTTCAGATGCTGACTGTGCAGGCACCAACATGGATTCTCGCATGCACAGACATCATCTTTTCCCTTGTGCTCTTTGTCTCTCCTTCTGCAAGCATCAGTGTCTCTCGAGCTGTACTGAACTCAGGAGACCATCCCACTTCCCCTTCTAGTTCTGGAGGGAAGGAATGAAAATGGCTTTCATTGGCAGAGCACTGAACGCCACTGACCGGCATCCCTCGGCAGGGGACCTGATTTCCTCCAGTCTCAGTGTCTCCTTTGGTCAATAAAACACCTTAACCATCACCTTACTGTGAGCTGCTTGGGACAAAATCTTAGAAGTATTAATGTTTCACCACTTCCATTATCTGCAGTCAGTGAGTTTTTCCTGGGGGCCCTCAGAGGGGCCCCATCTGCACTCAGTGGGTTTGTTTCCTGGGGGACTGCAGAGGGGCACCATCTGCACTCAGTGGGTTTGTTTCCTGGGGGACTGCAGAGGGCCCCCATCTGCACTCAGTGGGTTTGTTGTCTATTTCACACTGGCACCCGGGCCTCACCATGGCTGTGGGGATCTGAACTCTTGCGCCGTGTGAAGAATTGTTCTAACTGTGGAAATGATACTCAGGTTGCCTGATACTAGATTTCGTTTGCAAACTGAGCTTGTCATGAAAAGGAATGGTACGATATTAGGTATGAATGTGGCCTTCTGTCTGAGGCCCTTCGCTTCTCTGCATAAGCTCTCTAAAAACCCTATCAGCCTGCTCGCTTTCGAGAGCGGCCACATGGTGCTGAGAGGATGTCGGAGTTAATGGCGCTTGCTCAGCACGAGCGTGCATCGCGCCATCGCACACTCGTGCTACCAGATTACCAAGTGCTTTCTCATCTTACAGGAACAACCAGGAGGCTCTGAGAGAGGCTTCATGGACCAGAGTACAAATCTGGGGCGGAGGGATGCTGGCCAAAGAGTACAGACGGAAATAAATGACTGGCCTTGAGAGGACACAGTAATCACTGGCTTTGTTTACTGTGGCCCACCTCGCCAATCACCTGGGGGCAGCTGTTCTTATTAAACACACTGTTTAATGAAATCGGAAGTGATGGCGGTGCACGCTACACGCAAAGGCTGTTGGAAGTCGATGATGCAATATTATGCTTTTTGGGCTTTTCTTCTTTTTTTCTCTTTTTGGAGACAAGGTCTTGCTATGGTACTCAGGCTGACTTCAAACTAACAGCAATCCTTTTGCCCCAGTCTCCTGAGAGCTGGGATTACGAGGCCTGGGCAACCATAGCTGCTTTTTGATAAGACAGTGTTATAATAAACTTCTCTGTCCTCTGAATAGAGAAGCGAACGAGGAGGGTGAAGGTGCCGACGTGGAAGGAGAGCCTGCGCAGTGAGACTGGATGGAAGCAGCATGCTGGGTTCAAAATGAGCCAGGAGCCAAATGTCCCTTCCCAGTGTCCTAGCTCACAGTTATTCTCTGATCCTCTCCCTTCCTCTCATTATCCAATGGCCAAGACAAACCTTGCAGGGGCAGTGACAGCATTCAGGTGGGTCTCCTTCTCTGAACTGGAGGCCTTTGGCCCTCGGGACCACAGAGGACCACAGGCAGGCAGGGGAGGCAGATTGGTCCAGGTTGGCCTTTCGAGTTATTTCTCACCCCCCTTCTACTTGAAAGTTCAAACTTTCCTACGTCACAGAGAACCCGTCCCTTTTGGCAGCTTGAACATGAAACTTTTGTCTGTGCAGTGAGGAATCACAGGGGGCAGGGAGCAAGGGGCTCTGTTCTTTCCAGAAGGCACTAGCACTTGTATGGCTGGCCGGCCTGCCTCCCTCACCTCTCTCAGGCATTATCAAGTGACTACATATGCTCAAGAAAGTCAAGCAGCTGGCACTCTCTGAAGGATCTGAGGGCTCTTCAAACACATGGATACATGGATTTGCTTACGAGAACATTCCTGCTCTGCCAGGTCCTGCCAGAACACAGGCAGGTGTTCCGTTAAGGGCCAAGGCAAAGCACAGCCAGGACATTCTGCCTATCAGGTTACTGGATATGGTATTCGAAAACAGGGTCAACACCCTAGAACTCTGGGGACAGGTGCTACCTTGTAGCTGGGGGGACTCATCCCCTGTCAGCCGTGAGCAAAGACAACTGAGCAGGGTAAGAAAGGCTTTGTGGGCCATGGGCCAACCTTGAAAGTGTTTAAAAACCCGTGAGCTCGTCTTCCTTTTTGAAAATTCTCCCTTGTCATATCCATCCATCCCTTTATTTGCTTACACGGAGTCTACTGTGGGCAGACACTGCCGGGAATTGTAGATCATGAAAGATGTCCTGTTGCCCTCAAGGAAGGCAGAGCTATTGGGAATTGATAGATGTGCTTCAAAAGAAGCACTCAGGACGTGCTGACACACACCTTTAATCCTAACACTGGGCAGGGGGGCAGTGGCAGGCAGTAGACCTCTGTGAGTTTGAGGTCAGCGTTGTCTACACAGCCAGTTCTAGCCCAACACAGAGATGCCTGTCACACACAAACAAAGACTCCTTGGTGTGTCCAGGCTAGAATGTGACGGGAGGGGGACAGCCAGGGACAGAATCATATTGTGCCACTGTCCCCGCCCCACTCACTTCACATGGCATTCAGTAGGAGAAGAAGCTTATACCTACAAAACACCCCTATACCTCAGGCTCGGGGGGCACTATGAAAGAGGGGGTGGGGAGATAGTAAGAGCCAGTGGTCAGGGAGCTCTGTGACAGTCTGTCTCCTAGTGACACCAGAAGCTATACCTGTAAAGTCTCACCAACATGACTGCCCCAACATGAACTAAACAAAGAGGATGCTAACAGGCACGCCAAACTGCATGGGAAAAAGCCCGCAAGGCCTTAACTCTACACAAAGAACTGCAGGTAACAGAGCATAAAGCTGGGAGCCAGAGAGATGGCCCTGCCCAGGGGAGAACACAATAACTGGCTGTCTAGTGCAGAATGAGTAGCCCTGAAAACATAGTACAAGTAACATCGTATGTACTCAACAGGCTACACTTAGGAATGTGTATACACACACACACACACACACACACAAATACATATGCATGCAATAACAATTGATGTAAAAGATGATGCAGATTTGCAGGAGTGGGGAGGGGTCAACGAGAGGGCTTGGAGTGGGGCGACACAAAGGAGAAATGCTAATTATTCTATAATCTCAAAATGAACAACGGCAACCAAAAGAGTAAAAGCATGCTTGCTTACAGCTCTGCAGGACCCTATCTGCCAGGAGTCAACACCTCGTGCTTCCTGGCCCCCTGCATGTGTGCACAGTCCCTTAGATACCCCCTGGCCCAGGTTCGCTTCCATCAGAGTTACACGCAGAGGGTACCTCCTAGTGACTCTTCCATTGCCACCATTTCCTAGCGACCCTCCTTTTCTCTCCCGCTCAACACTACTAGCAAGTGTGAACATATTTTATAGGTCTTTTTTTGTGTATCTTCTTCAGGAAAACTCTTCCTGCGGGCGGGGGTTTTCACACTGTCTCACTGCTATAACCCACAGGTCTGGAGCAGCACTCCACACATAACAGGCATTCGATAATATTTGTGGACGGAGTGAAGGAAAGGCCGATAAGGCGCTGCTCAAGACGCGGCCTCCTGGAGTTATCTGGAGGCCAAAGGGAAGTCTGGGCATCCTTAGCCAGGACCAGAGTGAGATAACTCATCTGTTTTCCAGGATACCATTTCTGTTGGTGACAATGACAGAATGGCAGTGGAAGAAGGGAGGGAGGGGGAGACCAAGGGCAGGAAGTTCCATTGGGAGGTCACTATCCGGTGGTGACAGCTTGATGTGGGCAGTGGCAGCGAAGGCAGAAGGGAAAGGATTTGAGACAGGTTGTGGAGGCGAAATGGCAGGCTAAGGTGCAGAGCCGTGGCACTACGCATCAAGCCCAGGAAGCAGCTTTGGCACCAGCATGCCCGTTTCTCATGTCCAACAATGGTTGGCATAAAAGAGCTCTAGATGCAAAGAATGGCTACAATCCTGCCTGCAGAAAGCGAGGTTGGATTCCAAGCGAGGTTGGTGCAACTGGTCAGGCTGCAGCAGCGACGGCAGCCAGCGGCTGTGCTCTGCAACGCTGTCCCTCACTGTCACACAACTTGGAAGCAGCCCTCCTCACCTGGCCACCACCCTTCCCTCTCAGGACATTTCAATATGCCTCTTCCGGTTTCAAGGCCCTCGCTCAGCTTCGGTGTCTCCCGCCCGCCTTCCTTTGTCTCCAAGTGAGCGCTCCCTACCTATGCATGTGGTCTGCTCACCGCCAATCTGCCCATCATTGGGCCACGCCTCTCACGTTATTCTCTGAGTTCTCCGAGGCACACTTCTGGACTGGCTTTCACGCAGGGCAGAAATATCTGAGCAGCTTTTGCAAAGCTCACCTATAAATCAATCCCCTCTCTCACTTCGCTGTGACTTCCAAGCCAGGGCACCTTTCCTGTGTGTCACGGCGACAAAGGACCATTCTCAAGTATGAAAGAACTCGGGAAAGTTTACCACCACCTACCATTCTTGAGAGGAGAATTATTTGAAATTACATTCTAGGCACCTGAGAAATTACCGCGTCACAGTAGAGAATGGAAGCGTCAGATAAACAGGGATTGGGACGCTGTCCTGGACGCCTACTGGCAGGGAATAAGAGATCCGGTGCAGGAGAGTTGAAGAGAGGTGACCCTGCAGTCTGTGCTGACTGACTGGGACACACCAACAACCATGGTGATATCTACATAATGCCTAATGACACTGTCTGCGCCCGGGCCGGCTCCCCTTTGTTAGGATAATGGTCCTGTAATTGCAATCCCTCTGCAGAGCTTCTCCCTCAAGAAGAGTTTTCTGTCACATTCAGAAGTCCAATTAAATGTGATTATAGCTGAGTTAAAAAAAATAAGATGAAGCAGTGTCTGTGGCTATCAGAGCAGGTCTGGGACCGGCTCTCTGTGGTGTAGGCAGCTCCTGTCACCAGCTCCCTGACACCGCTCCCTGGGCTCTCAAGTCAACCTGCCAGGCTCCAGTGTCTCTCCAGGGCAGCACAGAGGCCCCCATCCCCAGCCTGCATAGCTGGCTCTGCCCCTTTCCAGGAGCATCATCACATGGGGTACCCTCTTCTCGGACCCTCCCTACAGCTTCTTAAAACTTAGAGTAATTTTTGCTGCCTTTCTGGGAGTGTGGAGGGACTTGGCTTCCTCACTGTGAGCAAACCCTCCTGCCCTCCGCGGTCTGGTGTACTTGCCTTCTGCCTCCCCCGTGGCCCCTGCAGACAGGTGCAGTTACGTAAGCCTACAGCAGACCAGCATTTGCTGACCAGCAGAAATCCACATACTATGCTGGACTCAGTTCTCACTTCAAACGCCTTTGCTCTTTTCATGGTACTTTCAGTGACGGGTCTACTTCCGAGCCTGCTTCAGCCATACAATGAGAGCGAAGGTTGGGGGCACACACACACAGCTGGTACACTTAGGAATCTACCCTCCATAAAGATGGCATGAATAAGGCCGACTGGGTCCTGGATCTGATGCTTACCCTATCTGACAATAGCTCCATGCACGCAGGTCTCCATTTACTCCTGGCTCACCGTTCTCCCTGCATGCACTGCTCCGGGACAGGCACTGCTCTGTGCCACCCGAGAGCCGAATGCCTTATTCTGTACCATTCCCAAGGGACCAAACACTAGCACAGGTCACACTGAATGAAGACAAGTGAATGGATCCAATCTAACTTGTATTTTCGTTGGGCTAAAACCCAGCCTGACAAGAACTTGTCTCCGAAGACACCTGCCTTCTCTTCTGAGGCCCCCGCCTCCACCTCTTTGTCTTGGCTTCAGCGTGTGACCCAGGAAACAAAAAGCAGCTTAGAATTACGGGAGAAAAGGACGCACAGAAATGCAGAACATTAACCTTTTCCTGTGATTGCTTTTAACACACCGGGTGTCTACCAACCTGGGGAAATCAGGAAGAAATTAGCTCAAAATGTAGACAATAATACATTTTTTAAAATAAAAGTGCCTCCTCATCTTTAAAATCTGGAGATGGCATAACTTCTTCCTCCTCGAGAAGCAATTCAAAAGCACCCATGCTGTGCCCCGCCCCTTCCTGGGCAGCCCTTTCTTCTCTGCTGGTTGACTAGCCCTACGGACTCTGCCCACTTGTGCATGCTGGTGGCAGCGGCTGCAGCAGCATGGCTAACACAGATTTATACCCGCACCTCCAAACGCTGGCCCCGGGGCTTCAGAGGCCAGGACTCTGTTAATTTTGCCTCAGTGTCAACCCTGCTCTCTCAGAGGTCTGGAGGCTGTACTAGCCGAGACAAGAGAGGCTCTTGATGAACACTGCTCTGCTCTCTGACGATGACCAGAAACAATCAGACAAAATGAACAAAGGGATTACAAATTAATCGGCTCTCGCTGGCTCCTCTGCAAAGATATGATTACAAGCCCGGGATTTGCAAGAGACCTACATCCCTCATTAATCTCTACTATCGTTTCCATCACTGCGGGCTTTTTTTTTTTAAGCTTCTTTTTTTTTCTTTTAAAGGCAGGGAATGAAGAGAGTGAGCCAGCTACGCTCTTTCTTTGCTCAGCAGTAACTAAAAAATATGTCCTTAACATTTCAAACAGCAGATCGTCCCTGTACTGTAACCAGTAAAGCGTGGAGGTGAAATGGCACCAGTGTCCTTTATGTCTCCGTCGGGCTAAGTTAATGAATTTGAGCACGGATAACCTTAACCCATAGCTCCTCCAGAGAGGAAGCATATGACGCTCCAGAACAACTGCAGGCTCCAAGAGGCTCCAGGCCCTTTATAATCTACTCTCTTCCATGCAGTGGATTCAGCAACAGGCGGCGAACACTCTAAATGCCTTGCATGTGCCTCTACCCTGGGGCCATCTGGAGTTGGAGCCTCAGAAGAGAACAGGTTCTGGCACCTTCCTGCTCTACAGTGTGTCAAAAGCACCAGGAACCTTTCTCTTTCCAGACATGTCTACATGTCCATTTGGGCACAGGCTCAGCTAGTGACATTTCTGCTCTGGGGGCATGACACATGCACCTACTGAGACAGGACAAATCCCACTACCTGTGGGAACCGGAGCATTTATACCTCTGCTTGGCACATTAAGCTTGGTGTGCAGGTCATAGTTCTACATTCCCCTGGCTAAATACCTTGGCAGAAGGCTGAGCCCAGGGCTTGGACAGGTTACTGGACAAGATTTCTATAAAACTCAGTCAAGGGGGAGCCCACTTTTCTCAGGTTGGGGCTCTTACCTGGGTAGGGCACTCTTCCTTTGGTGACCAGCTCTGTGAGTAAGATTCCGAAAGACCACACGTCAGACTTGATTGTGAACCTTCCATACAGGGCTGCTTCAGGGGCTGTCCACTTAATGGGAAACTTGGCACCTGCAGAACAAACACTTGGTTATTTCTGAGGTGGAGAGCCTGTGCCAGGTGAGGAGGGACGAGGGGAGTTATCTTCAGGGAATAGGTTTAGGGAAGAGGACAGGAAGGTGGTGATAAAGAAATACATGGGGGCTGAGAGGATGTATGGCCCAGGCCTGGCCTCTGTGACTTAAACCAAATCACTTTAATTCTCCCTTCAAAGGACTAGGCTTCAAAACCCTCAATATCTCAGCAAAAAGGGGAGCTGGCTTCTTGAACATGAATTCACGATCTCACTAAATGGTATGGGTTTGGTCTGGAGTGTGGTTCTTGTGATTTAGGAAACGTGTGTGTGTGTGTGTGTGTGTGTGTGTGTGTGAGAGAGAGAGAGAGAGAGAGAGAGAGAGAGAGAGAGAGAGAGAGAGACTGAATATGAAAGGTCCCCATAGGCTCATATATTTGAGTGCTTACTGTACATCTGGGAGTGGCACTACTTAGAAGGATTGGGGGTGTGGCCTTATTGATGGAAGTGTGTCACTGGGGGGTGGGCTTTGGGGTTTCAGAAGCCCAAGCCCAGCCCAGTGGTTCTCTCTATTCCTGCTGCCTGAGGTCTGAATATAGAACTCTCAGCTACTTTTCTAGCCACCATGCTCCTTACCATGACAATGGACGCAACCTCTGAAACCATAAGCAAGCCCCAGTTAAATATTTTCTTTATAGTTGTCATAGCCGTGATGTCTCTTACAGCAATAGAGCACTAAGACCGTATGTATGTATACATGCCTCCAAAATAATGCTGTTTTAATACAACATACAGGATTAGATCCTGCTGTTCTCCTGTATCCGGTGGTATCTAAAACTATAGACTGCCCTTATGAGGTGCCACAAAGGTACAAAGTTCCAGCTTCTCCTAGGCAGAGGAGAATGGGCATAGCATGTGTATTACACTAAAATGGGCCCTATTTCCTCAGTTTCCTCCACGCCCCCTCCCCCAGAGCAATGCTCACAGAGCAGCGATCTGTCTGTGGCTGATTTCTCTCTCCTCTCTCTCCATAGCAGCCATCTTCAGCCCTGAGAAGTGTTTTATGCTGCACTGCATATCACCTTCCTCCTGCCAGTCAGAGACGGTTCAACCGAAGGACTTGTAAGAAAGGGCTCACCGCGATGACGGTCCTATGAATCTGACTTCATAGGGTCAAGTGGCAAACATGCCAAAGGCAGTAGATTGCATCTTTAAAATGTCTCTCTGAGCTGTGGAGAATCCTCTTTTCTCCACATCTAAAGGAAAGGTGGGGGCCCGCCCTGCTCATCATGTTGCCAAAATGTGTGGACAGGGAAGATGGACCCAGCAGTCTGTGTTTTTATGGTAGGACCAGTAACTGTAAAGCAGCTCTGGACATTTCTTGAACAGACCACAGGAAGAACATAAGGATTGTGCATTAGTTATGCAAACAGTGATATGCTTAAGGCATACTAATTACGTTCAGGAGCCCCTAGAAAGCACACAAAGGCTGATAAAAATCAGAATGTTCACAGCATCATCTATGAAAAGTCACTGTGCAAAATGGCAAATGATTAAAATCTTCAAGTTATGGAGGTTTTCATAGCCAAACGTGATAAATTATAGCAATTACATTTTTGTTTTAAATACAGTACATGGTAACAACTTCAGCAAAGACACCCTGGCATTTTCCAGCAGTGCAGTTTTCTTCCCCATTTCTTTTACACTAGTGCGATATCCAAATTGAAAAGAATCCTGCGATTTCCCTCCGTGGTATCTCCCGTTAGCACTGGAGCAGACAAGCAGTTCTATCCTGAACATTATGTTTAAAGTCTGTTTGCTTCCGTCTTCTCCTGAGTGCTGGCAATTGCCTGCACGATTTGGGGTTCTCTGGGCAGTCATTTTGTTATAAAATTTTGTTCAAAGCATTCTTCATACGGCTTTCTGTCCTTGGGCATTCCGTCTACGCAGCGTGGACTCTAAGCCACCGGAGCTAGGGTGACAGTCTTCTTCAGTGTCAAGAGCAGACTGCCCTGGATCAAATACCAGTTCAAATTCTCTTATTTACAATAAATGAAGCCACATTAAAGTCAGCCTAACTTAGACCATCTCCGGAGCCAAATGGCTTTGAAGTCTGACCATGTCTGAAGTATGACAGAACCATTTTACTCTGGTGTGCGGTAAACTCCTGTCCACTATCAGCAGGAAAAAAGCCCTCTGTGTTCCTTGAACTCATGTGATACTGGCTGAGTTCAGACACTGTTAGCAAACTCCACAATTTGGGTGGAGTTATTTTGGTCTCCTTCCTTGAGAGAGACTTCAGCTCCTGGTCTTCCTTGCTGCTACTGCCCAAGTGCTGGGCTTAGAGATGTGGGCCACCACATCAGGCTTCCATTTGGGTTTTCTGGAGGAGGATGTTTATGATTTCCGGTTTTAAAAAGTAAATATATCATCCAGCTACACTAGTCTGCTTGATTATTTTCTCATTTTATAGGAACAGTAAAGATAACAATAAGCAAACTTTTGCATAGAAGAACCAAGTCTATATAATCTAATGGATCTTTGACAGGACACCAATGGATCTATAGGTATGAACTTTAAGGATCACAGGGACTTACATACATTTATTTTGCATTCTTTCTCTGTGAGCCATACAATACTTTTCACACCAACCAACAGGTAGTTAGATGGGGAGGGGGAAAGACTGTCTTTTTCCAAATTCTTAGCAGCTACCTTCAACAGAAACGTAAGAACGTATGAAGACTTATTTTATTTGTGTGTGTCTGTACCACTTATGTCCTGATGCCCTCTGAAGCCAGAGGAGGGAGTGGAATCACTTGGAGTTTGAGACACACCAAGTTGTAAAGCTACTTGACATGGAGGCTGGAAATCGAACTCAGGTCTTCAGTTAACTTAAATGTTGAACCATCTCTCCAGCCCCAACAGATTTTTTGTTTGGCTGTTTTCTGAGTCAGGGCTTCTCTTGTCTATCTCTGGCTGTCCTGGAAATCACAATGTAGCCCAGACTGGTCTTGAACTCAGAGACTTGCCTGCCTCTGCTTCCATGTGGTAGGATTAAAGGTGTGCACTACCACCTTCTGTTTTGCTTTTGTTTTCCCCAGAAATTTCTTTAAAGATAATGTTTTCCTTTCCAAGGAAGACAAAAGATTTGATTCCAGCAATGACAAGCTACTAATGAAAAGAACTAATCCATGCTCACTTCCTGCCCGTCTCATTGCTTCCGCTTCCTCTGGTTGGCTTCCTGCCTCCAGAGGGTACAAAGTTACTGGCCCAGAGTGTGGCTCTGAGAGGGGGGTGTTAGGCAGTTGCTAATGCCTGGTGTCTCTGCAGATGGCTGTGCAGGATGCACAGTGTGAATCCCACGTCTGAGAAGGGTCTGTCCAAGGCCTAATGTCACCCATACAGTCCCAAAGGCTCCGGGTACAGTAAGTGTCTAACTTGGGTCAAGTTAGAGAACTGAAGAGACTTGGAAGGAGGCAAGACAGAAGAAGTCGCATCCACTGCCACCCTGTGGCTAACCCCTGCTTCTCTGCCCTTGGCTACTTGCCTGAGGAACCTCCACCTCACCAGGAACACTTGGACAGGTCTCCAACTCCAGGCTGCCACAGCAACCTGGGTTTGGAGCTGTCATGGCTTAAAGTCTGATGAATGCATGGGCTGTCAGAAGTGTCACCTCTTGACAGAGGTGCTGCCCTGAGAGCTGGGTATGTCGTCTGGACAACTGCTCCAGCTCAGAGCCTGGGATGTCTGGTGAACAGGCAACTCCTGGGAGAACCAACCAGATGACAGCTGGGCAGTGGATTAGGCTTCCAGAGCTCCTCCCCCACTTCACGCTGACTAGTCATGGTTTCTTACAGGCAACTGATGTGGTCTCTTACCTCTGGGGCATCTTCCCCTTGTTCCTGGTGTCAGCATCTGGATAGCTGTTTAAGGCCTGACAACTGCTAACTACAACAGAAAAGCACCTGCCACACACCAGTGAAAGTTAAAAACCCTTAAAGACAGGGTAACTCGGAGTTAATCTGGGATGTAGAGGGAGCCCCAGCTCTGCTTTGATAAGGACGTGGGGCCAGTTCACCAGATGCTGCTACAACGGGCAGCGGTTTTATTAGACAGGGAACAAGAGCCTCGGAGTGGTCCAGCAAGGCAAAGTGGGCAGCAGTCTTTTCCGGTTTCAGGGGTTGCTTGCCCTTTCCATCTGAACCAGGGTTGATAATCACCTGTGCTTTAAGTCAGAGACAGGAAAGTGTGGGTTCTATTCAATTATCCAAGTCTGCCCATAAGAACAACCACCCCCACCTCGCCACTGCTGAGGTGACCTGCTCTCTCTTTCCTGCCATAAGCAGGTTTAGAGTTTCCCCACAGAGAGCACCCCGTTCTCCTCAGGGCAGCAAATACAGCCTCCTTCCTACCTCTTTCTTTCTTTGGTCCCCAGTGTCCCCTGTTCCTCGCTCACGGTCTAACCACAGTGTTGCAGAGCCCCGAGACTTGCACTCTCCTCTCTGTTCTCCTTTGGAAATCTCCCTCTTTTGCTACCAACGTGGCCTGCTGTCTGTTGGAGGGGGTGGGCGCGTTCAGACGTTTCTTATTTGGATTCTTGGTTCTTTACTTCCAAATATCTGTGGGACAAGGTTTCTAGGTGGTCCCGGATTTACAGAAAGTACAGCAACTGTAGGCTGAGTTTGCTGCTCACGGAACTGTCTTTTATCTCACTACGTGTGAGATTGTAGGAGATTCCTGAAGTAGGCGGGAAATTTCACCAAATGGCTGAGTTATAAGCCAACTCTTAATTCTTACTTTGCGAATCTACGATACTAACAGAATCCCCCTCGGTTTGGTTTTGTTTTTTACCCTCCACCTTCTGGGGGTCGATCACTATGTTGCCAGCCTTTGGAACAGAACACTAAGAGTAGCTGGGACTCTTCCCTTCATGCTATTTCTCTATCAAATCCATCATCTTGCTGTTGATGTCAGACTCTTGCTTTGTTCTTTGACATCTTTCTCAAAATCGCTCTCTCCTGCTTAAGCTCATCGCCAAAGCCAGACTCCAGCCATCATGTCTGCTAAGTCCTCTTGCCCTGGTACCGAGCCTCAGCTGAGTGCCCTTCCAGTTAAATCCTTTTAAACTGCAGCTTCCTGTCCCATCTTCCACCACACAGGAGGAAGGTCCCTACTGAAATGAATCAAAATCCACCATCTGATTCCCAGGGACCCACACATTTATTCAACTCTGGTTCTCCCCATTGCAAGCATACAGTTAATCCGGCTCAGTTTGCTTTGCCTTCCTGAAACAGGTACCCCACACCTGGCATGATTACACTTCCTTCTGTTGTACTAGCTGGCTTGAAATGCCATCTTTCCTTCCACTTGCCTAGCGACAACATTCTCTCTCCACCCTTCCTGAATCTTCTGGGATGAGCCTGATCAGAAGCAACAATGTAAGGCTGGGCAATACAAGCTCCTAGTATTATCGAATAGATAAAGGGTACTTGCTAAGGGTGCCACATGTCTGACACACGAATTATATGTGTAAACAACATGTCCGTTCTTCAGCTGAGAGAACACGCGTTGAGGAACAAGTGTAAAGGATGGAAATGGGATCTGGACGGAAGGAGCCTGGTACCAGAATCAGAGCACTCTTGACACTGTGTGGCGCTCTGTCTGGTGTGTGGCGCTCTTAGCACAATCCAGATCTTCTAAGGGTGGCCTATAGTCTACACTTACACTGTTCTTCAGTACTTTCACTAACCCTGTTAGACCACAGCTGCTGAACAGATGTGCTAACAGAAAAAAAAAGGCCCATGTGAGCAGTGATTCATCCAACACCCAATGGCCAAAGACGCTGTCTTCTTAGACAGAGACTTTTAAAGACCACGGAGAAAGTACTGACATTACAACCACAGATTTTCACTGTTGGTCTAAGCTGGGAACGAACTCGTTCGCGCAGTACTCTCAGCCTACCTGACTCGGTGCTCTCAGTTCTAAGACAGACTGACAACAGGGCAGCCCATGCCAACTCCAGGTCACAGACTGGTTGAAGGAACTGCTCTGTGCCAAGGGGCCAGTCAGGAAGCCTGCCTTCCACTTCTGTCTCAGACAGAAAAGGGTCTTGACTTGGCTGCTTCGAGATGATGACAGTGGCGTCTTAAGGCTCACACAACACTGCAGATACCTTTTGGCCTGAGTCACCCTTCTGCAGGAAGTGAAAGGAAGAACCAGGAAACCTAGAGAATGCTCTGGAGTGATAGTGGCAGCAAACTCAATGATGGGCTGAGCTGGGACTGAGCGAGCTGTCTATTTAGAAGGGCAAAAAAGGCCATTCAGAAAGAAGCTTCAACAGATATTAATGAAATTGTTATAGAGTCAATTTAATGAAAGAAAAAAAAAACAAGCTTCAGAGTCAAGCAGATCTGGGCTCTCAGGCTTACAGCCCAAGTCAGTTTTTGGTCTATAGCATGGGATGGAGTAGGTATAAAGAACTCAGCAGAGTGTCTGGAGCCTGGGGACAGCTAAGAGAGTGCAGCTACTCCTGTGTTTGGATGGATGAACAGGGCACTCAGCTGCACAGACAAAGGCCCTCAGCATCGGCGACCCTTGAAACTCCACGAGAGGAAGAAGATGAAGAACACCCCCACATTCATCCATCAACCACTGAGAATTTCCCCAGTGTCCACTAGGTCCCCAAGCACTCTGAGGTCATCAGGAGTAGGGGGTACTGCCTGTAGGAGTTTTCTAGACAGCTGAAGGAACACAGCTCCTAGTCTGAACCTACAGAGAGCTAAAATGTGGTACTGGCTTGAAGAAGATGGCTCAGGAGATGAAGAAGTGAACTGAGGATGAGGATGGCGGAGAGGTGGCAACAGAGAAGGGATGCGGTGTGACCCATGGCTTTCCCAGCGCAAGCCTGAGGCGCCACCGCACGTCACTAGCACTGGCTGTTTCTGGTGCCAATCCCACTGTGCGGTCTCCGGGAGAGGATCTCCTCCAGCTAAATAACGGGGCCAGAGGAGGAAGTGCAGCCAGTGCAGGGCAAAGGATGCCAGATCGACCCCACACAACATGGTCTGCGCCCAACGTCATTTCCTAGAAGGAGGAGCATCGGCTTCAACAACACATCCTGCTTTTCTAAACCAAAAAACCATCCGAAGCCTGTTCAATGATGAAGCAACAAACGTCGCAAATCAATACATACAATATTAAGTAATGTGTAGGCCTCTGGCTGTAAAGTCACCCTGCCAGTAACAGGAAGCTGACTCCACATTGGAGAAGGCAAGGAGAGCGAGCCAGGACATCCCATGTTAGGAACCAGCCTGGAACTCCGCTGATTCAAACGCAGCAATAATTTCAAACCTGGGGAAATTTGGCAGAGGAAAACTCGCAATTCTCACACCAGGCCAAGGGGTGACGTGCAAATTGCTCAAATGCCTCTGCAGTAATAAACGGCGTGTTTCCAGTTACCCCGGTAACATGTCTGCTAAAATGTCCACTTTAAGCTTGTAAGAGCTTAGCATCATGTTTTTAGAATAAGTATAAATGAAAACCCAGGGGCACAATGAATTGGTATATTATTATTATATTATTATTCCCTTCGAAATTTCATCATGCCAGTGGGTAGGGAGTCTGACAAGGTGAGGAGGATTAAGGAAGAGTCCTGTCTCACCAGGGACCTTGGGAGAGGAGGGAGAAATGAAACCAAGAGAGCCAGGGGCCAGAAGCTGGGCCTGAACATGCTGCAAAGCAACGGGCTGATTAACTATGCACAGATCCGAGCTCTGGTTGGGATAAACCCACGGAAGAAACGCTTAGGATGAAACAGTGAGCAAGCTCCCAGGAAAGCTGAACCATGAGCACAGGCAGAGAGGAATCTTGGTGGGCCCAGGCCACACCAGGCCAGGCAGTGTGGACAGCACTGGTTTGGGGACACAGCCTGGGACAGGATCATCACGCTGGCTTGGCTGTGAGTCCAGGAAGAGGGGACGCATGGGAGAAAAGCACAACCTCGGGTTGCTTTTAAAACTGTCCCCTGCTTTCCATCTGGCAGAGTCTATGCCTTTGGGACCCAAGGGAGACCAGTGTGCTGGGCCCAGCACCCTCCTTCAGTGCGGAGAAAAAGACTTGATGCTGCAGGCAGTCTGCATGTGCTCTGACTATCCCCGGTTATCCAGATGATGCAAACAAGGTCCCTTCTGCCAGCAGAGCACAATAAGGAAGCCAAAAGACATTTCTGATGTTTGATGGCAGCCTGCGGTTCCTATTTACACACTTTAAAATCACAGAGGGTGGCCATCTGCTCCCTTACTGATGATCACCCAGGAACGTGGGCTGCACAGACCAAGGACTTGCTCCTGACCATTCATAAGCAACTGCCGGGCAGCCTTGCCCAGAACAGCACAAAGGGAAGGGAGATGCCCTTGTCAGAAGGAGGTGGGGCTACCCTGGGCTGGGCAGATAGAGGGAGGTGCTCAGAGAGCCAGCTCTGGTGACCTGTGCTGGCATCAGGCCCATCTGCATTCTCTGGGCCAACTCAGAGAGCTGTCTAAGGATGTGATTGGCAGAAATCAGTTCTCCCCCACTCTGCAAGCATTTTTAATCTTAAAAGGAACTGGGGAGAAAAGGATGATTTAAAGTCCCCTTTCTTTCATTTCCTCCGGCTTTCAAGACATTTTTGCTAGGAGGGAACGAGGCTCCCAACAGTTCTCTGTCTCCGTTTCCCAGCATCCGACCTGCTCCCCTGACTACTAATCTGCGTTGGAGCTTCAGCAGATAAACAAAGCAGACCCTCCCAGGAAGGCTGGTGTAAGAAGCCTGGAGACTGAGGAGGCAGAATACAAATGAAGGCGACTCCTGCCTGCTGACAGAGGTGTGCCAAACTCCGCTCCGGAAGGTTCACCAGGATCAGCACATGGCCGCTGGCAGCTCTGGGGATGATAAACTGCCCACGTGGGCTTGGGGGTGCTGTGGCCTGGTCATTTCATTGCGGCTTTTCATGGCTCTGCTGGAGGACAAGTGAGTTTTCTGCCTAGTGTTCGAAAACAATGGCTTGCATCAGGAAGAGGTTTGCTTTTTGTTACAAGATGAGCCACTTTTCCAGCAAGGAAAGAATTAGATTAAACTCAACAATTAACAGGGCTCCGAGCCCTCCCCACCGCCTCTCTCTGCTGACATTTGCTGTTCAGGTCACAGCACACAGTGTGGGGATGGTGATGCTGCTGTTGACAGAGAACAAGGAATTCATAGGCTGAAGGGAGCAGAGGGAGGGCATCTCATGGTGGGATCAGCCTTGATCTGCCACTGGATTACAGGGGCCTCTCAAGCAGCTGATTAATAATTCTGCAGGAGCCCTTGAGCTGGAACGCGGGAGCCCCGAGTCTAATAATCCCCAGTCATTGTAACAAAGGAAGGACAGGAATTGAAATCACAGTTCTGCATTGTGAAACTGGAAACCGAAAAGAAACAGGGACCCAGTCATTCCTGGCTCTGTTTGTCAACCTAGTTGCCTGCTTGTTTGTGCTAAATGGCTACTGTGCTTTTTGAATCCAAAATCTGATTATATTTAATTAGCACGGGCATCTGGGATTTCTAATACACAGAGAGTTATTAAAGTAACAAATCTTTCTAAAATATGTTCTCCAAGAAAGAATGTGTTAATTTATGCAGTAACAATTCTTACCGTGAAATAATGAACATGAAAACTGTAACAATTATGAATTCTTTGTAGTCTAATTTATATGTGAATTTTACTCCAGACAATAATCTATTCAATTTAAATTCTCAATACTGGGAGTATTTGAATAGACACATTTTTCTTCTCCTACTTAATACACAAACCAATGGTCTTGTCCAAAGTTCTAAATGCCCCTGTTTTGTTCATATAGTCCACAGACTCAAAGATGACACTGTCTTGACATCTGGTTACTGTTCTAGAACAAACCGACCGGCTAACCAAAGTCACAGAGAAACCCCATGCTGATGCTCTTCATGTGGACTCAAATGTGGGAGGAGCCCTGGCAGGAGGCAGGCCCAGTGCAGCATGGGTTGAATGCACCGCCTGTGTGTGGGCATGCTGAGCATGGCTATTTGCATCCATAGGGTCAACTGTACAACTACTGCTGTCACTGCGACTGCCAACTGCACCAAGTCCTTTGTGGCAGGTGCTTCCTGTCTATGCCCAGACTGGGCTGACAATTCTACCTGTTTTCAAAAGAAGATGCGTTCAGGGTAACTTATCCAAGGTTCCAGAGCAGATCACCAGTGACGCCAGGATCCATGCGATAACTTGACTTCATAGGGCGTGCTCTTAGCCCGCTCAGGTCCCAGCTTTTGGGAGTGAAGCAGGGAGCACAGAGAAAGAAGGAAAGAGAACTGGGGAAAGGGAAGTGCTGTGGGGGAAGGACGAGAGGTACCGAGACCAGATAGCTTCTGTCCTTTCTACCCCAACAGCTACGCGAGAGGTGGCTCAAGGGTGAGGACACTGGGGCTCAGAGAAGACTAAGACCCGGTTGAAGGTAGAGTTAGCATCTAACACAGGCCCACCCAGCTTAGTAGCTTCCACCATTCCCCAAAGACAAGCGCATAGTGTGCCGCCAATGCCGACGGAACAGCTCACCCTTTCTGGGGTTCTTGCAGCAATTACAGCACTTGATTTCCTGGAAGCCCTGTGTACACTGCTTAGTGAGCAGAAAAACATGTCTGAGAAGAGAAAGGAGGAGGCCAGTGACCACAGCTATTTCCACTGCTACATACCAACGGTGACACTTAGTGTGTGCTCTGTGTTCAAGAGGCCGCATCCCCACAGAGACCTGTTTTAGGGATGTCCAGAAGAAGTGCTACCCAGGATCCATGAATGTAAGCATCCATGTGCAGGTGTGCTAACGTGTTATGCTGCTGAGCATGTCCACCTGACCTCAAACATGGCAAGCTTGTGTGTGTATAATAAAAAAAAAACAGGTATGCCTGGATCTTGGGGCCACGGATAGTTCTGGTCTTTGTTTTTTTTTGTTGTTGTTGTTGTTTGTTTGTTTTTGAGATAGTTTTTATACATAGCCTGGCTGTCCTGGAACTCACTATGTATGTAATGTTGGCCTCAAACTCAGAGAGTTTTTCCTGCTTCTGCCTCTCTAGTGCTGGGATGCTGGGATTAAAGGTGTGTACCACCACAGCCAACCATGGAGAGGTCCTAACAGGAGGAAAGGATGAAGGTCTGTACGAGACACTGGGATGGCAGAGGCTAGTTGAGTGGCAGCTGAGTTCAGGACAGATGGTCTTGTGGGACACATGGACAGAACCAGAATGCTGGCTGTCTAGACAAAACAGACTGGCTTAGGTGATAAATGATTATGTGTACACACACACACACACACACACACACACACACACACTCACACTGCCATTATTTATCTGTCTGTCTGTTATCCATTTGTCTGTGTGTGTGCATGTGTGTATATGTGTGTGTGTGTGTGTGTGTGTGTATGTATGGTCTTACAAGTTCCTTTCTTCTATTGATTATTGTTTTTCTCTTTAAAGTATTGTTTAATAAAAATCTTTTCTATGGAAAACATGTCAATTGTTGAAAGTTAAGGTTATAAAATAATTCTTCATATTTACCACCCTCAAAGCATTTTTATATATTGCTTACTTCATTCTCATTCTACTCATGCGAGGCGGTTACTATGGTTACTATTACTGTTTTACAGAGGATGAAAAGAGGCTGAAACGGTAGCTGCCGGTTTGCTTGAGGATACCCTGCTCATCAGTGACAGAGGTTGTTTAATCCTGGGGGTCCTGACTTCTAACCCACGTGAGTGACAACTTCATTGCCCTTTAAATCTGTGTTACTGCTCTGTGAGACAGTAACTGCCATTGCCAGTCTAGGCCTGCCATGACCAGCCTTTCCAACAGGGCAACTACCCGGGAGGTGGCGGCAACAGTGTGTGTGCGTGCGTGTTCCCTACCCAGGAGCCTCATCTGTAATGGCCGCAGGTGCAATCAGCGCCACTGTTCCTGAGTACAGCGATGGGTCTGCTGTGGTGTGTGTGCTCAGTCAGTGGAATATTAGTCTGCTGTGAGAAGCTGGGAACCGTCACAGGAAACAACAGGATTACAACACAGTGAAGGGATGGGGGCAGACCAAACAGGATGTCATGGCTAGACGACGCTGTTCCTAGAAGTGGTAGGTTACTGAAGAAACGGGTCCGTGGAGCCACCCTTAAGGAATTCCCACACAGGCAGAATGAATCTGCAGCGACAGAAAACAGAGCCCTCTCTGGGGACTGGGATGAAATAGCTCCACAGGGCAGAGCTATCTTCCTCTGTGAGGAGGTTTCAGGACTACGTACACACGTAAAAATACAGTCAGTTGCACACCAGATTTGTTCATTTTACTGGATAACGTAAATTAAAGAAAAAAAATCACGCCCACAAGAGCGAGTCATTGCTAAACACAAGGCAGCTCTACGTGAGTGTGCTAGGTTCAAGTTAGCATTAGCAAGCCCTCAGCAGCTTGAGAGCTCAGAAAAGACAAAGTCTGTGGAGAATTCTCATTTTCTGTGAGAAGGAACAGATGGCCCAGGGGCTGTGACAGGGGAGAGAGAGGTGTGTCTCCCTGCCCTGGGCCCAGGTGGGGGCTGTGGTAACTTCTGGAAGGATCCAGGGAACAGGGAGAGGGGATGCCTGTCAGCAGAGGCCTGGTGAGGCGGAGGACACAACAGATGATGAGAGTTAGCGCACCTAGCCGAGGCAGTGGCTCAGGGGAGCTAGCTCCAGCAGGCCTCTCTGGGTTTAGACACGCCAGCAAAGACACCACAAACGCAGTAAATCCCAACTCAAGCTCATGCTCCCTCTCTGACGTTAAGATGCCCAGATGTTCTTGCATTGCTGCTGCTGCCAGCTCTGCCCTAACCACGACCCACCATTCTTCCTTTGCCCTGCACGGTAACTGGGTCCTTCCAGAGTGGCGGAAACCTACCCATTTGTTTATTCTCCTGAAGTCCTGTCCTGGGCAAGGCAAACAAGATCGGTAATGATAGTGACATTATAGTTCCCACAAGTGGGAGCTGGGTAAGACTGCAAAGACCGAGCTGGTAAGACCCATCTTCATTTAAAGATAAGCAGTCCGCCCATGGAAGAATAAGATGGCTTGCCTCGGGGCCCATCACTAGATGTTACTGCTGGGCTACACTGCCTGACTCTGATGCTCCTGGGTTTCTCCTGATGCTAGCCCCCGGCCCTTATGTGCCCTTAGCCTTCCTCTACATAGTCTCCTTCCTTTCTTCCTTAGGAGTCTTGTTATCTTCCCAGGCCAGTCTCAAATTCCTGGGCCAAAGAGACCTTTCCTCTTTGAGACTACGCAGGTACAAGCCTTTGCTATGGCCTGGGTGTCTTCATAACAGCCTTTAGCTAAGTTCCTTTTCAAATACCTGACATGGATTATTTCAGAGACTCCAGATGGACAGAATGTAGAGCTGAGCTTCTGACTAAAGAGGAACTGGCTCTAACTGTGAGATGTCCAGGTAACTATGAGGAATGCCAGATGATTTCTAGTTGCTTCTAGAATACTGCCAGGGGAGGATTATGGTCATGGCCGCTGGGCCTGGCTCGAGCCTCTCTGACAGCAGGCTTCTGCTCACAAGCCAGGGTAGGTGGGTGGTGAGTGTGGGCTCGTAGGAGGCAACGTCCCAGGCAAGCCCCACATGGCAGAGGTGCCCATGCCCTGTGCTGTCACACCTTGCTGCCTGGCGTGTCAGTGCGTTGTGACAGACACTTCAGAGTACCCTGAGACGGGGAGCTCACAACTATTTTGCAAACAATTGTCATTCACGGTCCTAAAATAGCTACATTTGGCACATGTCTCAGAACACTGCCTGCACTCCCATAATCAAGATGCGGCACGGCTGTGGCCTGCGGGTGACATAAAACCCAACTTGCAAATATTATTAGGCACATGGACCAGCTGTCTTGAGGAGCTGATTAATCCCCGGCAGGAACGTCGGCATGCGGCACACATGCCATCTGCAGAATACATTGGCAAATACATGCTGGACCTTTCTATCCGGTGGAAAGGCCAGGGCCGGGCAGACCCAGTGGAGGAGTTATAGGAACAGCTGGGCTATCCAAGGCTGGAAAATGAGACTCTCTCTAGTCCCCGACACATGTGAGCTTGAGAGGTTGCCCCTTAGGGCTTTTTCCATAAAATAAAGGGAAAACGGAACTTATGACTAATTCTCTCCATTTTTACACTCTGCTCTTGGTGAGAGACAGTAGGCAGAGTTCAAGAGCATGCCTGTCCTGTTTCTAAATCCTGCTCTTCCACTTGTGAGCTTTGTGACTTTGTACAAATGCCTCTGCTGACTTTCTGAGTCTATTTCCTGCCCCTTGAAAGTCAGGCAGTTCCAGCTCCTCACAGGCCCGGGCCCTTCCTTGTTCTCTGCTTCGAGACAGCGTGGACTGTCCGTATCTCCTTCCATATTCCAGCTCATTGAATCCTTACCTATCACTCCCCAGTGTTCAGTCTGGTAAAGGAAAGAAAGAGGAAATCATGTCTAAAGAGGTAAGGATAGAATCTGTTGGGAATCAAGGCGATGCTAAATCAAGGATTAAGGCTGAGTTCGGGCAGTGGCTGGGATGTGATGGGGGAGGCAGGGCAGAAAGGCAGCCTGGTGGGGAAGTGTAGGAAGGGAGGCTGCATGGCCAGCCTGAGGGAGTCCTGGGTGGGTTCCAGAGCAGAAGCTGACATGAGAGGTGCCAGTCATCTAAGGCTGCGGTTTGGGGCACCTTAATGAACAGCGCACGACTTCCACACTGAAGCCCCCCAATAGCACCTCTGTTAGCATCTGTGGCTCCTGGCTGGCCACCTTCTCATTTAGGGATGGATCAAGGGTGCTAACCACAGACTTTGCAGAGTCCAAAGTCTGGTTAAGAATGAGAAAACAGCCTTGCAGGGCTCCTCATGCCACTGAGACTTTCTCTCACATAGAAGAACGTTCCTGGCTTCTATTGGAGCCATTTCCTAAATTAAATCTTCATGGAGTCCTGTGTTTTTTTTTTTTGTTGTTGTTTTTTTGGTTTTTCGAGACAGGGTTTCTCTGTGGCTTTGGAGCCTGTCCTGGAACTAGCTCTGTAGACCAGGCTGGTCTCAAACTCACAGAGATCCGCCTGCCTCTGCCTCCCAAGTGCTGGGATTAAAGGTGTGCGCCACCATCGCCTGGCTTTTCAGGGAGTCCGTTTTTAAATCAAGAATTTGGGTTGTCAACCTTCACTTATTCTAGGGCTCTGTTCATGAGAGCCTCTTGGCATCCCATGCCACCAAACTCGTGCCTGCATGTCACCAAACTCATGTCTACATGTCACCAAACTCATATCTGCATGTCACCAAACTCATATCTGCATGTCACCAAACTCATATCTGCATGTCACCAAACTTGTGTCTGATGTCACCAAACTCGTGCTTGCATGTCACCAAACTCATGTCTGCATGTCACCAAACTCGTGTCTGGTCTGCATGTCACCAAACTCATGCCTGCAATCCCCCTCTGCGTAGAGACACAGTCCTCTTTTGTGTCCCTCCCCCCGACTCTGGGTGTGTGTCTGTCCCACTCCACATGATCCTGAGCGGCTTGCTGTGTGGGTATAAGGCTCCAGGACAAGACATGCCACATAGTGGAGGAGTTCAAACAGCTGAGCTGTTTGCCCAACGTGGAGTGGAGCATTTGGGCAGTATCTGTAACCCGGCAGGAGCTTGGTTTGACATTTCCCTAGCACTCATCAGACTTCTGTTCTGAGTCAAAGAAAATCAGGGAAGAATTGGCATTAAAAAAAAAAAAAGGAAAGAGAACTAGGAAGAGAACGTTCTAGAACGGAGTGAAATGGCTACGATTCGTTCCGAAAGCAGCACCCTACAGTATATTGCAGTTACTGCTCAGAGTGGCCAAGTGACCCTCACCAGTGACCATCACCCTCTGCTGAGTCCTGGCATCAAATGCACAGAAGCCGTTGCAGCTGCTAGTTCCTCACTTAGTCCCACACCTGGACATGAGAGCAACCAGCAAGGCGGAAGCCTCCCTCAGGAATTCCCTCCTTGCGTCTGCAGCTCTACTAACTCACAGTCACCCGGGTGGGGTGGCTTTGAGTTCAGTGTGCTTTACATAGACTGTCCATGAATTGATTTTTTATAGGGTTGGGTGGAGACAGACAAAGAAAGCAAGCAGGGCTTTTCAAGGAACTCTACCGTCCAGTTCCTCCAGACCATCTCTTTCCCCTTCACGCTTTGCTCTGCTCAGGCTGGCCTGGTGGGGGCCATGGAAGGCAGTTGCAGAGTAAGGTCAGGATTGGCCTCCAAGGGCTCCCACAAGGAGGCGCCCTCAGTGGGGTGCTCCTTCCTCCTGTTGCCTTGCAAACCTTAAACCTTGGCTGCCCTGACATTAGCCCTGAGGCATCATAGTGCCCTCAGACTCTGAAAACCTGCCTGTTCCACCGTAAAAGACTGCAATTAAAGTCTCTCCTTGGAGCGTCACCTGCTTTCCGCTGGGATATAACTGATTGGGACTGAGCTAGAACCTGGCCACCAAGACTCTTCTTTCTCCAAAAGCGAGTGCTCTGATCAAGTGCACTGTGATACTTCCAGAAAGGCAGGTGGGTGTACCGTGGGAGTAGACACCGCTCACCAACCAGAGCTGCACCCATCTATGGCCCACTAGTCCCCCACCTGAGAAGTGCCATACTCCTGCCAGACCAGAGGGGAAGAAAAGGGCAGCGGGAGGAAATGAAGGTAAGGAGCAAGGGCGGTGCAGAGCAAAGATGCAATCAGGAGCCTTTGGCATGGGCGCGCCCACCTTGTCTTGCTGTGTACTCATTGTCTTCAATCAAGCGAGCCAACCCGAAGTCAGCAATCTTGCAAATGAGTCCATTCCCCACCAGAATGTTTGCTGATCGCAGATCTCTGTGGATATAATTCATGCGCTCGATATAAGCCATTCCGGCGGCAACCTGTGGAAACGCAGGGAAAGGGGTACAGCTATCACACCACAACCCCTCATGTGTCCATGCCCACACATACAGCCACGGTCTGAATCAAGGCACCCCATGACCCACCTGTGCTGCCATGTCGACAAGATTTGGCAATTTCAGAGCTCTCCCTTCACCGTCTTTTAAGAAATCAAGCAAACTTCCTATGAATGAAACATAAAGCAATTTTAGTGTACTCAGAAAGGCAAAAGTTCCTTGTGGGCTGTACTTGACTTCCTTAGGGTAAGTAAAAGGTAGTGGGATGGGACAATGCCACTGATGGGAAAGAAAGGCTTGTGTGAAAACAAAGAAACGAATCCCATGTTTTAAGTAGTAAGTGTTAGCATCTGAAAATAAACAGCCATGATTTTGTTTCTAAAGACAGGGTTTGGTAACAGGAGCACAGCATCTCCTTTTCTGTCACGGGAGGAGTCCGTCAGGAACCGAACAGTCCTCTCATGCCCCAGTCTTCCCTGCACAGGAAAGTGATGTGGACACAGACCGCCCAGGGGAGCACACCGAGGACGCACTGCTGGACCAGTAGTGGCAGTGTTGCCAGGGAGTTAGCGGGAAGAGCCTATCCTCAGGCTCCATCTGCATCAGGAACTCTGGAGTCAGACACCTGCGTTTCCCTAGGCCCTCAAGGTGACTCAGAGTACAAGGAAGTTTTGGAATCATTGACTTCGTTTCAGGTTTTAAGGTGAGAATGTAGTGTCTGAGAAATGTGGGGCAGAAAGCTTCCTAATTAGCTCATAGGCAGCCGAGCCTCCGCCTCAGACATCTGAGACAAACAGCCAGGGCTTCAGAGCCATGCTTGTGAGCTGCCTGAGGAGGCCCAGAGCTGACACCCAGGCAGAGATAATCATTTGCAGGAGCTGGGGGCACATGATGGTCATCAGTTTCTTTTTTTTTTTTTAATGCTTTAATCACAAAGCGATTTACAAAATAACCTTGGATCCAAAGGGCAAACAATCTGCCAGGAAAAAAAAATTCCAATTATATTTTAAGAGAAAGTACATAGAAAAGAAAAACTACACTAGTGTCTCCTAATGTACAATGCGCGGCCTTTTAAGGCTGTTTCTTGTTTGGCTCATTTATTTTTCCAAAACAAAGTGCTCTCTGGCTTCATCCCCAACAATGCTGGTCTGATTAAAACGATGTACACATGCACACGTGTGCACCAACGTCTGAATGTTCGGGAGGCGGGGAATGGCTGCATATCATTTCTTCACCTGACATTTAAAGAGAAAACTGGGGGAAAGATGTTGATCTCGAGCCTGAACTAACCCAGCAACCATCTGCTATTGATTATTTAGCCCTAAAAAGGGAAATTTAACAGAAGCCATTGATTCAAAATGGCAGCAGGTTTTGTAGCCCTGTACATTAGCTCTGATATAAAATGGATGTTTTACTTATGAGGAAGAACACTCCTGATGAGTAACAGGCAAAAGGCGCTGTGCTTCTCAAGACTCTGGGGGCAGAAAAAGCTCCCCCTTTCCTAAGCGTTACCCTGAGTGAGCACAGCCGGCACCTCCTGATGGGAAGCCCCGGTCCATGTAGAGACTGGGGGCTGAGCAAGCGGGCAGCCGACGTGAGGAGGGAGGAGAGGGCTGCCCAACCTTTATTCATGTATTCTGTGACGATGTAAATGGGCTCCTCAGACACAACGGCATAGAGCTGCACCAGCTTGTCGTGTTTCAGCTTCTTCATGATCTGTGCTTCCTCCAGGAAGGATTCTGGAGACATTGTGCCCGGCTTAAGAGTCTTTATGGCTACTTTTGTGTTTCCATTCCAGGTACCTACAAACAGCCCACAGCAGCAAGTCAATCCGAGGATACGCTTTTCACGGGAAAAATAATTTTGATCAGCAACTATGTGCCGAAAATTAGACTTTTAGTTTTAAAACATCTTAAATGGTTTTTTACAAGCAAAGACAATCACAAAGGACTCTGTCATGTATTTCAACAGGAAAAAAATGAGTTTACTTATAGATTTTATAATTCACTAACTTGTCCCACTAGATAGACATCACTCTTTTTATGGCTAATTCATATAATTGTGCATTTATACCACAAAGCTTTGGGCTCTTATTTCAGTGGTGAAAGCCTAGGATTCAGAATTTGCCTGGGTATCCAGTAGCTGTCCCCTAGATAACAGGAAAAGCCTGGAAGAAATTAGATTAAATTCCATCTTAGAGGGTGTGCTCCCATAGAAATATGGCCACACACTGAGGATGCCTGGAAATCAGTTTCTGGCTTTCAACTGTCTGCACTGGATGAGTTACCTGACAGAGTCCTTCAGCAATAATGCTAAATGAGCCCACAAGCACAGGCAAGGAACACACTGTCTCCTTGCCCATACTTCCCCAGGTGAGGTAAATCCCTCAGGCTTCTGGAGAGTCAGCCCCAAGAACAATGGCTTCTAGCAGGTGGACTGCAAAATAAGCAGTGAGGAGAGAAGCATTTAAACACAGTGTTTAAATACTTCTTTAAAAATCTAGCTAACCCAAAGGCGAGGCCTGGCTTATGGTCATCAGTTAGCTCATCTGTAAAATACGGCAATGGACCAGAAGCTTTTCATTCTCTTTTGGTTCTCAAATAAAAAGACAAAATTCTGGCTTATTCCATTTTTAGCTGATGACTTTGAAGAATAATTTTATAAAGGGAAAATAAAAATCTGCTAATTCAGATTATATTGCTTACAATCTGAAAGAAAATGTGGGTTCAAACCAAGATTGACTCAAATGTAATCTGACTTTCAGATCTAAGGAGCCTGTACATGGAAGTAGTTATTATTCTGTTGAAACATACAATTACAACATGCATTCCACAGGGGGACCTATGAAAGTGCCTGCCAGTGGCTTAGGAGTTCAATTATCTCAGAAAATATCCGCCACTCAGTGCAAATGGGAACTTTGACAACTTTTAAATGGCCTCCGTGATTTAACTGCTAACGGTTTCCAATTTAAGCACAGTGTGGTCTTCTCTTAGCAGCTTGGGTAACTGTCTAGGCTTCTATCCCAGCTCTTCCACTCCATGGGAAACAACACCTTGGTGCTCTGTGTAATGATGATTTAAAGTTGACAGCTTCAAAAGTTTGACGATAAAATTCTTATAGAATTCCATTCTTCCTGATTGTGTGATGTGATGAAATTCCTCAGGACTTAACAACTTCAATTATAAGTTGGGTAGATAATGAGATACAAGTTGTATAAGCAGATTTTTATTACACTTGAGATAAAGTCTAGACGGGGACGGGCACATTAATGTGATCACTATTATAATATGTACAATTGATGCTACATATACATGCATGGCTGTCTACTTCCACTGTCCATGTGTGCATCTGTTTCTGAGTCTGCATGGGACCTGCTGTACTTCAAACGTTTGATTACGTCAACTCTCTTCCTGTGGATCATATCTGAGGAACACATGTACCTGTTTATACCCTTTTAGATCTACAAGGGGTTTTAAACATTCCCGATAAAATCCTCAGAATAATCCAATGAAGCAGCTATGACTCCAGGTTTACAGATGAGGAACTGAGGCTCAGAGGTGTTAAACAGGCCCCATGTTTATGCTCAATCATCCATCAAGGGTTTAGACCCAGGCCTGGCACACAGAAAGCCTGTGACCTTAGTCTATCACTGCTGCCCCCAGCATCTTACCGTCCCATTTCACAGGGCGAGAAAGCACCACATTCCCAGCGTGCTGGCTTCCGGTTTGCAGGTGCTTAATGGACCACATGAAATAGGACAGATGAACACAGCAAGGTGCCACCAAAGTCGGCAAACCCGGGCTCGAGGCCCATCTAGTGACACAGGTTAAGGGGCTTTGTCCCAATGGTCACATACATGTCTCTGTTCAAAACTGTCCTTTTCACTGGCTTTGAGATGCTGCCAAAACAGAATGTGCCCTCTGCCTTACCAAGCCACACTTCAGCGAAACACCCCTGCCCCAGCTTCTTCTCCAGAGACAACGAGCCACGTGCAACTTCCCAAGCATCTTTAGCCAATCCAGAAGTTTGTGGGGTACAACTTGATGAAATCACAGTTAAGTTAAAACACAAACCATCAGCTTTCTCTACAGGAAAGGGAATTAATAAAGAAAACACAGTCCTTATAATCCATAATCATGCATGCACTAGGAAAGATGGAAGGTGATTGCCCTGAGGCCAACGCTCGGCAGTATCGGCTGCTGGCTCTAAGGGATACACTCTACACAGGCTGAACAGCCCTTCCACCAGCTAGAGCACAGCCCAAGCCATCTGTCACTCTTGCTCAGTCCTATCTTTTGGAGAAATTCCAAATTTTTTAAAAATGAAAATTGAGTAATTCAAATTGTCTGTCTTCCTGCTCATGAAAGACACCTTTATTCTCACCTTCCATCTTTGAGGTTTGGGATTTCCCAAACGGGGACGCTAATCAAAGAGTAATAGAGTCTCAGCATACCCATCCATACTTCCCCAAACTGCCCATTTCCCAGTCTCTTGATCAACTGCAGGGATTCTCGAGGGATTTCCCAGACATCTTTGGTTTTGACAGACAGATCGGTAAGCCGTGGCATCCCTTTGTGACAGGGGACTACTAGGCGGCAGCAGAGACCTGCGGCTCTCTCTGAAGGAGCAGGGCAGCGGCGAGGGAGAGAAGAGCAGAACATGTAACAACAGTGTGCACGCACGGTGGGCAGCGCAGTGTTGGCGAGCGCGGCGCAGGCCACAGAGGACGTGACAAACACGAGCAAACATTCGCTGGAGGTGGACGGGGGCACTTCAGATGGGGCCTCTGCAGTCATCCGTCGTCCCCCCCGCCCCCCCCGCCGCCCCTGCCCCTCCCCCAGCTCCCGGGGAGAGCTCCACACACATGGGTGTAGACTACTTTGGCTTCTGTGCACTTTCGATATTCCGGAATTCTGAAAATGTCCTTAATTTCAAAAAGTGCATACATAAAAATAAAACATGTGACCATCCCTTTCCCTCTTGATATCTAGATGGCCTAAGGGTCAAAGGAATCTTTGCGTTTAAATGTGACTTTAGCCTAGGAGCCTTCCGCAGAACTCTGGTCTGTTAGAACAAGCCTCAAGAGCAGGCCTGGCAGTGGGCACAGCATGGCGCATTTTCTTTAGGGACTGCTTTGTCCTTCTGACTCTGATCTACCAGTCCTGTGCGTTTGCAGTGCTTTTAGGGGGCAACCTTCCACTAAAAACAAAAACAAGGACACAACTTTTTAAACAGCTTCCTGTGTATAATTTAGGAGTCTGGATTCAAAGAAAGGATAGAAATTAGCACTCACAGAAACTCAACGACATGAAAGACCAGAAGACAGCAGCTACTGCTCAGGTTACTGGGAAGCTGAGTCTTTTCCCTCCTTCCTTTTGAAAGGATATACCTCTGAGAACCTCGCAGGGAGAGCGACTAAGTGTCAACAAAGAATAAGCCACACAGAGCCTGGGCTGAGAGGTGGGCAGACCCCTTCAGGTCCCTTGAAGCCCCTCAGACCCAAAGCACCAACTTGGCTGCCTCTTCTCTGGGAATCCTGGCTGACTTTTCACTTTTCTTTCTGATGGAATCTGGTTCTGAGGTGTTTAGGCAGGATATTATTTATGTGTCAGTATTTCAAAGGCATCCTACGTGCAAGAGAGAGAGGAAGGAGGAAAAGCCAATATAAAAACAAATCTAACTCGAGATAGATTTCTTTCCCTGAGATTAAAAAACGTCTATTGTTCTTCATATCTGCTCTCTCCTCCAGCTTTATGGTATCATTAAGGTGCCCTTTCCAGAACACTATTTTCAAATGATCCAAACCCTGGGGACCCTGCTGATGTTTTCCTGTAATGAAATATATTTCAGCATTTGAAAAATCCTTAGAACATGCGGGCGTTTTGTGTATATCGCTGAAGCTCAGGGAGATTTTCTGCTCCATTTCTCTCAATATTTCATTAGAATCCACACAGAGCGAGAGCTGATGCCCGAATCATTGGTTGCTCAGGTACTGTTAATTTTTTCAATGGCTCATCAATGGCCAGAATCAATTCATAGGAATTTTTTATTGTTATTTTTAGAAGACTACATTTTTTGTGTGTGCTAAAGATAGCACAAATGGTGGGGTAAAAAAAAAAAAAAAGGTGGGTGTGGCTCCTATCTGTAATCCCAACATTCAGGATGCTGACACAGGAGGATTGCTGTAACTCTGAAAGGTCACCTTAGGAAATGCCCTGGGCTAAAGGTGAGACCTTATCTCAAAACAAAAGCAATAAATAAATAAATAAATAAATAAATAAATAAATAAATAAATAAAGGAGGAGGTCAGGTACACATGCACTGTATAGAGGGACACTTGTTAACCAAGGAAAGCAAGCACAGCACATTAAACAATTGCACATAAACTTACACAGTTAAATGAAATGCACATGTGTATGCATATATCCAATAATTAAACTGCCAAGAACAAAAGAATGATAGCATTTGGTGTGAAGGCAGTCTAATCTTACAGCAGCTGGGTGTGGTGAGTGGCGCACACCTTTAATCTCAGCAGTCGGGAGGCAGAGGCAGGTGGAGCTCTGAGCTGGAGGCTGCCAGGCCTGCACAGTGACACCCTGTCTCAGGAAAGAAAAACAAAGTCACAACAGCAGTCACAGAAGAGCCGTGGCTGCACACACAGAAGCCTGGGTAGGAAGCAGCACTCGGGACACTGAGTCCTGCAGACAGAGCATCATGAAATGCAGGATGGTGTAAGCAAGCCCACTGCAGGGTGAGTGTTCCCTGCAAGCCTGCCCAGGGGCAGCTCCTTCCTCCTCCTCCTCTCACAGTTCTGCAGACTTCACAGGAAAAGAACTTGCAAGGACTTTTACGATGCAAATAAAGACAAAACCAACTTTTAAGATTTAAACCACTGCCTTCTACTTGGGGGAACTTCTCTGTGGTAGAACAGCAATGTAGGCACTGGTGCAATGCACAGGAAGGGACCTCCTCCTCGTCCCTCGCCCCCCCTCCCCCATTTCCAAGTGCAGAGGGTAGTTAGGTTAAGGTTACCTGAGTAGTGCTGTACAAGCTGCTGGAGGGTTTCAAACTGGGCCCGCGTGGTGATATAGTATCCACCATTGTCAAGTTTGCGAATTTTATAATGTTTGACATGGTCTCCTTTCATATCATCCCAATCCCGGATGGAAAGTGAGTAGGCACCTGGCAAACACGCGGAGCGTTAGCAGTGTTGATCAGCCTCGCTTGCCAGTCTGTTTGTAGGTCTCATTTATTTGACTACTCTAATAATTATCAAAAGGACACACATACATGCATGTACACAGATGCTTGCACACATGCTTGAGAGAGGCGTGCGCGTGCACATACATACACCATACGCATACACATCCCATCTCCACTCAGTAACAGACAAAGACAAGTCTCGCTGTCCTGCCTGTGTCAGAAGACATTAGCAACAAAATGACTTTGCTCTTGAAACTAAAACTTGCCAGCTATTTTTCTAAAGTTTCTTTTCGGTTTCTTTGTCATCTAACATAGCCTGCAACAAATCACACCGGACAAGGTCAAGAGCAGTATGGAGGCTCCAGGTGAGCTTGTCTCCCGGTTTCATTTCCCATGGGGTATCTGAGAGGCGGGGATGGTTGAGGGGTGGGAGACAGGGATGGTGGGGGCAGAGATGATGGAGAACAGAGGTGGGCACAGAAGAAATGGCATGGTGCTCCAGAATTCTGCGGGCCGACACTTTACGGGGAGAGGCTGCCTGTGTACGGGCACAGGAAGCCCGAGACCAACTGCTGTCTGCCGCATTGACTGACCTCCAACTGTGGGCTCTAATGAGTTATCAAACAGGGAAGAGGAATGAAGTCCTCCACTGACGAAACAAAATGGAATGAGGGGAAAGTAGGCAAAGCAGCCTCCCTGTAGAGTAACTGGGACTCTAACAAGACCTGAGGCTGAGGCAGGGATGCTGTCTGGCCTGTGCTCCTGGAGTCTCAGAGTCATCTGCAGCTCAGAGTCTTCAGGGGACAGTACTGCAACAGCCAGGAGGGGCTGTGCCAGCTAAGACCATGCGTAGTGCAGCTAAGCCTTCCCACCAAAGACGAAGCCACAGATTTGAAAGTCAAGGCACCTTCTCCCTCTCCTTATCTTACCTTTGGTGGTTTCGCTCTCGCGGATAAGAAAGGTACCTCTTGGGTTTCCAAAGGACAGGAGCTGTCTCTCGGCATCTTTTCGGCCAAGTTTTCCAAAGTACCACCTTTGAGGGAGATGGGGGAGAGAAAATAAGGTCACCTGCGACTGAGCAGAGTGGCTTGTCCTCCAAAATCCCTTCTCCCTGAATGTTGTCCCAACTGGTTTTTCTTTCCTAGCTTCATTTGGTTCTTTTTCAATCTATCCCTGATTCTAGCCTCTCTCCACCTCTTTCATTCTAAAAAAAAAAAATCAGATTTGAATCGTGAGTTGTTTTCCTTTCCTCTAGGATGGCAGGCATTTACATGTGTGGAAAGTGCCACCTCACGCCCGAGAGAGAAACCTGCTACCTCGTTTGAAATGCCAACTGCAGGAGAGGTTTCCATAGCTCAGCTAGGAGACCCTTGATTTCTGAGAATAATTACAACTCCTGGGAAATACCAAGCCCCAGTATAGAGACAGCTCATTAATCAAGCATTGTTTTTTTAAAAAGAGACTCACTCAGGATGGATAAAGCAGATGGATGGATAACATTTCTACGCAAGCGCCCCCTATGAGAATCCTGAAGAAAGGAAGCCAGCTCTAACCCTGATCTGAGAGGACGGCTGTCCTCGGAAGCCCATTTTCGTTGTCTCGTTCCACCCAGCAGGTGTGAGGGTTTACCTGGCACCTGGCCTGTGATCTGCAGCAGGGCCACTCCTGACACAGCTGTAGGGACAGCTTACTGCACATCTGAGATCTGTGCACAGTTAACGAGCATGTCCGGAGAAACGAGCCGGTGGAGTAGACATTTTACCATTCCCTTGTAACAAACTGATGGCTCTTTTGTGTCGGGGCAGGAACCCTCCGGAGTCACCTCGGGATCCTATGCGTCTTCTGTCTCCCACCTGCACTCTCGAGCCCTAACCCAGCCCGGCAACTGGTTCACATTTCAGCACTGGCTTGGCTAAGAATAGTGCATCAAGAGCCCAAGGAAGAGTTTTGGAGCCTTCCACTAGAATCTCTGTTTAGGAACAAATTTTAGGATCTTTAACTGTGAAAACATACGGTTTTTAAAAATTAATCCATCACACCTGAATGCAGCTAGTAAGCTCACTGTCAATTCTTCTGAGTGTCGGACTCTGAAGGAAGATAAGCCCCACCGCCCTAGCTCTCCAGTGACTTGAGAAGGCCAGCATTTTCCACAATCCCAGGGTAGCAATAGTTGATGTGAAGGGTATGACAGCAATTACCTGTGAGCAAAGTCTTTCTTGGTTTGTGTCAATAACAACAGTGGTGAAGGGGGGCTTGGAGAACAATGGATTATTATCTAAGTAGCACTTTAACGTAATTCTAACTAACTGCATGTATAAAAACCATATGGCTTATTTAAAAAGGAACTATCCTCATCTTTAAAAAACCCCAAATATTAGGAATCCTTATCGTTATAACTATGACTTAAATATTCAGTGAGCCAAGGGCTGGGGCAGAGGCCAAGTTCCTGAGCTCAGGACACCGATGTCCCTTTCCTCTTGCCAGAGTCCTCCAGGTGGCTCTGGTAGAAGGAGCGATGCTCAGCCACCCATCTTTTGAAAACCCTGACGTCTCTCACTGTCTGCAGTGGGGGAGTGAGGCCAGCTAACGGCTAGCCAATGGCTATCTCCGTGAAAACAACCAAGACCTCACAGGAAAACATCATCTGAAACTAGTATTTTCCAAGTGCTGGGACTTGCTGTATGTGAAATACTTTTACCTGGGGTCCAAAGGTGTCTTTTCAGGACTCTCGGTATTTCTGATTATCAGGGAGAAGACTCCTAGCTTAATCTTTAGTGATGATTTGCCTCCTCAACGCCCAGGGAGCAGACTGCCGGCGCACTGTGGGCTCTCAATAATGCACGCCACAGTGGAGTTTCACCACGTTAGTTTTTAATCTAGAGCAAGTTATTGGGTTTTCACTTAGGGTACTCGTACAAAGCTTCTAAATAAGAAAATGGACAGGCTTAAAGGAAAATATGAAGCTAATAACAGTGTGTTTCAGAGGCATCACAACAACATAGCAGCATTATATTCTCTCAAGCCACAATAGGGTAAATTTCTTCACTCTCCCGTACCATGTCGCTGGCATTTTGTTGTGACAATTAACTTTTAAAAGCAGGTAGTTAGAGAAAACAACAACAACGTACTCTTCTGCCTGGATAGAGTCCACTGGAGCCACATAGTTGCTCGGAATGTAACCAGTTTCCCCCGTTGTCAAGGAGCGGGCTTCCCACCAGTCTCCTTCCCTGCAAAGGAACAAGAGTAGAGACATGACTGCGTCATCCGGTTCATTCGGCGCAGCACTCTGCAGTCAGACTTGATGCAGTAATTAGCCCTTCTGCCTTGCAATTGCTGCAGTCTTGCTCCCCTTCTGCAAGCTAACATAGGCCCTAAGAAGACCAAATGGCTTATAACCTAGATCAGCGTGAGCTGAAGCCGGGGCTGCCTCTTGCCTTCTGGTGAGATTATGCAGCTGAGCCAGTAACGTTTGCCTAGCACTGGGAGGCTGAGGAAGGACTACAAGTTCAAGGTCATTCTCAAGGCTAGAGATTCTAAAACAAACACACACTTTCTCCCGAGGGGCTCTGGGGAGGGTACACAAAGTGGTTCTCTGGGTGGGAGGCAAACTTGGATGAGGTGTGTGGGGTGAGCACAGACAGCAGCCCCAGCTTACTTTGGGAAAACTGCGGATTGTTTGGGGGAGAGAAGCCTGTTAGGAAGTGCAGAGAGGGACGCATGCATGCTTAGGGTACCAGCTCACTCTGGGAAAACTGCAGACTGTTTGGGGGAGGGAAGTCTGTTAGGAAGCGCAGAGAGGGACGCATGCATGCTTAGGTACCCATCTTGCCTGCTCTTAAGAAAGAGGGAAGGCATGCGTTCTGCAGGTAGAATGATCGAGAACATTGTAAGGCAGGCTTTCCTCAGAGACTTTCAACAGGGGGTCACTCTATCAACACTCACAGCTTCAGCCTGCCTGAATCTGAGGCAGGGTGGGCCAGTGCATCGTGGGGTGGCAGGGGCAGGAAAACGCAGAGGGCAGCAAACTCTGAGGCACAGCAGCTAAGTGCTCGGGAGTGTGAAGAGGGGGTGGGGGCACTTTCAACACTCGGTATAAAGTCTGTACAGAAAACAGGTGTCCACTTGCTTGGATTCATGCAGGGTTTTGTGCAACAAAAGACAAGGTTGGAGTGTGGGCTTCCTCCCATTAAGAGCGGGTGGGCGGAAGGTCTGTTGTGTGCAGTTTAGCTGTGACTCTCCACCGCTGAGGTCAGGAGAGAGGTGGGAGGACAGGGCTGTCCTCCTGCACATCAGGTCTCCCAGCCTGCGACTATGACAAACACATGGCCTCCCTGTCTTCCTTTAGTCCTCTGAGGTAACAGGAGAAACCCCAGGCTTTTAGTTACAATATATATATTTTAAAAATCACCTCTTGGCTGGGCTTTTTTGATACTCTCAGCCAAGGAAGAAAATGTTCTGGCATAGGGCTGGGGAACATTCTCTCCAATCTAATGGCACCTGAGTAGGGCCCATCTAGCCTTCTGTTAACCGGGAGTCTTTTCAGGGTCTCTACAGATGAAACTTCTGAGCAAGGGTACCAAGGAGCAGCGAGTCCGGTGGGGTTTTAGAGAGCCACAGAAAAAAATGGCGACCAGTCCAGTGGGTGTGGCCATGGGATGGCAGAACAGTTCACAGGGAACCCAACTGCTACTGAGGTGTCTGTTTGTTCTTAAAGATTCATTTTTTAAAAAATTATGACTAGGCATGAGTGTGTGTGTATGTGGTCACGTGCACGAGGGTGGAGGTGTCCATGCGTAGGCATGAGTGTGTGTGTGTATGTGGTCATGTGCACGAGGGTGGAGGTGCCCATGTGTAGGCATGAGTGTGTGTGTATGTGGTCACGTGCACGAGGGTGGAGGTGCCCATGCGTAGGCATGAGTGTGTGTGTATGTGGTCACGTGCACGAGGGTGGAGGTGCCCATGCGTAGGCATGAGTGTGTGTGTATGTGGTCACATGCATGAGGGTGGAGGTGAAGCCAGAGGCCTCTCACTCCCTTCAGCTATGAATGGCTATGAGCTACATGATATGGTGTGGATAGCAAACTTGGGTCTTCTGGAAGAACAGCACATGCTCTTAACTCCTGAGCTGTCTCTCTAGTTCTAAGGGCATAAAAACTTATTCCTTGGTCCCAGCACCTGGAAAGCAGAGGCAGTCTGAAGCCAGCCTGGTCTACACAGTGAGCTCCAGGCCAGCCAGACTACATAGTGAGATGCTGTCTCGAACAAACATATTCCTCAGTATCTCAGTCTTTCCTTTCCTTTTAAACAGATATTGTAGTTTTTTTCTCCATAAAGTCCTTTAGCTATAGCTGCATTATTCTTGTTTGAAATATTTATACATATCAAAGACTTTACATAGATAAAAATACCCAAAGAATGCAGTATCATTTTTCAAGTTCATGGACATCTATCCAGCTACAATCTGTACGTGTGTCTCTCTTCCTTGTAGTACAACTCATGACTGGGGGTGCACTGTGGCAGAGTGGTTGCCTAGTGTGCCCTAGTTCCCAATCCCAGTACCACAGGGGAAAAAAAGGCCATGACATGGCATGGCATGGTTCCCACTTCTAGCCCCACAGGAGTATATGTTGCTGAAGTCCAGCATCTAAATGTACACATGGAAGTTAGGCTAACCATTATGTGTGTTCAAGAAAAAGCTTTGGGAAACACCACCTTCATTTCAATAGTGACAATCTTTACTGCTCTGAGCTTCCACTAGATGGAGACATTTCACCATTAGAAAAAAAAATCACCCATTGGCTCCTCACTGCATCCATTCCCCCAACCTGGGAAAGGCTCTGAAAGGGTGAAGGAAAAGGAAGTGCTTATAGCACAGGCTTACTTTCCAACACATGAAAACTGTCATCAAGGGAGTTATAATAGAATTAAATTAAGAAAAAGGAAGGCTAACATCGATTTCAGGTGAAGTCAGAATGTCAACGAGGGCAGGAAGCCAATACATCTTGCTGCAAATTGGGACAAGTCCAGTTTTATTCAGGTGATTTGGCGTTAATGAAGCAAGTTCCAGTTTAAGTTAGTACTCACTTTGCTGTTTGGTGCAGGCACCGAAATAGTTTATCACACATTAGAATCCAACAGTTATCAAAACAACAAGTGTATTTTATTCACAAGAAGTCCACCACTTGGACTTCTGTTTCTGCGACAGCCAGATAATATAGATATGAATAATTTGCATTGGTATGGAAGAGACAGAGTACAGATGTATATCATGGAATAAGACCCCCTGAAAGGTTGCTGTGAACACCCCCACAAAGAAAATACTTCACCTAATAAACAGCAGGATAATTGTTTGTTTATATTTAAAGGGGGATATGATATAGACATGAATAATTTGCATTGGTATGGATCTTGGTTTATTGCTACAAATTTAAGGTCAATTTTGTTATTTGTTTATTTCTGTTCTATTAAGGTATCATGTTTGTGTAGCTCATTTAAAAATGTAATGTATAATTAAGAAATATAAGTTAATAGTTACTCATCTAAATAATAGTCAAGCTTGTAGTCATGTTAGATTTTCTAGTTGTACAAAGATGTATTTCAGATGGATAGGTATTCTTCAAATCTTTCAGAGACCTTCAGAATATGGCATTTAAAATGTTTTGATAGCTTAGGAGTTTTTATGACATGAGACACATCAGCACCAATTACTTCAAGAGGAAGATGGGCATCAAAGAGGCTCCTTATGGAGTTTGTTAGATAAACTGGACATGCAGGATCCACAGAGAAATGACTGCTAAACTTGCCTAAAGGTGAGCTAATTGGGGTTCCTGCTTCATGAAAGAGTCTGCTAGACATTCTGCAGCATAAAGAAAAATGTGACAGACACACTGCCAGTATAGGCTGAACTGTCTTTGAAATTTCCTGCTTTGTGGAAAGCAGGATACTATGGGCCTGTAGGCTGAAGATGGATGCTCCAATGACACAGAAGAACTTTGGGTGACTGTCCAGGCAGCAAGATGTCTCTGTCAATTCTAGAGTTTTGGAAGTTGCTTAAAATGTACTTCCTGTTTACTTAGGTGATATTATATCCTTCTGGAGTCTTTGATGGAGTTTAAGAATTTATAGTTATAGTTTTCCTTAGTTATGATAAAAGATAAAGTATATATAAATATTGTAACTGTAATTCTTGCTTGATACCTGTTTTGTTATATGCAATGTTAAAGTTAAAACCCTTTACTATGTTAAAGTTAAAACCTTCCTTTTTATTTAAACAGAAAAGGGGAGGTGATGTGGGAGTCCCCTCTGTGTGCTGTGAATACCGTTAATGAATAAGGAAACTGCCTTGGCCTGTTGATAGGGCAGAACTTAGGTAGGCGGGGAAAACTAAAGGGAATGCTGGGAGGAAGAAGGCAGAGTCATAGAGACACCATGGATCTGCTGCCGGAGATAGACATGCTGAAACTTTGCTGCTAGGCCATGACCTTGTAGTGATATATAGATTAGTAGAAATGGGTTAAATTAAGATGTAAGAGTTAGCCAATTAAAAGCTAGAGCTAATGGGCCAAGCAGTATTTTAATTAATATAGTTTCTGTGTGGTTATTTTGGTTCTGGGTGGCCGGGATGAACAAGTGGCCTCCCTGCAACAGCCAGGGTCATATTTTTCTCTCTCTATCCTATGAGCGACACACAAGTGACAGAGACTTGGCACACTATGAGGTAAATGTCATATCTTGAGGAATTTCCTTCAGACTTTACTCTCACTGGGCCTTGAGGAGTTACAGACTCAAAACATCTACCAGAAGTTATTAGGCAAACAAATAAATCACTGCAGCACCAATTCACCTACAAACTTTGCCTTCTGCGTACTGTGCTGATTTGGATTGGGTCTCTAAAATGTCCCTTTCACTTTTTTTTTAAGCATTTAGAGTTTTTATTGAGCTCTACATCTCCCCCCTGCTCCTTTCCTCTCCCCTCCCTTTTTACCTTTTCCTTTGATCCCCGTGCTCCCAATTTACTTAGGAGATTTTGTCTTTTTCTACTTCCCATGTACATTAGCTCCATGTATGTCTCTCTTAGGGACCTCTTTGTTGTCTAGATTTTTTACGATTATGAATTGTAGGCTGTGTTTTTGTTGTTGTTGTTTTGCTTTATGTCTAAAAGCCACTTATGAGTGAGTACATATGATATTTGTCTTTCTGGGTCTGTGTTACATCACTCAATATGATGTTTTCTAGATCCATTCATTTGCCCACAAATTTCAAGATGTCATTATTTTTTTTCTGCTATGTAGTACTCCATTGAGTAAATATACCATATTTTCCTTATCCATTCTTTAGTTGAATGGATAAGAATAGATTGTTTCCAGGTTCTGGCTATGACAAACAATGTTGCTATGAATGTAGTTAAGCACATGTCCTTGTGGTACGATTGAGCATCCTTTGGGCACATACCCAAAAGTGGTATTGCTGGGTCTTGAGGGCCCCTTTCACTTTTGACTTGATCTGCTGTAGTTAATCATTATTAGTAAATCTTGTGTGTAATGCATGTATGTTCAGATATGCATGCCAATGTGTGTGTGTGTGTGTGTGTGCGCGCGCGCGTGTGCATGTCTACAGAGGCCAAAGGTTGATGCCGGTATCTTCCTTAATTCCTCTCGATCTTATTTTTGAGATGGGGTCTCTCTGGACCTGAAGCTAGTTGATTCGGCGAGCCACCTGGCCAGCGATCCTCCTTCCCGTCTCTGCTTACCCAGCACTCGGTTACAAGTATTGCTCCCTCACTCAGCTTTTTGTGTAGGCACTGGGGACTGGACTAGGTCCCGGGCCTTACCTGCCACGGACATCTCTTACAGTTCTGCTCGTTTATTAATTCACACTTCACCAAGATACTGTCTTACTGTTTTGAATCAAACCCATGATTTAACCCCGACACTGGCTGAGAATGGTTTCTAGGTAGTTATAATAGCCCCCTGTCCTCCATTCCTGTCTCTAACCCTTAAAGACCCTCATGGGGCTGTGGTTCCAGGCGCTGGGAGCGCAGACGGAGTTAGGAAGTGGCTTTGCCAAGGGCAGCCAGCCTTGCCCTATCCAGCCATGGAGTGCTGGATTCTTCCTGCATTTGGCAAATGTCCTCACTGAGAGAGAGACTCTATGTAGTAACTTTTATTACAACCGGGTAATCAAGAAAACAAACATACAAAGAAACAATTTTCTATTTTTCTTTTTCCTGATAAGAACTTTCAGTGGGTTCCAGGCAATGACCATGATTCCATGTGTAAAATATCGATTGCGTTTTAAGGACTTGCCCTTTCAAGATGGTTAAGTCACTAGCTACAAAGTGCGAAGACAGGAAATAAAACAGGTGAACTTAGACACAGTGCAGAGTGAGCTCCCACCTGCTGAGGTCACAACCAGCCCTCCAACCTGTCTGCGCTGGGTGGGGCCCTTCAGAGCACTGCCCTGTACACGCTATGGGGGATGAAGGCTCTTGATGGGGTGGGTCAGGAGAGGGACGTACGGGAAGAGGGGTAGCAGCTGCCCCCAGAACAGCGCCCCAGGCCTCTCCTGCCAGGGCTGAGAGACGGCTGGGCGGCGGGAGGGAGGGAGGGCCTCCGTGCCATCTGCTCTATGTCAGTGCTTTGTTTTCTCTTCGCTGGTTTCCCTTCCCTGTTATTACCCTTGACTCCACACACCGCTTTGTGGTACAAAGCTGACTTTTCTTTTCCATAACCTTGAACAGGGGCACTTAGATGGCATGTAGGACGAAGAGCTGCACTCTTAAGGGAGAAGCCCCTGTGCAAGGTTCTCTTCTGTGAGAGCAGGATGAGAGGGCCAGGGCTCTGTAAACATTAAAAGCTACACATTCAAATACAAATACAGAGTGGGCGGACAGGATCCCTCCCTTCAACGTTTCTCTAGAATTCACTGTTGATGTCCTAGATCCTTCCTGTACCAAAGAAGATGCTGGGGATTTGACTTTGCCATGACTAACATGGCCGTGCCCTGTAACCTGAATAGAGAGGTCTGCATCAGGAGTGTGTGGATGCACAGGGCTGTACTGGCTTCTCTCCACCCCTCCTACTTCTTACTTCCGGGGACCTACGGAGTTTCAAATTTCTAGTCGTCCTCGCCATTTAAAGACTACTGTACAGACTGGGAAGGTTTATCAGCCCAGTCAACAAACTCTGACAGGCAGCATTCATGGAAGACTCAAACTAACAGCATTCACAAATGAGAGGAGATCAAAGCCAAATCCCCCTCTCCAACTTGCCAGCCAGCTTTCTAAATCTTTTCCTGTCACTCGGATACTTCAGCTCCCTTTGATGGCAGCATCTGGGCTTTGCCAAGGTCACACCTGACACCACACTGGGAATTCTGAACCTTACCCCTCACCCTGGGCTTTGCCACCTGCTAGGACTGTGGGCTCGGTTCTCTAACCTGTGCCCTCCAGTTCTCAGATGTCACATAGTGACTGTGACACAGACCTCAGACAGTTGTCGTGAGGAATAAATGACAGCAATTGTAACTCAGCACATGGGCAGTGCATAAGGAGCCTTCAATAAATGACAGCTGTTCAGTATTAAAGAAATTCCTGTGTCTGCAGATCCCTAGCGGGGGAGGGAAACGCTTTCAACTTGGGTGCTGGCTGCATAGCCATGCTTAGTTTGTGAGAATACCATACATATTATGTTTAAAAAAATTGTGGTAAGAGACAAGTAACATAAAGGTATCAATTTTTACATTTTTAAGTCTGAATTTGCAAGGTAATAAGTTAGTAATTACATTGTTATACGAGCGTCACCAGGCACTGTTATATGCACATTACTGCATGTACTTCAGTAAATTAAGAACCAGCACACACCCACTCCTTTGTTAGTGCTGACAATGTCCCTGGTGTCGTGCAGACAACATCCACGACACTGAGTTACTAGCGTCTCTGGAGGTATTGGGGTTTACTGCTGAAAGTTGGTATGTTCTCAGAGTCCAGGGCTGTGAGCCAGGGGCACCCCAGGAAGGAGGCAGTCTTTAGGTTACAGGAGTCCCCTGTTGCCACACCCCCTCTCCTGGGGTTTGTCACCTCTTACCTCCCTCCTTTCATCTTTTTAAAGGGGTTGAAGAACCAAGCTTCTAACCCTTCGGCTACCATGAAATCCAAGTAGAGAGGCAACCGGACTCGGTAGAATGAGCGAACCCCCCAATGTGCCCAGCCCCAGTGGCAATCTTTCCCCATGACTGGGGAGCACACATCAAGACACTTGAGGTGCTGAGCCATGACACTACCATTTTCTTGGGAGCCTGGGTTTTCCTGCTGTTCCCTCATCCATGCATACTGCCTGGATCAAGGGGTCATGCTTTGGAATCTAGAGAAACCTGGCCCCCAGTTGCTCTTCCTCTGCAAGGGATAAAGGTGGGGCTTGGAAAGGATGTTGGCCCTAAGTTTATTCCCTGTTTACAGCCGTTCCCAGTGGCCACATTTACAACACAGCCTTCGTAGCCACCCTCACGTGGGTGAAATGCTTCTGCTTCCTTCTTACAGAGCACAAACACTCTCATGCTTTTACTAAGAGCCACCTCCACAGGCTTCACGGCTGTCAAGAGTAGTGGGTTCTGTCCCTGGCCTGAAGAGTGAGGCTTCTGCCAGTGCCCACAGCTGAAACGTGGGGAAGATCTCAAGGCAGAGATCAAGTGACACGGGCACCCAAATCATGAGCCAATCACCTGAGAATGTGTGTGTGTGTGTGTGTGTGTGTGCACGTGTGTGTGTGTGTGTGTGTGTGGAGGAGGGTGGGAAGGCTGGCTCTTTTAAGATTTTTGCTAAAATACGAAAGCACAGACCCTGAGGTTGGAGAGATGCTTGGTGGTTAGAAGTACTTGCAACCCAGCAACCCTGTCACAAGCCTGTAACTCCAGTGCTGTGTGTGTGTGTGGGGGGGGGGGCGTGGAGTCAGGAAGATTTATGGGGCTCGCTGGCTGCCAGCCAAACTGAAAACCAGGAGATTCAGGTTCAAGGACAGAGCTGCCTCAAAGTGACAGAGGCCACCTGATGGCTTCCCCTGACCTTGATGCAGGCACTTGCACACATCACACATACAAACAGCAGCTCTCTCTCTCTCTTTCTCTCTCTCTCTCTCACACACACACACACACATTTATATATACACGTATATATACATACACATGTATGTGCGTGCACATGCATGCGCACACACAAATTAAAAAATAGGTTCTAAAAGAAACTCTGCTCTCTGTTTCCAAAAGTCCTCTAGTTGGAGAGGGGAATTTAGCATACAGTGCCAAGTATACTGCACTTTTTTTTTTTAAAAAACTACAAATTCATTCAGGTTGTATCGCTATGAGCTAGTGAACTCATTCCTTTATTTTCAGCTATCTGATGAGACTGTCACAAGAACATTTTCCCAAAGCACAAGGCAGGTGTGATTCATCTCCCCCAGCCCAAACTTACGAGCTGTTCAGTATTTGAAATTTTTCCCCTTTGTGAAAACTCAGGTCATCTTCCGTCCGTGCTTCATAGTCGTAAAGAGCCACAAAGAGTGTCACTCCTGCCGAAACAAGGAAGGATATTATTACACAATCAACACTAAGAAATTACACCTCTGCTAAAGTCTCAGCCTTAAAACCTATGTTTATTCAACATTAATAAACATGAGGTATTGTAAGTGATACGAGACACCATGCTGGATTTATACCGCGGTCTTTGTAGAGGGGGCGTTATGACAGAAACCTGGAACTGAGGGACATCTCATTGTGCAACTGTGGGTGAGTACCAGGGAAGAGGCAGGGTTCTGACTGGCATGGATCTGCTGCACTTACTGCCACCCGCTGTGCCTATCCACTTCCCTGGACACTTGTGTCAAGGCTTGGGTAAAATGAATCACTCAACTTCAGCACACATGCCAGTGAATGGACAGGAGACTCCTGTACGGCCTGTGGGGACTTGGAGACGACTGCCCTTGGCACCTGTAGCTGTGGCAATGGCTACCAGCCGTGAGGCCCTCCTGCTGCGCCTCCTGCCCGCTTTGTTCTCCTGCCTTGAATTTACACAGTCTCCCCATTCTTCCCCAGACCCAGCCTATGTCCTCGCACCTGCTCACCCGCAGGGACCCTTCCCCCATTCTAGAGGTTTACTATCAAAAATAAAACAAACAAGCGAGCAAATGCCTGGCATCTCACTCAGTCTAGGGCTTGCTGCATCTGGCAGACGGAATTCCAGGGCAGTGCTCATGACTCCTGTGTGGTTCTCACGCCCAGTGCAGCCTCTCTCCCTTACGAACACAATGACTCGATTCAAAGTGACAGGATGTCCCTCGTGGGACACATCTTTTCAGGAGACAGACTTGTCTACTGCCTCACTACCCTGCGGATTCTGATTACGAAGGGCGCCATGCTGGCAAGGCACTCGTGAAAATCAACTGGCTAACCCTCAGCCAGGAACTGGATCCTGCCCAAACTACAGGAGTGAGGAGCAGTTCATTCTCAGTAAAACTGTAGTCAGCATGCCCTGACCATGGCCTCTCCTGAGGTGGAGGACCAAGCTGTCACTCCAAGATTCAGACCCACAGAAACACAGGAAATAAACGTGAGATCGCAATGCGTCATGCCGGAGCTGCTAAGTTTAGTGGTTGGTACACAGGAAGTGATAGCTGAAGGGAGCTTATAATTTCTCTGTAACCTGGCTTCTCACTTAGATTTTCACCTATTTCAAAGTAGCTGCCACAATGGCTTAAGAGCACATGGCTCCCTCTCTCTCTCTCTCTCTCTCTCTCTCTCTCTCTCTCTCTCTCTCTCTCAAGTGTCACACTGCTGGGGAGGTTGCTGCTTATAAGGACTGAGCAGAGCACAGGACTGGAGGAAGACTCAGGCAGATGTCCCCACCACAGAGCAGGGCTCATTTGGTACTGTCTTCCTTTTCTAAGGTTTCTCTGACAGGGTGGCAGAGCATGACTGAAATGTGTGTGCCTCTACGGTCACGCCTACTCCAATTCAAAATTTCTGTAACAGATGCCTGTAGTGGTATCTCATTTGTATTTTCTGAAGATCAGAGAGTAAAACAGCCACACTGGTCAGCCTTACGGAATAGGCAGAGGTGACACACACCTCTAATCCTAGAAGACACTCTAGTTTGCCAAAGAAACTGGGTGGTAGTGGTGCACGCCTTTAATCCCAGCACTAGAGAGGAATATAAAACAGGAGGAGACAGCTCTCAGGATCAGTCTCTGGAGGCAGGATCACCATTTCGGACTGAGGTAGAGGTAAGAACCAGTGGCTGGCTGCTTTCTGATCTTCTCTGTCTCTGGGTTTTTATAAAAGGTGCCTCTCCTTTTATAATGTCAAACCAGAAGCAAGCCACCTCTGTGTGGAAGACCTTCCAACCCTCTTACTAGATCGGGTGAATGGAGGAGGAAGCACAGGAGGCCAGAGAGAATGCAGACACTGCTAGTGGCCTCAGGGGATTGAGGACAATGTTGCCAGAAAGCCAGGACACATAACACAACCACCCAAGGAAGAGACATCAGCCAACATCCTAGAGCCGGGACTCACAACACAACCACCCATGGAAGGGACATAGGCAAACAACCTAGAGATGGTACACACAACACAACCACCCATGGAAGGGACATAGGCAAACAACCTAGAGATGGTACACACAACACAACCACCCAAGGAAGGGACATAGGCAAACAACCTAGAGATGGTACACACAACACAACCACCCATGGAAGGGACATAGGCAAACATCCTAGAGCCAGGACACACAACTCAACCACCCACGGAAGGGACATAGGCAAACAACCTAGAGATGGTACACACAACACAACCACCCAAGGAAGGGACATCCGGCCAACATCCTAGAGCCAGGACACACAACATAACCACCTACAGAAGGGACATCAGCCAACATTCTAGAGCCGGAACACACAACACAACCACCCAAGGAAGGGACATTCGGCCAACAACCTAGAGCCGGGACAAACAACACAACCACCCACAAAGAGACATAGGCCAACATCCTAGAGCTGGGACACACAACACAACCACCCACGGAAGGGACATAGGCCAACATCATAGAGCCGGGACACACAACACAACCACCCATGGAAGGGACATCAGCCAACATCCTAAAGCCAGGACACATAACTCAACCACCCACAAAAGACATCGGCAAACATTCTAGGGCCCTGTTTCTTTAAAACTTATTTCCAAATGTATGTGCTTCTGCCTATGTATACATACATGCACCATACGTGTGTCAGAGCCTGTGGGACCAGAAGAGGACCCTGGGTCCCTGTGAACTGGAGCTGTGAGTGGCTGTGAGCTCACTGAAGGGGGTGCTAGGAACAGGACCTGGGTCTGTTGTAAGAGCAGCATGGGTTCTCAACCCCTAAGCCACCACTCCAGCTCCAGGACACTGCCTTTGAAGCTTCAAACTTTATAAGGAGCCAGATGGCTCTTCCACTAAGATTGACTCTGGCTGGTGTACACACTCAGGTTTGACAAGGAGCCCATGTTGGAGCCCTTAATGAATGAGCTGTACAGTCTTCACACCCAGCCTTCATAATTGAATCAACATGATGATGCTTATGTCTGCTGAATTAAGAGTTGGGCTGCAAAACACTCAACCTTTCTCATAGTGGAGGGCGTGTGCGTGCGTGTGTGTGTGTGTGTGTGTGTGTGTAGTATACTGTAAGCTTTCCCTTTCTTCTGTATCTTCTAAGGACAAACAGCCCTAGACTGCCTGTCTGCTTCCTTCTCAGGCTCCTGGCTGGAGGGGAACTGGAGGTTTGTGAGGGTCTCACATGCAGCCGGATTTAAGGGTGAGATGGTGTCTTTGTAGCACAGCGTGAGCACAGATATCTGTTCTGTGGGGAAGAAACTGACACAGCGCTGCGGAAGAGATGGTGTCCAGCTCAGGCCCGTGCCCTCTTCCACTACCGTACGCCGCACAGGGACAAAGACCCTACTAAGGCTTCAGCAGCATCAGCTCTCCAGGGAAAAGACGCAATGAGCTGTCACAGACGACATGAGGCATCTGTCCCCAGAAGAGCTGAGAGATGCTACATTCTTTTCAAGTTTTGTAATAAACAACTTCGGAACAAATAATGTCAAATATCTGGTTACCATGGTTCGTGCACTGGGCGAGGATCTGGCAGACTAAAGATGCATGAGGTGACTCACAAGAACTGTAGAAAACATGTGAGGATGAATGTAAACCAGATATGTTCTAAAACATTAGCTACGTCAGCGAACAGAGACGGCAGGGAAACCTAGCCTTGTGGCGTTGAAAAAAAGAAAGCCTGGGGGAGGGAGAGGGAGAGAAGAGGAAAATGGTCTTGGTGTACAAAACTCAACTTCAGAACACGTAGCTGGGTGTGATGTTTCATGGCTATACTCCCAAACACGCGCTAAGGCAGGGGGTTGCTAACAGTCTGAGAACAGCAAGAGCAACAAAGTGATGGCCTGTCTTAAAACTCACACACAAAAAAACCACAACACACATACACAGAATATAGCAGAGCAAAATGCAGAGAGATGTATGAAAAGCTGAGGGCTTATCAGGTTGAAATACCGAGAACTTGAACTAATGGTAAAAGCATGCTGCCAAATAATCACACTGGCCAGGAGGTGGCTGGCAGGCTGTGAGTGGGAAGAAGAGGGACAGAAGTTACCCTAGAAGTGAGGGAGGGGTACATTAATAGTAGGGACCTCGAGGTGCACCCCAGAGCCAGGCCTGAGGCCTCTGGTGCAGAAGACCCAGGATAGGGCTCAGGAGCCACGCTTTAGAGCAGCCGCGTTAGGTATTCAGGGTAGCCAGGGGTGGGAACGCTTGGCTTACAGGGATGAGGAGGACACCGCAGGGCACCGACCCATGCAGAATTCTCAGAGGACTAACAAGAGGCCTCTCATGCCCCCAAAGCCAGGCATTTTGATCTTGGATATTGAACTTGGACCTTTTGTTTTGAATGGTAGATGATGGATAACACTGACTGAAACTTCTCTGCTAAAACCCTAGTCAAAGTGAGTCAACTGGAGCATCGATACAGAGCTGCCACAGTAACCAAGACACAGCCACAGGGCTGGCCCGAACGGTAGGTGAGTAAAGGGATTTGCTGCCCGAGCCTGATCATCCAAGGTCGATCCTTGGAACCCACAATGAAGACGAGAACCAACTCCTGAAAGACATCCTCTGCCACACACTCATCGTGGCACACCTCCACCCACCCCATCCACACACACACACACAACAATAGCTTAGAAACAGCACAGCCGTACCCTCAGCCAGCCGCACCCTCAGCTCGCCCAACAGTCAGCGGCTTACCTGTCCCTCCTCTCGTACGCAGGGTCCCAGTGTGAGAGGAAGAGTTCACACCCCCAAAGACGGTGAGTCCCTGGCCCCCAGCTGCATGGAAGTTGTTGTAGTTTGGGATGGAGGTCACGCCGAAGCTGGGGTAGTGCTGAGGGGTGGGGTCTGTGCCATAGCGGTACCCGGAGCTCTGGTTCAGGCTGCCGTCCCTCTCCTCCGTCAGTTTCGCTGCTTCTTTATCCTTACATTGCACACAGCCCATTATCCAAGTTCCTGACGGGAAGAGAAAATGGGCGCATGAGCGGGCACGCTTCTGGCTACTTTCCTAGAGAGAGGGGCAAATGAGCAGGCTGACAAGAGCAGAGGAAGGGGCTGGTGTTAGGAGGCGGCTCCATTCTCTGGACCAGACTCTGCTCCTCACCTGCTGGGTGACGGCGTGGTCACTGGGAGCAATGCCCACCACGTACAATTTCCCCCACACTAGAGGCCTGTGTCCCTAGAAACTCCACATTACCACATACCTGCCCCCAAACAGCCCACCAGCTCCTTATGCTTTTCTTTTTTAAAGTCAGCTAAGAAAACAATGTGCAAGCAATAAAGTCTGTTTTCCAACCCTAGTGTCAAATCTTTCAATACGGCAAAGGAAATCTAAGGAGGGTGTCAGGCGAGCTGGAAAAGCCAGGACACAGCGCGGACACAGCCTATGTAATAGATGTCCACACTCCTGGGCACCTACTCTTTACTCATAAATGATGATCGGGATTAAAACCACGAAGTAGTTACAGATGGGAAACAGAACTGTGCAGAACCGAAGAGGCTGTCATGATAGCCTCCAGAAACAAGCGTTTAAAGCCGCTAATTAGCATTTCAAATTTCGATTAAGTGTTTGACATTCTTTTTTTTTTTTTTTTTTTTTTTTTTTTTTGGTTTTTCGAGACAGGGTTTCTCTGTGGTTTTGGAGCCTGTCCTGGAACTAGCTCTTGTAGACCAGGCTGGTCTCGAACTCACAGAGATCCACCTGCCTCTGCCTCCCAAGTGCTGGGATTAAAGGCGTGCACCACCACCGCCCGGCAGTGTTTGATATTCTTAAAATCATTTAAGAAGACCATTGCTGTGCTCCAGAGGTGTGGATAAGAGTCTTGAGCAGCTGTCATTCCACCCCCTCACACCTGCCTCCTGGGGGTGGGGGGGTTACCTCACCTGGGTAAGAAGACCCGACTTCTGAGGCCTCCTCACGGCGCGTCCATTTTACCTCGCCCTTCCTGCTTTAGTTCTCGCCTCCTGCTTGGGGCGTGGCCTTGACCACACCTGCCCTTCCTCCTGGGCCTGTAATGAGCCCCTCACCTCCAGGAAAGCCAGCGCTTCTTTTGAGAATCCTTCTTAGACCCCCTTTCCATAAGCTGCAGTGCCTCTTTAAGTACCCACTGGCTTCTTTGCTATCCCTCGGCTTGGGAGCCAATGTGCCAAATTGGAAGATGTTCTGTCCACTTGTCCCACCGCCCTGTGGACTAAAGTCCGTTTCCTCACAGATCGACTGACAATGTCCAGGACGTAGTTGTTGATTAAGTAACAACTGAATGAATAAAAATTCTCTATCTTGCATCTCTTTTTCTTTCTCTGTGTACTAAATCCAACCTTTCAGTTACTTTCATTAGTATTAGGCCCTACTTTTCTTTCCTTATTATTATTATTTTTTTTAATGCAGATCATAGCTACACTACACAGCTCTGGCTGTCTTGGAACTCACTAAGTAGACCAGGCTGGCCTGAACTCACAGAGGTCTGCTTGTGTCTGCCTCCTGAGTGCTGGTCTGAAAGGCGTGAGCTCCCACACCCAGCCCCTGTCCTGAACTTTCTAACACTCTGGTACGTATGCGAGAAATGAAGATAAATATAAGGGAGGGTAACAATGTCACCACTTTGGACTGTAAGTGGGCAAAGGAAGAACTTGCAGTGGGTGTCCCTGCCAAACTCTGAAAAGTAGCTTTTGGGACCGAAGAGTGAAATAAGAAACACTTGTCATCGTGTCCAATAACACATCCTCACTGGGGAGGGCAGGGCTGGCACAGGACAGGAGTGAGAAGATGCCCAGTGGCAGTTCCCAAGCACCAAGGTCCCCTAGACCAGAGCACGGAAGTGCACTAGCCACTCCAAAGCTCTCCACTCTCCACCCCAGCAAATACTCAGTAAGTGGACTCTGAGTTCTTGAGAACGAGAATGTTTATCAGGCAGCCGCCTACTGCCTGAGCTGAGATCACCGAATCTGGAACCCATTTCCTCATAAATCATTCGAGATTAATTTACAGCACACTGTGTCCAAGATGCTCTCTAACTTATGGTCAGTGAGCGACTTTAACAACTTTCCAACAGGAAACGTGAACTATCTCCAAGGCATGATTACTGAGGGCATTTCATCACTGCTGCTGGTGTTGCTCCATCTGACTGATAAATATCTTGCTCACTTTATATTAACTCTTCCATGGGAGAAAGTTGCCCTGAGCGTTGGCATGGGCCAGACAGAAAATACTTGCCCCAAGTGCTTTTTCCCTTGGGGGTTTCACAGACTTCGGCAGAGGATGGGAGCCTAGATTCACAGGTCACATCCACATCTGTCATCCCTGCCCACCCAGAGACATGGCAGGCGATGTCTGGAGATGTTTTTAGTTGCCAAAAACTCAGGGAAAAGGGTACTTGTGTATGTAGCGGGATTATGCCAGGGTTGCTGCCAAACATCCTACAACACACAGAATGGCCTCCTGCAACAAGCAATTCCTGGCTCCAATGTTAGTGGAATTACCCTGGAGAAAACCTAAAACTAACAAGAACTTTCATTCCAAACCATCTTTCTTATGGAACAAAGCAACCCTCCTTAGAACCCTTGCAGAAAACAGGACGTCATACCCCACCAAACAAAGGAAAGTCAACCTTCTAAAGTCTCTAAAAGAGTCTCACAATGTAATATATGACCAGTTTTATTAAACAGTAGAGGGAAAGGCTTAACTCCTTGCATTCCTTGAAGTCAGGGATTGGCACCTTTGCTTCAAAGGTGCACGTGTCTCAAGTGCCTGGAGCACACAGCAGATGCCAAGTGGGTGAATTCAAACGATCGAAACTACTCCAGAGAAGATCATCTTTTATGGAACACATCGCATGGGTTTGATATTCTGAGTGGACTAATGCTTCTGCACAGATCTTGCTTGCTCTTTTCTCTTACTGACTGACAGAGATGAAGAATCAGAAGTAACGGCAGAAATAACAATGTGAAAAAAACGGAATAACGCAGGATCCAGACACTAAGAGTCACTCGTAGTGAGAATGTGTGTGAGAGCTCATGATCTTCTTACTCCAAACTGGGTCACGCAGTCTAACCATTTCTTAACGAGGACTCACAAGAAATTACAGGGACTATATTCAGTATCATCAGGCTCCTTGCCGTGAGGCAAACTCCTAGGCATTTGGGCTCACATAAGAGCATCCCTGTTCAGTTGTGTGCTGTGGTTTTTAAGTCCACCAACATGGAGTGTACTTGCCTGTGGAGGCCAAAGATGTGAGCCTATTTCCATGTTGACCAAAGGTCAGAGAGTTGGAACTTACCTCGATTCCTTCAAGGTCATTGTGTTTCTACCTCAAAGGTCCCACCTAGATTTAGGTCAGAGAGTTTGTCTCTCTAAAGGTTATTGTCAACAGGTGTGGCTAATATATCCAGACCTTGTATTTCAGGAATAGAGAAGTAGATACGTTTCTCCCTCAAACAAAAGTCTAAGGATCTGACTAAGTTCCTTTATGAAGATAGCATTGGATTCTACCCAATGATTTGCCTACAGAATGTTTTGGTCTAGGGTGTGAGCATGACTTGTTTTGTCCTAGCAACAGAATGTTTAACTATGAATGTAGCCCGCAACCTTCATCTGGTCTGTTCATTTTTTTGTATCATGTTAATGCAGTTTTTTTTTTTTTTTAAATCTTACTCCTTCCTCTTGGGATCCGGTGTTTTAAGCAATTGGAAATTAAATGTGGGCAATTTGAGTATTCACTGGAGCTACCAGAACCCTACCCTAGCGAGTGGTATTTTTGTCGAGGCTGGTTTATGACCCACCCTTACCATCCCACCTTGCTTTGGATTTGTGGGTCACTGGAAAACACTGTTAGTGCCACTCTGAAAACACAGGTCCTGGAGTTCTAATTCGTAAGATACCGCATCACAGACTATGGCTCCAGTCCACGTTTCGTGTCTAGCAGAGCTAGCAGAGGAGCATCTATCTGACCAACCCAATCATGTGCGCATGGTCGAGATGTCCAGATTATAGCAATAAACCCCTGCTTTTCAATCGGTCTGAAAGTAGAAGAGCCCTGTTTTTCTTATGCATACAACAGAAAGACCCAGCTTACTAAAATTTATGTATCTTTGCAAATCTTCTCAAATGTGCCAGCAGCTTGACACAACTAGGGAAGGGCCGCCAGAGACAACTGCAGCATGGCCACACCCTGCTCCATGCGCACAGCACACGTGATCACTTTATACTGTTATGTCACGGTGTAGTCTCTGTGATTGCAAACATCCCATAGGATCGGGGGTCTCAACTACTATAGGTGTAATGTATCCGGCCCAGGGTGGACATGGGCAAGCGCACTCTCTCCTACGGATGCCAGTCTGCACACACATAAACACACACAATGCTCCTCTCTCCTCAGTTGTCACCTACGGGCAATGTCGTCTACATGAAGACTTCAGGTTCGTGCTGAGCTGAGCAGCAAAGCCTGCATGAGAACACAGGCAATGCTGGCAGTGTCTCTGGGACGGACTCAGGGAAAGCCAGTGAGTAGCTGTCCTCCCAATGGAGTGATGCAGGATTAGACAAGGATGAGACTGCACCAACTACATACAGGCGACGAGAATCCAGAGCAGAGCTGTAGGTCAACTGCAGCTTCACATACTCTGATGGGGCAAAGGCACAAGCAGACAGCTTCCTGAACAGCAATGGCAGGAGGAAGCGGATAGGAGGCGGAGCACAGCAAAAGTAAGGTGACCTTAGGATAGGGAGTTCATGACGGATGGCTTTTGATGCTTGTGAGATCCCAAACACCCACAGGATTGACCTATGGTATTTTACTACATTCTCGATAGAGATGGTGAATCCCCTAAGAAATCAGACTGGCTGATTCCGAGTTTTCCCCCATGTAACTGCTGGAGCAGGATTCAGACAGCTCCAACTCCAGCCTGGGAGCAGTGGGGGTTGGGTTACAGAACCTGCCATCCACGCTTCCTGGTTCACTAGCACCTTTCAATTCTGTGCAGTGGGTCATTCCTCCCTCGTAGGATGCAGGGCCAATGACCCTGAAAGCTCATGGGTGTGGGCAGGAAGTGCTGTCTTCTGGGTACAGCCAGAGAGGTCTTAGGAACTGGGAGGCTGGAGAAAGAGCAGGACCATCTTGGTGCCACTTGGTTACATAAGCACTCCTGGAGGCCCCAAGGCAAAGAAAAGGTCCAGCTGGGTTTGCATTGTGCAACTGTTAAGATCTTGGTGGCTGAGCCATATAGGCCTTGGTGCTGGGGGGTCACCCAGCCTTGGCACAGCAGAGGGCTTGCGCCCTTGGAAAAAAATCTACTTGCTGCCAGCTGGAGGGAAGAAATGAGAATACGTGCTTTGCTAAAGTTCCGCTGTGCTAGGCAGGATTCCGAGCTACCTCCCAAGACTCTCGCCCCTGAGAACACTCCCTGTACAACCCCTGAGATGTGTGAATGAGATATCCACTTCTGTGACAGGCTGTGTGACTTGGCAGAGCTGATCTTAAAAAAGATATTACCCCGAAGAGCTGACCTAATCAAGGAAGTCCCGGAAGACAATGGCTCTTCCTGGACATGCAGAGCTGATGCGTGAGAGAGAGGTGTACGGAGCAAGGATCTCCTCAACTGTAGTTCTTAACCCAGGACCAGACCTTTGGGGATCTCTGGAGCCGAGGAGTGCTCAGAGCTGGCAGAAGTGAGGAACTGGGCTGTCAGTCCTACAACCACAGTAACTGAGCTTGATCAAGAGCCCGTGAGAGTCAGGAACCGAACTCCTCCCTAGCAAGGGCTCACTGGCACCCCGATGTCAGTCTTACTGAACAGAGGCCCCAGTCATGCTGTGTGCCAGCTAATGACACACAGAATGATGAGCTAATAGATGGATGCTGTATGTTTATGGGATGGGGCATTATAGAGATGAAGGCTCCGAATCTCAGCCGTCTCAGCCTGCATAAAGAAGTGCTCACTGTAGGCCAGGCGTTGCACTGTGCACTGGAAAATGCTCCCACCGAATTCAAACTCCCCAGACATGGGTATTGTCATTTTCCTGCATTCACAAGGGAAGAACAGAGAGGCTCAGGGTGGGGATGAGCGGTGAAACAAGGTAACAGGAGTCTATGCCTGGCATTCAGAGCCTCTGTGACAAAGCTGCTTCCTGTACCAGGGAGCCCTGGCAAGTCCACACAAAGGTGTGGTTGGAGGCATGGAGGGAAAAGATCATAGGGAAGGACCCTCATCGACACCACCTCCAGGCGCAGAGGGCAGAGTCTCTGTTTTAGGTATGATGCCTCTGTCCCCCACCCACATTCCACACCGCAAACAGTCAATTGTTTGGGGGGGCTGGGACCACAGTATATAGTGAGTCACCTCCTCCTTGGCCTGGTCTGGCATCTTAATGACTGAGCCAGCAACACTAGAGCAGCCCTCAATTTCCCGATCTTTCCTAGTTGTGGCAAGGATATTTATACATACCATGAGGGAGGCCGCATCAGTTTCCTTGGTATAAAAATGATCTCTTGTATTGCCTTTAACTCATGATTCGCTTTGCAGGCAAATTACCTCATAAATGGAAATGTTCATATAATCTGCCCCCCCCCAAAAAAACACAAAGTAAGTATCTACTCATGGTAGACTCCTGTGAAAGAAATCCCCCACCAAGTACACATTACAAAATACTGCAGGTTCTTTGGTGTGAAGACCACACAACTGTGGCGATGCGCACAGTGTAGACACTAGTCACACACAGTGGCCAGCAAACTGGAATTACGACATTTCAAGTCAAAGCCTCGCTTCAGAGACACTAAGAGTTGGGCTACTGGATCATCGACATGAGACTGACGCATAGGCTTCAGGGGGATGAGGACAGATCACATTAGGAGAGAGACACTCCTAGCACCCGGGTCTTCTGGGGCTTCCTGTCCCTGGTACTTCTTGTTCAGATAAGCCCCAGGCCGAGAAACGGCAATGCCTGTTCCTCCTGGACAACCTCCTGCTTGCAGGGCCTGGAGCTTTGAAAGCACGGAGTGGAAAGGAGACCGAAGCATGAGACCCCGAGGGTGACCCCGAGGGTGAGCGTCAACACTGCTGTCAGCTGGCCAGATGCTGGAGAGGTCCCAAACCTAATTGGCCAAATGAAGCTTTGACACCAAGCTATGGAAGGGCTCTAAAAAGAGGGCAGGAACACTTTTTCTTGTGCCCAGTTTGCCTTAGATCTCTCAGCTGACAGGAGTGTGAAGTTGCTGATACAAATAAGGGTGTTTGAACTCTGTCTATATCAAAGAATTGAGGCAGGGACAGGGTACCCCACCTTCTTTCTCTAGTTCTTCCAGACCACAGATCAGTTCCTTTGATTAATACTTTTACATTTTCTTCGTGTTGTATTAAAAAAAAAACCCAAACAAACATAAAATCTACCTCCTTAAAGTGTGGCGCCGTGTGTTCTTAAGGGTATTTATAAAGGAGCCATCACTGCCATTTCATTCCAGAACGTTTTCTTCATCCCGAAATAAACCCTTGTACACTAAAACAATCACTTGCTGATCCCTGCCTTCTCTGAAACCTCTAAGCTACCTCGGCCTTCTACGGATTTGCCTATTCTGGATATTTATATGGATTTAATGACACAATCCATGACTTCGATGACTTTCTCCTTCTCACCAGGCATAATGCTTTCAGGATTCATTCACAATGGAGTATGTATTAAAGACTCATTCCTTTTATCACTGAAAAGACATCACTGTATGACTCTGTCACATGGTGCTCATCCATTCAGCGATTACAGACATCTCAGCTACTTCCTCTTTTGAATAATTCTGTTATGAACATTTGTGTACACGTTTATTTTGTTAGACATATATTTTTCTAATGGGTTTATATAGATAAAGCGAACCACTTAGGTGGGAAATGGGAAAAACCATTGGCAATGCGCACATGCACCCCTCTGGAACTTAAGGGGAAATACCACTTTCCATAGACATCAGAGAAACAGTGTAGATTAGTGAGGTAACATCTTTCAAAATGCACAGAGTAACAGTGATCGATGGTTCCTTGAGCTGAGCATGCTCTTGTAGTGCTGTAGAGTGGGAATCAGTAACAGAGACAGTTCCGACAGACCGAACTGGTAATGTCAGCCACGGGCCTTAAAGACACGCTTGCCTTTTGGCCTGTGAGCTTGTGCTAAGAGATATTTTATGAAATACTGTTTATTATTTGGGCGATTAGAAAATACAACTGTTAGACAAGGGGGTGGTGAGTATATGAGGTAGGTCCATGAGAGGATGTTAAGCAGAGAAGACAATAGCTCTGATCAGAACTGTGAGGCAGCGCACTGTACCTAAGAGGCACTGGGCCATTCCAGCTATGAAATGGAGGCCTAGAAAGTGCTTCAGGGGGGACCCGGCTAAAATCTCTGCAGGTGACTGTGTCATGGCAAACTGCACTTTCTTAGTTTCTGATTTTATTCTTCAGATTGTCTACACTGAGACTGTACAACGAGAATGCCCCAAAATGAGACTAAGCTGTCTTTATTCTTTCATAGGAAATATCCCTTTTGTTTCAGTTCCTAACTGAATTTGTATGTGAGCTGAAACGATCATATAGGAATGAACCATAAAGCTGGAGAGAATAGAGCCAATTCAAAGCACACGAAGAGGCAGCTTTGGGAAGTCACGAGAGCTAACCAGTCAAGGACGCGAATGCGTTCCCTAAGCCTCGGTGGGCAGTGAGGGGCTGCGCAGAGAGCAGGTGTTGAGAACACGCACATACAGACGTGGAAGCCTTACGAAGCGGTCAAGTGGAGCCATTTAAAGTCACACTGACGACTCTGTTAGTAACACAGGCAGACCTGGGTGACAGTTAGAACCAAGCATGGGGGGACAGAAGCAGCCTTGGCTCTCAGTCCTATGCCCATGAAGAACCCACCCAACTAGGAATGACAGTCCTTAAGCAGGAAGCTCCTGGAACTGAGGGCGGAGGGGCTGCGCTGTGCTAAGTTGTGCACTGGCCAGTCCTAGGAGAGAACCAGCAACCAACACATGGCTCTCTGAACGCTGGCTAGGGGCGGAGGAGGGGATCTGTCTGTATGCTTGCTGGTTATCACCCTTTCATGCTGGCACAGTCAGCGTTGACTCTGAAGCCATGACTTCTTCAATCCGGGTAGAGTGCAGAATACTGAGCAACCATGACCCCCTTCTGAGACACTAGCAATCTGAGGGAGACACCACTTCTCACTGCTGTTGTCCAGCCAAGCGTGTTCCCACCTTCTTTGCCCGTGCTCTGTGGAAATGACCACAGGAAAACAAAAACGTGGGCTTCTATTCACAAGCCAGCACCGTGGAACAGGAAAGTCAGTGTCACATCTGGGGCTCAGTGGCAACGCCTGGCTCTCTGGCCTCATCTGTTTTAGGAACAGTTGTAGCAGGCTGAGGGCCAGGGGGCACAGGGTCTCCTGGCACAGACTCAAGCAAACACATTAGCACAAAGTGGCTGTTCGAACAGGCATCATGGACGTCCTTCTTTGGGAGGAGAATGAAGTCCAAGAGGTTCCCTTTCAGGCAGAACAAACTCCTGCTCTGCAGCTCTTTCCAGTCGCCATGGAGGTTCCTCACTAGAAGATCCTGTGTGAGTCTTAGCCTTTCAGAAAACAGTGGGTTCTTTTTCTTCTCTTTATGTCAGTGGCTCTAGTCAAGATCCATCTCTTGAAGAAGCAGGCGGAGGGTGGGTGAGATGGCTCAGTGAGTAGAGACGCTGCTGCGAAGCTCACCGATCTGAGTTTGACTCCTGCCGAAGGGAGAGAACTGACCGCTCCCAAGCTGCCTGACCTCCATGTGTGTGCCACAACTTGTGTGGAACCTTTTCCCACGCTCATGCCTATCTGGCAGGGGATGTGGTTTCCATATCATCCCTTTGCTCTGAGGCCTGATATGGAAACAGTCCCAGCAGAACCTACCGGCCTCAAACATTGAGGTGAACTCAGATGCCATCTGCATTGCCAGTTTGGGTTGAGACGGGCATCTTCTTTGAAGTATGACAAGGACCCCTGCGCCTCACAGCCACAGGGACTGCATGTTGGCACTTGCTTTAAGTTGCAAGAAACACAGCAGTACAAGGGCAACAGCCTCTGCAGCCTGGCAGAGATTTAGAATTTCAAAGCTTTGCGGCCGCTACTCTGCTGTGGATGCTGATAAACCAGGCAGTCGGGGAAATACTCTGCTTGGATTCTGTGGCTTCTACTTGGATCTGGGAGCAAGCAGCAGTGACAAAGGAAGCAGAGAGGCAGACTCCAGCCAGCTGCCTCCCACCTCTTCATGGTGCAGAGTCTGGGAGGAAAGTAGGCTGGTCCCTGCCTTCCTTGAGCTTCCTCCCTGCTGGGGAACATAAGAGGTTTGCAGTGATTGCTGCGGGGTGTCAGAGGGAATTAAAGGAGGGAGATAAGAACGTGGGGCCACCTGCAGGCAACCGTATTGGTTCCCAGCAGCCCTTAGGAAACAGTGACTGGGTGACAATTGACTCCTCTCTAAGGAAGGAACTGGTGCTACCATGGCTAACCCACTTGACAACATGCTTGAAATCCCACAGAAACCCTGTCACTTAAAAAAAAAAGTTTAAACAAACTAAAAAAAAGAATGTTTTATGACCTACCATACATTTTTATACATATTAATAGATTATAAATTCATGATAAGGTAATCCAACAGAGACCTTACTTGACATGTATATTATTATTAATATTTTTATTATCATTACTATTATTATCAGTATTGTCTTATAGAATAATTAGGAGCCTGGAGAATTCTGCTATTAGATAGGATTATCCAAGTGTCTATGACATCTTAGTTTCTTAGTATCAAGACTCTTGCTTTACAGAAGGGACGGAAGCAGTGACATTAGCCAGTATCAGGGATGCTGAGTGGCTGGAGTACGTCTCTTTAACACCCTGGAGCCTAGGTTCCTCGCTGATGAGCAATGGGCATCAACTACAGACTTGGCAGGGCTTGTGTTCACGCTGACATTCCTGAAGAAACCAGAGCCTCTCTTCACAGATTCAGGTAGCAGCACGGAGTCTACAGACCTGAATAGTACAGCTCTGTCCCTAAGCTGAACCTCTGGGTCATGGGAACTCATGCAGTGACCTGGCCAAGGGTTGGCTCTCGCTGTAAGTGCTCACGTGCTCTGCCAGCTCCCTGTGTCCTGCGGTTTTTCACCTGAGCACTTGTAATAGGCTGAAGGAGTCCTTTCGAGCTGCAGCTTCAGAAGACCCCCACGTGCCCTTGTTGCTAGTATGAAGGACAGCTTCTGATCTGGCTCAGTGGCTTCAACACCTACCTCTTCCCTGTCTTTGGGGGGCTCTGTCCACTGACTGGTTCTACCCCAGACATTGCTGGGTGCAGCTGCTACTGAGCTCAGATGAGGAAGCAAGAAAGAAAACACTAGGAAGAATAAAGAAACTTCCTCCATCCCATCTCTCAAACAAAAGATACCCAGAAATCACCATAGTAACAAATCACCAGTTCTCCAGGGTTTCATTTCTCTTGGGTTTTGTCCTGCCATACCCTTGGATTTGTATTCATTTCTGCTCTCAGTTCTCACTCAGCAACTACACTCTGATCCCTTTTCTGTGACAGGCACTGTGCAGGTGAGCATGGTCTCTGCCCTCAAGGAGCTTACAGATCCTGAGGAGGGAGACAGACAAGCACATGGTCTCAAGTCAAGAGGTGATTTAAAAGGTGACTGGCCACTAGCTCGGAGAGGAAGGGGTGCTGTTGGGAGTAAGGAACAACACACTGGAGCACACATCAACACACGCGTGCATAAACAGCACAACGCTCACAAGGAGCTATAAGCGCCCCATGGCTGTTTTTTTTTTTTTTGTAAGAATGATTTTTGTAAGAATGATTCTTATTTATAGGGCACTCAGGCATGTGCCAGGCAGGCCAGCTTCACTGGGTCTCTGCTCAAGTGAAGCTTTCAGTTAAATGAACTGAAGGAAGCAGATGCGAAAGTGGAGAAGCAGCAGAAGCAAGATCGTATGTGTTGATTCTACCAAGTGCCTGCAGCTTTCCTCTGAGCAACATAAAAATTACCCCCTGTGATCTAGTAACAGCCTCATGAGCTGAGTATTGGTAGCGTTACTTACATACCAATGGCACCATGTTACAAGATGGGGATGTCAACGGAAGGAGGTCAAGTTACCTGCAGGCTTCACAGCTAGTCTGAACTGGATTTTAACCAAGACTTGGCAGAATCTAAGACCTACCCTCTTAACCACGGGCTAATAAACCGGAGCAATTGCACATTACCCAGCGGATGGTTATCCGGAATTTCGTGGGAGGTCAAATGGGCCATGACAGATACACATTGAAACTGGGGAGAGAAGGAGAGCAAAGAGCAGCCAGTCAAGAGGCCAAGAGTGGGAGGATTGTGTGTAGGCGGCCGACAGAGACTCAGCTAAGTGAGATGCGACTGCCTAAGCTGGACAAATGGCTCCATCCACTTTGGCCACCCATCTATGCATAATTCATACCCCCATAAATCATCCCATGACAGCAAACGGTAGCTTCTGTTGTGTGTGAGAATGAAGATCTAGACCCATGGATGTCCGTAGAGGTGACTTTCACGGGCTTACGTAAGTTCCATTACTGGAGGTCCCCGCACTAAAAGAGCCCGTGATTTTTTGGGGCTGTTAGAGGTGGGGGATGGCAGCTTGTTGTGCAGCTGTGTGGGTGGTTGCTTAACCGTGCTGAGGACGGATAATAGCAGATACACATCTGCAGTGCAGGGCGTCAGGAAGAGATACCACCACCCACTACAAAAGCACGGACCAGCTGGTCTCCAACGCAGACTGGTATCTGGGGTTAGGAGTCTAACGGTCCACCACCCCTCTCTATCTGCAGAGACTCTGCTCTGTCAGGTCAAATGGGAACATCATTATCACAGCACACAAGAGGTAGCTGCTTGTCAATTCTGCATGAAATCCGCTGTTCAGTTTTCAGCTACAACAGGCAGCTACGCTCACATTGCAGGGTCAGGGTGGTCAGAGGAAGGGACCTGCTCTCCCACCAGCAAGAGTCATTACACGGAGAGAGGCTTAGGGAAGCAGTGCTTTGTCCCAGCATACAACAAACTGCTCTGTTCTTGGAAACATGGTCACAAGACTCCAGGTGACGGTGACCAGAGGATGGCTTTGTGTTCTGCTCCAGTTCTGGCTCAATGCCACTCAGATTAATGGAGTAAACAGGAGTGGTGTACCTTGGAACAAGTCAGGCAGCAGCTTTATAATACTTCTCTCTGACTGACTGCAGATTGACTAGCAGGCCAAGTAGGAGAAAATGATTCCACTTACAAGAGTCTAGTTCTTGGTATCTCCTATCCCTCAGGCTTGTCTATCACATGGATGCCAGTCCCCAGACACACCCCTCTAGAGCCCCCCCTTCCCTCTAGAGCCCCCCCTTCCCTCAAGATCCACATTTGCCCCATAGAGTCTACTCTGCAACAATGTTGCTACAAACCCTGCATCTTTGTAACTCTTGGGACAGACAGGACATGCCACGCCCTGCTTCCTCTGGCTTCTCGCTCACCCTTTCCTACTTTGCCAGGATATCACAGCTGCTTCTGTGGCACACTTGCTGGCTACCTGCCTTCTGTGGCACACTTGCTGGCTACCTGCCTTCTGTGGCACGCTTGCTGGTTACCTGCCTTCTGTGGCACGCTTGCTGGTTACCTGCCTTCTGTGGCACGCTTGCTGGTTACCTGCCTTCTGTGGCACGCTTGCTGGTTACCTGCCTTCTGCTCCTTCACTGCTATTTCTTTCCTGCTTCACACGCTTGACTCTTGAAGCTCAAACAGCAGTCTCAAATTTCCCCTTTGTTTTGACTAGTTCTGGATAAAACAAATAGGTACAATTTTATCTTCTTTTTGTGGTACCAGAGGCTTTGGCTTTCCTGTCAAAGCCGGGTGACAGAGCTATCACCTGCTTTTCTTTCTTTCAGAATTAAAGCTTCATTATAAATAACAGACAAGAAAAAAAAATCCCACCTGTCATTCAACCCAAACAAAACATCTCATTTGGCCTTTGGCCTAAGTGAAACACAACACCTGTCACAAACCATCATCCTTCACTTTAACGCTGAAATTCCAACATAAAGAGGCCATGGTATTGGCAGGGTTTTCAGTGTGCCAGCAGAAAGTGTTCATGAGCATGGGGAACAAGGAAGTTCAAGGACAGCACTGGCAGCATCCGCACTGGCACAGCTGAAAAAGCAACCTCACATCTACTGAGGATGCAGTTCACCTTTTCCAGCCACTCTGTTCCTATATCATCCTGAAGGAAACTTGGTTAATGAAGCAGGGGATGTGCGCACTGCCTAGAACGAGGCCCAGGACTCTGAGGAGCCGTCCTTTCCAACGGCCTGGCAGGTCCAGAAAGCTCACTGAGCTAGAGCTAAGGGGCTGGGCCGCACTTCCCTGCAGGCTGCTGTCCAGGCCAGAGGCTGCCCTGCCTTCTCAGCGCCTGGCTGCTGGGGAGGCGGCTCAGCTCGGGCGGCGGCAGGTGCTCTACTGAAGGCCCACCTCAGTGGGGGAGGGGGTTGGAACACAGTGTGAGCGCATCCACAGACAGCTGAAGTGTCCATCCATGCAGGCTGGGTACCTTCAGCAAACACTTCCCAAGGTCCAGACGGCTTGACCTTATGACAGCGTGTCAAAGCAAGGGTAACTTCCTGCTTCCTGCCGCCACTGCTTTGCCACTTCTAGTTTGGGTTAATTGTGCGAGTCCCTACCACCCTCCCTCCCATTCATCTTCTAAGGAGAACAGCCGCCTTCTCTTAGGGAACAGGTGGGGAAGCCCCTGGGCTGGCCAGGCAGCCCCCTTCTTATGTCCATTCCAGGATTCTATGTTGGAACTGAAACGCCCTCAGCGCAAAGAGCTGACCACCACAGGGCTTTCAGGTGCTATCACCTCCAAGGTGTCAAAAAAGCTGTACAAGTTCCACAGGGTACGGGAAACCTGTCCTGTCTCCCGGCTCCAGTAACATGCAGAGGGCGGAAACAGTTTGTTCACATTGTTAACTAAGAGCAGAGTCTGGCAAGACACCAGATGCCGGGGCTGGTAAGGGGAAACTGAGGTGAGGAGATGGTGGAAGCTCAAATGGAGTCTGGTATGGTTTCAGGGAGGGCACTCAGTGCATTTCCACACACCTGGTCCCTGTCCCACGGCCCGCCAGCACTCCCCTCCCATGTGGGGAGCTTTCTGACAACTGCCCAGTCTGTCTTTCCAAGAGGCCCCTGCCTGGCACGTCATCATTTGAGGCTGCAGGTAGGAGAGAGATGTGAGTGTGATGTCCACTCTACTTCCTCAGTTCTGAGGCAGGATCGTTCCACAGCTCCACTGTCGCTCGCCCAGGTTTTTGGAAGCCATGACTGTGAGGAAGGCTCCTAGGTTAGGAAGGCGGCGAGGGTATCACTTGCTTATTCACCGTAAAATGTGGATTATGCCAATGCCACGGCTCTACAATTCATGACTGGAGAGAGAGGCAACTGGTAAAAGGGAAGGAATGGGCAGGCCACGTAGCACAGGCAGGCCTGCATGCCCAGCTCCTTGGAGGCTGAGGAAGGAGAACTACAGGTGCATGGCCTGCATGAGGGACTAAATTCAAGGTCAGCTGGACAACTGGGTGAGAGCATGTTTAAAAAACATCACAACAAAACCAAAAAGAAAAGGGTTGAAGACAAAGTTCACTGCTAGGAACTTGTCCAGCACGTGATAAGACCCTCAGTACCAGGGGGCAACTGTAGGTGGTTCAGACTAACAGGTATCTAAGGGTACTATCTACTACTCATACCAAGAGTAGTTGCTTAGACACCAGCAGACATGTGTATGTGAGGCAGTTATCCGGCCATCTCCTAGACGGAACGGGATGAGCTAGTTAAGGTGACAACAACATGGCTTGCTGTGATAAAAACTAAGAAAGAAAATGGAAGAAGGAGGTCACGGTTTCTGCCTAACACATCTGGTCTCAATTCAGCGAAGAATCTACTCTTTTACAGATGGAATTACTGTCGTGGGACTATTGTCCCACAAGGCCACCTTCTGCCCCTTTAAAACACCATCTCCCCGTGTAGCTCAGGTTGGCTTGGAACCATGGCCGATTTTAGCCCAGGCTGGCTTGGAACTCTTGGCAATTTTATCTCTGCCTTCCAACCTCTGGGACCACAGACATGAGCCACCACATCTTGCTAAGACTTATTTTTTGGTTTTTCTGAGAGTAGACCTTGGTGGCCTTGAACTTGTGGCAATTTTCTTGTGTCTGCCTCCCCAGCATTAAGATTAACAGGTGTGCACCACTGAGCCAGGCTAACACACCTCTGATGTATTATTTGGGAGGCGGTGGTGGAGGATTGCTTACCTTTCAACATGAAAAATCTCATTGGCAGCATGTCATCAGAGGGCCAGTTTACAGGTTCACTAAAACGAAGGCACACAGGGCCAGAAGAATAGCCCACAGTGCACACTGCCGTGGGGAACTGTGAGAGAGGCTCCAGGACAAAAGGGCCTTTTACCTCAGGTGCATTTGTTCCCTGGATAGTCCTTGGGTGTGATTTCCTGCCTCCTGTGACAAACATTTACACTCAATGCATGCGACATGTTTCTTCTTGCTGGATGTCAGATCATAGCTATAAAGCCCAATCTGGTCAGTGTACCCTGAATCTGCATATGGCCTTCTGCCTTGCTTTTGTGCCTTCTCAGATACAATCTATAGAACTTGACGAGAAATCGTGTTTAAACTGATCTATCCTGAAAATGTTCTGGGAAAGGGATGCTCTGTTAATATTCAGTGTGTGCTTACTGATGTTTATTTGTTTTTTTTCTTTTTTGTTTTTTTTTTGATCATGCTTTTCTGATCAACTCAAACACCCTCCTGGGATCACTTTGCTACATCTGGGTATAAAGTACACTGAAACTGAAGTACAGGTGTCTACAGCATCCAACTGTAGTCTTCCCCATTCTTTCCGGTCCTCAGACCCCAGGTCCAGCAGACAAGATCTACACAAGCCGGCTGAAACATCAGCAGAAGGTACTGGAATGAGTGGCATTTCTGCAGGAAATAAGCTAATTTTACCTAAATATCCATGTTCAAACAGACCTTCTAGAAGTTCGTTTCTGATGACTGACAGTGGAGGAGAGCAAATGGGTCTCAGGATGGAGGGTTATATCTCTACCCACTCTTCTTAAAGCCACCAATGGCATTCTGAGAACCCTGGCATGTTCAGTCAGCAACTCATGGGGAACCAAGATTGTGTGGGTTTGTGGCAGCCACCTTTGAATTCTTCAGGGATGGCTTCTGTGGCTCCTTGAAGGGTCCTCAGCCTCTCCTCTCCTCCAGCGCTGTTCCCAGCAAAGCCTGGCTGTCCAACTCTATCCTGACCTTTCTATCTTTTGGGAGAAGAGGCTCATGACTCCCAGAGACCAGCTGTGCTGCGGAACCCAAGCAGTCCCTAGATGCTGTGGACAGGCCACCGTCTTCACCTATGTTGACATGGGGGAACTACAGGGAGCCACGAGACACAATATAACGCAGAGGGTTGTGGCTCTACAACTTTCTGGGTTCAGAGTTTGGATGGTGGCTTCTTCTGCAGAACAAGTTCTTGCTAACCACCAACCTAATGAACTACATACCGGGCACCTGTTCACTGCAGAGGCTCCAGAATTACTGATGAAATGGGAAAGGGACAGAGGAGAAACTCAGTTTACTTATAAGTCAATAGAGAGACTGCGGCGGTGGCCCTGGTCGTGTGGTGTGATGGGCTGTCCAGTGGACACCCAGCAGAAACAGGAGGACCTATGTAGTCAAGGTGTGTGTTATGAGGAGGCAAAGCTCTGTGCCTGAGAGGTTGGGGCAATGGCTCCCAAGATACAGCTTTGATTTAATTTCTTCAATTATCTAAAAGACTGCTGACTTCTGGGTAGAAACCAAGAACTGGGGTGGGGTGGGGTTAATATAGAGAAGGGGATCAAAACAGAGAACTGAGGACCTGTTTGGGCACTCCTTTTGAGTCCGGCTCATTTCTTTTTCTTGTTAAAACAGCTTCAACTATATATAACTTTCAGTCCTCAAGTTTTTCTGGGAATTGAAGAATCTGAATAGATTGGTGGTGGTGGGGAGCAGTTGGATCACTGTTGGGGCAAAAGGATGAGGCTAGTGACAAACTCAAGTCACACTGTTCTGAAGGGTTACACAGATATTCTACTCAGAACAAGTGAGCTAGACCAGGGAACACATATGGCATGGCCATCGGGAGGCCAATGAAGAGGAAGGCACAGAAGACAACAGCCCCAAGACATGTCTGTTAGTGACAAGCACGTACCTAGGACCTGTTATCTGTTGTGTATCTGTGTTCAACACTTAGTTGCGAATGAAGAGGACAATGGACATATACAATGATAACCTGTAACTAACAAGCAAGGAAATGGTACTGGGAATAAAAGAAACAAAACACACAACAAAAGATTCAAACCCAGAAACAAATAACTACTTCTTGTGTCTCCAGAGAGGGCCTCACTTGGCTCGCTCTGGGCTCAGCCTGGGGAAAGGCATCAGCTAAAGGTGTTAAGATATTGGAAAATGACCAATAAAACAATTACAGATGAAATGAACTGCCAGAGTCAGGAAAACGTCTCCAAATGCATGCTATTCTTGGCCCAGGACTTCCCCTGTCAGACATTATCCTAAGAACAAAAATGTGTAAGAGATTCAACAACATCAATTCAGTGCGATCCATGGTGATGAGAAGTTGGAATGATCTAGGCTCTCACCCACAGGAGGTTAACAAATATGTCAAACAGAGCCGTATACAGCTATTAAGATGTACATGTGACAGAGTGGTAGACTGTCCATGCTATGGCTAAGGGAAGTGAACTTTGGCAGCTACTCTCCCCTGCCCTCTAACCATCCTCTACTGACTCCAGGAGACAGTTTTAAATGCCTTTCTCCTGTATTGGAAACGTGTAAAGTGTTCTAGCAGCTCTGTTCTGGCTCCCACCTATGCTTGCTGCCTCCTCCTCTCCAGACACACTGTGTGCCTTTCTGTTCTTTGGACTAAACACTCCTTGAACTCAGTCTATGTCAACACAAGCTCTGCGTGACTGTGCCCCCAGCACCCAGAACTAACTCTAGCATAGAGTACTCAGTGGATGGATGCTGTAATCTCACTGGGGTATGACATTACATGTATGTGGACTAGAAAGTGGATATACCCACAAACCAGCCAAGAGGCACACACCTGTTTCCCCATCCAGCTCCAGTGAAGACGTAAGATGCCTTGGGGCTCGCTGCCCAGCCAATCCAGCTGTATGAGAGTGCCGACAATACAGCTCAGCAACAGAACACTTGCCTAGTATGTGAGAGGTCCCAGGTTCAATTCCTAGGAAAACACACACACACACGATAGAGGAAGACACGGGAGATGCCAATGTTGACTCCCTTGGGCACACAATCAAACGTGAATGTGTGCCCCTCCACACACATACACAAAGTAAGAGGTGCAGCAAGGGGACAGCATTGAAGATACTGAAATTCTGGATATTTCTAAGTTTCTTCGTTTTAAAATCAATTTTCTGCAATAACACTTAAAGATTTATTTTTATTATGTGTATGTGTGCAGGTGTCCTCAGAGCCCAGGAGAGGGCAACAGATCCCGAGCTAGAAATGGAAAGTGGTTATGAGCTGTCCAATACGGGTGCTGAGAATTCAACCTGGGTCCTCTGCAAGAGCAGCAAGTGCTCTAAACCACTGAGCCATCGCTCCAGTCCCATCCCATTAATGCTTTCTTTTGAGGCAACAAGTTAAGTTTTCCCTCATTTATTTTTTAGAGTGTGCTCATGCTAAGAAAATGCCATCACAGCTGGCTTAAGACAAGAAAGAAAGCATTATACACACACACACACACACACACACACACACACGAAAGACCTTAGAAGCTATTTGGTTTCATGCCCTTCCCCTTTCAGAGGGAAGGGGGGTGGGGAATGAGGCTTAGCACAGGGGAGAAAAAGCCTGCTGGCTTCTGTAGTTGAACATGCAAGAAACTCATCCAGTGGGGTCCCCTACATTAGTGGTTCTCAGACTTCATGCTGGGGTGACAGTCGCCTGGACGGCCTGTGAAAACACACTGCTTGGGTCTTGTTGAAACTTCTGACTCTGTAGCAGGGATGGGAAGAACCCTGAAAGCTGCATTCTGACGAAGGTACTGAGGGTGCAGCCGCTATTAGCTCGAAGCTACGCTTTGAATACACTGGACTGTGTCCTACGGCCCCGCAAGGCTCCCTTCAATATTTCTGACTCTTACTGTAGAAAAGTGACTAATTTAAAGAACAGTTCAAGTCAAAGAACTCACAGGAAACCCTGTTCTGCCCTCGCCCAGGAGTTCCTACAGAAGGAAGGAAAGGGAGCAGAAGGCCTACGTTACTTCAGACACTGTAGCTGGATGACCTACATTTTATGTCTGTTTAACCCGTTCTACTATAAGGCAACAACATGGCCAACCAAACAGGCTATACCCAGGGAGATTAGGGAACTCAGAGGAGATACTGGGATTAGTTCAAAGCCAGAGCTTCATGACCTTGGACTCCATGCTTACTCTCCAGCTTTCACATTGAAATCTGTCATTAGTGCATCAGAGCGTTGAATCAATGCCCCCAGTGTAGAAACAAACATCCCCCAAGAAATTAGAATATGATGATTGTGATGGTCTGAGCAAATCTGGCCCCCACAGGCCCATAGGGAGAGGCACTATTAGGAGATGTGGCCTTGATGGAGCAGATGTGGCTTTGTTGGAGGAAGCGTGTCACGAGGGGAAAGGGTTTGAGGTCTAAGAAGCTCAATCCGGGCCAGTGTGTCACAGTCACTTCGCTGCCTTTGGATCCAGATGTAGAACTCTCAGCTGCCTCTCCAGCACCATGCCTGCCTGCATACCAGCATGCTTCCACCAGGATGATAATGGGCTGCATCTCTGGACGGCAGTCCAGCTACAATTAAACCATTTCCTTCATAAGAGTTGTTGTTGTCACGGTGTCTCTTCACAGCAATAAAACCCTAACTTAGTCAATGTCATACAAATTGGTTGTGTTGACACATGCCTGTGATCCCAGTTGCTGGAGAGGTGGGGGACTGGGGCAGACTGGATTGTAAGAGTGTGGGTGGTGCTTCAGCAACATAAGAATACAAAAATGTATCTTTCCCAGTAACATGCATCCATCATGAAGATGGTCTGAGATGCAGCAAGACTTCTGTGAGGCAAGTGGTGGGAGGCAGACTTTATCAAGCCGTGACACAGAATGAATCCACACACAACCTGTGGCGGTGGGGAGACCCTAAAAGGGGGACTCTGCCACAGAACACGACTCCCCACTCTCTCGGAGAAAGTGTAAATTGAAAGGTTAAAGCTAAGTACAAAGATGAGAACACATGCATGCTGGTAATAGTCCCACTGCTCAGAGGACCTGAGCTGGGATCCCAAGCCAGTTGTGGTAGTGTGTCATCTGTGCGTCCAGAGCTGACGAAGCAGAGGAGGGAGGATCCCTGAGCTCATGGAGCTGTCAGTCATTCTAGCACTAGGCGAGCTCCACAGATAACCTGTCTCAAAAAACAAGGGGGAGCCCCAGAGGAAGGATCCGAGTCCCTGACTACCACAGACATGTGCACTCACATACATCTGTACCTACACACCTGTGCACACAAGCATGAACTCTTGTGCATGGACACTCATACCCACACATGTGTGCGTGTGTGTGCACATTAAGAATATCATTTTCTATTTTAGGCAAAAGTAAACTAGGAACCAGTTACTGATTTTCCACTCACGAAAGAAATGAATGAGACAAGAGGTCTAGGTGACAAAGTCTCCATACCTACAAACAACCACATAATCAAGGTTGACAATTTGTCCTACACCCTTATGGTCAGAAATGACCCCAAGTTGGACAAAGTCCGAGATCATAAAGAGAGATATGTTGATACTTTCTAACATTATACTTTTGATTGGAATTCCAAATTGAGACCGAGGTTAAATATTAGTGGGTTGAGGAACAATAAAACCATAATGCTTTCTGTACCAGTCTCCCCGTGTTTCTTCCCTTTGTGACTTCCCCCACACATGCTGCTCTAGACTTCCCAAACAGCTGCATAAACAGGTTCAAAGGGAATTCTTTCCGAGCAATTCCGGCTAGACCATCAGAGGAACAAGGGCTTCACACGAGGTCTCCCGTGCCCTCTGCAGAGGGCCTTTGCGCCTCCTTTCCGAGAAGTCTGTTTTCCAGCTGTGACAGTCTGCCCAGGAAGACAGCAGAGGGAACCCTAAGAGGAAGGTAATGGAAAGAGGGAGCAGGGGAGAATGAAGGGAGGATGGAGAGGGTCCCTGGAAGCTGTGAAGACGAGGTTCCGACAGCGAGTTTGCAGACACACCGCTATAAACATGTCTGAGGTTTTGCCGGCCTGTGGTTGCTTCTGCACAGTGAATCCATGTAGTCCCTTACTGCTTGGGGGTTCTCAGTCCCAGGACGGAGCCCCATGAGATCTCGGAATTACACCCACCTCTCCGGTCAGTCCTGCACTGGCTGTGTAATGTGGACTCCAGGCTGGACATTTAACCTGAAGCAGGACCAACTCTTCTGCTCCTGGCCCGGCTCCTTCTCGGAGAAGAGCCCTGTAGTGCTCCCCAGAGGCTTGGTGCTGCTGCAGCTGAGAAGCGGGCAGCCTACTGTTAATCATTTGCTTTTACATTTTACACTGACATAGCAGAAATAACTGTCTCCTCCTCCTCTGACCAGCCTCAAGATTGGGGACGAAAACTCTCTCTCTGCATTAGGGCCCACACCTGTGTCCTTGGGGGAGTTCATTCTCTAACCAGGAAGTGAACAGTTGCTCATTCCTGCCGTGGTTCCAGGGCCTTGGCCTGGGGTGGTTTATGCAGGAGACAAAAGAGTAACTACTTGGCAGATGCTGCGCTTCAGGCCTCAGGGAAGGCACTCAGTTGGAAAGATCTGTTTTCCCTGGACTTGTTCGGAAGTGCTTTTTCAGCAACTATTTGATCTTTCCTGGGCACTCACTCTTTTCCTCACTTTGCCAGGCTGGTGGGAACACGCGGGCTCTTGGCATGCCCTCAGTGTTATAGCTAACCTGACGTGGAAGCTGGAAAGCCATCCAGCTCTTATCTCCCCATGGTTTTCTCATTTTGATAGGGACAAATAACACAAATTGGCACAGGAGAAAGATGTTGAGAAAACGCAGGAAGCTTAACTGATCTTCAGCAATGGCTGTAATACAGCCCTCCCCTCCCCCCTACATGGTTAGTGGTAGGTTTTGTTTTCTTCTTAGAACTCGGTAGGGATTTCCTCCTGAGGAGAGGGCAAGGTAGAAAGCCCAAGTCAGGCTGGGCAGTGGTGGCACAGGCCTTTAATCACAGCACTCAGGAGGCAGAGGTAGGTGGATCTCTGTGAGTTCGAGGCCAGCCTGGTCTAAGAGCGAGTTCCAAGACAGCTAGGGCTGTTACTCAGAGAAACCATGTCTCGAAAAACTAAAAAAAGAAAGCACAGGACAGGCAGAGTACTCTCAGGATGTCACCATCTGGGAAAATAAAGCAAGGGGAGCGGGACTGGAACCACATAAAGTAACCCCAGAAAGTCTGCTTGTCTGGAGCGTTCTGGTCCTGACTGCCTGGAAGCCGACTGCTCCAGTGCTGCGGAATGAAATGGATGGATGCACCCATTCACCTGCCGCTTAGGAGACAACACCAATCCAAACAGTGCACAGGACACCAGACGCAAAGCGTGTCCCCATTATTGAAGTGGGTTAGTGTAAGAGACAGTGACCACACAGATAGAACTTTTCTGCTCACTTCCTGGACAGTGGTGTTCAGGGAACTTGGGTATGCTGATAAGACCAGACTGGGGGTGCTCAGCTAAGCTCTATAGGCTGGGTGTGATTGAGAGTCCCCCCAAGGGTCCAGAGCTTGGTGGTCCTGGGAGGAAGGAGAACCTTTTAAATATGGGCCTAGTGGGAGATCCTTTCTATTAAAAACACGCCCTTCAGAGATAAGCTACTAGGATTGTGTGTGTGTGTGTGTGTGTGTGTGTGTGTGTGTGTCTTTCTCCAGAGAGTTACTAAAAGCCAGGGTTGCCCCATCCAGGACTTTCTGCTCCTGGTTTGAGCACCAGTCATGATCTTGATTCTGTCACTGGCTGTTGCCAAGTCTATGCTGGCATTTGAACTGTCAAGTTCTGGAACTGTGAACTAAATAACCACTCTCTTGCTTACAGGGCCTGCTCAGGTATTTTGTTATGACGATGTATAGCAGATTAAGACAGCATCCAGGCTGGGTCTGTAGACAAGACGGATGAAGGAAGGGGTGGGTGACATGCTTCCTGGGCTGAGAAACGGCAGCAACAAAGGAACAGATTCAGGACCCATCCTGGGAACAGTAGGGTTAGGTAAAGGGCGGGGCCTAATGTGAAAGAGCCAGCAGGCCACAGAGGCTTCCAGGCAGCAGCCACATAGTGGATTTGTATTTTTAAAGGATTTAAACTTCAGGCAGCCTGCTCCTGAGAAGGCAAGGAAGAGAGATTTAAAACAAAAGGGAAATACCTGTATTTCCCAATATTTCATGAAAAGTCCTGGTTTAAGAATGTTCTCTTCTGTACTCCAAATCAACATATTTCCAAAGTTTAAGGAACCTGCTGCCAATTCTGGTCTCTTCCCCTCCATCCCCGGAACACAGTGTTGGAAAGGGAGAACCGGCTCCTACAAGATCCGTCTCACTCCCACATGACGCTGCGACACATTCTCATGCACGCACACACAAGATGTAGAAAATACAAATAAACCATTCGGGGAGTGAACATGCATTGTCCCTTAACAGAGTTCCAGAGATTTCTGTTTCCCTCACACTATCTCGCATACAGTTCTCGGAAAGCCTCCTGTCAACAGGAAACACTGTTTCTCACACACTAGTGGCCCAGGGCTGTCTTGAAGTATCTCATAAACGACAAGAATTTCCAGTAGACGGGGAGGTTGAACAAGGCATGTGGACTTTCACTTGTTAGCACCACCTGGCCCTCTGCTGTCTTCTTTATCCTTCCTCCTTATCTTCTAGCTTCAGTGTTTTCTTCCTTCTTCTCTTCTCCTCTGTGTCCTCTTCCGAGTTCAGATACAACTTAGACAGAGTGCAGACTACAAATTGTAAGGTCACCGCCCAGTTGTCTATAAATGTGAACAGGACAGACCTGTATAACAGTCCTCCATCAGGATGGAACACTCCAGAAAGATCTACTTAGCCAACCCCGTCCCAGCCGAAGGCTGCAATTCCACCAGAGCAGTTCTTCTCTGGCCCAGGTTTTCATAAAAATGTAACCACACAGTGCATGGTCTCTGTGTCTACTGGTATTCAGCAGCTCCTGACATGGTTTATTGTTCCTGAGTACTGCGGTAGTTCCCATGGCTTTGTTCATTACAGTAACTTGTTGCTTAGGGCTATTCTATAATGTGAATCCACTGCTGGGTGGCAGGTTTTTAATAGTGTTCTCTCTCTCTCTCTCTCTCTCTCTCTCTCTCTCTTTCTCTCTCTCTCTCTCTCAATTAGGTATGTAACCACTGACTCATAGCAAAGCAAAAGGGAAAAGGCAATGATATTTGTGAGTTCCAGTGAAGCCATCAACTTTTCTCTATATTAAACATCATCACATCATCTTCCGAATCCTTTAATAGTCATGGGGGCTAAAACTTAAGTAAATCAGGACAAACCCGAGCGACAACACTCTTTGTCCTACTGCTCTAAGTTTGGGTCACAGGAACAGATGGTAAATGGTCCTTAAAAGAAAGAAGTTGACTTCCTGAGGATTTGGGTAACTGGGAATCAGACATTTAAAAAAAAAAATTAAAATGTGAGGCTGGGAAGACAGCTTAGTGATTAGAGCACCGGTTACTCTTTCAGAAGAGCCAGGTTCCATTCCCAGCACCCACATGGTGGACCATAACCCTCTGTAACTCCAGTTCCAGGGGATCTTAAGCTGCACATGGTGCAGACACACACGCAGGCAGAGCTCTCCACACATAAAATAAAAATTCCCAGCTGTGCCCGCAACAGCCTTTTCAGGGTGTGAGAGCCCCTCCCTACTGTCACTCTTTCTTACTTAAGTGACACTGTGGGAAGTGAACTAAGACAGTCCAGCCGAGAAAGGAAATGATCAACAACTACTAAAGCACATGTAGGTTTCCTTTAAGAGAACCGCACTCATGCCGGTAACCATGTGATAACGTCATGTGTGCTCAACCAAGAGATAATACACCAAGTCTCAAGAAAGTCCATGAGCTTCAGCCAAAAAGGCTCATGGGGGAGCACGGCCAGGAGGCAGGGGCAGAGGGAGGCAGCAGCTGGTGCTGAAAAGTCCTAATCTAAAGAGACTTTCTTTACTCTGTGGAGAAGCAGCCACACGGCTCATGGCACAGATGAGCCCCTGGGACAACCTGAAGCTCACTGTCTTCGGCAGCACTTCCAGAATTCACCATGAAAGCTAGATGTAGATGGGTCTTGACGACCTGGAACGCTTATTTGGGTCAGTTCATCCTGCTCCCATTGCCCACTGTTCTCCTGTAACTCCACAGCCACACTAACTCCAACAGGCCTACCACCCTCAGAAATGATGGCCTTTCACAGTGCCACGCCAAAGACACACAAAGTACCGAGCTGAGCCCTAGTGGATTCCAAGAACCAAGGGGATAATGTCCTACGGGAACACCTGGTAGGCGTCCTTCCACTTCTCGGATGAGATGCACTTGTTAGCGCTCTATTGTTCTGAAGCAATTTAGTATCTCTTGAGCACCAATTATGGGCCAGACACTGTGCATTTAAGTTTCACCCTCATGAGTCTCTGAAGTAGCACTATTACGATCCCGGTTTCAAAGATGAGCAAAATAAACAGGCCGGGCTTCAGCTTTCATTACTATTCTCTACCTTGCCTTTCCCCAGCAAGATCCAGGAGGAGCTGGGGAGCCGAGAACAAACCGAGCGTACAGTGACCTCCCTCTTTGATCTTCCTCCTTATACATCTTATCATTACATCTTGTAATTAGGTCAGAGTGAGCGATGCCACTGTAGAGAGCTACAGTTAAAGCCGAACAATTATTTCTTAGAAGATTGCTAATTAGACTGCCTTGGATGCAGCCTCCAGAATGTATAATCATCCCGAGAGCACACTCCCTGTGTGAGGAATCTCGTAAAGGAAAGCCATTGGAACGCTACCCACAGGAAGCAGCTGCAGCTGCCGAGGGCTCGGCTGACAGGAACTGCAGAATTGCACGGAGCTGCTTCGTGGACTCATATATCAGACAGTAACCATCTGAGCGAGAACAGGGCTGTGCTGCCAGAGCGCTCGCATTTTACAGCGTTCACATTTGCCTTTCCTGTCTTGGCTTCCAGGAGACAACTGTGGCAAATCAAGAAGGAAATCCCCAAGAAGCACGGACTAGAATTTAGGGACCTGGGTGTACTGGGTGTACAGTTTGCGCCTGATCAGCGGCACAGACCCACAATGGCTACTACGGCAAATGAGCATTACCGCACATGGATGGTACAACTTTAGATAGGCTATAAGGGAGAGGCTCATAAGCAGACACTAAAAGCTTAATATGAAAAAGGAATACAAAACACCTCAATAAAGTTTAAAATGTGGTTATTTACAGAAACGATGTTTTAAATGTGTAGACTTAAATATCAACATCAAGACTGTCTGTTTCTTTTCGCTTTTCTAATGTGGCCACCAGGGAATTTAAAGCTATTCCTCTCGCCTGTTACAAAGGTTAATCTTCATTGTCAGTTTGACTGGATTTAAAAGAACATCGAAAAAACATTTTAGTGTGTCAATGAATATGTTTCCAGAAAGGTTTAAACAAAGAGGGGAGACCTCAGGGCATCCTCCCCAAGGCGAGCGACCTTCAGAGAAGAGAAAGAGGAAGTGAGCTGCGCATGGGCACTCCTCTGTCTGCTTGCTAAGCGAGAACATCATCTAAGCAGCTGCTTCAGGCTCCTTCGGCCGCACTTCCCACCCATGACGGACTGCACCCTCAAACTGTGAGCCAAGGTTCCCTTTCCTTACACTGCGTTGGTGGGTGTTTTGTCATGGCAACGAGACAATTCCTCAATCTATCCCTGTTTTAGTTTGTATCCTATCCCTGGGACAGCAACTGGTATAGAGACTCCATGACTGAAGAGCTCAGCCTAAGTTGCAGGCTTGATAGCATTATCTAGTGAGTCCCTTGCAGAGAAGTGTGTTCCTTGGGAGGAAACACAAGACTCAGAGCAGGTCAGGCCGCCCACTGCTCTGCCCTGACCTGACGGCGGCCTTGGCTGCCATTTCCAGACTCTAACCTTTACAACGGCTCATCCAAATACACTTAAGAAGTTCTTCTAGGGATGTTATTTTTAGTCTCTGGCAATTCTTAAACGCTAGGAACTCGGAGGTGAACATGAACTGAGCAGCCCACACATGCGTAGCTCATATTCACTCAGGCTTGGCAACCAATGTTGCCAGCTTCTCCTCATGCTGACGTAGAAACAGCTTCTGGAGCAACAGCTATGAATGACAATACCGCTGTGTGCGGTGCACGTGCACAGACAGGGCCCCTCAAAGCCAGAGAGACGCTGCTTGCTCTACGGCCCAAAGCCTTAGGTGACAAAGTTATGGTAGCAGAGAAGAGCTTGAGAGTTCTTTAATGACCAGACAAAACACAGCTGACAGGCAAGGGCCAGCTATTCATCACAGGAGGGGGAACAGAGCAGTTACCCTTCAGGCTAGGTGCTTTCTTGCTTCTCTTCATCTTCAAAAGCATTCCCTTATCTGTGAAAAATTATTCCACATCTTTTGTGTAAATTACATAGACTATTTAACTTAAATACTGATTAGGGTGAAGGTTTCAGCATAATATCAGATAAACAGCATTCATGTCCTGTACATATTCTACAAAAACACACTTGAATCTCTATGTGCAAACAAATGTGGAATTAAGACAATGTCATAATAAATGAACCACAAGAGGGAAGGAAATCCCTTGCTTGTTAGAAGATCTCTAGAAATTCCAAACATGCAAGAAGTCTAATTCATATCTCCATTTCTGTAGAACCTTTCTGTGTATCTAGTGCACCTAACTCCTTTGCTTCTGACCAGGCAGAAGTGTGCTCCACGCTAATCCCCATTCCCTGGGGAAGAAGCTGCGGCCTGCTCCATGCACTGGGAACATGTGTATTTGGTTCCGTGCTCTTCCTAATGCTCCATGCAGCTGGGGCAGCACACTGGATACTGCTCAGCCCTGCCTGCACTGCAGACAACAAGAGGAATGGCCAGTGAGAAGGGAAATGTGTGGGGTGCAGGCTGCTCCGTTTTCTTCCCTCGGGTCTTCCTTTTACATGTAGTTCACCAATGTATCACGCCAGGGCAGATTACGTTAGTATTAACTCTGACGTTAATAATTTGACAATTTTGACTGAATTGTTGAAACAAACAGCACATGCTTTTACCATTCTGTAACTTCTGGGGAACTTACTGCAGAAAGCAAGAAAGAGGTTCAAACAGGATAACCCACCACCTTCATTTACTAGGCTCACGGGTGACGGACAGCTGGCCAACTCATGACTTACAGCGAGTCTCGGTAGGCTTCTTGTGCATGATCACAGTTTTATTTGGAAGTAGAAAAAGCAACCCTACATTTCTTTCTAGCTGCTATTATCTGCAGAACCACACTGGACAAAACACCAAGAGGAGCAGGTGAAAAAGCAAAGCTCTCTTGGCTCTCTAACAGTGCCACGTCGCTTTAGTCTTACTTTTTCTTGTTCTACCTCACTCCCCACTATTTCACTGTTGGGGTACACAGGGCCAGGGCACAGGATGTGTGGAAACTATAAGGCTTATTAATCTGCCTGATTTTCCAGTGAATTCTTTCAACATCTTTGTGTAGCAGCAGGAAGGATGCATCTGCCTTTCAGATTCAAATAAGGCAAATGGGCCCAGAGACAGCATCGTGCATACATTTTTCTGTAGCCCAAGAGCCCTGGAAGCACTCTCTCAGGTAGGGGGGTTATTTCATCCTAGGGCTTAATTTAAACATAAGATTTCTGGGTCCTATCATTTAAAGCAACAACTATTAACAAACAAACCAAAACTATAGGTATGGCATAACTAGAAGGTACTACTCTTTAAAGAGAATTATGATTTTGGGGCTGAAAAGATAAGTATTTCTAACATCTAAACATGTTTTAAATTTTGTGGCACAATCTTTAAGTAACTACAAAGACACCCTTCACATTCTTCCTGAAACTTCCGAACTGTATGTTCACAAGAGAGTCCATTTAGAATGTGGTGAGCAACAACACCAAAAATATCTAAAAGATCTAACAACAACAACAACAATCCAAAAAACATCAAAGCAAAACTATGGGAGAAACTCGGGAGCCGTGTTAGTCAAATATTAATAACAAAATTGGGGACCAATATTATTATTAATTTGCTTAGTGGAAATTAGTGATATTAGCAAGTTACTTATCCCGTCTTGGGTCAATCCTGTCTCTTCACCCACTCTCCCATAATCAACATCCTCACTGTCTCCTCATCCATCACGCATCCATCGGACGGCCTGTCTACTCCTGGTGAGCCAAAAAGATGACTCAGCAGTGACCCTGCCCCAGAGCATACAAATAACTACACACAAAACACGGTCCCTGGGAGCGGTGAGAGAAGTTCAGTGCAGCCAGAGATGTCTCCTGGTGAAGAGACGAGGCCAGGCTGCATCGGGGAGGAACACTTGGTTTATTGCTAAGGAATAAGAGTTCTATATTTAGAAGCAGGTGAGGACACTCCTGGCCATAAGAGGCACGGGACTTGGGAGCCAGGGAGGAGTGAAGAGTCCACTAGGTGGCGTAGGGTCTGAAGAGCAAGGCCATGGCTTCTCTGAGCAGAGGATCACCAGGGAAAGGGAAAGGACCTAGACTGGAGCTCCACGGCCCCCCGCAGAGTGGGTCAGCAGGACAGCACTGGGGCAGGGAATAGAAAGAGCTCCGGGGGTGAGGTGGGGGGGTTTCAAGTCAGCCTTGGTTTAGGAAGAGAGGGCGGGCGAGGGCAGAATGCAAAGGCAGACTGGCAGTCGGTGGGATGGGATATGGATGGGCTATCTGGTGGATTTCTAATATTCTAGTTGATACACTCTGATATCTGATAGTTTATTGCTAGCAAGGGGAACTCAAAAAATGTGTAAAGATAATTTTGTGTGAAATCTAGTCCTATTTCTGTACTCTAAACCTCAGTAATAATTGGTTTTATAAGGAAAGAAAAGTCTTAGGGAAAAAGTCTCAAGGTAGGACACACCAATGAAAAGTCCTGCTTGAGGAATCTTGTTGTAGTGTGCCAGCATTTCGTCTTATCCCTCGTGCAGGGGTGACCTGTCACTGTTTCTGTTGTGTCAGGAGTGCCTGGACAGGCTGGGGTAATGGTCACGACTGGGATTGACGAGAGAAAACACGAGGCCTTGAACAAGAAGTAACCAAGCACAGGATGGGGGGGGGGCAGTGTGTGGTTTGGCAGCAGCAAGTGTGAGAAAGACGTTGGGGGTATTAGCTGAAAGTAATTTCAATTTGAGTCAATTGTGTAACGCAGCTGCTTAACAGTGTGCTTTAACGTGGTGGTTAGTGAAATACAGTGTGAACTCCAGCGTCACTTACATTGGGGTTCCAGAAACCATGGCAAAAGTGGAGCATAAGGGTGGGGCGGTGTGACCCTTGACTTACAGACCACTTGTAAGCCAGCAGGGTCTGTTCCATGCAGAGCTGGTCTCTGAAACTCGTTCTCAGTGTGGAAACGGCAGAACTGCTACTTCCAGACATAACACTTACCTCACGTTGGCAAGTGAAAGCCATCTCCGTTCCCTCAGTGAGAAACACAGAGAGCCAGCCAGCATGATTTCTAAATACAGTCAGTTATGTCTGAAAACAGGAAGCTTGCCGCTGTGTGCTTTCTCCTCCCTCGAGCAGGATGCTGCTTATCTTCAGCTCGGACCCACGACCCTGTTGTCCATGCTGAAGGGCAGGCAAGAACCGCAGCTTCTACTCTCACTTGATACCTGAGCCTGAATGTCCTTCCCTAAGTCCTACAATGCAAGAGGCCGCTTTAAGGCTCAGAACAGAGTATTTTCCTGAGAGCCGGTCTTAGTAATCTATCCAACAAAACATTCCTTACAACATATAGAAGTATGCACACATACACAGACACACGACCTGCCTCTATAGACACATGACGCATGAAAAATTTAGTTGTCCCTCAAGCCTTGACTATATAGAAAATAGAACTTGTCAACAAAAGAGCAGTCATGTTGAAGAGAGTTGAGAGTGTGTTAGTAAAAACTAGCAAAAAAGCTGAAATGTATTCAGCTTAGCAGAGACACTTGAAGCTGCTGTTAAGCAAGTAACCCCAAAAACGGGTGGATGGTATTCAGAAGAGTACCCCTCCTCCATCAGAGAAGTACCGAACCAAGGACTTCACACACACTCACCCTACTCCTGAGCCGCCTACTGTTTCACTAGCCCCTTTTTCTCTTTTCAAAATTTCAGAGAGAAGCCAGGCGGTAGTGGCGCACGCCTTTAATCCCAGCACTCAGGAGGCAGAGGCAGGCAGATCTCTATGAGTTCGAGACCAGCCTGGTCTACAAGAGCTAGTTCCAGGACAGGCTCCAAAACCACAGAGAAACCCTGTCTCGAAAAACCAAACCAAACCAAACCAAAACAAAACAAAACAAAAAAAAAAAACACAAAATTTCAGACAGGGTCTACCTTGTCCAAGTCTTGAACTCTTTAGTCTTGGAAGGCAATGAACTCGCAATCTTCCTGCACTGGCCACCATAGCAGCCAGGATCACAGTCCTGCACTACCAGGTCTTGCTCACAACTATTTTCTTACAACTCATATCTAACGAGATGTCACTAAGGTGGTCGAGCGTACCTAGCCACTAGATGGTTCTGGTGGAGTTGTGATGGATGGATGGAGGGTTAGATGATCAGTACTGTTTGAACTGGATAATCCCAAGGGTTCCTTCAGGCATAAGCCCTAGGATCTTACGATACGGGTTTTCTTCTCTAAAATAGCCCATTGTACTTAAGATAACTAAGCAATATGAAAATAATGCTCTGAGACTAGGATTTGTGAGAAACTGGATTCCTAGTTGCTTAGAAGCCAAAGCAAGAAATCCATGTTCTGAGGAGAACAGGCAACCGGTATACCCACATGAAAAGCTATAATGAGAAATACACAGACAAAACGACAATACTGCAAGAGATTTATCAACAACTCCTTTAGAAACTGGTAGAATAATAAGGTCAGAAAAGATGAGTGTGCGCTGAGTTACTCTAAGGTGTATATATTTAGAAGTCAGTCCCCTCTGCCCCACTACAGAATACATTTTGTGGGAATCATATTAGCATTCTTGGACTACAATTTTGTCTTACTTAGAAACCCTTAACAAAATGACTATCAAAAACTGTCATTGACTTGGGGATTTTAAAATGACACTGTTAAGAAATCATGAATGAAAGAAGCAAGAGTTATAGAAGCTATTATGTAACTGTGATAGAGTATCCCACATTATACTGTGTCAGAGGCCTCTAAAGTAAGACTTAGAAGAAAACAATCAAAAGAGAAAAAGGTAGAGGAAAAGGAAGTGGAAAAGGACAGAAATCAGTAAATTCATAAGCAAGGAGAGCTGAGAATAAAAAGTTTTACTTGAAAAAAATTAACAAAACATGCTAACTCACCAAGATGAATCAAGAAAGCCACAAAAAGGCACATATTAGTAACAGGAATGAAAGAAAATACTCAGCAGAAATGGAAAACAAGAGCATACTCTGAATACTGCAGGCCATGAAGTCTGGAACTTCATTAAAATGAAGAATTTCATAGAAAAATTCAAATATTACTTAAATAAGGAAAGAAACCTGGGCAGGGTGTAACTGGTGAAGACTGGTTCAGTAGCTACAAATGTATTCATTTCCTATCAAAGAAAACCCACCCAACACTAGGCTCGGAGAGGTTTAGAGGAGAAAGAAAGAAATCAGAAAACCATTATTTTTCAAAGAAACCAGAAACAAAGCAACACAGTAACTCGCCTGCTGTGGAACAATCTTTTGGTACACTGTAAATGTCTATTTCTCTCATTGGTTGATAAAGCCAATAGCTGGGTGTGGGGGGGTGGGGGTTGAGCCATCAGGAGATTCTGAGAGAAACAAGATGAATACACTGTGTTGGAAAAGGTGCTGCCACGCAGAGAGCGTAGATAAGAAATATGGGTTAATTTAAGTTGTAAGAGCTAGTTAGTAACAAGCCTAAGCTGTCAGCTGAACATTTATAATTATCAATAAGTTTAATTACTAATTGTTATTAAAATTATTATTTTGACTTAATAAAAATTGACAATTACCAATTAATTATTAATAAGTCTCTGTGTGGCTATTTGGGGAGCTGGCTGGTGGGACAGGGCTGGAAGGACAGAGCTGACTGATGAAAAACTCCACCTACACCCACCCTCTTTAATTTTCACAAATGTAAAACTCCTACATAAAATCTGCTAAACTTAACCCAAGGGTACATAAAATATATCACCACTAATTTGGTTTGTAACAATAATGCCATTTTTATTTTATTGTGGGTCTTTTATCCTCTACCATGTTGGGGACAGGGTCTCTATGTTGTTCCTTGCCAAGAGACTTTTCTGAAGCTTTAGTCTCCATGTCCCATTTCCTGCACAAACACTGCAAGTTAGATGGATGCTCCCATTCACACCTGGTTTTATGCATTTGGGGGATTCCTCATATTTGTGTGCAAGCATTTTACCCACTGAGTCATCCCTAGCCCCAGAAATGTAACTGTTTTTTATTGTGCTGGATAGCACTCAGGGCTTCACACCTACTCAGAAAGAACTTCATCCTGAGTTACACACAAACAACAGTGGAATTTTAGAGAACTGATAATAACCACCTGCTTTATCAGATTAAAAGAGAAAACCCTGTGATTTTAATCAATAGATGCTAAAAAGCATTCAAGAATAATTTTAGCTCTTTGCAATTTTTCAAAATGTAAAATCTGAGTAAAGTACAATCAAGGGGAATTTTCATACATACATACAAATATATATACATACATACAAATATATATACATACATACAAATATATGTACATACATACAAATATATATATATATATATATATATATATATATAATTTATTTATTTGAGACAGTGTCTCACCATTTGTCTGGAACTTGCTATGTAAACCAGGCTAGCTTCCAACTTTCTAGAGAGCTGCCTCTCTCTGCCTCCACATTGCTAGGATTAAAGCTATGGATCACCACACTCAGCTTTTATATTTTTAAAATGTGTGTGTGCATGTGTTTTGTGTGAGACGATATACACACAAATGTAGTTACCTGCAAAGGCAAAGGTCAGAAGTGAAGATCCCCCTGGAGTCAGTTATAGATGAATATGAGTTGCCTAAAGAGGGTGCTGAGAACTGAACTCAGGTCCTCTGAACTGCTGAGCCGTTTCTTCAGCCCCTAAAGGGTCCTTTCTTAACCCAAACAAAGCATCATATTCAAGGCTGGAACATGAGCAAAGCCACCCTCCTTCATCATCAGTAGACAACCTGTACTGTCCATGGTTCTTAAAACCACCCTGCATTAACCTCCCTGTCGGGTGCTAAGTCAGGAGAAATAAACGATTAAGAAGGAAGAGCTAACACCATTTAGACAGTGCGACTGGTTACACAGAAACTTAAGAGAACATGATGAAGTTTGGGAACCGAGAAGAAGCGCCATTAAACAGTATTACTTCAGTAGGAAACACTGTGCACAGCACTGTCAGAGAAGTCATTTAAGAGAACACTGGCTTCTTTCTCTTGACCTGCATCTCCTCCTCTTCGCCAAGCACCTTATCCAGATAAGCACAGGATGACAAAAACAAGTAACCAAATTATACTGCAAAAGTATGAGAGAGGGACCACAACCTCATTTCAGAATTCCAGTCTATTCTAAGGTCCCCTGCAAAAATCCGAATTCTACTTAGTATTAGAGTCACAAGCAGAAATTCCAACCCTGCATCTCCACCTTGAAGGAAGAACGAGGCTGGGAGGGCTCAGATGATAAAGTGCCTGCTGAGTTCCCAGCACCTACGTAAAGGGTGGGTGTTGTGGCATCCATCTATAATCAACCCCAGAGCTGACGGGGTGGATACGACTGGATCTCTGGAGCTCTTTGGCCAGGCAGGGTAGTGGAATCAGTTAGCTCTGGGTTCAGTGAGAGGTGCTGCTTCAAACACTAAGACGGAATCCCAGCACTAGGGAGAAAGGCAGAGGCAGGCAGATCTCAGGGAGTGAAGCCAGCCTGGTGGTCTACATAGCAAGCACTAGGCTGGCCAGGGCTACAGAGTGAGAGCCCATCTCAAACAGCATAAAACACACAACACAAAACACACACAAACTACGGCAGAGAGGTTACAGAGGCTCTCAACATTGACCTCTGACTTCCACACGTGTGCGTACACACCTCCCCACACCACACACACATCACACACATACCACACACCTCCCCATACACATACCACACACACACTATGCACACATACATCGCACACACACCACATATACAAGCCATACACACATCACACATACCACACACCTCCACATACACACACACCACACACTATACACACACATAGCACACACACACCACATATACACACCACATACATACCACACTCATATATCACACACCTCTCCCCCCAACACCACACCACACACACTATAAATACACATAACACACACATCTTACACACCACACACACACACACCACATATACACACCACACACACACATATCACACACACACACACACACAAAATGGGAAGAAAGGAAAACACCCTTCTTCTGCATAATTTACAAGCAATGTCAACAGGAACTGAGCTTCCAAAACGCCACCCACATTGGGAAGGAGACAGGTGTCATAAAGGAAAACATGGGTAAGGAGGAGGATAGAGAGCCAAGGGAAAGAATAATTTCCGTCATCTTCTTGAAAATACAGCTAAGGGTAACTTTGAAAGAAGCTGTTGAAGCTTCACTCAAGCGAAGAACGGCTTGATCCAGGGTCTGGACTCCTCGTCCACATTCTGGTGTAAGTGTTTGTGTGGGAGTGTGTGTGAGGACACACTGCCAACCATCTCAGGAAAGCGAACTTTAACATGTACACTCTTCTCCCAAGGGGTTGGTTCACTGTGATTTTTGATTAAAGTGAATACAAATTAAGTACAAAATACAAATGAATACAAATAATACTGACTTTCCATATTCCCTTGGATCTGAGTCAGCCATTCATTTAGTAGTAAACAAGGTTATTTGAAAATCCTACATGATGATGTCACTTTTAAAATATGCGAATAGTCTAATTGGCTGGAAAGGACCCAAATAAACAAATAAACAGATAAAATATGCTAATAGTCTAACTGGCTGGAAAGTACCCAAATAAACAAAACGTGAGAGACTTCCTATCTGATTGACTGATTACTGACTATTGACTGATTAACTGGTACATTCTGATAATACATAGCACAATGTATTGTGAAATAAATTTCCTGACAGAAAAACATTCATGATACATTGTAAAGTTTTTTAAAGTAGGATATAAAACACCTGGTAAAATTCAAAATCATTTTCAAATATCTAGATTTATAGCAGAAAAGGATAATGAGTAAAATCCTAACAATATGTTATTATCTTTGTACGGTAGAATATGTGACTTTCATTGTTTTTCTGTATTTCTAAGTTCTCCACAATGGAGTGTGCACTGTTCACACAGATTATTACCCCACAATCATGAAAATACCTCCATTTAGCAAGGACTTTCGAGGCTTCTGAAATAGTGATTAATTCCCTTTGTGACGGTCCCCCACCCAATAAAAACTTGCTGGCAGCTATGCTGGGCCCAGGTCTACCAGTTGTCCCCGGGTGACACCCAGAGATGGTCATCCTGAGAAGGTACCTATTGCCTTGCTTACTCTCACCATTCAGCATGACCGTCAGCACAGATGGCCGAGGCTAGCCCAGGATGTGTGGCAGCTGGTGATGCAGAGTGCTGGGCTGAACAACTGTGTGCATGTCGTGTCATATCGCTTCCTGCTTCACAGCTTTCCCTGGCTTGAAGTGTTGTTTTAAAGCGGTCACACCAGCCCCTAGATCTCCCCTAGTGATCTTCCGTAGCTCCTAACACACCCTCTCCCCACAGCTGTGCACCTATGGGTCCCACAGGAGTTCTGTCCTCCAGGAAGCCTCCTTCTGGGCTTCCCGGGCCCGCAGAGGTCCTCCCATCTCAGTCTCCAGGCTGATCCCCAGCAACTGGTCATTTGTGGGCAGGTCTGCAATACAGCAGTTTTCTACAGTGTACTGGTTCTGATTCAGAAGATGGATGGCCGGGCGGTGGTGGCACATGCCTTTAATCCCAGCACTTGGGAGGCAGAGGCAGGCGGATCTCTGTGAGTTTGAGACCAGCCTGGTCTACAAGAGCTAGTTCCAGGACAGGCTCCAAAACCACAGAGAAACCCTGTCTCGAAAAACCAAAAAAAAAAAAAAAAAAAAAGATGGATGGCCAAGCTGCCGTGATTTTGCCAGGTGTTTTTTCATCTTTATGTACAACCTTTCCCACCCTGTCTATCTCCGTCTGCCTCCTTTTTCTGTTGATCTCACTTTTTTGTTTGTTTTTATTTTTCAAGACAGGGCTTCTTGGTGTAACCCTGGCTATCCTAGGACTAGCTCGTAGACCAGGCTAGCCTCGAATTCACAGAGAACCACCTGCCTCTCTCTGCCTCCTGAGTGCTGGAATTAAAAGTGTGCACGATCACTACCCAGCTGTTTATCTCACTTTTAAAATCAGAAAATATCATTTTCCTGTTCCCAACCCACTCACTTCCAGAAGATCTTCAGCTTTCATTTAGCTATATAGGATGGTAAATTCTGAATACAGAGAGCCCAGATGGGGCCTCACGCCCTAGTCCCATTCCAAGGTCCTGCATACTGCAACCTCTATGGCCAGTCCTGTTATGGACCATAGAACATTTTGTTGCTCCATGTTGTTGTTTTTCAGGACCCTAGCAGGCTATGTCATACACTTGTCTAGTTGCCTGCTTTTCTCTTTAACACCTAGTTACTTAGTATCTTCCACATGCCAGGCACTGTTTCCCCAAACCTCACAGCTTTAAAGCCCTGTTTCCCCAACTCCATGGGGTGCTCCTCATGGCAAAGGATGTCTGGTGCAGTTATCTGCTGCCAGGGAATCTAGCAGTGTGCTCCAAGTGTATCTGAGGAATATTTAACTGGCTGAAACGAGAGAGAGAGAGAGAACAAGGCAGAGGCTGCAGGTTTCTCTCCCTGTCTCCTGTGTGGTCTGACCAGAGATGATGGAAAAGCCTTGGGTGGGTGGGGTATGATGACTCTGGCTCTCCCATCCTGAGTGGAGCCTTCATTTTTTTTTTCTGAGCCCGTGTCCACACCAAATGACAGAGTGATGTAGATAAAAAAAACATTATTTCAGTTGTAGAACACTTTATATATGAAGGTTACCATGTTTACTGTTGTGCACTACCCAGCCCTCCCCATGAAAAGTCCAATCAAACTGGAAGCAAACCACTCCGCTTTTTGCAAGCTCCTGCTACCAGCAGCCAAAAAAAAAAAAAAAAAAAAAAAAAAAACCTGACAGCCCGACAATACCCAAATGAAAAATAAAAACCAAGCAAGAGTCACACACCCAGAGAGAGTGAGCAAACCCACACTGCCTGGAGGAACGCTCTAATTGCCCCCCACACTTCTCCGGCACCCTTCCAGCTGCTTACATTTAAAGAAACCCAACTCCTGGGTTCCTGGCAGCTGTGGAGGAGTCAGGACTGTTCTCAGTGTCTGGACGACTGTGACAGGCAGGGCCAATGAGGACAGACATCCACAAGCAAGGCTCCACTGAAGAGCCAACAGCAAAGCTGAGCAAACGAGCTCTCGGGGCAGCGCAACTACAAGAAACAATAAAAATCATTGCGGGGAGAAAGGCAGCTGGAGCCTGTGTGGGCAGGAGCGCTGCAGTGGCCACCCATCCCGAGCAGCCTGCCAGCCTCCCCCGACAGGCTGCCTGAGGAGCCCAGGCTGCAGTTAACCTTCTAGTGGGGAAATGACCGGAAACACAGGCACCCACGCTCTTCAGCACGGTGGAACTAAGTAAGCCTTCCTTGGCAAGAATTCCAAGCGCCACTCTCAATGCTTAGAAATGCCAACCTCCGATTTCAGGCTGGCTCTGATCTTGCCCTCCTATTCTCTGGACAGGAATCTCACCAACTCAGTTTCTCATCCCTCCCAGCCTTCACCCTTTTTGCGTTCCCATAACTCTCACGCTCAGGTCATTCTTAGGGAAGTAGCTACAAAGAAGGTTTCCTTTCTTTTCTTTTCTTTTTTCTTTTCTTTTCATTTTGGTTTTTCCAGACAGGGTTTCTCGGTAACTTTGGAGCCTGTCCTGGAACTCCCTCTGTAGACCAGGCTGGCCTTGACCTCACAGAGATCTGCCTGCCTCTGCCTCCCAGTGCTGGGATTAAAGGTGTGCAGCCACCACCCAGTGGAAGGTATTTTTTCATTGATATTTATTGAGCTCTACATTTTTCTCTGCTCCCCTTCCTGCCTCTCCCCATCCCACTTCAATCTACCTCCAAAGTCCCCATGCTCTTAATTTACTCAGGAGATCTTCTTTTTCTACTTTCTACTTCCCATGTAGATTAGATCTATGTACGCCTCTCTTAGTGTCTGATGGAGGAAGGTCATTGGTTAAAAAATAAAGAAACTGCTTGGCCCTCATAGGTTAGAACATAGGTGGGTGGAGTAAACAGAACAGAATGCTGGGAGGAAGAGGAAGTGAGCTCAGACTTGATAGCTCTCCTCTCTGGGGCAGATGCGATGAAGCTCCAACCCAGGATGGACGTAGGCTAGAATCTTCCCGGTAAGCGCACCTTGGGGTGCTACACACATTATTAGAAATGGGCTAGTCCAGGTACGAGAATTAGCCGAGAAGAGGCTAGATATAATGGGCCAAGCAGTGTTTAAAAGAATACAGTTTGTGTGTTGTTATTTCGGGGCATAAGCTAGCCAGGCGACCAGGAGCTGGGGCGGCAGGAACGCAGCTCCCACAAGTGTCCGCATTGTTGTCTAAATTCTCTGGGACTGTGGTTTGTAGGCTGTCTTTCTTTGCTTTATGTTTAAAAACCACCTATGAGTGAGTACATGTGATAGTTGTCTTTCTGTGTCTGGGTTACCTCAATGTTTTCTAGCTCCATCCATTTTCCTGCAAAATTCAAGCTGTCGTTATTTTTTCTGCTGTATAGCACTCCACTGTGTAAATGTACCACATTTTTCTTATTCATTCTTCGATCAAGGGGCATTTAGGTTGTTTCTAGGTTCTGGCTATGACAAACAAAGCTGCTATGAACATAGCTGAGCACAGATAATCAACACCCTTCACAATAGCCAAAAATAGCATAAAATATCTCGGAGTAACTCTAACCAAACAAGTGGAAAACTTGTATGACAAAAACTTTAAATCTCTGAAGAAAGAAATTGAAGAAGACACCAGAAAGTGGAAAGATCTCCCATGCTCTTGGGTGGGCAGAATTAACATAGTAAAAATGGCAATCTTAACGAAAGCAATCTACAGATTCAATGCAATGCCCATCAAAATCCTAGCAAAATTCTTCAAAGACCTCGAAAGAATGGTATTTTTAAAAGGAAAAAACAAAACAAAAAAAGAACCAGATCACAACAACACACACAGAATCTCGAAGAACAGGCCCTTTTCACACGACGAAACTGTGGCACAAGAAGAGATGTGTTGTGCCACCAGCTGCTGGTGGCAGGGCTGGGACCTAAGGGCAGAGCCCTTCCCCCCTCAGCTCTACCACATGCCACCCCTGTCAGAAGAAGTGGCACGTCTATGAACCAGAGACCAAGGAAGCTGTAGTCATGTACCTTCTTCAAGTTCAGAATAAACAATTATTCTATGAGTGAGCCCCAAAGAACCTGGGCAACTTCCCCAAATCCCAAAGGCAGTGAGGATGGTGTTGGGACTCTTGGCCCAGACAGATGACAAAGCTTGCTCATCACGCTTCTGAATGAAGCAGAAGGCTGCTTCTCTTTTACGTGGTGCTCTTGGCATCATGGAAGAACAGTCTCAATGTATGGATGCCTTAGTCACTTTCCCAGAGTCTACTGGAATTTGGTGGGTGGAGCTGATACTTGGTAAGAAGGGCGGTCCTTAAAAACATCTTGGCTTCCTGATAGGACCATCATTTTGGAATTTGTAGGAGCCATGGGGGATTCTGAAGAGGTGCCATCCCCAGGTGGCTCCCCTCTCCCTAGCAGACTGAAGCAGAGGCACAGAGCCCTTCTTGAGCTAGAACACATCAGTTTCTGGGACACGAAGAGCTCTCTGTGGGGCAACACCAGGGACTCACGCGTTTCCTCTCCCCTTCACCGTGAAAACTCCCTCACGTATCCCGACTGAATATGTCCGACCCCAACCACCACTGCCTGTGAATAATGATGTAGCAGTTACTGGATAGGCCAGCTCATTATCAAAGCAGGATTGAAGCACACCAGAGCAGATGCCTGGGTTTTTTCCCTCCCTCCCTCCCTCCCTCCCTCCCTCCCTCCCTCCCTCCCTCCCTCCCTCCCTCCCTCCCTCCCTCCTCTCTCTCTTTCTTTCTTGTGTTGTACAAAAAACAAAAACAAACAAACAAACAAACAAACAAAGGTGGTTATGCCCTTGCACACGGGAACAGTTTCAGGACATATGTTGTATGTACACAGTGTTCTTTTGGACAAATGATAGAAAGACATCACCGTGGACTCTTATGTAAGTAGCCTAAACTGGAGAAAAGAATCGTCTTCCCTACGTTTGGTTTGGAGTTCCCAAGAGCAGCTCGGTGAGAGCTGACCGGGCAGCAGGCCCACAGCCCAGTAGCCTTTGGGGAGATGTCCACTTCGGCATCAAGCTCCTCATCCTCCCATCTCCGGGTAATCTCTCTCCCTGTGAGATGTGTAAGCGAGTCTCCTATCCTCATAGGGCAGAAAGAGACAGAAGCTCTGGAAACAGCTTTTGTCTCAGCCGCTGTTTGCCAGTTAAGAGAAACTTGATTCTGCTGATACTCCCTACCTGCGTCAACACTCTAGTGTGAGAATTTTCACTCTGAAAGTTTCAAATTTTACTCGGAGCATTCATGGGTCCCACTTAGCCATTGCCATTAATATTAAAAATGTGTGTGCTTTATGATTTAGCTGCCCATCTGACTATACTACAGCTTTCAACTGTTCATTTTTTTTTTTTTTCTAAAAAGGGTTTTCATTCTTAGGGGTGTAGATGCATGCTTGGGCTTTTATTAGCCGGGAGCCTTGGACAGGTAAGTAGGTTTTTAGAGCTTCAGTTTCTATAAAAATGTGGGCAGCAATATCTCTGAGTACTGTGAAGGGGTCAACACAGTATGGGAAATACATGCCTCACTCCGACTCAGTACAAGGTAGTACACAGGCAACTTTAGTTCTCAACTATGCTTTCTTTCTTAGCTATAGAACGAAACTGAAGCAGTTGAAAAGTAACAGTATCAATCCAGATAAGGCGAATCAAGCACAGCACACGGTTGGAGCTGGTGAATCCATGGAGGGCTCTCGGGTTGCTCTGTTTACTTCTGGAAATTTAAAAGTTTCTGTGGTAAAATGTTTCAAAAAACAAATTGGTCACTGTTTTTTTTTTCAAGTAAAGATAAAAATTGTGACGATTACTTCCTGTGTCTGAGGAAGTGATAGGTGGCGACACTGCGGTTAATTCAGGGCTAGGAGGCTACACCATCTCCCCTGGCTGGGTGCTGTAGGGGGCGTGCACATCTGCACACATCGGGCAGTATTCTGTAAAAGCTCCCCAGGTGATATGGATGCTTCAGGGTGAGAACCTCTGTGCTGGCAGAAAGTGCAGAAACCACACTTTCCAGCATATTAATTGTGAGAATCAACACTCTGCATAATGCAAAGCTGGTGCCTTCCGCTCATCTGCAGCCAATGACACAGAGTGAGGAGCCTCCCTCTGTTAAGTTGGGGTGGACTAAGAACCCAGTTTGACTGCATCCTCTCTGTCAACTGAGGAGCAGCTTCAGTGGCTTTCAGACTCAGTGACCCGGTGAACGGGACAGTGTTACACAGAAGCAAAAGGAAGGTGTTGTGTCCTTCACGACAACTGCCACCCCCTTGTCCTAGTCCCCCAGCTCCTTCCTTCTCCTCCACTGCCTTCACTGGTAGCTGAAGAAGGCAGAGAGACGTGTGAGGGGAGCGAGGGATGTGACATCATGGAGGGGAGCTAGTCTGAATATGTGACTGCATTTGGAGACAGGGACTTTAAAAGAGGTAAGTATGCTAAATAAGGTTACAGGGGTAGGTCCTTCAAAGAGGGGGAGGAAGACAGGAATGTAGCTCTGACTGGCAGAGTGGTTACCCATGATGCACAAAGAACTGGTTGGATTCCCAGCATCATAAAACACCTGTTATGTAGGTTCACATCTGTACCCCAGCGGGAGGTGGAGGCAGAAGAGTCACAAATTCAAGGTCACTCTGCACTACAAACTGAGTTTGAGGCGAGCCAGGTTTTTTTTTTTTGGGGGGGGGTTCTATCTTTTTTTTTTTTTAATTTTACTTTACTTTCTAAAACAAAACAAAAAAAAAACTAAATGAATAAAATAGGAGGAAGAATCCTGGCTTAGATACAACACTAAGTCGTAGGAAGATTGCTGCAAACTCAAGGCCAGCCTGGGCTACACAGTGAGACAAACAAAGAACTTAAGAGCACATATAGAACGGGACATGTGAAGGCTCAGGGAGGCCGTTGTCCTCTACAAGCCCAGGAGGCAGGCCTCACAAGAAACCTTACGTGTTGGCATTTGACCTCTGACTTCTAGCATCCAGAATGTGAGAAATCTATTTCTCTTGCTTAAACTCCCCTTGGCCCTCAGTCTCAGGCATTTTGTTATACTTCCCTGACCTGACTGATATCAGAGGTCTTTTCGATGGAAACAAGCATCCAAAAGTGGCCTTTATTTGTTTCTTTGGTTTGTGCCAAAGGCTCTAGAACATATTAGACTCATTCCTTCAGTTACTATTAACAGCAAGTATAATGAAAAAGAAACAGTGTGGGCCACAGAAGTAAATTTTCCAGTCTGAGGGACCAGGAAGAACGTGTCATTTAAATTAAGCCTTGGGTATCACTGAGTGTGGTGGGCACTGGGAACTAAACCTAGGTCCTCTGTGAGAGCAGACAGTGATCTTCACTGCTGGGCCATTCTCCCGGCTCCCCTGAAAGGCTGGTGAGAGGAGGAAGGGAGCTCTCTCAGCCTGGTGTGGGCACTGAGGAGGGCCCAGAGTTGGTTTGGTTTTGCTGTTGGACTGGGTATGAAGTTTAACAGCTGAATGTGGTGGAGAGGTTGCCTGGTCGGACATCACAGAAGGCCCTGAATGGTGGTGCTTGGGCCTTTCTCAGCCAGGGAGCAGGGCCAAGGGTGTCTTAAAAGGTCTGAAGGAAGAGAATGTTGAGACCGTTACAGGCTGGTGAGGGCAAAGTGAGGAGATATGGCATGGGTTTGCCCGTTTCTTCATCTTCTTTAATCTGCAAGACAACCATCATCTTGGATATGGGAAAACATACAAGGGAAGGTTCAGAGAAGTGATGTGTCTTGCCCAAGATTCCACAGATGGTCAGATGGAACTCTGCTTCAAACACAAGCCCAGAACCAAAGAGATGTCCTGCCCGTTGTTCCGCTTAAAGCCCCAAATCAGGCTGGAGAGATCGCTCAGAGGTTAAGAGCACTGCTGCTCTCCCAGGGATCCGCAGTTCAAGTCCCAACAACCACACAGGGGCCCACAACCATCTATAATGCGACCCGATGCACTCATCTCGCATACAGACATACATGCAGATACAGCACTCATATACACAAAACACATCAATAAGTCTTTTGCTGGCCAGTGTGGGCTCATGCCTTTAATCCCAGCACTTGGGGGGTAGACACAGACTAATCTCTGTGAGTTTGAGGCTAGCCTGGTCTACAGAGTGTGTTCCAAGATAGCCAGGTTAACACAGACAAACCACTTCAAAAACTGAAACAAACAAACAGACAAACAAGGTCCCAAGCCGGCTCCTAGTTACCACCCTCCCTTTCATGAGAATGAAGATCTGCAATTCATATTGTTTTTAGAGTTGAGAAACACAAAAATCAACCACAAGGGCCTCCAGTACACAGGCACCTGAGGAAAGCAGACTTCCCAACAAAGCAGTGTGTTCTTCATGTCCTTCGCTGCTTCAGCACAGTGAAAAGGTCAGGGTGAAATTTCCCCTGTATACCCTATAGGATCAAAGCACCAGCAATGGGAACTTGAAAGGCAGCTACAGAAATGTAGAGAAGAGAGGTGGCGGGGAGGGAGGGGTACTGTCCCACGCGGTATTTTCAGCGCAGCATCGGCCGGCACTCTCAAACATGCCGTACTTCTCCAATTCTGGTTTAGTTCATTTTCTGTGGCGGTAACAGAGTACCCGAGCCTGGGCCACTTGTAAGAGAAGGGAGGCTGATTTTAGCTTTACAGATCTGCTTGGTGTCTGTGCAGAGCTGGTTGTGGGAGGCAAGTTGGTACCTGTAGAGTGGCCGCGTGGTGAGAGGGGGAGCAAGAAAGAGCTGAGGAGCAGAACTCAGCTACAGCAGCCCTCTCTGAAGAATGAACCCATTCCCAAGAGAGGAGTACTAACCATCTAAACACAATCAGCCCTTACGCACCCTGCCTCTCCGCATGGTTATATGGGAGACCAAATTTCAATGAATTTTGTGAGGAAAACCTTATCCAGCATCCATGCAAGCACAACGCTTTTTGCTCATTGCTCTTCTAAAACCTTGAGATATAGTGAAACTGAAAATTAGGTTAGGAATAAGAATTAATGCTTCTAAAAAGGTGACATATTCTTCACCTTCTGATGTGCTCAAGCCTTCACTGCTGGGTGCTATGGCTTCTCGGTGAATTCTTTCGGTGCTACCAACCACCCTCTCCCTTCTGGTGAGAGGATACAAGAGGGAGGGTGTACAGGTGTGTGTGGGTGTGTGCGTGTGCACGTGTTTGTGGGTCTCCTGCTCCCACTTTGTTCTGTAAGTACATTCATATCACAACTTTCACACAAACACACACACACACATACACACACACACAGTAATTACAGGTTATTATTCTTACCCATTAAATAAATTCCTCTGTACTATGTGCCACGTCTGACTGCCCCTCTGACCTGTCAGGGCAGTGAAGGATTGTTCGAACAATGCACTCTATCTGCAGACTCTAGAGGGTATGAGAGTCAAAATATTCTCCATGATGGCTGGTGTTAGAAGCTTGAAAAATGCCGAGGTTATATATGTACACAGATTGCAGGACAAGTTTGTCAAGGTACAGGTTCCCTAGTCTCCCTAAGACAAAAGATACAATTGAGTTGGAGTGGGTGATTGTTACACTCTTACTTAGTCCCCATTTCCAGGACACCAACTGGGCACTGAGACAAACTATCTCCTCAAGAGAGGCTGTGAAAGGTTCCAGGTCAAAGGCCACTTAAGTAAATGCTATCTGGCCTGAGCCTTTGCTATTTCCTTTCCCCTGCTCATCCAGGGCCTCTTCTCTCAGTTATTAGTATAGCACACAAAACTACACCATTTTTACTCAGGACCACCTTTGAATACTAAACCTAGGGACCAAGACACTTCTCTAGAGGCAGCGATAATCTCTGGCTTCTTAGTAGTAAAAAGTCACTAAAAGACACCGTGAGAGGAACACGAGCTATTCACTCAAGGAAATACAGATGACTTCAACGCAGGTGTGAGAAAGGAGTGTTGTGTGTTGGGGTGTCTAAGTAAGCACTCTTTAGGGAAGGGGTAAGGAGAAAGGTCTTTCACACTGTTCTGAGCCCAAACCACCTTATACCTAGGGCAATTTAAGTGGCAGGTTTCAGACAATCAGGGAATACAAGAGCCACACCAAGTCACAACCTCAACATACAACACTGAGGGAATAAGCAAAACTCATGGGGCTCCCAGGAGAGGGGCTGGCCTGGGTGCAACCCTCCCTTCAGCTGCTGCATGACCACAGGGAAGGCACCCTTGCTTTCTTCCCCGTATCAATGAGAGCAGTGGGAGATGTGGGTCCGGGCTCCAATTAAAAACAAGAGAAAAAATTTTTTCCTGATCCGAAGTTCAATTTTTATGAATCAGAGTTTGTATGTGGGTGCTCATTGTATGGACCCCAGGCTTCCTGTCCCATTTTCTTGACAGCTTCCTCCCCACCCTCTGATTATGGTCTAAGAGTTCATGCGACAGGGTCAAAGATAAAGACTTGACACCTGGAAGAAACAGAACCTGACCTTTCCCAATGCTCATGATACTGATGTACTGGGGAAATAGATGACCCGTCAAAACAAAACATAGACTAGGGAGACGGCTTAAGTGTTTGCTATGTACACAGAAGGACCTGAGTTAGGATCTTTAACAACCATCTAAAAGCCAGGTGTGGTGACACGCATCTGTAACCCTAGTGCTGGGGAGCGGGGTGCAAGACAATCACTGGGGCTCAGTAGCCATCTAGCCTATGTTCAGTCAGAGACTCTGTGTCAAAAAGTGAAGTCAAAGTAACAGAAGACAACATCAATGCCAACCCGTGGCCTCCACATTTACTTGTATGAGAAACTGTAATCCCACATACATGCGTGGAACACATGCTTGCATGCGACACAAACCATAAACAACCAAGGGGAGAGATAAAGCTGGGTGTGGCGGAGGAATCTATAACCCTAGTTACACTTGAAGACTGAGGTAAGATTGCAGGTTCAAGGAGCACGAAACAAGTTTGAGACTGGCCTGGGCAACTTGCTGAGTCCCTGCGCGTCTCAAAGAGCAGGTAAAAGGCCTGGAGATAAAGCCCCGTGTCAGAGTCCTGCATTACATTTACAAGGCCATAGATTCAATCCCATAATACCATCCCCCCATTTAAGAATACAGAATACCCACGCGCTCTAAGATGTCACCGACTAACAAACATTTAAAGAATCTATTAGTTAGGGAAGGGCTTTAACGAAGAATGCATTATACTATCAACTTGGACGTGGGGAAAAAATGCCACCCAGTGACTTCTAAGAAAAAGAGAAACATGGAAACCACCACGAAGAAAGCAGGACTCTGCTCCAGCACGCACCAGCCTTTCCGGGCAGTGGTCTCCGTGGCTGCCAGGGTGGAGGCAAACCGCTGAACTGGCAGTTATGGTCGCCCCAAGCATCTCCCTATAATTAGAGTGCTGGGGAAAAGGCACAAGGAGGAGAGAAATATGTGACCTCAGACTCGGGGACGGGGGAGGCAAGAGCACTGATTAGGTTTCTCTGGGGAGATTCAAGAGAACGAACCAGCTGGTGTGACCTTGAGCCACAACACTGCCCAGGGACGGGAGACACCCAAATGCAGCTCCCTCAAAGTGAGGCTCACTGGAAGAGTAAGATGCACTGAGTTCCAGAGATGCAGTCTAAACAATACATGGCAGACATTAACGTTTCGTATATTGGGTTTACATGGCAAACAATAACGTTTTGGAGATAGATAGATAGATAGATAGATAGATAGATAGATAGATAGATAGATAACAGACAAGACAGACAGACAGATAGATTGGGTTAAGTAAAATATCAAAAACATGTTCACTGTTTTATTTTTCAAACCTGGTGTTGAGAAAAATGGTCCACAGTTTTTGTGTTGGATTCCTATTGAATGGAGCTGGTTCAGACCACAGCTCCTTCACTTGTGAGTCAGAGGGGCCCGGCTGCTGGAAGGCTCGCGTGGTCTGCAGAGACGACGAGCCATGAGATGACCTGTCAAGTCACACGTTCTCGGTACTGGCTGGCAGACAATTTCTGCTTTAGGAAGCATGAGAAGCAATGCCGAGAGATTCAAGATGATCAAGCCTAAATGGCAGGGTGCTGTCCCTCTGTGCCTAGAGGGTGGTTACTCTGTTAAATGGTGGAAGGATGAAGTCCCCGCACAACGAGGCAACATGACAGAGGCTCTTGTGTCTGCACGGTTGCCACCATCCAAAACAGAATGATCCTAGAACAACGGGGATGAGCCCCGCCAGTTCTTAGGCAGGAACATCCTGGACACGGTTCCTGGTCCGTCTGTTTTGCCCCTCCGCGGGCACAAGCTTACAGGTTTCCCCTTGCTGTGTGCTCACTGATACACACGGAGAGAACAAGAAAGCACAAATGGGTGAAAGCAAGACTTGGGGAAGTCTGAGAAGGAAAAATCCTCTAGATATTCAGAGGAAAGTGCTATTTAAAGGTGACCTAAGAATTAGCAACTTGTGAGCTTTTAATCTACTAATTCAGAAATTTCAGACTCTGATGTAAGGAAACCCAATGCCTTAGAGTGGTGGTTCTCTACCTTCCTAAGACTAAGACCCTTTAACATAGTTCTCCATGTAGTGGTGACCCCCAACCTTAGAAGTATTTTCATTGCTACTCCATAACTGTAATTTTGCTACTGTTATGAACTGGAATGTAAATATCTGTGTTTTCCGATGGTCTTGGGCAACCCCTGTGAAAGGGTCATTTGACCTCGAAACCCAACTTTCCCTTCTTCCCAAATCTAACAACCTGTAAGTCAAAACAGCATCCCAGTTTCGCTCCATTATAACAGTTTCTTACATGGAGAAGAGAACGTTAAACACAAACACACAAACAAGAAAAAAAACTTGCATTTGTGAACAGCCATAGGCAGCAGTGGTGCTGGCTGTAAACAGGCTCAGCTCCTCAGCAGTCTATACTGAAGTCAGGGCGGGTAATAGGCAGATCCGGCAGTGTCGGGCCTGCTCGCCTCGGCTCTAACAGCACCTGTTCCTTTTAGAAGTGGAGGAATTGCATTTCTCCAGCAGTTTAGGGACCTTCCCAGACGCGCAGGGTCTACAGCCTGAGGTAGGAACCGCAGAATGGGAAGCACAGCCAGAGGGGATTCTGGGCAAGAAGGTGCTGAAAGACCCTGGTTAAGCATGGCAGACAGAAGTGGCTCCATCTGAACTCCACCTTATGGTGTGTGACCTTGTGCAAATTACTTCAGCCCTCTGAATGTGTGCAAGGAGAAAGTGAAAGAAGCTGTAGGCTGTGAGAGATTTAGCTCTGTGGAAGTCACTCCTTCCTATCTTTAAGGCAAGAAAGAAAACTGTGTAGGACAATCTGTTACTACAACAAGATCTAGCAGACTATCACAGAAATCAAACATATTGTACGGCGCAGAGAATTCAGAACAAGTAAGAGGCAAAAATATCTGGCTGCCTTCCAAAACAACGACAGATTAGGGCAAAGACTATCCAGACGCTCACACCACCAGACAACTGAACATTAGGACAGGATTCACAATGTACCCAGGTGTCACAGGTGGCTCACCAACTCAAAGTACAGCCTCTTCTAGCTGGGTCTGGTTACCACCTTAGCCAACACCAAACAGCACCAAGGATGGTAAACAAACCAACATCACTTGCCCTGTTTTGTGATGTCATGTTAGACATAAGACATCACTTATGACAGATTCTTCCTATTTTAATAGCGACCCTCCAGACATGATGCGTTTTAGAAAGAGAAGAACAGATTAAATGATATCATGAAGAAGTAGCCAAGACCAGAGCATGGGTGTGTGGGAGGCAGACGGAGGCAGATCTCTGAGTCTGAGGCTACGTTATCTGACTAGTGAGCTCTAGGCTGCCCAGGGCTACTCACAGAGTGGATTCATCTCATGAGATAAAAGAGTTCTGGGTAGACAGGGAAATCCGAAGACGGACTGGGATTGGAGAACACTGACAGAACCGTGGCAGAAGAAGGCTGTTGTTCTTGGGTTAGACATGGTACAACACTTGAAACTGCAGTGTCAAGACAGTCTCTGTTTCTAGGTGGTTCAGAAAACAAATAAGATGGGTGCGATTTTTATGTATGATTGGAAGAGAATAAAGCGAACATAGTAAATAGAGAACAAGCAAGAATTTTAAGCAAATGACTTAGAGGCGTTTCTTTCTTCATTGGCTCTATCCGGCTGATAGGTTGGACACCTTTTAAAAATAACAAGTAGGATGCTAGAGAGATGGCACTAAAGTTGGGAGCATGCACTGCTCTTTCCACAGGACCTGAGTTTTATTCCCAGTACCCACACCAGGGGGCTCACAACCACCTGTAATTCCAGCTCCAGGGGGATCCTACACCTCTGGCTTCTGTACATCTGCATTCATGTACACATAAGCCCTACATAGACACAGAAACATATACATATCTAAACATAATAGAAACAAAATAAAAAAATAAAAAGTTGGGGGAGAAAGGCAGGAATAACAAGACAACCACTACCGCCTCCAAAGATGGTAGGGAGGAGATAGTATCAGCACCTCCTTCTGTGAAAAGCTGTCCACACTGACATTCAGGCTAGCTTCCCTTTCAGGGTTTTCATTCAGTATTTCTTTTATCACTTTAATGAATTTTGCATGTGCTGATTCAAGTCAACATACCAGTGTATCAGCTTCTTTGCTAGCCAACACCAAAACCAAACTCTCAACAAAGCTCTGTCAGCAGGCTGTGCTAATCCACAGGGCAGGATGAGACCTCAGACCAAATCCCAGCTCAAGACACTGGCACCTATCTCTATTAGGATGGTTTCTTAAATTTACTTTTTAAATAGTGTGCATGTATATTTCTGTCTACAGAAGCTGGGACTACAAGGGTGTTAATAACAGTACCTGGGACCTCAGGAAGAGCAAAGAAACACATGTAACCACTGAGCCATCTCTCCAAACCTTTCAGGATGGTTCAAACTGGTGAGATTAGATAAAGTCTGTGGGCAGAGCATCACTGGACTCTTATCTTTCCCCCAAACAGAAGGGTCCCATTCTTTTGTGCTGGGCAATGATGGAGGAAGAGCTGTATGGAACACTGGTTAGCCATGTCACGAAGGTGTCTGTCAATCTGTGCCCATGCACAGCATGCTGTGCTCAACTTTGGTGCACAGAGCAACAATGCACAGTCTATAGAATAGCCTGTCTGAACTCCATGCCTAGAGTTCCCAGTGAAGCAGGAATGAGGACCTTGAGGCCTTCAACCAAGAGGGCTACCTGGATCCCAACAGTGAGAGTGTGCCTGGCTTCACTGTGTGCTTGCTGTCCAGCACAGAGCTGTGCTCCTCAGCAGGGTGCTACAGATGCTGTCACAGACACACCTCTTCCCAGGCTCTGCAGGCCAGCCGGTATCCTTGTGCCACTCCCTAGAGCGTCACATATCTCCAAGTCTGCAGAGGACATCAGACACTCCCACGGCAAACATCCCCACCCCAGACAGGCAAATTCGGGAGCCTCCGAGTTTATCCAGTGATATGACTCCATCACCTGAGAACTAGTTTGGGAGGATCAAATGCATTGCGCTCTTTATAAACTTAAAGAGCTACCCGAATGGCACCTGGATACACTTCTCAGGCAAAGCTGACATGGGGCTGGCCATCTGGATCCCCAGCAGCCCGATTTCAGTCTTTTCAATCTAGTCGAACACTAGCAAAGGAAACAGTTTCTGACTCTGAAAACACTTCCCCTAAGTGAGCAAGTTGGGCTTCTATGAGTTGCTACAGATTCAAGCCACACTACGGCGTGACTTTTAGAGTGAGGGCAGATGGCAAAGCCATGGGCTATCGTAGATGAGCAGGGAAGCGTGCTGGAAGCAGCTTCACGGAATCTGGTCCAGGTTGTTGCCAAAACTACCCTGGAGTGAAAATGACACCTGTCTTGGTAAACAAGTGAGAAAGGAACAGTGGATGACCTCAGCAGCCAGGACCACAAGACGACGCAGAAGACGCCTCTCTGCCTCCTAGACTCGGGCTGGCGTCCAAAGTGACTACTCTGGACAACTCTAGCTTCTAGCACAGCACTCTCGAAAGGGGATCTTAGAGGCTGGGTCGGACTACAACATACAGAGCCTCGCGGGCTGTGAGCAATGGCTGAGAAGGGGCGGGGAATCTTGATTTAGGGCTATAAATGGACAGTTTTGCCACACTTACCCCGTATAAAACACAGAGTTTATTGTCTCTTTCACCAGTTTGCCTCCGAGACCTCTGTATGCTCCTCCAAGTTCCGCTCATTTTAAAGACAAGGATCGACAGCACAAAGTCCCTAGACCTCTGAGTCCGGCCATCTGAAATGACGCTATCAGACTTCCCTTGCCTGGCTTTCCAGAACACATTTCCACTGCGATCGTGCGAGAGGAAAGGATAAAGAAGATCAGGAAGCCAAGAGAGCATCCCACCAGAGCTTTCGGTAGGAACGTAGTCATGTGATCAACACATGTCACACCCTTTCTGGGAAGATGGTATTGGTCTGGAAGTGAGGTTGGTGTAACCTAAAATATACCACACAAAAAGCACAGTTACCTCCCAAAATAGGCCCCATAATCAAGCCAAGCCATCTCGAGAGAATTGTTCTGTGTCACAGCTTGACATATGTTGCTTTAATCTCCCAGCTTCAGCGAATGCAGCCATATTGGGGTGCGAACGTGCGCAGCCAGTCACATCTAAGCCAGACTGTGGTGTCACCGGCAAACGGATGCAAATAAACAGCCCTGCGAACCAAAATACTCGATCTCAATCATCTGTGATGAGATCCCTCTCCTCCCTAAGCACATTTCCATCACACCAGAATCACTACCCACGATTTGGAAGGAGGGACCACTCAGACTGCAACACTATCTGTCTCATCTGCAGACAAACACATTTGAGGAAGCCTGGCTGAGGTGAAGCGGAGACGGCCCCTTCTGTAGAGATGCAGAGAGCACGCTGAGAGAACCACTCTCCTGTGGGTCACAGTTCAGTACGACCTGTCTGAATTCATTAGGTCCACTTCTGCTTGGAGTCGGGAGGTAGCCTGACTCCTAACGAAGTCAGGTAGCTTCATGAAGAAGGTAGCTTCTTGGCAGCCTCTCGGGCCTCTGTATTTTGAGCCCTTTTCAGATGGTTCTATGTACATAATTTGATGTCAAAGTATCTTAAAATATAAACCCTCCACACAGTAGTAAGCACTTTAGACATTCTACCGGTTCTATCTCCATACCACTGACTTCTGGGGTCACTTTCTGGGTTTGTGCACATGTGCTGGTGTCCTATACACTGCAGGGCATTTAGCAACATCCGTCCCATCACCAGCTACCCTCTAGGAGGGCAAGGTGATCCCAGATGAGAACCTCTGTGCTCTGTGCACTTACTTCTCACTCGGACATGGCCCAGAGGTGAGAGAGAATCTTGGCTTTAGGGATCTTAAAACTTCTTGACTCATGATGAAGAATTGAAATCTGAGAAACACTCGCACCTCTGAAGATTCATACACCGCACTCCCGTATCAGTTATTAGTGCCAGGACACAGAAGATGACATCTTTGCTACTCTGAGCTCTTGGACTGCTCTTGCTCTCCTCTCAACAGCTCTGTTCTGAGAAGACTACTCAACAGAAAGCCCCTCCCCCAGACCATCACTAGGTGCTCAGTTAGAGAGTAAAGGATGAGAAGGGAGTTTAGGGTTGGGTGTCTACTGACATCATCTACAGAGGCAAGGCATTCCCAGTCAGATCCTGACAGGTAGAGAGAAAACGGTAAAGCTTTCAGGATAGGGTGAAGCGTGGACATGACATTAGACGACACGGATGTAAGGGGGAGATGGTCAGGTTAGTCCCAGAGAACGGGTAGCAGAGGAAGAGCATATGGACTTGGTGGACCAGGGTGAGTGACAGTGAGGTGATCGACCTAGACACTAAGAGCAGCAGGGAGCTCAATGAATATTTAAATGTTCATCATGTCCTTTGGTGTGTCAGGCACTGTGGTGACAGGAAGGGCTCAACTTAACTCTCTCTCTCTCTCTCTCTCTCTCTCTCTCTCTCTCTCTCTCTCTCTCTCTCTCCTGTGCAGTTCTGTAGGCTTTCACAAAAGCCTACAGTTAAATAAATACCACCACAATTAAGATATGGAACAGAAATGATCATTCTTCTCAAATAATTTCCTTGTGTCCCCTAATTGCTTATTATTTTATGTTTCATTAAGACAAAAATGGGCTCAGTACAATGATTTAATGCATGCATACAGTGTCTAATGACCAAATAGAATGAGCATTCCCAGCTCCTCAAATGTAAATACTTCTATATGCTTGGAACATTTATGTTCTTTTCCTAGTTGTTTTGAAATATATTCTGTATTGTAATAATCAGTCCTTCTGTAGCGCGCTGGAGAAACCAGGCCTACTCCCTTCTGTCTCATGCCGTATGTATCAGCAAGCTGCCTTAACACGGGCTAGCTCCTTATCCCCGAGAGGATCTCCCTTCCCTGGTTAGAGATTTTATTGAAGAGACTTTGTGGCTTTTTAGAGATTATCATAGAGACCTCCTGAGGTCATGTTCATGTCCTTGATTCATAAAACAGACATATGTGACCTTAACATCAGCACTCCTTTGCAGTTAACACGGCTGATTCTTCCCCAAACACAGGTAAAGGCTTCACCCCAAAGCCAAATTCTTGGGTCTCTATGAAACTACGTAACTATGGGGTGGGGTAAAATAAAAAAAGAAGGTTTGGAAACAAAAGCCTATACAAACCAAAAGTATCATTTCCCTCACTGCCATCACTTCTGACTAAAGTGAATGAAAACAGTATCATACTTTAACCAAAAGCTGCAACAATGTCACCATACTAGGTTGCAAGGTGGCAGGAAGGGAAGCCAAGTTAGCTATGCTTGTCTGAGAATAGCTTCTTGGGGTTCCGGAAGGAGGCCCAGGTCACAGGGGTCCCCCAGCTTACTATGCAGCAAACGACGGAGAAGTGGCTGTGGTGCCCCATGAAATCACACATGTGTGATCAGCCCATCCTGCAAGTCTTTCTGCTGAAGACACACACCTTGTGAGTGACTTAGCTTGAGGCAATGTGGTCCCCAAACAAGGGGCTCTGTCCTGCAACATGGCTGCTGTGGAGCACCTACTAAGCCCAGCACTTCTCAGTTCACTTATTCCCATAACAGTCCCGTGAAGGAGGAGATACTACCAGCCTAGGCTTGCAGAAGAATCCGAGAGGCTATAAAACAACCAATAGGTGCACAGTGCCGCCACCAACAGGGAGGTCAAGCTACTGCTCCAGGCTGGGGCGAACTTCCAGGAAGCTGTGCCCCTCACTTCCTCCCATTTCCCATTCCTCTCTCATTACAACATGCAGGCCATTGCAAATCCTCTGCTTCTGGACTTCATTGCTCCTATTACATGGCTGGCTTAGAACATAAACAATTGCCAAGGGTGTCCTGGGTTGTGCATCTGAACTTTCCCAAATCTAGACTTAGTTGATTTTAGAAAATCCTGTATCACTTAATAACATTAGCTTGAACAAGAAAAACGGCATCCGCTCAGAAAACACCAACTCAGTGCCACATTTCATTAAAAACTTTCATTTGAAGTTCTGTGCAGATCCGAAAGATACGCAAAGAAGGGCAGTGGCTTCCCCTCATTGACACCATTTTATAACTAAATGCATAGAAATAAACATGACAACACTTACCCAAATTTCCACCAACTATCGCAAACTTTATATACACCACATGTCTTCTAAACCACGGGTAGGACCGGCTCTGAAAAGACAATGCAAATGAACACCTTAGTCACAATCCATTTTAAGCTGCCCCCGTATGCATTCTCTGCCTCCTCACCTGGCCCCTCCTCACCAGGCGGGGCACCCATTCCTGTAGCAGCACACTTGCTACCAGCTGCCCCTTTGCCGTGCACAGGAAAATGAAACCAATTTACAGATTATCTCAGCACACACTAATAAGAAAATAAAAATCTGTGAACAACTGAATCAATGAGAAACTGCACTTACAAATACAGGAATTTCCCATCCTTTACAACAACCAAAGAAAGGTAAGAGAACAGTGGGGAAATACCTAAGATTAAACTCTACCGTTTTCCCCTAGAGCCAATTCCTCGCCTTCTTCTGGGAGGTCCCAGGCTACCTTTTTCTCTACAGTGGATCTTATCTGGCTAGCTGTAAACCGGGAATTGTGGTAATCAACCTCACAGTGTCACATACAGGACACAGAGAGGCTTAGGACAGCAGCAGACACATAGTAAGTGCCCAGTGAATGGAAGCCTGGCCCACATGCTCCTTGTTGCCCCAGCCTGAGACCTGACATGGGTTCTCACCTCTTCTGCACACCAGGCCCCCGCCCTGCTGCTGAGCCCACACCCAGGCTGAGACTCACTTTTCTTCCTTCTCTCTGGACACTCTATCCAGTCTGCTTCAAGCCTGAATTGCAGAAAACCCATGCCCAGTCTCCAGTCATCCCCCACCCCACAGCCCACTACGCCAACTCTGCCTGCAAAGCGCTTCCCCAAACACTTTTCTTCAGAAAACCTGCCTCCCATCCCTATCACCCACATGTTTATCTAGGAGCTTACATACTTGTTTCTGCTTTATTCCCACATGGTGTCAACCTGGCAGGAAGCAGCGGCCACCTCGCCTGCTGCTGCTGGTCCTATACCAGGCCTGTGCCTCTCCTGGTCCCTTTTGTTCCACCCCTACTAGTTAGTAAGAGGCCCAGGTAGTTTCCTGGGCAGGAGCTCTTTGCCTTTCTGAACTACCACAGTCTACAGAATTTTTTCAGATTTCTAAATGGAATTTTTATTGTTGTTACTGCTTGTTTGTTTTTCTGGAATGTCTTTAAGTGCTTGAAATTAGCATATGAAATGCAAAGAATTTAAGCCACAAAATGCATCCATATTCAGTTATCAAAATATTTCAAAGTTACATACTGAGACGGTTTCAAAATAATTTAACAAAACTGAGATGGATTTCCTTTAGTATTTAAATGTTTTTCTGCAAAAACTAAATGCCATTTTTAAGTATCCTTAAATGAAAAATTATATTTCATGATATCCTTGATTGTAATATAACATAAAAGCATTCAAAGTTCTATTCATACTCTATTCTATACAAAGCTAAAACTATTCCATAATAAAGAGAAACTCTGGATTTCAGTTCGAGGTTAAGGAAAACGAGGACTAACCCTTGAATTCCAGCCATGTCCTCAGTCCCAGAACACCGGCTTTAAGCCTTCCCCCTAATTCTCATTATCTTTCGCTGTCTTGATTTTCCTAATTTGGCATTACCTTAAAGTTTTGTTTTTCTGGTCTTTTAAATTGTATTTTGATATAAGACATATTTTAAGTTCTAAGGATTTTAACATTTAAGCATTTAACTCTGTATTCTTTTTTTTTTTTTTTTTTTTTTTTTTTAAATAATGCTCTCCCCTACCACCAGCCCGGGAAGAGAGGCACTCATCAGTAGTGTCTGGATCAATCAGTGATTAAGTACACCGATTGTATAAGCTTGGCTAATATTAAAATTACCACACCTCACCGGGTGGTGGTGGCGCATGCCTTTAATCCCAGCACTTGGGAGGCAGAGGCAGGTGGATCTCTGGGAGTTCGAGGCCTGCCTGGTCTACAAGAGCTAGTGCCAGGACAGGAACCAAAAGCTATTGAGAAACCCTGTCTCGAAAAATAAAAAAAAAAAAAAAAAAAAAAAAATTACCACGCCTCTCTTTGGCAGCCTATGAGGCCCTAAATATGTAGAAATATGTAGATGGACACCTCAGCATTCTATATTTAGATTACGAATGACTGAAGTTAGGCAACAAAATGTTCCCTTCCCTTTAGAGTGGGTGCTTCATCTGCGTTGCTGACGGACAGGTCTCTGGGAACAGACCAGTTGTTCATAACTGAGAAGTAACGCCCTAGAGCCCAGAAACAAGTACAACCCTGGGCTTCGTGGAGCATCAAGTCCGGCAACTTCTGTCAGCTGGTCCAGAGCAGGCAGACTCTTTCCACCCCCCAGAGTCTTGCCCAGGAAAGAATGGTGAAACTATGCTGGCAAGACCAGTTAGCACCACTTGGCATCTACTAGAAACTGGACCAAGATCTGACTTCCTGCCAACCACACAGACGTGAAGCTGTGGTGCTGGGGCAGGGAGACCAAGCAGATGAAATGGTGAAATCCCACACACTTTTTTCGCCATGGTCCCAGGAGTGATGTCTCTGCATGGGAGGCCAGAGATGGCGACCCTGGTGACCACACTAGGTAGGTGTTTTCAACATCTGGCCACATGCTTCATTCCAAGCCCCACAGCATCTGTGATGATGACTCATGACAAACAAGACTATCCATATTATCCTCTTTCCTAAGAGAATCTTTTGCCAAAAACAAACAAACAAACAAACAAAAAAAAAAACAGGACAGTTCTCCCTTTTCAAATGAGGGAGACATAATGATTTTCTCCACTGAAAACCAGCAATCAGGGCACAGTGGCCACTGCTTTGGCAGAAATTTACCACTGGCAGAATTTTTCACACCTAACATCATGTCAAGTGATTCTTAGGAGTGTATTCTTCTCCAGTAACTCCCAAGGCTGACGAGCTTCTACTGTTAGATCAGGGGTGGACTTGGCACATAACCCTCTTTATACTTAAGCACATCTATTTCCATTTCATTAGGATTGCAATACATGATCTTAGTTACCAGTAAAAGTAATTGAAGGACGACAAACAGGTGATTTGACTACAGTACCTTCCACTTCTTGAACTGCAATGTGTGTGTAGTTACAAAGGAGTAATACTGTTTTTGTGGGTACTCTCACACAGTAGTGGGTAGCCCTGTGTACTTTCTCTAAGATTGTTGTAATAAGAGCGGTGGGGCTGCGTCCCCGGCACCTGGCCGCCCGCATGGCTTATGCCCCAAAATAATTACACGGAAACTGTATTCTTTTAATCACTGCCTGGACCATTAGCTCCAGCCTCTTATTGGCTAGCTCTTACATATTGATCTAACCCATTTTTAATATTCTGTGTAGTACCACGAGCTGGTTTACCAGGAAAGATCTTAACCTGCGTCTGTCTGGAGTGGGAGAATCATGGTGACTCCCTGACTTGGCTTCTTCCTCCCAGCATTTTGTTCTGTTTACTCCACCCACCTAAGGGTTGGCCTATCAAATGGGCATAGGCAGTTTCTTTATTAATTAACCAATGAAAGCAACAGATTAATACAAGACCCACCTCCATCATAAGATACACCACAGGCAGTGTATGACTTCTGAGTTAAAGGCAACATTTTCAATACACACTGTGAACAGGTATTATCAATACAGGGTTATCCTTTCTTCTTCCTAATGTAACCCTTAAACATCCTTTACCAGCCATGGAGCCTCAAGAGCAGGGGACAACGATTTCCCTGGGGGTGGGCATCTGAATGGCTTAGAGCCTGGGAGGACACCGACCCTCTGACATGAGCATCACGTGGACACATCCAGGAGTGTCAGCCCTCAGGCTTCACTCAAACAAGCTTTCCCAGGTGATGGATGTGTATACTAAGGTTGGAAAGGCCCTGACTCAGTGGACCCCCAGACTCTCGTCAGTGACTGGGTCAAAAATAAACATGGCCCCAATACAGGCCGATGAGACAAGAATGTTTTGCTAGGAACATCTCACTCTTCTGAGAGAATCTCTGTCTTGCCCACCGCTGTGTGTGTACAAAGTCTGAGATTTCCATGTCTCTTTTGCTGTAGCCACTGGAGACGGGGAAAATTCTGGAAAGCAGAGTTTAGGACTGCAATACCTGATTTCCCAACACATTCCTCAGTTTTTAGGTCTCCCTGAGTGGGGTAGGTGAGTGTTAGCTCTACAAAACGTTTTAAGAAATTGGTCCCAAATAAATGTTGTGAGAGGGAGAGGATAGCAAGGCTGAGCTCCTCACACTCTGAGGAGAGCAGAGCAGCACTTGAGAGGCTCATTTTGTTCAGGAAACCGACCCAGTGGTGCTCCGGTTATGATGACCGTCTCATTTGTGCATCTCCAAGTCAGCTGGATTCAATCTTCCAGAGGAAATGCTGAACACTTTCCAAATTATCTTAACCAGAGTGGTCAACAGTTGCCTTCCCAAGCAGTCACACGGATGTCATTTCCTGCAAAGACAATGGGGGACTAATTGCTCAGCCTGGGCCTCCAAAAGGGAAGGTATGTAATTACTGAAGGGTAAATAAAGAAGAGTCTGGGGCTCTCAGAGTCTGTTTCTAGATCTGCTCCAATTACTTATGGAACTGGGACCGGCGATCTGGTCTGGAAAGATCTGAGGGGCAGTAACATGTGCAGGTATGTATACCCCTTTACATGTCCCTGGTTCTCAGTGAAGACTTTTCTGAGAAAAGCAAATAGACCAGCCGTTACTCAGAACCACATGTGGCTTTAATATAATTTTGATCCACATGTAGGAGTTACGTATAGTTGTGGAGAATGGCAACGTCTCAACGGACATCTTCAGTATCCTAGCTTGGTAGCCACACTGGGGAAAAGGGCTATTCTGGGTTTGTATTGGTGTTGGGTTTGTCACGGCGACCTGATGAGAATGAATTTTCTGTCAGGGAGTGAGCATGCTGACTACCTCACAGAATGTCTGCCCAGCTTCTCCCTCACAAGCTCTTTGCCCCTCAGCCCCCTTTTGCTTTCTCTTTCCTGCCCTCCTTTCCACTTCCAGCTTCCCCAGTTCCCAAGAGCATCCCGTGCAATGAATTTCAAACTACATTACTACCATTCTTGTTCCTGGCTCGTGAGCTACCTTTAGCTGTAGGGAAGGAACTCTCTTGGCCACTGCTCTGTTCGCAGAGCTTGTACAGTAGCTGGCATGGAATCACAGCATCTGCTGAACGAGTAACCAAAGGCCTCCCTGGACTGATGATGTCTCATAGGAGCTCAGGTTACTTCCTAGCTCTGGCTTCTCTTCATCCACCTTACTGCCGTATATTAATATCTGGGCACAGGCTGCTTAGGTCCCAACTAGGTGTCATCTGGGAAGGACTTATAGCCTGGACCAAGCTTTGCAAGTGAGAAATCACATTCACTGTGGCCAAGAAGCTTGCTAGCAAGAAGTCTTCTAACTGGAGAATAGGAGAGATGGGAGCGTTACCCAGGCCGCTGAGCCAGGGCTCTGGCTAACCAGCTCGACACTAGTGCAAACGCGTACAACAAGCTCACAAGGGAACTTAATGGGCAGCAAGCATTCAAAAGTATTTATTGACTGTTTGAATAAATCAATGGGTCTCATGCATGTAACAAGGGGTGTCTCTTACAGTGGGTGCCCTCCCCCCAAAAGTTAAGGAATGGATATGACATGGGAAGCTGCTGTCTGTTCTAGGGTAAGGGGAACAGCTGGAATCCAGACTTTGTCCCACAGGGTCACTAAACCACATCCATCCAGGAACTGCTGGGCCTGTGACATCGCTAGAAAAATCTCAAGATAAAACAAAAACAGTAAGTAAAACACAACCAACCAACCAAACAAACAAACAAAAAACCCAGCCACCTATTATTTACAAGGTTAAACACAAGCTCTGCTCTTAAGAAGCAAAGAGGAGGGCTGACAGGGAGATGGGTGCATTCCTGTCCCTTTCTTTTCTCAGCTCTCCTCTGACTGACTGCTGCTGTTATGTGTAGCATGAAGTAAAGGCTGGCAGCTTATGTGCACAATAACAAGGGATCCCACACTCAGCCCCGACTCCCCCAGCTACAGTCGTCTCTGAAGTGCTACAACTAAATTGTCCGAAAAATCCGAGCTCCAAACTATTGAAAAATACACTAAACAAGCAGCAAGCACACAGACAAAGCCGCACCCACTGCCAGAACCAGGATGGTTCTCCAGGGAAGCAAGCCCACTGACTGACTCTACACTTCCTCCTCCTCCTGGGTGGGGGTGGGGCGATTAACGGGGTGTTTGGGGAAGGACTCACTGACCCTGTCAGCTAACCCTCCTGTCATTTCTGGCTTTCCTCCAACAAGCTGTACGAACTCAAGCAGGGCTGTGGAGGTTGCTTTATGATTTTTTGGAGTGGGAGTAAATAGCAGAGAGATGAGGAGGAGGAAGAGAGAGGAGAAGAGCATGGGGCGCTAGGCCAGCAGGAAGGAAGTACTGACCGCAGACTAAGGGGATATGAGGGTCAAACTACAAAAGCTGGATGCTCCTTTTAATGCAAGTACCAGGAAGAGACAGCAGAGGCTCACTGTGAGCTAGACGTCGCAAAATCAGTCAAGAGCAGATTCCTGAGACTGTGAAGTCAGACTGGAGAAACACAGGTTGGGGGTTCACTGCACTCAGGCATGGCTGTTGTGCAATGAGTGGCTGAGCCAAGGGAGTGCTGCTCCCACCATCAGAACCTCCAGCAAAGCCCGAGCAATAAAAATATTGACATAATTTCATATTCTTATTACTATATTGAAATCTATAGATTAAGGGCACTCTACTCATTTAGGGTTAGAAATAAATGAAGTAAAAGTCACTGGAACTGGATTACCTGTCTAGCGTGGGGTGGATTTTGAGTCTCTAAAACTCGTTAGAATAAAATATATGTGTGCTATCACCCCATCTTTCTTGCCAATCCTGAAAGCACATCAGGCAGCAGGTAGAACAAGAAAACGAAGCAAATCCTGTTTTATAGCAAATGTGAACTGTTTCTGAGCTGCCCTTTTAGGTCGAGCTATTTCTAGGATGCGCAATCCGGTCAGGATCAGACACACTGCACTGCTCTGATACACCCGCACCTGCTGAGCATGTCCCCTCGCTCCCCTGAGGAGACACCCGGGGTGGCTCCAGGGACGGCTGAGGAAGGCACTCCGCGTAATTTCACATCCAGCTCAGAATGGAGGTAACAGCGAATCACGCAGAACCTGAGGTGTGGGTGGTGACCATATCAGGATTGGGAGTAGATGGAATGTTTTTAAAAAAATCTTATAATTTTAAATTTTCTTTTTTAGTACCAGGACCCAGTGTGTCTCTCACAGACCCAGAACACACACACACACACACACACACACACACACACACACACACTTTCAGGGCTTATACTAAATTCTCATAACTAAACAGTGGAACAGACCAGTTTTCCCACAGAACCATCTCCAGGCCAAGGGCACTGACAACTAGAGATCTAGTTCCCCACCTGATCCAATACCCAAAGCTGAGCCCAGCGTCACTTATAGCCCATGTTAAGGTTCTCAGTTACAGCATTGATTATCCAACATTGTGCTAACTTCTTCTATACTAAGAGCTTGTTTTAACCATCCCAGAAGAGGCCACATTTTAAACCAACAAACCTCCCATAAAAAACAGAATGTCTGAAGTACTTGTTTTATTTACCCAGCTCTGGAATCAATGAGATTAATTTAAGTCTCAGCCCTGTTAAGTTTAGTAAACTTGGGGGGGGAGGGACCCTTAATGGCGTGAATACAAAGCAGAAGCTTTCCTTCTTTCCTTCTAACAAATCTTCATCAAAAGACAACCTATTACCAGGACTGGAGAGATGGCCCAGTTGGGAAAAGCTTGGGACCAGTGGGGAGGAGCTTGGGACCAGTAGGGGAGGACTTTGGGTCCAATGGGGGAGGAGCTTGGGACCAGTTGGGAGAAACTTGGGATCAGTGGGGAGGAGCTTGGGACCAGTGAGTAGGAGCTTGGGACCAGTTGGGAGGAACTTGGGACCAGTTGGGAGGAACTTGGGACCAGTGGGGGAAGAAGCTTGGGCCTAGTGGGGAGGAGCTTGGGACCAGTGGGGAGGAGCTTGGGCCCACTGGGGAAGAGCTCTCTGAACAAGCAGGAGGACTGAAGGATTACAACACATGGAAATCTTGGGGCTCTTTAGACATCAATTCTCTCACAAATTGAACCTTTAATTTAATTTTAAATAAAAAAGACAGCTGGTACTTTTTTTTCCTGTAATGAATCAATAAACAGAAATTATCAGGAAATACAAAGGATCAAAAGAAAGAAAAATCCTGAAAAAGAAAACAAGACTTTATCAGATATGGAGATTCACTATAGAATAACAGTGGTCATTTGGACATGGACAAACAGTCATTTGTACATGCACACTCAAATAGACCAACAAAATAAAACAGTCTAAAACAGACAAAGTACACGGTGCTGGGTTCACTGAAGGTATTAAGTTGACTCTCCCCAAAAGATATGCTGAGAAATCCAGACATCCAAGGACCTCACAATGTGAACTTACTTGGAAACAAGATGGCTGAAGATGTAGAGAATATAGAATATGTATATAGAATAGTAAGTTCTGGACCCAGTGGAATGTTTATTTATTTATTTATTTAGTGCCTTAAATAAGAAGGAAATGGACCCAAAGAGACCCCCAGGGAAGAAGGCCATGTACTAAGGGAGACCAGGATCCGAGTGCTGCAGCAGGAACCCAAGGAGTGGGATCAAGGAAGACCTGCCAGTCTCCCCCGCAGCAAGCAGAGGGCTCTCCCCACCAAGCTTCAGGAGGCACTGCCCTGCTCACCCCTCAGGAGTCACTGTCCTGCTCACCCCTCAGGTTTGAACTTCTGGCCTCTAGACGACCTTTCTGAGAGGACTCCGGTCTGCTACCTCAAGGCCCGGGTTTTGTTATGCTTGTTACCGCAGCCCCAGGAAGCAAATGCACAAAATATCAGTACCTAAAAGACAACTCTGAATACAAATTATAGACAGACAGTAGGATTAAAAACAGTCAAAGAAAAGGAAACAACCCATTGAACACCTTCACATTTTCTAGCAGGTAAAGATTTTTAAACCTGAAAAAAAAAATGCACTAACCAAGGAAAAATACCTCAACTGTAATTATAGTAAAATTATGATATGATGAAATGACATCAATAAAATCAAAAGGCAAGGAGGAGGAGGCAATTTAGCACATGTCTGACAGATATACTGCGGACAACCCAGTAAGAAATAGGTAAAGAGCTGAGAAGGAAAATCAGGAAATAGCCAATGCATACTTAAAATGTTTTAATTTAATCACCAAAGAAAACCCAAATCACAATGGACTACACCAGCATGTACTGGCCAGGCTGGCTAAGCTAACCAGGACAGACACCAGGGAAGGCTGGTGAGGAAATGGGTGTGTTTGTGGGGACTTCTCATCCAGTGCAGGTGAGTGTGCTCACACGGGGAAGGACATCTCCTCAGACTTAGGATCTGACGCCCAGGGGTCCATCCTACACAATACTGAATATGTCTGCCCTCTGAGGCACGCTGAAAACAACTTAAAACAACTACAGAAGCGCTGAATGGATTCTGATACAGTCACATACAACCCTGGTCACACGCAGCATGAATGCAGGGGCATGTTTTATTCATATAAAACTTCTAATAGATAAAAACCAACCTTTGAGGTTTAAAAGTGCCGTTGCTGACTACACTTGGTGGAGTTCCCTGCTAGAGACTAGAAGTCGGCAGCCTCTCAGTGACTTCTCTCCCATCCAGCTGCTGCTAACAAGAGCTGAGCTCCCCTGGAAAATCCACCAGCCCTGCACTTACCTACTCTCTGCATTTCTCATGCAAGAACACTAAACTTCCATTAAAACTCCTAGAACTCTTGGCGCTAGCCCAAAGAAATCAGAAACAAAACAGAGCTCTCCTGAGCACGGGAAAGCGGAGGAACACTGCGAATTAATTTAAACAAGATAAGATGAGCTGAAGATTTACAGTGCTAAAAGCTTCAAAGTGCCATTTCATTAAAGTGCGCGTTTTATTCACTCAAGATGACTATCACGGTAAAGACATTTTAGACTGTTATGTTAGGACGGCACGCAGCAGCCAGTTTCAGTACAGTAACACACACTAGTCTGTCTTTATCTTAATTGAGTTTTAAGTAAAATTTGGCTATTCAAGGCCAACTTCATATACATCAAAAAATGTTTTTCTGGAACCTTGGTTTACAGTTTGCAACATCCTAGAAGGGAAAAATCTTTAAAAGAGGCATTTCCATCTCCAGGTACATAGAAGACCCTGGCGGTTTCCTTCGAGAACCACCGCAGAGACCAGCCCGTTCCTGCCACCACCACAGGGATGGGTGAACCATCTCCAAGGGGGCAGTGCTGGTTGACCTCCATGGGGAGGGAGAGGAGGCCCTCTGGTTTGGGGACACCCCGATCTCAGTCTTATGGTCATAGTCAGCCGGCTATCATCACACATCCATCACGACAGTCCCGGAGATCCTGGTGTGTAGGAGGCCAGACAGACTGGCCTTTGTGGACAGTTCGTTTCTAGGACCCTCTGGAGGAGAGGTTCATTCCCATAACTAGGCCAGCACCCTAAGAATGAGGGCCACCTGCAGAGGAAGTGAGACACACACACAATGACTCTATCCCACAGCCCCCACATACTGTGTGTGCTTCAAGAGTGGTCCCAGAGATGCTCTGCTCTCCCCACCCACAGCGTAGAGATCTGTGCTCCTCCAACTCACTGCACTTCCCTAAACATCAGCTCCCCAAAGAGGAGCACCTCTCATCTCAAGCTGTCACCCCAAAGAGGAGCACCTCTCACCTCAAGCTCTGTCACCCCAAAGAGGAACACCTCTCGCCTCAAGCTGTCACCCCAAAGAGGAGCACACCTCTCGCTTCAAGTTCTGTCGCCCCAAAAAGAAGCACCTCCACCTCAAGTTCTGTCGCCCTAAAGAGAAGCACTTCTCACCTCAAGCTGTCACCCCAAAGAGGAACACCTCTCGCATCAAGCTCTTGCATAAGCTTTCTGGCGGACGATGGTATTATGGGTTCAACTCTACCCCCCAGACCCTAGCTGGAGTTCTCTTGATAGAAGAATAACATGCGCTTTTCAAGCAATTCTTTATCATGAATTTTGAACATGGAGATGAATGATAGAAATCAAATGCAGTAATCAGTTCAGAGTTATATGGACAGAGTAAAACCACCAAGGCCAGTTCCTTTAAGAGCCTTTTAATTGGAAGACTGAGTCCTGCCGCTATGCAAGGGAGTCTCTAGCCACAGCTGTCGGAAGGTCTGAATTGAATTTGGATGGCCCATGAATTAAGAATGGGTTTTGACATTTTTAAATGGCTGGAAAAGAAAAGAAACTCAAATTTCAGCTTTGATAAAAGAAAACGTACTGGCACATCGCCACGCCCGTTTGCTTGTGTTTTGTCTGGGGCTGCTTTCAAATGACAATAGCAGAGCTGTCTCAGAGGAATCCGTATGGCCCACAAAGATGGAAATATTTATAATCTGGCCTTTGCAGAAAACGTGTGCAGGTCCTGAGCTAAAAATTCGCTAAGTTTGCAGAAGGCTGTCCCACTCATTAGCGCCCCGTGCCTCTGAAACCATCTCTGTGACAAATCAAAAGCAAACCCTAAAGCAGGTGTGGATCCCCCATCCAGGTAAGAGACACAACCCGCTAGAGCTGTCTTTCAACCCGTGGGAAGCAAACTATAAAATTCAACAGTTACATCTACCATTTCTTGAATTAAATAAAAGAAAAAATTCAAGATATAGCTAGGGACGCACATCCACGGGACTGCTCAGAGGAAAATGGTTTCCAGCCATACGTGCATATGACAGACACATAAGAGGACAAAGTATTAAGTTCTGTGCTACTAGAACATTTAAAACTGGAGAACACCTTGCTCGAGGGAGAGAAGTACATACACAAACGCATACGTGGTAACAAAATCACTACCAGAGAGATGTTGTCATTGGGTCTAGCCGGAGGCCATAGTGAATTAGCTGAGGCACGATGGTACGTGTCCTCACAGCAATCCTACATGACGAGTCGCAGCTCATGGCTTCAGCTGACAACGACAATAAAGCACAAGGAGAATAAGCCGGGTGAATTTGCCTCAAAGCCTACACACCTTCTCATCATGAATTAATCTCTGTGGCCCCGGGACATAGGTCATAGCTCAAGTTTCAGAACAGGTTGTTGCTGAGAATGAATAAAAGAGAACAGCTACTATTTACTGAATATTTATTACTTGCTAGGTTCTGTGCTGGGCTTCAGTCTAGCCTATCAGATGCATGGGCTCTAGCACTGGTTTGCAGGTAAAAAAAATGGGAGCCGGAAGAAATGAATTAAGTTGCTCAAGGTTAGATTATAAATTTGTGGAGAGCTGCAAACCTAGGACTTGATGTTCCCATTGGTCAGGTGTTTGGGGTACGCTCTCCATTACTGTAAACTCTCCTTTGAACGGGTGCACGTATTGCCAATAGGACGGGTGCACGTATTGTCAATAGGACGGGTGCAAGTATTGTCAATAGGACGGGTGCACGCATTGCTAATAGGACTGGTGCACGTATTGCCAATAGGATTGGTGCACGCATTGCCAATAGGACTGGTGCACGCATTGCCAATAGGACAGGTGCACGTATTGCCAATATAAAGGAATAACTGCACATCTGGGAGTGCATAGGGGAACAAAGAGGAGTAGGGAAGATGGGAGGAAGGATGGGAGGGAATAGAGAGGGGAGGAAGCGGGGAGAATATGTTTTTTACTCATACATCCAGTAAGTACTGACTGAGCGGGCACTGTGTGTCAGACCTTGGCCAGAGAGTCAGGGATACAACAGCAAACAAAACAGCTAGAAACGTGGGCATCATGGCAATCACATGGGCGAGAAAACCCTTGGAAACAGGATTTTACCATGTAGGTTACAATCACACTATAAGTAAGATTGGTGACAAGCAAAATTCATATGTGTTGAAGACACAGGCCAATGAAATTGCAGACATTACACAGAATGGAAGAAGGAAGATAAGAAATTTCTGGTAAATTAATTTTTGTGGCACTGCGAGTTGGTCCCAGGGCCTTGCTATGGTAAGCGGCCTAAGTACTTCCCCAACTTATTTTTACTTCATGAAGGATAAAAGTGTTTTTCTTCTAAATTTTTACTTAGAATATTTTTATGTATCAAAAGTTTGTGTTTTTATTTACTCAAGCCTGTTCTTGCATCACGAAGTAACCAGAGAGGCAAATTCTCTGATGCCAGAACCTTTACAATATTAAGTATAAGAATACTTAACAGCACAGTAAGAGTATAGTGCGTGGTTATATAATTAGTCTATTCACATAACAAAAAACATCATAGCACTTTAATCATATTAGAAAATTAGAATATGAAATGGAAGAAAGAAGATCAAAGCATACACACAGGAAATATTGACACCATAAGACTGTTATCTTGATATGGGTGTGACTAAGAAATATTTTCATTTCTTTGTAGCTTAACACCTTGCCTACACTGAAGACTGTAAAGCCAAGAACATTTTAAAATTTTATTCTAGAAATTTACATCAAAGAGAAGCTATGTCTCTCTACCTTACCACTCCAGTTCTACCGGCCACCTGGGACTTGTGAGGAGCTTGGCCGTCAATCAATTTCAGCACTATCTTGGGTGTCAAATACTGTTACTTCATTTTTATTATGTGTTTGGTGGTGCATGTGTGCCATGGTGTGTTTGTGTGTAGATCAGAAGACAACTTATGTGGGAGTCAGTTCTCTCTTTCTATCATGTGGGTTCTGGGGAACAAACACAGGTTGCCAGGATTGGCTGCAAGTGCCTTTGCCAGCTTAGGTGTCTCACCAGCCCTAATACATATTTCTAAATTCACTTGCAAAAAGGTTTCAAAATAGATTCAAAAGTGGCCAAAGCCATCACCAGGGTGCGATGGATGAATTCTTCGGCAGTGACAACATATTCATTTAACAAATACACCGAGTGCTGGCCACGCTCCAGGCCCCCTGTGAAGTAGGTATCAGAAGGTCAAATCAGGTTTCTGGGAACAAATGAGCCACAGGGCTGGCACTGGTCCTCTGCACTCAGCAGGATGCAGGGAGGGGCGGAGCTGAGTAGCTATCCTCAGGAGGCTCTGACACAGCCGGGACATGTGGCCCCAGAGAGGCTGGCTTCATTTCTCTCCTTCCAGCTGCCTCATTTGTAAAACAAGGATAATTCTGACCCAGTTTGAAGCACTGTGGTGCAGGATAAATGCAAAGTATATTCCGGGCTTGTTTTTACCTTTCCAGTGCTCAATGGATTCCACAGGGAGATAGGTGATGTTGCTTCCTTCCTCGGGAAATTTACATTTACTCTTTAAGAAATGAGCCTGGAAATGAGGCTAGGTGGTTAAAGGGGGAGTTACATACTTTTTTAATTCTACATATTCAGATTAGCAATCATAGGAAAACTCATTTCCTTGAACAGACACGAAAGGAAAGGGATTTCAAAGCTGAAGGAAAGTTCACCCCCATTCTCAGGGCAGCCCTGCATGGGCTGCAGCAGGGACTGGCGCAATTGTGATGCAGTCAGCTGGGGACCAACCCAACTCTCTGAGAGGGATTCCCAGCTTTCCCTCCCACCTTTTAACATTTTTTTTTTAAAGCAACATTTTTGTTGGTTTGTTTGCTTTGTTGGCCTGCAATTCACTATGCAGACCAGGCTGGCCTCCAACTCAAGACATCTACTTGCCTCTGCCTCCCAGACAGCACCTGTTGCTCTCCCCAGCCCAGTTCATTTTCTAATTAGCGGGAACATTTATATCCATCAATTCCCTGCTACAGACAAGTAGAGGAGAGAAGCTGGGCAGGGTATGGTAGAGGGGGACAGAGACTCGCCCGTGATGCTCTGTGAGGAAGCTGATTCTGCTCACTGAGTGTATGCGCACAAGTGGGCAAATGCCCAGACCCTGGCAGAGAGGTCACCTTAACCCCTGGTCCTGGTAGTTGAGGCGAAGTTAAGGACCTGTTTTCACAAGCTCAGATTCTTTGTGCTCCTTCTGCTCCAGTAAGGACTAGGAACTGGAAAGCTCCACAGCAATGAGAAGCCAAAGCCCTATCCTCCTGCCTATGCTTCATGATGCCACACGAGTAACTAATGCTGGCTGTGGATGTTGAGATGAATGGATGGAGATGGCTATGGAGGTCATTCTGCTATCTTCCTCCGCCCTATATCCTTTTGGTCTGAGCCTCATGAACTCCAGCTCCCCAGTGCAAATGAGTAGGCACAGCAGCCGCAGGCGAAATGGACAGAGCTTGCAATTTGTACCCTGGGTGGGGCGCACTACATCCACGGCAACAGTCAAGGCCAATTCTGCAAGGCTTGATGAGCCGGCATGATGAGCATGCTAGGATAAATTCAGTAACTGCTCCACTTTTTAAAAGGGAGTTGTAAAAATTATCTTTAAAATGCTTGTTGATGCCCTGTGGGTATGAGTCACTTTGTGTGCAGCAGGATCAAAATGGATCTCTATTATGGGTTTCTGCCAGCTCTTTGATTCTAAACAACTTTATTAATGTTAATAGGAGCGATGCACACATCAATGAAAGAATAAATTCCTTGGGTTTAGGAGAGCTTCAATTAGTGATCTGTATTAAGCAACGTAAAATGCTTTTTAATTTTCTTTCAAGTAATGAGACATCAGCCCAGCAGGGTTGAAAACGAGGCAAAGGGTAGGAAAGACAGGGAGGGAACAAGCTTTCCAGCCAGCTGGCTCTGCACCCAGGTCCTCAGCATCATTCAGAGAGTAGAACAGGAGGCAGGGACACACCTTACCAAAGGGACAACGAAGGAGATGAAGGGAGGAGGAGGCTACACAGAAAACCAAGACGGCTGTGGGAGGATTTCACTATTGTCCACAACAGTACCGACTGCAGTCGGGTTTTCCAAATCTGTCACCACACCGCTCCATTCGCCCCACCACCTCCAGAGCAGAAGTTAATATTATCCATCTACTTCCAAAAATATCAAGACAAAAATGGGAATTTCAGCTGAAAAGATGATGCAGCAGGTCCCCTAATGAACAGGTTATCGTCCAGTGGGACAACGCATCTGGGCCTGGCATTTCTGCAAACTCGGCTTTCAACCCTCTCCTACACAGGTCGAATTGTCTCTCCTCAGCTTGGAGCAGAACAAATGACAATTCCTACGGAGTATAGTTTAGCTGAACAAGTATTTATAGAGAAACCATGTTGGCTGCAGAAATGTTCTACGCCAGCCGCAGAGGTGCCTGGGAACACACCATTCGCTCTGAGTTATCAGTGAGTCCGGGTGTCTCCAGTGCCCCAGGATGAACGAGGAAACAGTGTGTCTGAGATGGTGACAAAAACACAGCCTGTGCACCTCTTGACAGTGCCAGCTTCCTCTCACATCAGCTGCTGCTAGGAATCTGTGCGTATTCTGCAGACAGCCTTCCTGCTCTGCCCGGGCTTTAGTTACCATCCCCAGCACGGATCTGCTGGGCCCTGGAGGAGTTCAGGTTAGACATTCTGTGCAGGTGACAAGAGACAAGGCAAACACTGACCACGTCTCAAGGCTCAAATTGTCTGCAGTCAACTTGGCATCATGAACTAAGGAGGCAAGGCTAACTACTGCGTACCAAGATGGACTTGCAGTTGGCGCTGAGTAAAACTCTTAGGTTTCTAATCATACATGCTTTCGCTAGCTAGGAAATGGCAGTCTGGTACCAGGTGACCAGAATCCAGATGAAGGTCTTCTAAGACAGAAGGACTCATTTACCTCTGCTTCAAATTCAGCTCTCTCCAGCAAAACTGTTCCCAGAATCATCTACCTTGGAGCATCAAAATATCCGCTCCCACTAAAATATTTGTGCACAGGCTATTGTCTCATTTCTTGCAGCAATCTTTTTGGCCAATTCATGTTTTTAGGATTTTCTAATTCAGGTGATTCTCAGGGGATCATATTTCTTAGTACCTATAAAAACTGTCATTCAATTATCTGTGCTATCCGGGCTTCACTGGAAGCATTTGTAATTAAGGATTATAAACTACACAGTCTTTAGGACCCCAGCCAGCTTCCTCCATCATATCCTGAGTTTAGTTTCATGGACGGTTTCATCTTCTCCAGTCTAGCAAGGGAAGTCATGCGTTGCTAAGGTCATGGAACAGTGGTTCTCAGCTGTCCTAAGGCTGTGACCCCTTGTGTTGTAGGGATTCCCCAACCATAAAATTATTTTTGTTGCTACTTCATAACTGTAATTTCGCTACTCTTATGAATTGTAAATACCTGGCATGCGACCCCAGTGGGAGTCATGGCCCACAGGCTGAGAACCGCTGTCATGGAAGGCAGTAATGTTTTAAAACACTTATACCTGGGGCAGGTGTGGAACAAAACCCCAGAGATGAAGGCCACTCGAAGACCCTGAGCACTGGGGTGTCCCTGTCCAATGTTAAATAGTATCACTCCTACAATAATAACGAAGCAACTTGCCAAGGATAATTTAAATTTCTGTAGTCACCAGTCTAAATGTAGGATTAGCCAAAGACCAAAACCACGAAAGACAGATACACACTGAATTCCGTCTTCCCAAAGAGCACCGCGTCGATATTGGATATTTACTTTCTAAGGAAATACCAGAAAACATATATCAAATTAGCAATGGGACAAACCACACACACACACACACACAAAAAAAAAAGCAAAAAAAACAATCATCTTTCCCACGAGCGACCTTCCCCCCCCCCCTCTAAATAGTTTCCCACAAGCTGAGCTCCTGAATGCAAACTGCAGTGTGGATATGGTTACTGGTCTCACTGGGACCTTCTCATCCTCAAATCTACAGTTTATGTCAAAAGCTGCTAAAGTAAACCACATAAACTTTAAAAGAACATTTCATTCCTGTGGGCATTAAAAGCCCAAGAAGAGACATCACAGGCCCGAGAATACAGAATACAGAGGCAACAAACTCTTTAGATCTCAACCACATGTGTTAGGCACAAAAACTCACATTCCAGAGGGTCAAGCCTTCTGGAAAGAGCCACCGCAGTCACTCTGCCCCCGAGGGGTTCTTTTCTTCCCAGCTCCACAGAACAACAGCTCCATCAGCTTCCTGTCCCGTATGGGATTTGAGACTGCACTGCAGAGCCACTGGATGTGTTTGGTGACCCAGAAGGGAAGCAGACTCTCAAGTTTCACTTTCACGTCACTGAGCGTCTAGGTTTCGGGAACATACATGAACACGTCCCATATTACACTCACTGTCATGAGTGATAACCACTTCAGCTTCCGGTCCCTTGTCGTGAGATATCTGATAACACTGTGTAAAGGCCTGTCACTGTGATTGGTTTAATAAAAAGCTAAATGGCCAACAGCTAGGCAGGAGGTGTAGGTGGGACTTCTGGACAGCAAAAGCTCTGAGAAGAAGAAAGGGGGAGTTGCCAGCTGGACACAGAGGTGAGACAAAAGCCACATACCATGTGTTAGCATGCATTAAAAAAAATGGTTATAAAAGCTAGTTAGAAACAAGCCTAAGCTAAGATAGAGCTTTGATAATTAAGAAATCTCCATGTCATTGTTTGGGAGCTGGCTGGCAGGACAGAGCAAGACTCCTTACAATCCCTAGTCTTTGTTACCTAGCAACAATAAGCTGCCTATGAAGTACTTAACACAACAGGGCTGTGACCACAAAGGGACTCTTCCTGTTATATGGGCTCTCAGGAGTGTCACTAAGAATCCAGTGAGTCACCACCACTGAAAGAACCCAGCGAGGGCTGAAGAAATCCTGACTCTGTTTGAGGCTTCCTTGGCCACTGCTCCATGAGTCCTCCCTCAGCTTCCTTATAAAACCAAGATTGTAGAACAGGTGACTGATGCTTCTCCCAAGCCTCTAAGCCTTTGTCCTAACTAGAAGAAAACTCTAGGAGTCTTTGTCGGCCTGCATTCCTCTGAGGAGGCCTCTGAGGAGGCCTCTGAGGAGGCCCTTTCTGCCAGCTGGGTCAAACACCAGACGGAAGCCAGCAGTTAGGTCCTATGGTGCATTCTCCATGGAGAGGAGGAGGCTGGGGACATTAACTTTTCCACCAACTAAGATCCTGTCAACCACGCCTTCCGCCTAACCTTCTCCTCACTAGAGGTCTCACAGGACTGTCCAAATGTTAGGTGGACAGTCGAAGAGAGACACCACAAAGTAAAATCAAGACATGAGGCCGAGTGTGAATTCAGACACAATCGGGGCAAACTTAGCTTCAAAATGATTCACTGTGTATCTCAAATTCTAATTTAACTGGGCACCCTGTATGCTTCTGTTGAATCTGGCGATCCCACACACACGCTGCCGCTGGTGGTAGGCTGCCTCATGCCACCCACTGGTCCTCCCGTACAGTCAGCCCAGCACTGGTCCATCTTCTGGGGCCGAGGAACAAGGGTTTGCAGGTTAGGCTCAATCCGTTTCCTGTCCAACTGTCCCTCTTGGGTCCTCCTACTGGCTTCACATCGCCGTACGCCTACTTACATCCCCTCCACAAGAGGCTCCCAAGTCTCCTGACCACCCTTTCGGCCGCAGTCCCCTTACCCGGGCAGTAGCCATCAGTCGGAAGGAGGCAACTCACAGCGTCACCCACGGCTGCATGAGTCATCCACTCTCGGAAGCAACTGCCTCTTTTTTTTTTTTCTAAATAAAAGGTCATTTATAACCACAAATTAAAACCATCAAATTACAAGCCTTTTAAATACTGAAGTGAAACAAAAAAAAATGTAGGTTGTGCGAAAGAGAAGCTGGGGCAGAGGCAAAAGGCGGGGAGACAGGCGCAGCTCGAGCGCTGGCTCTCATGGTCTTCTAGGGTTCTGCTTTTCTGCCAGCTTCCAAATTTCTCTCCTGAGCTCACAACAGCTCTCAAGGGAATGGAAGACCACCCCCCCACACACACACACCAAGGAACGATGTGGGAAGGGGGGAGGGATACGCGGGGAGGATTGGAGTAAGAAGCTTTGATTGACTTATAAACTGGCCTCCTCCCAATCGGCCCCCAGTGTGGGGCTACCCTCTAAGACCCCAGTGCGATTCTGAGGGACCCCTGACATCTCCTTCAGACTGTGAACCACTCATTCTTCTTTAGGCTACTTGGTGCCCACAAACAGAAGCACCATGCGTTCCACCTCTGTCTCTCCAGAGCCGAGTGTACACAGCAGAAAAAGCTAACCCAGTGGAGGTACCTCCAGCACTAAATCTTGTCCTGCTGGGTCAGCTGATTTCCCTAAGCCCAGCCTTGCCCCCTGGAAGAATCTGTCTCTTCAGTATCCTATCACAGATGACCCTTTTCCATAATATCCACAACTGTGCTGTCAACTAGCACAAACTCGGATCATCTGGGAAGAAGAAGCCTCAGTTGAGAAAATGCCTCCATCAGATTAGACTATCAGCATTTTCCTGATTAGTGATTGATATCGGAGGCCCCAGCTCACTGTGGAGGGTGCCATCCCTGGGGTGGTAGCTCTGGGTTGTATAAGAAGGCAAGCTGAGCAAGCCATGGGGAGGGGGAATAAGCAGCACCCCTCCTTGACTTCTGTGTCATTTCCTGCCTTGAGCCCTGGCCCTGGTTCCTCTATGATGCACTGTAAGGTATAAGGGAACAAACCCTTTCGCCCCAAGTTGCTTCTGTCATAGTGCTTATCACAACAATAGGAAGCCAACTATGACAAGCACTTGCAGCAAACCCCCAAAGGAAGAGGCTGACAATGAACTACATGACAAAGTAGGAAAAGCGTTCAGTATCCTTTTCACGCCATTAGCTCTCAGCAGCCCTCAAGCAGCTAGAAGACAGAACTGCCCATAGCCTGGTCTACTCCTGAAGGTGGGGGGGGGAGAGGGGGGGCATCATCACTAAGCTGGGACTGGGAAGTTCAGTCTGATAATTCTGCAGATCTATTCTGAGGAGCTGGGGCACTTGGGTCTGCCCCCCACTGACTCAACAGAGTACCTGCCGATTACCTTTATGTGGTTGTTCTGAGATCTGGATGTGAAATATTTAAGATAGCAATATACAGAGCTGGGGGACAGGGAGGGACACTCTGAGCATGTCATATCCCCAGAGTTTTACCTCCTCATTTAATCCTCTCAATATGTGCTGGAGAAATAGAACCAAGCAGGTTTCAAACTCACTTTTGGACACCAGGGCTCCCTGTCTACCACATCCAGCTGCTCCACTTGGGTCACTGAGTTCCAGCTTCTCTTCCTCGGGTCAGCGCGAGGCCACGGCCTTCTCTAGGCATGCACTTGGTAGACACAGACTGGGCATTTCATGGGCTTTTAACAAGGACCCTACTGAACGGATTCATCTAACAGAGGCCTTCTTTATAGACTTTTTGCAACAAAGCTGCGTGCATTATGTAGGTAATTGCAGTCTGTATCTTGAGACATACTTAGGGAGCCGACAAGAACTGCTTTACTTAAGCGGATGATGGTGAGAGCGCCATTATCAATGGTGAGCTTTGCCCCGATGAAGGGAAACATTCTCAACTTCTCACACAGGGAGTCAGGGGAAGCTGGCCCTCCCTGCTCAGGTGTCACCACACCACTGCTGTTTGTAGTCAGGTCCTCTGTTTAATCAATCTCCCTCTCTCTCCTCCTCCTCTGGTCTCTGTGTCGCCCCCTCCACTATCCCCCTCCACCAGTGATCTCTCTGGTAATTCTGATTTACAACAAGAATGGACTTCCTTAGCCCAGGCTAGGCTAACACAGCTTCCCCACTTACCCCCAACAAGGATCTGGGTCATTTATAAGTTATCATTTGCAACTTAGAAATCCTTTCAATAGGGAACACACTGCTGTTAATGCTAAGGTCAGAGGTCAGTCCCTCTGAAGCAAAAAGAATCAAAACAACAAAAATGCAGGTGCACTCTGTCAGTCAAGGCACCATCAGGTGACAGGCAGGTGACATGAGGTAACAGGCAGCCCCTTCCAGTTGCAATCACCTCAGGAGGATTTAACAAGAGAGGCATTTAAAAAATGACCAGGGCGCAGGAAAACCACAAGGCCTACTGCGGTCCAGCAGGAAGCCTGGAGAAGCAGTCACCATTACAGCCCAAGGCCTGACAGAGCTGAGAGAGCAGACACCTGGGCTTGGACAGGAAGACATAAAGGCTGGTGGGGAAGGCTGCCCGAGAGGAACTGTGCCTGTCCCTGCCAGACACTGCCAGTCAGAGAGACCCCAGGGGTGGGGAGTGGGGGTAATATTCTCACCTCATTCCCTTCCTCCTTCTCTCCCTCTCTTCAGTATATGGGTGCTAAACCCAACCGCAAACCAGCAAAAAAGAACCCACCAAGTAGGTCACAGAAGTCAAGTAGCTGGGTCACTGGGGACAGAGAGAAGGGAGGGACTTGTTCAGGGTGCAGAGGAGTGTCAAAGGCCAGCCATCTTACTCAAGAGTTAACAGTGTCCCACGCTCACTGCTGGGGGGAATACTCGGTGCCACTGCAAAGTTCTGTGGACATTTTTGCCAGAATATAGCTTTGTTCAGGCAAGCATGTATTTTAAAAATACATTCACACATGTATTCATATTTCTTAAATATCTATGAGCATTAATTCCATGAAAGAAGGAATATTTTACTTTAGTGATGCAGGAAAAAACCCCATGTATTTTATGCTAAGCTTCGCTCTTTTTCTAAAAGAAGTAAAAACAAAAACAGTACAGAAAAAACAACTCCGATCTTTAAAGTGGACGGTACCACCATGCTTCATTCAGTGGGTGCACCGGGCTACCACAAGGTCCTTTCCCCTCCCCTCCTTCTCTTTCCCCTTCCCCCTCTCCTTTCTTTCCCCCTTTCCCTTTCTCCTCCCCTTTTCCTCTGTTTAATAGCTATGGTTTTCCAGTTAGATTTATCTTAGTAAACAAATGGATAACGTGCCTCCAGGTTTAAGGGACAGATTCATCCCACCTTTCAGCTTCAACCCAACTAGCATGAGTTCTGCTGGGCTAAAGCAGGTCTTGGGAGTCGGCACTGACACCCTCCGTTGCATGGGGTGCACCCAGTAAGTGCTTTCTAAATCTCCCTGGGTGTGTGTGCATCTTCTGGCAAAGGAGAAAGAGGGTGGCTCTGGAGCTCCTTGCATGGGACAGGTGGCACACAGGTACAGGAGATGGTGTATGTGGGGGGGTGGTTCTCAACCTGGGGGTCGAGACCTCTATGGGAGCCCAACAACTCTTTCACGGGGTCACCTAAGACCATCAAAAACCACAGGTATTTATATTACAATTCATAACAGTAGCAACATTACAGTTATGAGGTAGCAACAGAAATAACTTTATGGTTGGGGGTCACTACAACATAAGGAACTGTATATCAAAGGGTCGGTCACAGCATTAGGAAGGCTGAGAACCACTGAGTGAGGGACACCCCAGGTTATTTCAGAGATGATAGATAAGTGGCTCTAAGTAACCTTGACCACAAGAGGAGAGCTTCATTCCTTTCAGGATCTCAGGCTATAAAACCCAGGGGGCTGCTGCCATGCCTGCATTTCCTTGTGGTGCCTGAGGTCCTTCCTTCGCCAGAGATACGCGGTCACCAGTTTGGGTCACTAGAGACACGTGGTCACCAGCTCGGGTCCCTAGAGACACGCGGTCACCAGTTTGGGTCACTAGAGACACGCGGTCACCGGCTTGGGTCTTTGGTTTCACGGCATCGCTTGTTTGCAAGGATGGATCTCACTTTAACTTAAACGATGCTGGTTTTCTACTTGAGGTCAAGAAGTTTCATTTAAAATTTAAAAAAATTAGCTTCTAATAGAAAGGATTCATCTGAGAGACTATGCGTATGAGTGACAGATGGGGAACCCAGATGACTCGAGTTTGGGGAAACGCAGATACACGCAAGCACAGCCCGTGATTCAGAGACATTCAGGATTTTGGTTCTAATTGCCAAGCAGGTAGGCAATAATGACTAATTTTATTGTCTTATAAAGAGATAATTCTTTCATGGAAGGTAGTAGTTCTCCCGGCCAGAGACCTGTAGCTCAAAGAGAGCAATACTATTTCAGTAAACTGCGTTGCGACCTGATTAATGATTGAACGTTGAGGCCCAAAGATTTAGATTAATAGTAAGATGATAATTAGAGACCATAAATATGGAGCAGGAAGAGAGAAGCAGAACACCGCTCTCTCTGCACAGGCTCTAACAAGGGGCCCTTGGCTGTCATTGGGATGTGAGGAGAGGGGTAGGGGAGCCTTCCCTGAGTCACACAGGCCTCGCTGAGAGTACCCAAGGCCACCAGGGGAATTAGATTACAAAAGCAATCTGTCACGGTCTGTGACTTCTTTTGATGTCAGGCTGGTGAGGCTGCTGTATATTATTTCCACGGCACTCATGATCAGCGGAATCACTTGCAACTGTCGCCTCCTACATGAGCTGGAAGTCTGAGACATTTTTGTTCAGCTCTGATCCATCCCCAGATACCCCAAATCCTTAATTCTAACCTCTCGAAATGAGCATTACATTAACGCACATGGCTCCTTCCAAGTGGAGGGCTCAGGAAGCATGGCGTCTTTTCCAACAGCGCGAGTGTGCAGAAGCCCAATCCACTTCACACATGCTTGTACATCCCTGTCCCCTAGTCAAGCCCACCCCGTGGGTGAAGCCGGGCATGAAATCTGCAAGGCCTGCTCCCTACTTCAAGAGAAGACGTTCGATTCAACATATCCTATGCTTCCTAACGTCATGTCAATTCCCAGCAGATCGCATTCTGGAGCTGGGATCCCTCCCCTGTGCACTGCTGTTTACTTGTTTTAAAAATATTTCTACAAAGCATCTATTGTTTTCTCCCCAGTGTGCCACCGCATGATACACTGACAAGCTACTGCTTCTGCATGAATAAGAGGGTTTTCCCCAGTGAACAACGGAGTCGGCTGGCACTGGGAACGAGTCTGGTCCAGCAGCAAGTGCTGTATGTGGCCAACGTGGCTACGCATGGCCTTCTGTACCCAGTGGGCCCACAAGCAAACAGTCTGCAGCGGCTGACTCTAGAGGCTCGGTTTCTGACATGAAACAGAGGGCTGCTTTTTGTGATGTGTGGCTTCAGTTGGGAATTTCTTTAGACTTACTGAGCTGCTAGGACAGGGAATAAATAGACTTTAATTTTCAGTCATCAAGTTTAGCTTCAAAATCAAAGGCTTTAAACATAATATATAGTATCTGATTTGGTGGTGGGAGTGGTAGTCACACAGCATAGTGTTCAGACCTACGAACAGAAGTGTTGCCAACACTGGACGACACAGGCCAAATTGTTTCTGCACTTCTTATTCTAATGGAATCCAGTTCGGCAAAGGGACTTGTCTTAGAACAAAAGGCAGAATAAAGTTTTTGTCCCATGATTTCTCAGACTGCATCTTTACTGGATATACTTTTGGGTGACTGCCCCATCCCTGACCCCTATAGAAGTCTGTTCTGCTTACAGTGCAGCAGCAGGCCATGTGACTGTAGTTATCTAACATCTGACTGGACAGAAATGAACAACTGACCCAAGGAAGACTTATTCACCGGTGGCTAGGAACCGAGAAATAGTGCGGCTTGGCTTAAAATGAAAAAGTTACACCAATCAGATTGCTCTACAAGGAATGTGAAGTTCCAGGCTGATACCGGCTAGCTGTGGTTTGCTAAGCCAACAGATAATGCATCCTTGGGTGCTGTGGGGTCCATTTAGGGCCAAGGTCAAGCAGGGCTCCAGCTGGCCTACAGACAAGAATGGGGCAGACAGAGAAGGTGACATGGAGAACATGGGGGCTATAGACGCAGCCGTAGACAGTGGGTTTTGTTCTAATGGCTTTCTAGCCCCAAGAGGCTTCCTTACTGATGCAACTAACTCTAAAAAGAGATGAAATCATCAACTTTGCAGATAAGCGTAGTCCTCACCCTTCACCAAGGAAACATCTTTGCAACAGAGACTATTGCAGAAAACCACAACCAATCAAAATGCAGAGTTGTAGAGCCCAGTTCCAGCGGGTGTCCAACTCCTGTACCTAAGGCTCTGGAAGGACTGAAGAAAGGGTGCAGGAAGGCGGTAAGAGTCAGGGAACCTGGAAGTCTGCTCTGAGAATGTGCCTCCTAGGAATAAAGTCCCAACAACAACACGACTCCCTAAACCGCAGCTGTGCAAGGCCAACATTAGACATGTTAATATCTAATGTTATTAGACGGAGGTGATGGAGCCAACAGGCCCCCAGCCTACACAAAGAACAACAGGCAATGTAAGACATGTTGAGGGTGGGAGAAACAGTCTTCCCCAGGGAAGGGCACACGAATTAGTTTCCCAATACAAAACAGCTAGCTCTGAAATAGATATACAACTAACATCATATAGATTGATTAGGGTATATTTAGGATAATGTATGTGCTATTAATCAATAGTTAATATGAATTATTAATATATCTATCTACAATTAATAAAAAAGAGGCCATGAATTTGAAAGAGCAAGGAGGGATACATGGGAGGGTTTGAAGGGAGAAAATGGAAGGGGGAATGATGTGATCATGTTATAGTATAAAAATACAATAAATGTATTTTTAAAAGAGCCATAATCTTTTTACCTGGGGTAACTTGATGAGGCCTTTGTTCTGGCAACTGAAAACAAGTTCTGACCGAGACAACAGCCCACAGGGCTCTCACAGGCTGACCCGCAGCTCTAAGGACTGGAGAGAGACTGCGGAGAGACATGAACCGTGGTGGCAGGAGCTCAAAGACCAGCAAAACAGACAGGCTTGGAGCTAAGTTGGTTGGCGTGAGAAAGGAAGTAGAGCGGTCAGCGCTGTGTCTCCAGGAGTATGGGAAGGGCCTTCAGGAGAGCAGGGTTCTGACTTCCTAGCAGGAGGGGGCAGGGCCAGGCCCCTGGGAGGGGGAGGCAGCACAGATGGCTGCTGGGCTGTGAACTCAGGTCCTCACGGTTGCGCAATGAATACTTAGTGACTGAGTCATCTCTACAGCTTCGAGAATGTGTCTTTCTTTATTTCTTAATTTTAGAGGATAACAGCAAGTAGAAATGCCTACATTTAGGGTAGAAAATATTTCTGTAACTGTAACTAATAGTTGCTGGCCCAGGAAGAGCATTTGAGGAAAGAAGAATAAGTACGTGACTCCCTTGGTGGGTGGGAAAGGAGGGTGCTATCTGGCGCATCTGGTGTGTGAAGACAGCTGCTGGCTTTCCAGGTAGCCCAGTTGGCCAGCAATGGTAGTTTCGAAAACACACACACACACAAAAGAAAAGAAAGAAAAGAAACCTTTGTTTTAAGGACCTTCTTAGTGTGTGGACAGCGCTCCAAAGTATATAAAAGGAACTGCATGGAACTGAACTTGCCCAAGAACAGCTTTTTCAAGAGCTTCCTGGATCCTCAGATGGACAGGCTTGGAGCTAAACTGAACGAGTGAGAAGCAGAGCAGCTGCAGCCAGCGCTGTGTCTCCCAGAGTATGTAAGCAGCTTCTGAGAAAGTTCTGCAACCATCAGTCTGTAAGAGGTGTTTGAGAGAGCAGGGTTATGACTGGGCCAGCAGGAGGGGATGGTGCCAGGACACTGGGATGAGGCAGCACAGATGGCCATGGATGCTTCAGGGGAGTAGAGCAGAAATGCCCAAGGCAAAAACCTGGGACTCTTTCGTCTAAATGAATGTGCTAATGGCTCCCGGGGAGCGGTACGAGAGGGCTTAGCACATATGCCTCCTCTACTGTACTGGCTGTAAATAACCCATGTGCTTGTCTGGGCCATCTGCTTGGTGTGCATTTTGTGGAACTAGGGAGAAAAACAGGAGGCAGAGAAAGAATGGTTACTAATACTTAAGTTGATACTCTGAAAAATCAAACAAGCTTACGCAGCTAGAGTATTATTATTATTTAAAGTGGTTAATTAAGCCAGAAATGTTCTTTTTTCTTTTCCTATGGGGTGTGAGGGCAGGGCAGTTTCCTAAAGGTCAGAGAGCAGGTCACAGACAGAATGAGGCTAAAAGAAAACTTTCTGTTACTGGATTTCACACATCTTAAATTAATCACACGTAACCAATCTAGGCTATTTCTTCATCCAGACACAAGAGCTGTGTGTCACTAGCTTTCCTCAGAGTAATATTTTACAATTATCTCTAAAATATCATGTTTAGATAAAAGACACTCTGAACGTGTGCGACATTTTTGTAGGGGGGTCACACCCTGCACAAGTGCCGACTGCACGTGACTGGATACTAACTGCCTTCACACACACAGTGAGACTGCTTACCCACGATTTAACTCCTCACAACTATAGAACGTACACGATCCATCCACCAACACAGCTACCGAGGGAGCACTCGCTCCACTGTCCGCTTCTCGCGCTAATCAGAAGGTGCCAGCCTGCAAGAGTGCTTTAAACCCACAAACTAAATGAGCTGCAAGGAATTTCCAAAGGTGGACTTGGACCTTCAAGATAAATACTTGGTGTTTGCCCTCTTATAGATGTACAACTCCCTGTCACTTCGTGATCTGAGAGACTGTATAGACTGGGTGTGAGCCAATGGCTGGTTAAGAAATTTAACCTCAACAGCAGCAAGAGTTTCATTTAAGCCTGTGCCTCACCTTGATGGGATCCCCAGAAATAACTGAGGTTGAGTCCCAATACAATGTATCCCCAGGGTAGATCAAAGGCTCTGATGGCTTTCACTGCAGATGGGCAGAGGGGTAAGGACAGTGATTAAGAGCTAAATGCAGGCTACTTAAACCCCACATTGTAGATGAGTAATGGGTTCTAAATGAGACTCCTCATCTCTCCAACCTGAGATGAACAGAGAGAACCTAACCCTGTCTGTCTCACAGGAGTCCCAAGAAGCATCAGGAGCTCAGTGAGGTCTTCACAAGGTAAGCTCGCAATGCATGTCGCCAGGACTGTCACTGTGTGGTGCAAGAACCGACATGGATCCCAGGATCCCAGAGGGAAGGAGGTCTTCCTTGAAGCCCGAACAAGCATGAAGATGGGTAAGGAGTCCCTACTCCTAAGTTCCCATGATAGAAGTGTTAAGAAACTGTCCTAGTGAGACAGGGGCTGAAGCGGCGTGCACGCCACCTGAAAGCAGCTCTAGCAAGCCCTCAATGCTCGTCCTCACCAACATGGGCGCCTCGCTGCCACCGCCAAGGCTGAGTTCTGTAAGACACTGCGCAACACTTGCTGTGAGGAGCTTAGGGGAAATCCCTATCACACACTTCAAACACCATTCTTAGGAAAGACTTCAAAAATAGGTCAAAACAGCTAGGCATGTTGACACGCGTCTTTGACCCCAGCACCTAGGAGGTAGAGGCAGGTGGATCTCGGTGAGTTTGTGTCTACAGAGTGAGCTCCAGGTGAGGGAGGGCTACCTGATAAGACAGTGCCTCTAAATAAATAAATAAATGAACAAATAAAATGGTGACAGGGAACTAAAGCTGAACCACACCCTGCTCTCCTGAAGACTCTTTCCCATACTCAGGAGATACAGCAGCGCTGACCGTTCTGCTCCCTTTCTCACGCCAACCAAATTAGCTCCAAGCCTGTCTGTTTCCTGGTCTTTGAGCTCCTGCCACCACATTTCATGTCTCTCCACAGTCTCTCTCCAGTCCTTAGAGCTGCAGGTCAGCCTGTGAGAGCCCTGTGGGTTGCTGTCTCGGTCAGAACTTGTTTTCAGTTGCCAGAACAAAGGCCTCATCAAGTTACCCCAGGTAAAAAGATTATGGCTCTTTTAAAAATACATTTATTGTATTTTTATACTATAACGTGATCACATCACTCCCCTTCCATTTTCTCCCTTTAATCCTCCCAATAACTTTATCTGTGGCCACTTACACCATTTGGCAAGGAAATCATTGACCTTGTCTTGGAGCGAACTTGCAAGCTGGCTGGCCAGTGCAGAGGTCAACAGGGCTTCTTAGTTTTCCAGAGCTCTGGTGGGGGAACTGGCTCTGGGTCCACCTCCCTGCTGAGGGAGTGGCTTTTGGCTACAAGAAGTCCAAGCTGGAGTTCTCCATTTGCCCAGCCCTCTAGGTTTCCACTGCTATTGCTGAGCTCTGCAATTCCATCCTTACCACCCATACCTTCCTGGGGCACTATGACTACCTTCATGGCAGACAAGGAGACCATCTATGACATCTGTCACAGAAACCTTGACGTTGAACACCCAACTTACACTAACCTTAACTGCCTTATTAGCCAGACTGTGTCTTCCATTACTGATTCCTTCAGAGTAGATGGAGCGCTGAATCTGACAGAATTCTAGACCAACCTGGTTGCCCTACCCTCACATCCACCTCCCTCTGGCCACAGATGCCCCTGTCATTTCTGCTGAAAATACCTACCATGAGCAGCTTTCTGTAGCAGCGAACACCAATGCCTGCTTTCAGTCAGTCAACCAAATGGTGAAATGTGACTCTTGCCGGGATAAATGTATGGCTTCTTGCCTGTTGCACCATGCTGATGTGTTCCCAGAGATGTCACCATGAAGACCAAGCGCAGCATCCAGTCTGTGGCCTGTTGTCCCACTGGTTTCAAGGGTGGCACTGACTACCAGCCTCCCACTGTGGTACCTGGTGGAGACCTGGTAAAGGTCCAGAGAGTTGTGTGCATGCCAAGCAGCACCACAGCCATTGCTATGGCCTAAGCTTGCCTAGATCACAAATTTGACCTGAGGTATGCCAAGCGTACTTTTGAGCATTGGTTTGTGGGTGAGGGTGTGGAGGAGGGAAAGATCTCTGAGGCCCGTGAGAACATGGCTGCCCTAGAAGGATGATGAAGAAGTTGGTGCAGATTCTGTTGAAGGAGAGGGTGAGGAAGAAGGAGAGGAATACTAATCCATTTTTTCAGTCCCTGGATCACGTCAAACTCCCAGAACTTCAGCTTCAGCATTAGCTGACAGGCATTAATGCTTCTAATTATATTCATTTTGTGATCATGTGTATCTTTTCCATGTGTTCCTGTACGGTTTCTTCCATGATGTCTCAAAATAAAAGCTTTAAGACAAAGAAAACAGAAAGAAAAATCTAGAAAGATTCAAAGTGGATGCCTGCCCCAGAAGGTTGCACTCGGGGACTATGAGATCGCCCTCCCCATTCTCCCGGGGAGCAGAGGTTGTGTGGACTGGCTTCAGTGGCAGCCTCCTCCAGCCAATCAAACTGCCTGAACACTTCCCAAATAACAAAGACAACAGTCATATTACTGACTATGACTGCATAATAAGCAGCAGATTTGAACAATGAGTTCGGAGGAACTAAAACATTCAGAATTTTAAACTGTCTAAAATATTACATTTAATCTTCAGTCTAAGAAAACTTTTGTTGCAAATAAATAGCATAATAAAATGTCAAAAAAGAAGAGGAGGAAGAGGAAAGACTTGGGAAACCACTCCCTTTTATTGCTGAATAATGAGATCTATACATTTGCTCTGTACAAATATAGTCCCACTTCTATAAAGTATGTAGCAAGACACAGACACTGGACATTTTTAGATGCTGGAATTTCAGGAAAGGAGTTCTATCCCTTTCAAAGTATTTCCCATGATTGAAATTTCCTACAATGTAATCAGTTTCCCACAAGATGATAAGAGAGTGTTTATTATCTTAAGTGTCACCAAGAGCGTGTGACACCTTTATCTCACAGCATCACAGCATCGCCTAGGTTCACAAGCTGGGCACCACTATCCTTGCACACACAGAAGCGGGCCATTCCCACATGAGCAGTGGGGAGCTGGAACTCACGATTGCCATGCTACTGCTGTACTGCACATGCAGCTGGTGGAGGGGGAATCCCAACATTTATAAAATACCAACACTACCTAGCCAAGTGGCAAGCTAAATGGAGACAATATTCTTGTTTTAGCCTTGTAATATTTATATTAGTTATTCTCTAAATACCTTTGATGTTGCTGTATTTTCACAACTATAGCATCTATTTGAAAACAAAAAGAAATTAATCAAATTAAAGAAATGCCATTAAATTCTAAGGGTAAATCTTTGCTAAGAAAAATTCACTACTGATCTAAAACATAATCACAGTTACCAATGTTAAAACCAACTCCATTTAAGGTAGTGAACACATTCACACATCTTGTTTACAGACAACCTTTCTTTAACTCAAACCTGACTGAGAAGGAAATAGACACAGCGACAGAAAAGCTCCCTTTAGGAGGAATACAATTAAAACTCAAAGAATTGGTACTCCAGAGATCACGTGGAGGACGTGACTTCTGAGTAAAATCTTCCATTCACTGGTACAGAAGCTTGCTGCTATATCCTAGAATTCAGCACAGTGCCAACTACATGATCAGAACAAAAAATAAAAATAAATTTGCTGAATGAACTGCAGCACCATATACAAATTTTTAAGATACAGTGACACAACTGAATAGGATTTTTTTAAAATAGGAAGATCTAGATAATTCAGAAACTAATGTTTTTGTTGTTGATTTTTTTTTTTAATGGGGCCAGGTGCCTCAAGAATAACATTACTATGTTGTCTGCTGAGGTGTGGTCTTTACTTTTCTACCTTTGTTTTTTAATGCAGTGTGCTAGATATCTCTGAAATTTTTTTCAAATGACTAAAGGACCTGGAAAAGCTGCTATCGATGCACAACATACTACTATTACTTATCTCTTTATGTAAATATCTATCTACCTGGATATACTGTATGAAGTTTTAGAAACATCAGCTGTACTATCGGCGTTGGAAACGTATTCCGGTTTACTGTGTTGAGTTGGCACTGTCCATAAATTAACAGCCATACTGATCTAGAAACATTCATTTTTCCCATTTTTAAAGGGTTGGTACGCTGTACTAAACATGCCAGGTCTTGTCTACATGGGTCTACATTACAAGATTACAGAAACTAATATTTTTTAAATAATGAAAACTTGTAATGTAAAACTATATTCAACAACCAAGAATCCACGATGCTTCATTAACTGTTCAAAATTGCTTGTAAACTAACCTACAGACTTTAAGACCCACGAAGGAAATCCTGTGTCCCTGGCAGCAGATTCTCAGGGCAAAGAATAGGGTTTGAATAATTTCTATCTTTTTCTCTCCATTTTTCAATACTGTTTGGATTTACAAACACACGAACAGTACCCATATATTTGCTATTCAGCTGACAGTGTTCCTGTTCTTGAAGTGTTTGTCCAACCATTTGAGCTTTGGGGGGAATAGTATCAAGGTTCAGCTGACAACGAGGACAAACTTCAGACATCTTCCTGGTTTCTCAAATACTGTGTGTCTGAAGCACTCTTCTCTGTGAGTTACTCCTATATACACGCCTCTAACATGCATTTTACAACAGCAGCACAGATGCGCCCCGTTACCACAAAGCTATTAAACCAGCCTTGACACCCTATACCGAACCACTCCGAGTGTGGTCTTCTTCATTTCCTGGCTGACCATCACAGCCCAAGAATGACCTCCTGGGTTCTGTATCTAAATGTATTCACCATTGATAGTCTCCATCTGTCAGCTCCACACACAAAGACCTCAACTCATTGGACAAAGAAACAGTGCTCTTCTCGAAGGCTGGGTGAGTCTGAAAGTAGACAGCCTGTACGAATTAATAACCCGTGCTTTCTTATCATTCTTCTCTTTCAATCTAAGGGAAAATGAGAGCATTGCCTGATAAACAAAAGCTAAGTGTCTCCTTTCAGAGTCCATCAAGAGCAATGTGTGTCCTTCACTGGGGTGCTAGCCTGGTTCCTATAGTGCTGGGCTGCAATTCTGGCCAGCTTCAGGCTGGCCTCTGAAACCTTGCATCCATGCACGTGTGCCCTGAAGAATCAGCCAACTGTGAGAAGGGCAGAGAGAACACAGAGGGCCTGATGACTGGCAAGTGGCCCACTCTGGGTGCTATTTATCTGAATTACTGAAGTGTGATGAAATTTACTCATGCCGGGCTGAAGCACGGAGTTCACCATGCTGAGAATAAGCTTTGTGCTTTCAATCCTGCTCAGAGATGGCAAGGTGGAGGCTAAGAGAAACAGAGAACTATTATGGCTATACACGGTCCTTCTAGCTCCTAGGTGCGGCATCAATCCAGCAAAAATGGGGGTTCCTGAGGACAGTGATAGCTGGTGCCCAAGATGCAAACCATTCCATACGCTTGAGGCTTAAAAGCATGGGGTTAATCTGATTCAACTGACTCTGGCCTTAATGACTTGATATAAATACTTTTTCTTTTTCCTTTTTTCTTTCTTTGTTGTTGTTTTTGTTGTTGTTGTTGTTGTTTTGAGATAGGGTATTACTTTGTAGCCTAGGATCTTCTGAACTAAGGGGCACAGGCTCCTCTGCTTTGTCTTTCTTTCTGAAAGGTATGTTGGCATATGATAATAACCCCAAGGTGTGAGTGCAAGGTTACCTTTCCACTGGAAGTGACGGATCTTTGTAATCGTGTTTGACTGATGTCAGTACCATTCATTTACAAGATGCTGGTGGACCTCTAACCCGCACTGTCTGATTCCCAGCCTGCCGACATGGAGTCCTGGCTGTAGGCTGCCTCGGGGGTCTGGCTCTGTCTCAGGCATGGGACCTGACCCCAAGCCCTGCTGCTGCGCCACCGCTGACTAGCTTCCTCTGATGCTGCTGGCATGTGCCTGCTCTACAAGAACTGTCTACTCGTGAGCTGCAGCCATTTCCTAAGGGATAAAACAGCAAATAAACAGCAGAGACCATGAACTCAAGCTGTCAGGCTGCTGGGGTTTTGTTTTGTTTTTACAAACTGTGGCATTTCTGTAGTTCTGATTTACAAGTATCACTTGACCCTTACTTTCCTCTTTTCCCATTCCTTTAACTGCCTAACTCAGTCCCACAGACATCCCCATAGTAGCCCACCACACCCCGTCAGACACTGGCTCTCGTGTTCACTCAGTCCCACGGATATCACCAGAGCAGCCCACCACACCCCACTCGGACCCCAGGTCTAGGGTTCACTCCGTCCCATGGGCATCTCCATAGTAGCCCACCACACCCTGCTCAGACCTGGCTCTAGGGTTCACTCAGTCCCATGGACATCCCCATTGGAGCCCACCACACTCTGCTCGGACCCAGCTCTAGGGTTCATCAAGCTTCAAAAATGTATTGAAGTTCACCAGCAACCAACCTCTGACCTTTAAGACTAAATGACTTCCCTCACCAGCTTGACGGAGGCCCCGAAACCGAGAGCAAGTCAAGTGTTCCTTCTTCTCTCTTGCCGCCTGAGTCCCCTCCACCCAGCCTTGCCTCAGCAATCCTGAAGAGAAGTAAAATGAATCTTCCCAAGGAGCCGGTAAAATCCAGTACCCTCCATAAACACGGGGTATCTGTATGGACACAGCCACCTCACTTCTTTTTTTATTGTTCATGTCATTTGAACTCTTATTCCAACGTACAATCTGGACTCAGAGTCTCCAACTAGATCACCAACTGTTGTCTCGTGACAGCGCCTGATCCTAAAAATTCCTTCCTCTCCACCCACCTCTAAAGCACAGCTCTTGACCCACTTTCCCCAGGACCTTCTCGATAGTAAACAGAGCTCCACGGTGCGGTAAGCCTGAAGCAGATTTCAGTTACACACATACACGCGCATGCACCCCTTTATCATAGCAAACAGAGCTTTACTTGCTATAAGCCTGAGACAGATTTCAGTTACATACATACACACATGTGCACACACACACACCCCTTCACCATAGCAAACAGCTTCACCATGCAGTAAACCCAAGGCAGATTTCAGTCACACACATCCACATGCATGCACGTGCAACACACATGCACACACACACACCCCAGAGGCCTTTGTAGATCCAGTTTCCTGTTTCTTCATTGTCAAATTTGTGTTGACTTATTTTTCAAGTTTGTGCAAGTAAGGGGGTTGCATGAACAATGATTCCATTGCACTCCTGGTAACAGCCCCACCTCCCTACTTTCTTAAATACCCAAACAAAATTTTAAAATAGTTCCACATGCTTACCCTTGGTGTCTCCTCCAGAGGGCCTGGCGATGAGAGCTTTTAAGACTACTTAAAAGCCTCATTTCAACGCAGGAGTAAGAAACGCATCCACGTCTAACAAAAACAGCTTACGGATCAACTAAACACCCAAGTTACTTTCTTCAGCTCATAAACCCAAGAATACTGCATGACCATGACAGGCTGGGAAAGCATCCCCAGCTACCAGAGGATAGATGCTTTCTTTGGTTTCTTCTTTTATCAGAGCTATTAACAGCAGCAGGACACTAAATGAAAACCTCAGCAATAGACTCCCATTGTATCTGACAAGGCTCACTTCATGAACCTCAGCTATTGCCTACTGAAGGGACCTTGTTTTACCAAAGCCCTGTTTATACAACCAACCACTGTGCACTTACACTCCCTTTAAAGATAGATGATACTTTTATGAAAAATGAATTGTATACAAAAGACTTATCTGTTTTGGCAAGATGCCAAAACATAAACTCATTTAAAATATGCAACACTAAACCACCAGATACCAATATTCCTTACAACCAAAAGAGGCAGCATGCGAACTTCTCTTTTGAATAGTAGGGTGGTTACAATCCGCTATTGGCTCCTCATTAAGATGAGGAAGACAAAATTAATTCAAAATGATTAGGAAATGGCCTGAGAAGCAGATTACCTGTAACTTATACTATACTAATATGTTGACTATGGAGCTTAGAATATTGAAATTTAGATTGTTATATAAATTTTATATGCATAGCTAAATGGTCTAACTGAAGGGACACCACCACCGCATTCCCTCGCTGACTTGCTGAATATACACCAGCAGGTACTTTGACAGAGGGAGATAGGCAACGACAATGCTTCAGACAGTTCACAGTCCATGCAAAACAGACACACGATCATAAATGCGGCAACATGGTAAGTACTATAATTATTAAAATGCCATGCCGAGAAATAGCAACACTTGAGTAGCTGGTAGAGCACAAAGTACACGAGGTAGTGACTGATTTATGCCAGCAGGGTCATCGCTAATTTAGAACAGTTCCGCAACATGACGCTGCTTATGCTAACCTACAATACCATGGGGGAAAGGATTCAGAAGAGAAAATACCTCCAGGGGTTAATCATGGTGGACTCTGAAAAAGGGGGTGGGAAGGTGGTTTTAAGTTTATTTTATGGACATGAGTATTTTGTCTGTATGTGTGTCTGTGCACTGTGAGCTTGCCCAGTCCTTATGGAGGCCAGAAGAGGGTGATGAGTTCTTTGAAACTGAGTTACAGGCAGTGTTGAGCTGCCCTGTGGGTTCTGAGAACTGCATCCAGGTCCTGTGCAGGGGCAAAAGGCTCTCTTAACTGCTAAGTCATCTCTTCAGCCACAAAAGGTGGGTTTTTTTTTTTTTAACCCCATATACTGCTATATTATCTGATTTTAAAAATGACTTTTTGGTGTAACACTTGTTTTTTTTTTTTTTTTTTTTTTTTTTTTTTTGGTTTTTCGAGACAGGGTTTCTCTGTGGCTTTGGAGCCTGTCCTGGAACTAGCTCTTGTAGACCAGGCTGGTCTCGAACTCACAGAGATCCACCTGCCTCTGCCTCCCAAGTGCTGGGATTAAAGGCGTGCGCCACCACCGCCCGGCTGGTGTAACACTTGTAAAAAGACAAAAATAAATAATCACTGAAGCAGACAGGAGGCAGCAAAGCAGATGGAAGAGGTTGCAAAGGAGGAGTCACGGAAGCCCAAAGAGGCGGGCCCTAAGCATGGGAGCAGACCAACCACACGGCAGCCCAACTCCCTGACTGTGAGAGCCGATCTGGAACGTGGCTGTACCAATGTGACAGGGTGAGAAAACAGGATGTGGGGAATGAGCTGCAGAAGGTCACAGGCCACAGGACAGGTGACATGCTGGAGCAAGGTGAATTGGGAACAAGTGAAACTAGCCACTGTTTCTGTCGTGTCCATTCCAAAACTCTAATCGCAATGTGTTTGTGAAGGTCAAACAATACCTGTGGCCAGAGGGCACAGCTATAGGTACTAAATGGAATGAGACAGCCCAGGAAACACCTATGGCAGGCAACCAAGAGGCTGGCTCCAAGAGAGCAAAATGCCCCATTTTAAAAGAGACCATAAATATATTTCGTTTGTTTGTTTATGGTTTTTCAAGACAGGGTTTCTTTGTGTAACAGTTCTGGTTGTCCTGGAACTCACTTTGCAGCCCAGGCCGGCCTCAAACTTGTGATCCTCCTGCCTCCACCTCCTTCAGCAAATCCTACCGGCATGCACCACCACAAGCGATTTTTTTTTAAATATGAGATATCTTGATTTTTAAATGATGGCTCAATTTAAAAAACAAAACAAAAACAATCAATCAAACACAAATGACAAAATTAAAGACGCACACCTTTAATCCCAGAACTCAGGAGGCAGAGATGGGGCAGATCTCTTCTGAGTTCAAGGCCAGCCTGGTCTACGAGTGAATTCCAGGACAGCCAGGGCTACACAGAGAAGTTCTGTCTCTAAAAGCAAGCAAAAAACTCAAACAACAACAACAAAACAAATACAAAAACAAGAAAAAAAATAATAGCCAAATGAATGTGTCAGTGTGCTTCCTCAGTAGTGAGACTTCCTAAAGGCTTGGGGCTGAGGAGAAAATAACAGATTAAAACATATGTTATTCCCCCCTCTTACTTTTTTAGGAAAGAAAACTTTGTACACAGCTCTTCCATACCTTTAGAAGCAATACTTGAATTAGAAAGTTTCCTCGTCTTCCTTTCAGGATTCAGGGCTCACAGCTCTGACCTCTTACATCATGCTAACATAGCAGACAGCTGAGGTCTGGAGTAAGCGCTAAAGTATGTGTCTGGGTGGGACTCACAATTAACCGGCAATTTTTTTTTTTAAAAAAAGGAAAACATAAGTAAGGGCAGAAAAATCCCACAAAAAATATCTGAACCTTCAAGCTGACTTTCAGTTTATCAAATTTCCTCAGGAAACAACTTCCCATTTGTAGCTGACTAATCCGACAACACGCCCAACAATTTCATTAGAATGCTATTTATAATCAGCTCAGTGTATCACTGTGCCACAGGACCTGAGAGCAAGCACATGACGTCATTGCAGGTCACTGGGAAGTACACAGCACTGGTAACTGGAAAAGGGCTTTAGCGGGATTGCATCTGTACAAAGTGAGACTCCTGTGTATGTGGTCTTTAAAATCTTCACTGCGAGTCCTGGAAAATGGAAAGGCATCTGTCTGAAGGTGTGTGTTTAGCAGTGGCTCCTGAGCATCACTGGATGAGCTGTCGCCACAGGTCTTCACTAGACTTCCCTTGGGTCTTCGGGGTGAGTTAGGGGGCAAATTTGATGATAGTAAATGAGTGGCCCTACTTGCAAATGACCTTTCTGCCAGGGCAGCAAACACACTCTCAGACACGTGGAAGAGCTCCTCTCAGTACGCCAGGCTGAACTACTACTGGAGTCCCCAAGAGAGCCAACCAGGCAGGCACCCTTGAAGAGAGCAGAGAGGCTGGCTGTCTAGTGAACGCTGGGGACATGGCAGCCTGACGCCCTACCCTTGCCGTGCGCCATGCATTCCTGCCTCTCCCTGTCTTCAACTCGCACCCAGTCCTGCTCTGGCTTATCCCCCTGCCTCAGCTGCTTCATCTTACTTGCTTTCCTCAGCACTCCGGGTTTTCCTTGGTATCTGTTTCGGTTTTCATTTAGCCATTTTCTTCTCCAGATGCTTCCCTTCTCCCATCTGGTCTTCCTTTCCCACCACATTCCCCGCCCAGTGAACGGCAGTTCTCGGCCAAGGTGTTGCTACCAAATGCGTTCCAGTGAAGGTTCACTTGAGAATTCTTCCCCATCGTGACCACTAATTCACACAGTTAACCAATGTGTTTGTGGGAAACCATCTTTCCTCACGTACTTGTGAGGAAGAACTGCCCGTACTCCGTGCACTGCAAACATTGCCTAGCTGTCCGGACCTACCACACACTTGTTGGGGTTAGAAGGACAGAAGGAGCCCATCACCTCTGATATACTGGAACAGGGCTCCAGTTTGCTAGGATCTCTTTGAAGTGAATTTTCAAACAAGACCAACAATCTACTTCCTAAGGCTTTGCCTGTAGAGTTTTGTTGTTGTTGCTGTTGTTTTCTTTTTTCTTTTTTCTTTATTTATTTATTAAAGATTTCTGCCTCCTCCCCACCACCACCTCCCATTTCCCTCCCCCAATCAAGTCCCCCTCCCTTGTCAGCCCTAAGAGCAATCAGGGTTCCCTGCCCTGTGGGAAGTCCAAAGACCATCCACCTCCATCCTGGTCTAGTAAGGTGAGCATCCAAACTGCCTAGGCTCCCACAAAGCCAGTACGTGCAGTAGGATCAAAAATCCATTGCCATTGTTGTTTTCAATTTACGTGTTATGCTTCCAAGATGGCTGCTTAGAATATATTTAACTGCTTCAAGGCTAGGAGCACACAGGATTTTGATCTGGCAATTGATATACTATGAAGTATCAAAGGTTTGTGTCTTTTAGCGGTCACATCATATAGAAGAAAGAAAAATGATTTTGTAATTAGAGATCTGGGCTCCAGCGCCAGCATTTCTCTACCACACAGTAGTGGCCAGGTACTTCGTGCCAATAACTGGAGCTATCAAGAGCTGCCACACAGCGTTTCCGTGAGGATTGCATCCTAGAGGTGACAAAGAAGGAAGCCCAAGAGCACAGCCCTCAGCAGCTGGAAGGAAATGTGTGCTGCACAGTGTGAATTCTGGAGCTTTCCCCTGCCCACCCTTTGGGAAGATCCTTCCTAATCTTCGCTGTTTTGTGACATAGACTCAGAGAAGTGGTAGGAAAGTGAGCCATGGTTAGGAAAGTTTGGGGGACACAAACGTAAGAGTTGGAATGTGTAGGTAAAGCGGGAGGAACCAAGAGAGACTTGACCTGCTGTAGATTCTGTATCCTACTACGGCACTGAGAAATCCAGTAAACAATTGGTTGTTCTGAATCCCTAGACTATATAGCACTTTTATACTTATTAATAAAATGATACGGAAGGGCGGAAGTGAGTATTCTGTCCATTTTTAAAAATTAACCAGATATTGTGGGGTGGAAGTGATCCACAGGCAAAAAGAAAGGGGGGGTGAACTCTGTCTCCCAGTCTGGTGGGAGGACCTGGGGAGGCGTAGGAAGGTGGCCTCCAGCAGCTGGAGGCTGGAGGCCAGGCCCAGTTCCCACCCTGACTCACTGGCTCTGGTGAGTCATGAGCATCTCTGTTTCAGTTTCTTCCTTGATCACAGGACAGGAGGACTGCATCATCATAGCACCCATGTTGGCCTTTAAAAACTGGCTTGGAAAAATGCCAAGAGCCAAGTCCTCCCTGCTTCGGCTTCTACCACAGCTTAGGCAGTAATATGCATATGTGTGCATGGATTTATACATCTAGATGTATTGGCACATGCGAGAACACACACATACACACATAAACACACTTGGAGGTAATCCTACACACAGCTTTCTAAAAATCACCTGATTTGACATGATACCATCTATGCCCAAACAACCCTGAATCTAAAGTAGATTTTTTTCCTGAAAACCCCAAAGGAAAGGCTAATAGCCTCCCCATGCGCCTATGTGTACTACATGCCTGCATGAACCACACAGCTGTGTGTACCATACACCTGCATGCCCCATACACCTGCGTGCCCCATACACCTGCGTGCCCCATATACCTGCGTGTCCCATACACCTGCGTGTCCCATACACCTATGTGCACCATACACCTGCATGTACCATACACCTGCATGTACCATACACCTACCTGTGTGCCCCATATACCTCTGCGTGTACCATACACCTGTGTGTACCATACACCTGTGTGTACCATACACCTGCGTGCCCCATATACCTCTGCGTGTACCAAACACCTGCGTGCCCCATACACCTGCGTGCCCCATACACCTGTGTGTACCATACACCTGCGTGCCCCATACACCTGCGTGTACCATACACCTGCGTGCTCCATACACCTACCTGTGTGCCCCATATACCTCTGCATGTACCATACACCTGCATGCACCATACACCTGCATGCATTCTCCATTTCCCTTCCTGGGATACCTGACATTCGTGCAAGATAGATGACCTCCTTACCCAGCCTTATCCCCTGCCTCACCCATCTCCCTTCTTCCCCATCTAGGCTAAGTTCACTTATTTACTCTGCACACCCAGAACAGCACCTTGCTCATACCAGCCACTTTGGTAAAAGTCACAAACTTGTGACAACAGAAGAGGCCTCTTAGGGCTGTCCAGGGATGAGAAAACAGGCTCGTGGAAGATCCTCACTGGAGTCTACACTTTGCACCTTGCACTTTGCCTCGATGTTTCCATAGACACCTCTGATCCTGTGGCAACAGAGAACCTGGATGTGTGGGGCCACTGAAACAGCCAGCTCTGAACTCACTTGAAGCAAAGGAGTCCTAGAATAAACCCTAGCCTTTATTTATGGAACAGCGAAGCCCAAAGAATAATGATAGCTCTGTGTAAGTGGCAGCTTTCACCTAAAGATCTCAGGACTTTTGAGGGTGATGTGGGATTTCCGTCTGTGTGCTATGATTATCATTGATTAATAAAGAACTGCTTTGAGCCTATGGCAGGGAAGAAAAGAACTAGGTGGGGAAAACTAAACTGAATGCTGGGAAAAAGGAGGAGGAGTCAGAGAGAAGCCATGGAGCCAATCGACACTTGGAACTTTACCCTGTAAGCCACAGCCACGTGGCAATACACAGATTAATGGATATGGGTTAAACTAATATGTAAGAGTTAGTCAATAAGAAGCTAGAGCTAATGGGCCAAGCAGTGGTTTAATTAATACAGCTTCTGTGTTGAATACTTCAGGGCTAAGCGGCCAGGAACCAACAAGTGGCCTCCTTACTACTACAAGAGGCCCTCACTCCATACTGTGAGGTAAGGTGTCATTATCTGTTCTTGGTCACGTGGGTTAAGAACCTGGGTGCTCCTTGACCTCACTGCAGGCTGATCTGAAGACACTCTGGGGCCACGAGTCCTCCTCATAGTTCTCCCCGTCCTTATCAACACCAAAAGCAGCTCTACAGAGTGGTTACAGCGACAGGAATTTATCTTCTCTTAGGTGCCCCTACAACTGCAGCAGCCCATGCCGATTTAGGGTGCAGAGAAATGACAGCACTCGGCGCTGGGTTGTACCCTCTCTCCTGTCAGATCAACAGAGCCTGGGATTTCGTGAGCTTGTCCTCGAGAAAGGACAACCACAGGCACATTTGACCTGGAGGCTTGGCCTACCCACACAATTACAGCGTTCCCAATCATTCCCCGGTTATTGAAGACCTACACTGCAGGCCGATTAGAGGGAGGTACGAAGGCAAGCCCTGCAGAGGAGTCCATGAGACCCGGCCAGACAACATTCTTCCTTCTTCGGGCTGATGAGGAAACGGTGGATCTGAAGCTGAGAGCTCACCACCAAGCTACCCAACCCCTGTTCTCACAGGCAGGGCGGCTCATCCTCTTTCACAACCCTGACTGAGATGGTAACAGGCTAAATGGTAGAGACCAAGTGAAAGAAAGCAGTCCCACAAGGTTCACCTTTCCCCATGCCGAGCCCACAGCCCTGCTCTCTCTTGTCATAGCCGGCATTCTGTGAGGTCCTCTGTGCTACAGTCTCTGGGACTATTCGCAGATCTTCTACTCAAGCCAGGAGCATCATGACCCAGCTCCTTAGCCGGTCTCCTCAGGCGCTGGGCCCTTGGAATGGGTGGGGATTTTTACTAAGCTTGAGATGACCCAAGGTTTTTTGAGACACCTTCTGTCTATATCATGTGAAAAATAATTCTGTGACCAAGGGAATTTAAGAGACCTGTATATAAAACATGGTAGACAACTGTGGAGTCTCAAATATTTACAGTTAGTTACTACAGTGTCATGGTTTGAATACGAGATGTCTTCCAAAAGCTCCTGCATTGAACGCCCAGGCCCCAGCTGGTGGTGCTATTTTGTGAGGTTCTAGATCTAGCTGGAGGGGAAGCAGACAGCTGGGTGCACATTCCTGTCCCCTCCTTTATCTCTCTGGGTCCTGGGCATTGTTGCTGTGAGGTGTTTGCAAATACTATACGATCCACTTAAACGAGGTACCTAGAATCAGAAAGCAGAATGTCTGCCGTGGAGGGCTGGGGGAAGGTGACGAACCGGAAGCTGCTGCTTTGGAGGAAGTCGGTTTCAGCTTTGCAAGGTGAAACGTCATGGCCGCCGAGTACCACGAATATACCGAGCAACACTTGGCACACCCTGCAGTTTTCTGTCATGTGTATTTCTCCTCAAACACACGAGATGGTGTTCTTTCAGCACAAGCTTTTCAGAGCCCTTAAGTGCTATGCGCACTAGGAATCCTGAAGAGCGGCAACACATCATCTTATCCTGCTGCACAATCCATTTTACACAGACTGCCTCCTGGGTCTGTGTGCTTCAGAACTCGCCACAGGCAGAAGAACTGAAGAACAAACTACTAGAAAATATCAACTGCACCACTCTCTTGCTGATGGCCTGGGACAAGCACAACTTTTGGCCTTCAATCCCTATCCTGATAGACAAGAACAAGGCCTGTGTGACTCTTTTAATGGTAAAATCTAGCTTTTCTTTTTACAAAAAAAAAGTGTGTACACAAAAGAACCTGAAGTATACATAGGCTCTTCAGGATTAAGCTGACGACTGGAGGCAGAGGCAAGTCCCTCCACAAACACCCCATCTTCTAAGCAGTCAGATACCAATAAACACTGCAATAGAAGGGGAAAGAACCACGGCCTGGGTGTGCATTAAAACAAAAGGGGAAACCAGGAGTCAGAAAATCATGGCTAAGAAGCTGACTTTACTGCTGTCTGACCTTGGACAAGTCATTTGGCCACTGGCTTGAGGCTTGCTTAGCTGTCAGAATGAAGTGGTCGGAGATGATCCCGAAGGTTTCTCCCAGCTGTATAAATCTATGAAATATTGAGACAGACAAGCTTTGGGAACTTGTTCAACCCCCTCCTTAGATATTTAGGGGTAGACCCTGTGCTCGGCTGGGTCCTGAGAGGAGGAACAAACTGGAGTCTCTATACTCTCTGGTTAGCCAGGAGGGAGTCACCGCTTCAGCATCCAGAGGATGCTGCCCATGCAGGGCAGCCAGGGGCTTATCTTTTGATTCTCTTGGTATCCCTCCTCTCAGATTTCTACAAGTGTTCCAGAACTGTATTGATCCACCAACCCAATGGAGTCAAGTGGACAACAGCATGGGATAGCTGCTGAGTGGGCAGAGCTGAAGACCTCCAAAGGTCAAGGATGCTTGGACCATCTCCTGCAGAGCTCAAGGGCTTCTAACGACACAAAGTGTCAGGTACCCAAGCACTGCGGGTTGGCAGCCTGGCAACCTGCCTGAAGATCCTCTTAGGTGGGCAGTGTAGCAGCAGCGCATAGAGACGGGGATAAGAGTTCCTGGGAAACTGGCTGGTGGGAAGGGGAAAGCTCTGCATCTGCTGTGGACAGTGACAGAGACCCAGCGAGATGACAAGGAGGTGGGAAGCAAGACAACACACACAAGAAAGACTTGGCTGGCAATGCATAACTGGATGAGGGCTGTGAACAGGTGTTCAGGGATGGGAGTCCAGGTACCAGGAGACTGGGACAGGACAGGAGCTGAAGGGCAGCACAAGGCAGCACTGGCAGCATAGGGGGCAGAAGTGACAGAGCTGTCAAAGCAGCACAGCACAAGAGGTCATCAGGCATTTCTGTCCAGAGACTGGGCAGAGGGGGAAGTTCATGACTGTCCAGCAAGATTGAGGAAGTAATACAGTATTCTGGAAATCAGTGGTAGTGGAAACGAATCTGCTTCTGTCATATTAAAACTGGAAATTAAGATAATTGGGTAAAAGTGTCCAACTTGTTGGCAGGCAGGCTTCTGGGAAAAGAGGTGATGGGGCACTCAGCACAGATTTGTACAGTGTGCTCTTCTAGAATGGATTTCTATCTTCTGCTCTTGAATGGGCACTTAGGGGGTCCAGGTACTTTTGCGAAGAGGTATTTGACATTTGTGTTTGGACGTTTTCTCTTCTATTTGTTTGGAAAATCTGCTTTGTTACAATATAGTAAGATTAATGTGCTAAGCTGGTCATGGTGGTACATGCATTTAGTCTCAGTACTCAGGAGGCAGAGACAGGCAGATCTCTTGAGTTCAAGGCCAGCCTGGCCTACAGAGGGAGTTCCAACCAGGGCTATGCAGAGAAACCCTGTCTTGAAAAACAAAACATAAAACAAACAAACAAAAAGCCGTACTAAAACTACTTATCACCAAACTTAAGAACCATGGGTGAGCTTGATACCTGCTGTCTTATCAAAGACAGTTGGCATTGTCAAATATTTAATTCAGAAATTTTAAAATTAAAATGTTAAAAATCATACTTTTTTGGATAGGGTCTTGCTATGTTGTCTAAACTGCCCTTAAAGTTGAGATCCTTGCTTAGCCTCCACAGTGATGGGATTACAGGTATATACCACCATGCCCCATGCCATCTTTTAAAAAAGCATATTTAAAACCTTTCAAGTATAGGGTCCTTGTAAACGCCAGTATGCATGGCCTTTCCACACCTGGGTCTGCCAATATTTACAGCTAGGCCAAAGACTCTGCAAGGAACAGTCCCTGGAGTTACTTCTAACAGGCACAGTCTTTTAGTGCCCAAACATGATGCGATCAAGTAGACTGTGCAGTGATGATAGACGTGACATGCCTGTTACTATAAATACATATAACAGTCTCCCAACCCACTTAATTACTTCTCGTGTAAAGCTGTGCAATTAACAAAACTGTCTGAATTCTGAAAATGGGAAAAGCCCTCCTGTCTCTCTTCGGTAGTTTTACAATCCTAACAATAGACTTAACGAAACCTTTTAAAAAGAGAGACAATTATATCAATGATGGAGGCATGTAAAAATTCATCACAGAGATCCTCATGCTGTCTGACAGGTTGAATGCGTCATCGTACCCTAGAGGGGAGGAAGAATAAAAAGCAATCACAACTTTCTGAGGGAATACTATGGGCCCAAGATGTGCCTGTCTCCATTAGTCACCGGGGACTATGACCCGCACCAGAAGCTGGAGAGAGATGTGTGCAGTCTATCAGGTAATTGGGAGACGGCCAGAGGAAGACTGCCTGTGAACATGAGCCGATGCTACATATCCATTTCCTGAGGAATGCAATCATCACGCAGTTGATACAACATTTCCCCCCAGAAAACACAACAACCCAAAGTCTACTTCCTTGGAGAGCTGCCTGGGGCTGCTAGAATCCGCTGCATCTGAGAGTCTCAGGGACTGTGCCAACTGACTGGTCTGTATGCAGCTCCTATCCCTACACCCTGGTTGGCCTCATACTAATCCGGGCTGGTGTAGGGCCATGAAAACTGGGATGTGAGGAACTGTGGCCTTGGACATGAAGATGCTATTCCCACCGACCCATCTGGAGAAGACACAGGCCTGCCTCAGAGCCTGGAACTGGAAGTGACCAGAACTCATTGTTGTTCACCTCCTGTAACTTTAATTAGTTGTATATCTCAAGATGCTGACACTTTAAAAGAAATGCATGACGAAATTACTGAGGGCTCTTAGCAACTGACTGTCTTTCATGTGATCCTGAAACTGTGGCGAAGCATGCCCAGTAATGTAACATGAGGGCCTGCTTGTTGGGGTTTCTGTCCTGCCTAGTTCCCATAGTTGTTAGGTCCCAAAGAAAATCACACAGAGGTCTAGTTTATAAGTTATAAACTGATTGGTTCATTAGCTCAGGCTTCTTATTAACTCTTATAACTTATATTAATCCATTATTCTTAACGGTACCTTTTTTGGTAGGGCAGGTCACATCTTCCTTCTTGTGTGTCTGGGCAGGACTGGGGAGGAATGGGCTTCCTCCTTCCCAGAATTCTTCTGTTCTCATTAACCCGCCTCTACTTCTTGTCTGGTTGTCCCGCATCTACTTCCTGCCTGCCTACTGGCCAATCAGCGTTTATTTAAAATATAATTGACAGAATATAGAATTGTCACACACCACAATAACTTGCCCCAAGTCAACCAGAGGCAGAGGAAGAGTCTGCCATTCTGGATGGGACATAAGCTAGAGACTTGGATGCTACTCTGAAAAAAGATCAAGAATGTACTTCTACCTCTTGCTTGTTCAGGGACTGAAGTCTGAAGAGATCTCAGATGCACCAAGTCTGGTCTAAACAGACAGAATAACTTAAGCCCATGTGAATATGAGTTTTATTGAACAGATAGATGCTAAAGGTGTTCCTGAAACCCAGGGCAAAATTATCCAGTGTTTCTAGTCAATCTATAGCTGCCTACTACTGTTCAGAAACCGGTTTTCCTCTCTGTCCTGAGTAAACTTACTCTGAAGTTCACGAAACACAGCATCTTAGTGAGCATCTCTGGTCCTGGTCCCAGCAGCTTGGTGGCCGCAGCAGCACTGTGGTCTGGAAAGCTCAGTTTAGCATCTCTGGGCTCACACTCAGCCCTGGGGACCTGTGCCAGTAGAGCCTTTTCTTCAAAGAATTTGACAGAACCAAGAACACAAGCCTGCTCAGCAAATGCATACTTCCTCCTCACCAAAAAGGAAGCGAACATAGATGCCCTCAAATTAATAAGCAAATTTCGGTCAAAATACACATATTTGAATATTTGAAATTTTCAGTTTTAGGAAGTTCAGTTGTTCAAATTTCCCCTCTTGTCATGTTTTAGTCACTGTTCTGTTGCTGTGAAGAGACACCATGATCAAGGCAACTCTTATAAAAGAAAACATTTAATTGCAGCTTGCTTACAGTTTCAGAGTTTAGCCCATTGCCATCACTGTGGGCAGCATGGTGGCATGCAAGCAGACATAGCAGTGGAGTAGCAGCTGAAAGCTAAATCCTGATCCATAGACAGAAAGAGAGACTCTGGACATGGTATGGGCTTTTGGAACCTCAGAGCCCACCCCCAGTGATGTGCTTCCTCTAACAAGGCCACACCTCCTAATCCTTTTAATCCTTTCAAATAGTGTCATTCTTTGAAGACTAAGTATGCAAATACATGAGCCTATGGGAGCTATTCTTATTCAAACCACCACAGCACAGAAGGCCAAGTATTCTTTCTTACTCATCAGTTGCTTCTCTAAAATTATCATCAGTTGTCAGTGCTAAAAAAGAAGTCCCAAGAGGGTGTAATCAGAGCTGGGCCACAACAGGACAGAATAGAAACCACACAATAAAAGGACATCACTCATGGCTTCTGGGTGTGGACCGGGTGAGGCTAGTTTTACCAGGGAAGGGGAACGAGGGAAGAACAGGAGCCAGAGTGGAGAGAAGGGGCACTGAAAGGCCAATTGGCCACAGCCTTGTGAATGGGGTAGATGAAATGTCTTTAGTTCCTGAGGCAGATGTGCCAAGCAAAGAAGTTTCTCCAAGGTCAACCAGCTGGTTAGGGAGAGAGAAGCAACTGGAATCCAGATTGCTTGCCCTTAAACTCATTCTTTTAATTAATTTTATTATAAAATTATATAACCACATTAGCAAACATAGAGGAGGAAATCCCATAATCTCAGACCCCAAAACAACAGCTAGTATTTCAGTGTGATTTCTGTAGTCTTTACCCTCATAGAAATTTTGTTTTCAAAGTTAAACTCATAGTCCACAAGTGATTTCCTACCCTGCTTCCTTCTTATTTAACAACCTAAACATCTGTCCAGCTTACTTAGTAATTTGGGCAATCAACATCTAAACTAAGACTTTTTCCTTTACTCCATGGAGCTTTACAGTTTACTTGATGCAACTTCAATTGTGGGACCTCAGGGTTCCTTCCCATTTTTTTTTTCGGTAATATACACGTTAGTTACAGAACACCATGGTGTTTCTTCAAATTGGAAATTTCAGCATCAAAAGTTTCAAACAGGCGATACTACTTGTCAATACATAATGAAAAGCCAGGATGTTTTTATCTTGACTATCCCAGCATCAGTGATCTCCTGGCCTGGAATCAAATACATCTGATGAGTGTTATTAATGAAGAGGGTCCAAAAATAACAAGTTAAAAAAAGCCGCCCTTCTCGGCCTCCAGAGGCCACGAGCTTTTAATGGTTCAATGCTCCACTTTCCATTTCAGTAATGGCAACAAAAGAAGTTGCCCATCCGCAGAACTACATTTGGATAAGTGGGAATTCTTTGAAAAGCAAACATACCCATCTGACTTAAAAACCAGGGTGGTCAGAATTTGCAGTCATTCAGCTCCCTAAGGACTGTGTCATAGTTCAGAGTAAACAGCTGTTTATCTGGTCAGAGACATCTTGCTTTAAGGGGATGTTTTGTTTTGTTTTCTCATCAGGTCCAGGTGAGTGAGCTGCCCCGACTTCATCAGGTAAACCTAGGATGTGGAAGAGCCTTGTGTAAGTGTGCTGGACGTGAGACACACAAAGCAGGCTGGCAGAGTGAGCTACTGCGATGTGACCGGAGGAAGGGAACTGATGAGAGGGTGGGGTGGGTAAGGGCACTTGCTGCAGACCTGACAATCTGAGTTCCATGCCTAGTTCCCATACGAGGAGAGAACTGGCCTATAACCTCTCCATGCGAATGCGCGCGCGCGCACACACACACACAATAAATAGTTTTTAAATTGAATAAATTCATCCAATTTATTTTCCTATTTACCAGTCACAAAAATCATATGATAACATAAATCATAACTACTAGTCGTAGGTGGTCTGTTACTTCTTCAAAATAGTTCCCACCATCCGTATCACATCATCTCCATTTGCCTCCAGTGAGCTTATTTCCACCAATCATAGAGACCACACTGACCTGAAGCAAGAAGAGTAGGGGAGGCTGGGAAGCACACAAAGCTCGGCATCTAGAGACAAAGACTGGGGTAGAGTGCCAGGCGGCTCCAGGGGGAACCCTGAGTGCCACAGGAAGTGGGAAGAGTGTAGAGCACCAGGTGGAGGAGGAGGGCAGGGAAGGGAGGCTGCTGGGGAAAAGCTCCTGAGCTGGATGGTTCCTGCGCGTGAGTGAACCACACTGTCAAGTGTGACGAGTCAGGAGACAGGCTGACAGGAAAAGAAGCAGAAATCTGCCGTGAGCTGTGTCAAACCTGAACCGAACGAATGGGTGTTTGTGGGTTGAACAAGGGTAAGGACAATCACCTAAAACCTTACGAAAACAGGTGCGAGGTCCTCACTGAATTGGGTTTTACCTTCCGGAGACAAAGTGAGAAAAAGTTACATTTCCTACAGGTAACAAATCCCTTTTCCTGACAACACATTTGGCTCTGCTGGGTTTGAAATGATTGTTTCTCAAGCTTTTTACTTCCTGACTCTGATACAGTAAGATCTACAAACACAGGCACCTAATTATATTTTTACCTTGGCCACTATAAAAACAGAGTAATGAGAAGTCACTACACTAGCTAGTAGCCAATATTAATTAGATACAGGAACTATAGTAAAATATTCTGGGTTTTTGTTCTAGTGGTTGATGGGCTCTGACATTTGACCCGTGAGGCCTCCTGGACTAACAGCTCATAGTGGGCCACCACCGCCACTGCCAAGTCGCCTGCCATACCCTAGGGCTATTCAAATCTTTTCCCATCATCAAATTTGCTTTCACTTGTTCTTCCTTAAGCAACACTTGAATGCACATCCAGCTCTTTCCTAAAGGGGAAAATGTGCTTCTCCCATCTGATAACAGCCTAATCGGCAAGATGGAAGTTAATTAATTTTCAGATTATTCTCTCGCCAGTCTAGAAGGTCTACTTTTCATAATATTCCTCTAAAGATGAACAAAATCAGCCCCAGACAAAGGTTCTGTTTGCTTGTTTTTAATTAATGCAACACTGAATCTTGACAGGGAGCAACCGAAGAAAAGCAGGCAGAAAGGAAGACTCTCTCTGCCTGCTATACAGATCTACCATCAAAGCTGGAAGTCAGTCAACCCCTGGGCAAGGCTCTGCCCAATGACAGGGGAAGGGGGGCCATCGCTGGCCCCGCTCCCACCTGGGGCTCCCTTACTGGCAGTTCAAACTCCGTCTTTGGACACTCAGCACAGCCTCTGTGGTCACCGGACAGCATTGCACGGTGTCAGTGCTGAGGTCAGGCCTTACTTGGGGCCCTACCTACGCAGTCTTTCCACTGCTTCGACCACCGCAAGCGCAACTCTGAGGCCTCCTCAACTGTTTCAACTCTTATTCGGAGGACGATGCAGATGGGCAAACCGTCGATCCATCCCTGTTAACGACTGCACACACAGATCCTCACTTCTTCCCTTCCACTTTACATTCTGACTACATTCAATACCGAGTGCACACTGCACAAGACACCCTCCCAGAAGCAGCCATATTCACCTGGTAGGTGACTCCAGACTACACAGACCATAAGGGCAGGTCTTAAGGAGAGCTGAGGGCTTCGAAGAAATACTGGGAGATGGGGGTGATATTTGGTAAAGCAGGAAGACCTACCTGTCTTTGACCTCCAGGACCCACATGAAAATGCCAGATGTGTTAGTACTCTTGCAATCCCAGCACTGGGGAGGCAGAGACAAAGGCTCCTGGGGCTTCCTGGTCATTCAATCTGGCCTAAGGGGCAAACTTCAGATCAGTGAGACTTTATCTTAAAGGAGGTGGACAGGATTTCTGAGGATGATGTCCGAAGCTGTTGAGCTGTTGGCTGGCCCTCCATGTGTTTCTCTCCCTCACTCTCTCCTTGCTACATCTGAGCAGAGAATTCCAGCTCCTCCTTTAAAAAAACAAACCCTCACCACCTCTCCTGGCTGGTTTTATGTCAGCTAGAGAGGGTGAGCTTCAACTGAGAAAATGCCTCTATGAGATCAGGCTGTAGGCAAGCTTGCAAGGCATTTTCTTAATTAGTGATTGATAGGGAAAGACCCAGCCAATGTGGTGGGGCCATCCCTGGGCTGGTGGTCCTGGGTTCTATAAGAAAGCAGGCTGAGCAAACCACAAGGAGCAAGCCAGTAAGCAGTGCCACTCCATGGCCTTTGTCTCAGTCCCTGCCTCCAAGTTTCTGCCCTTTTTGAGTTCCTATCCTGACTTCCTTCAATGATGAACAGGGCTGTGGAGGTCTAAGCCCAATAAGCCATTTCCTCCCCAAGTTGCTTAGATCATGGTGTTTGGTCACAGTAACAGAAACTGTAATTAAGATGCCACCTACCTAACACTTGAATACGTGACAGGAAATAGGCTCCGAATTTAACACCATGACCCCAATGAAGGACCTCTCAGCACAGTGGCTAACCGAGAACCCTACCAAGTCTCCCTTCCCTTATCAGAGACACAAGACAGGGTATTGTCAAATAACTATTAGGTGCTATATCACAGGCATAGTAACCCTGGGTATCAGCAAAGGGGCAGTCACTCAGAGGCCTATCTAAGCATGATGGGAAATCCGGCCAACTGATGATTCAGCTTGGTGGACTGAAGAGAGACTAAATGATGACACCCAGGGCACCAGCATCCCAGGAGAGCAACATCTTAGGACAGCATTTTGCACATTGTTCCTCAGTCAACATTTTCATCAAGTTGTCCTTCAAGAACTCATGAATAATAAATACACAGCTGAAAAGAAGGGGGGTAGTAAACTAGAAAAAAGAACAGAGATTTCAAAATGTTTCAGGAAGTTAAAATAATAGCCAAAACTGATCCAAAAGATTCACACAAGCCCATGTGTTTAAAGAGCTAAATCTGCTTTTAACTTTAACAGTTTTCCTGCCTCGCACCCTGCAATCCGCTCGGCTAGACAACTCACCGTGTTCACCAGCTCTGCCAGCCACTCCCTCCCAGGATGTGAGAGGATATGGGCCAAGGACACTCAGAATGGCATCAATTGTGTGGCCGTGACATCAGACTGAGGCTTCCAAGCTCCTACCTTGGCCTTCTTTATTCAGTGGGTGGCTATACACTCTATGCATTGGCTTCATGCCTCCTGCCTCCTCTTGGCCCCATGATATACTCAGCCAGAGAATTCTGCGGCCAAGCATCTGTCTAGATAACACCTACTGAAGAGGCTCCCTCATGGCAAGCTTTACCACATTATTTGAACTGCCTCCTGTTCACTACCTGCTAGGACCATCCTCTGATTATGGCCCAACCCACTAACTGATTTCTTCTCTGGATTCTAAGCTGACCCCATCTGGCCACTGACCGGGAACCAGAATTTCTAACAGCAAGAAGAAAGGAATGCTGAAGAAGGATTGTCTTCCACTAGCAGGGCAAACTGGAGGTGCTACCTAGTGGTTAGTTAAGCAAGCATTCAGCTTGGCTCCCACTGGTCTAACATTTGCAGAAAGATGCAGGCGAGGAGATGGCAGAAGAACACACAAAGACAAAGGCAGAAACGACGCGGACAGGCCACAGCCAAAGGACACTGGACGCTACCAGAAGACGAATGGAGGTGGCATGAGCCTGCTGACAACCTTGATATTGGACTTCTGGTCTCTAAAACCATGAGAGAATAAATATGTTGTTCCAAGCTACCACATTTGCAGCAATTTGTAACAGCATTCACAACAAACAAAAAAGGTTTACTGCTTAAATAAAAATTGGCTGTGGGTCAAAAATGAGCACCAACGACCTTCTTTTAGGCACAATACTGACTTTGAATGCATGTTATGGCGAGGGCATAATCAGCCTCACAAACGCAGTCTAAGGGCATGACAATGGCATCTTTTAACCACCCCTCATATGAATTTTATTAATAATCATACCTTCACGTGCAATTTCTGCAGACAGTAAGTCTGTGCAAGGCAGACAACCAAATATGCCAGCTTCTACCATGTAGTCCTGGCTGCAGCAGAACAAATAATACGGTGATTCACAGCTCCTGGGGAAGGTATCCATGTTAAATTAAAAAAAAAAAAAAATCGAACCGAGCAGGTGAGGGCTTGTGACTCTCTGCTGTAACAAGGACAATATTTCTCTATTCTACATCTCACTCCATCTTCTGGAATGATGACTGATACTGAGGTGGGGAGATTAATAAAATAATCCCTCAGCAGCAGGAAGAGACGAGCACCCTGCAGGCTTCCTGTACCTACTTACCGCCCGCAGCAAGCTATCCCCCAAGTCACCTTTGTGCTGTTCCAGGGGACCACCAAACAGGACCGGGTCAGCTTTAAATGGGAAGTTTAGGGATTTCTCAGTGTTCCTAATTTAAAATATATATATCATTACTATTTTTATTACCACAAATAAGGGAGAAAATTCCTTTAAATTTAGTGAGGAGAAGATCAAAGATGAGCATAGCATTGCCAGTTAAATTGTGCAGCTGTCTTCTGCTCAGCTTCAGGGCATCCAGCAGAGGGAAAGAGAAGAGTGACCAGGGCTACGTAGAGCCTTGGGGTCTGGCCACTTCCTAGGTGACAGTCCTTGGGCAAATCACTTCTCTTCTGTTGAGCTTCATTTTCCTCAAAGGCAAAAACGGCATAACCAGGTATAACAACATTGGCCCATGCCAGAGGCTGACCCACTGGTGTGTGTAAATGAATGGATAAAACGTTCCTATCAGGGCTGACAACTGATCTCAAATTGCTCCTCTTTCCTTGAATTATAATGGGAACATTTGATTTGCAGCTCTTCTCTTCCGATTATCATCAATATCTGCCTGGGTTTATAATGTCTAGAAAGAGGGCCTGTTTATTATCTTGGAAAGTTTGTGCTGGCGGAGGGTATGTCTTTTCTTCTTAGACAGTAGCACTTTTACAAAGAGATTTATGGAAGAGAAAGTTGGTCGGCTATTAGGAGTGATGCATATAACTACTATGTTTGGCCCAGGACTAAAAAGAACTGTCTTTGCGTCTAAAACAGTACTCTATGCATGCTCCTTCATTCAAAACTTAGTCTCCTGGGGCTGGAGAGGTGGCTCAGAGGTTAAGAGCATTGCCTGCTCTTCCAAAGGTCCTGAGTTCAATTCCCAGCAACCACATGGTGGCTTACAACCATCTGTAATGGGGTCTGGTGCCCTCTTCTGGCCTGCAGGCAGACACACAGACAGAATATTGTATACATAATACATAAATAAATACATAAATAAATATTTTAAAAAAAAAAAAACTTAGTCTCCTTCTGCCCCCAACTCAAAGCCATTCTTCTTCCCTGAGCCCAGCAGGCAGGAGGGTGGGCTGTGTGAAATGCGACCTTCAGTAGCACACTGGGGTGGGATCTGTCCACAGCCCTACTGCGAGCAGAACGGGTCAACCCACCTGTGAGCGTGGGGTCAGAAGCAGGGAGAATGTAAGCAAGCCTGGCATCCTATAGTTCCCTGGGTCAGGTAGCCCTAAACACGTGCGTCAGAGAGCTAACGGACACGGTACACCCACACACGGGACCTTTCCTCTCCAAGCCCCACCAAGGGGCAGGCAGGACAAGCATGGGGTTGCTTCACTTCTGAAGAAGTGATAGCTTCTTCAAAAGGCTGGGGACTATGCTGGAGTTCCTCTTCCCTCTCCCACCTCCCTAAAGCAACCACTGCACACAGGGGCCTGGTACCCATTGGCACTGGAGGCTGACTTGTTAGCCTAAAACTAGCATTTGAAACCTCTGGATGGTCCACAGGAGCCCTGCTTAGTGTCAGAGCGCAAGAAATCCATTGCTCAAACCGAAGCAAGCCATGTTGACCTTTCACCCCTGGACCAGCTGTACAGCAATCACACATGCATGGCTTCAAACTAGCATGACTCCAGGTGCAGCCTCCACTTTCAAAAACTTAACTATTTGGAACTAGATTATTTCTTTTCCCACAGGACTAGTAGTTCCACTATAAAAACCCAGGCTTTGGTGGGGGGTTGTTTTGTTTTGTTTGTTTGTTTGTTTGTTTCATTTCCCTTGGGAGTTAAAATTAAAGCAAAAAAATATTGAAAAACAGAGCAGCCCTGGATGTGCAGATGAATGTGTTTCACCAGGATCAAGGGAAGCAACTCTCCAGGGGAACTTTCCTACGTACTTCGCTTTTGAAGGGCACTCTTGTTTTGGAAGGCCACGGTGCCTGTCAGGCAGCCGTCCTTGTGGTCTTGAGTGCAGCTTTCCAGCTGCGGTGAATGGCTGGAAGGACAGCACAGACTTCATGACCTTCCTAAGATACCAAAGTGGCAGGGGTAACACTGTCATAGAAGGTCATCCAGGGTACAAGGAACTCAACCTGCTACCTGGAAAGCAGCTATGATTGAACTAGGTGTTATTTTAATTAAATCCATTTAAATCAGGTTTTAAGTTACTAAATAGAATGAAATGATTTAATCAGCTTTTTATACAAAAGTGAGTTTTTCTTTCAAAATTCAGGGGCATGTAACTTCATTTTCAGAAGACACACTTTGTATACTTAAAGCAGTAAACGTACACAGTCCACTCAGGAGAGTATTCCCGGATGGCCAGAAGAACCAGCGCAAACAACAAAACTACTTTGATATTTTCAATTTGCTCTTGAGACTTCTTTTATTTCCAGATCTGCTCTGATTCCCCGGATTACATTATTCTTGAGAATTATCTATTCATTTGTCTGCTTGACACTGCGTTCTTCTGGAGAGAAAGCCAAAGAATCGTTATCTTTCTCCATACAATGCTATTAGCAAGCATGACTTCACAAACAAAGTCCTGTCTCTAGGGTGTAAGACAGGACTGCTCTCAGTACTTCACCACACACCAAAAGGGCTCCACTGGCTCTTGCTACTCTTTCATTTGGCCGTCATTCATTCATCTGTGCCTGCAGCTTACATTTTTGAAGGGTTTACTATGGCCTAGGCATCAAGCTTAGCACAGATCATGATTCTGGCCTCACAAAGCCTACCGTTGAACAAGGAGCACAGCTCCCACGGTAACTACATAGCTGCAAAGGCAGGTTTGAGGACACCCATAGCGATCTGCCATAAACTTGGGTAGGGGTGTCATGGAATACCTCTTTGGAAAATGACACTGCTTCCTTACATCTTACTCAAAAAATGTTCTAGAAGAAGGCACATAAATGCATTGACTTAAACCCTATATCCATTCCAAGGTAAAGTGCACTATGGGAAAAAGGTGGTTCTAAATTCCTGATATAATCACAGCACCTGACCAGCTCACAGTGGGGGCCATGTCCCTCCCCATGGGTATGCACTATAGGTCAGTAAACCATGCACAGTGCACACTATTAATCAGCTCGTGCCATCAAGTCATTCTGATATTGATTTATGTGTGTGCTTCAGCATTGAAAATAAACTTCACTTCCCATACAGAGTTCTGTTCTTCACAAAATATCCACAACTAGAAAAACCCAAAACATCCATTTGACAAACACTATGATGTCAGTGGCTTTTCTCTGCTCGCATGGTTATCAGGAATCATTTCTATATACAATGGAGGAGTCCCTGTACCAGACTGACTCTGGCATGCATAAACATCAGCAACAGGAAGAGCCAGTACACCGCGCTCAATCGCCCTGCCCTCTCACAGTGATTGGAAAAGATTCTGAATTAAGGTTTTTTTTTTTTTTTTTTTTTTTTTTTTTTTTTGCAAAGGGTGAACTTACTTAAGGCATTATGTGATTTTCAAGTCATTAGGTGCCTGACTGAGGGTGCAGGCAGAGCCTTTTAGAGACAGCTAGAATTCATTTTAGCACTCACTCTGCACCCGATTCTGCAATCCCCACTGTATGGAAAGTCCACAGGAAAGTTAGTCAGGTCGTGTACTTGCAGGGACAGTCAGCAAAGCCTGGCCTTCCAGGAGCTGCTTTTCCCTACTGGACTTTACCGAGAATTCTGTAGTCCCGTGAACAAAAGCCCATTTCCCATTTTGGTACAATACCTACATAAAAACGTTAAAAATACATATGGTTTGTGTTTCTAAATTCAAAACATGAATAATTTTACTAAGTTATGAAAAAGGAACAACTCTTGTTTTGTGGGGTAGGGTGAGGGAGAGAAAGAAAGAGAGAGTAAGCAAGCACGAGTGAGTGCCGTGCGTGCGTACATACGTACGTACATCTCACCGTGTAAGACTGTTTAGCCCAGAACGCAGAGATCCACCTGCTTCTGCCCCTGCCTCTGCGTGCTAGGATTAAAGATATACAACACTGTGTCCAGATGGGACCACTTCAGTGCTGGGGAGAAATGGCATCACAAGAGCAACAATTAGCCTAAGGTCTTACCGAAAGTTAAAGACCTGAGACAAAGTTAACGCCTTCACCCTGCACTTGACCCCACACACCAAGCCCTGCCTTCTGCCTGGGATAAGGGACCTGGAGAAACTTCCTGTAGTTACTACCCACGGGGTCAAGTCATGTCTGATTCACTCTACTAAGCTGAGAGAGCAGGGAAAGCTCACAGCTTGGGCAATACCACACGTCTCCTGGGCAACCCCTGAGGTGTCTTTGGGCACCCAGAGGTGCCAGACTGCTGGGAGCTTGGCCTGACTGCTGAAGGTGACAGCACACTGACCTTCCATAGGGAGAGTCTTTTCAGCTCCTGTCCTCAGACCCCAGTGCACAGATTTTCAAAGACTTCCTCTGCCTAATCTCCACTAGAGCCCTTAATTCCCTAGGACCTTCATATGTGTGTGAGCTGAAAAGCTCATGAATGAAGTAGACCATGGAAGTAAATTCTGCAGCGGCCAAAGGCCTGCATAAGACAGAGGGTCAAGACTGCTCCAGATCAATGCTTCAATGATTGCTCTAGATAGATCAGTGGATCTCAACCTTCCTCATTCTGCGATCCTTTAAGCAGTTCCTCATGTTGTAATGACTCCCAACCATAAAATTATGTAACTTTGCTACTGTTATGAATCGTAATGTAGACACCTGATATGCTACCCCAAAGGAGTCGAGACCCAACAGATTGAGAACCACTGCTCTAGCTCGATGCTTCTTAACTTCAAATTCCAAGGGGCTCTAGGTCAGGGAGAACGTCCCTATACTGATATGCAAAAGGAGAACTAACTCTAGATCACTTCTGATGATGACGATGCAGTGGCAGCCCGAGGAGCCACGAAGGTGAAGAATGGACTGAGAACTGATGGAAATTACACTCCAGGCCATGTGGCTGAGCAGAAATGGACGCCCCAAGAGTAGCCAGTATGACTTACATCCGTTCAAGAGAGAAGAGAGTCCAGAAAAGACACAGCCACGTTTGTAGAAAGACTGAAGGTGTGGTTGATCACACAGCCCACCAACTGCTTTGTGGATAGCTCGCCCTTTCCAGGTTTCCAGAAGTGATCCAGTGTAGCCCCACGACACAGTGATGCAATTGCTGAAGTGGGTCTCTGTCAGATGCTTTTCTGGCTCACCTGAGTTCAGTATATCTAACACCCAGGGGGCACACACACACAAAAGTTAACTGAGTGAAAGAATGACCTATTACACAGTGGCCACAATTCAAAGGCACAACTAGGGCATAGTAAGCATTAACCATGTGCACGTAGAGAAAAAGGTGACAAGGAAAGGACTAACGGTATGGGGGGGGGGGCGGGCTTAACTAGCCTGAAGACAGCACTGCCCATCCTGGAAAGGCTGGATCCACAGCTGGACCACAGCTGTTCCATTGTACTTAGGGTAAGGAGACCTAACTTAGAGCTAAAACGTTTGTTTTTATCATTATCCAAACTGACGTGAACTAGGGTTTTCTTTATATTTTGTGTTCCAATTTTATCTCCAAGTCGACTTCTATCTTAAAAACCTATAGATAAAAACCTATGGATAAGTGAGGCACGCCTGTAATCCCAGCACTTGGAGGTAAAGACAGGAGAATCGTGAGTTCAAGGTCATCCTCAGGTGAGTTTGAGGCAAGCATGGAGTACCTGAGATCATCTCAAAATGAATACATACATACATATAAAACAAAACAATCCCCCATGATTCAATTGCAATTATAGGATTCCACGGAGAAATGCTTTCTAATTCACGAGACATTACCCTTCAGCACAGAACTTGCCAACTTACTTTTTCCACATCTAGATCAGCATCCTGTTCTTTCCAAACACTGTAAGAAAAAAAGAAAGATGAACATTAAAACAGAACCGAACACTTTCTATATGTGAATCACCATGAGACACCACCATGCAGTACCCACTCGTGGAGGACAAATGGCCCACAAATTGTCTTCATTGACATAGCTGCTACAGTTACAGACACATGCCTGCAACTGCCAAGGTCTGCCACCAAAGGAAGCTAGCATAAGATCTTAATTTCTAGGGACAGGAAGGTTAAAGGGCAGGAATCATGAATGTACCACCAAATGCTTGAGCATACACTCACCCCTTCTCCGGGCCTCTACAAGTCTATGCTGGGGTACATGGGGAATAAATATTTCAGCTCAGTAAGATGGCTCACACCTGCCATTGAAACACTCAGGAGGCTGAACCCCTGATCAGCCTGGGTCAAAGGCAAGTCTGGCTACAGAGTGAGACCCTAATTCAAAGGAAAAGAAAAACCAAAACAAATCTCTCTCCAAGCCTCAGCCCAAATTTGCCTCAATTCTCCAATCAAACCAGGCTGTCTTTTCTTTTCCTTCTCAAGATAAAGTCTCACTCTCTTACACAACAGAGTAAGCTGGCATGGAACTCCAGATCCTCCTCCTCAGCCCACCAAGCACTGAGCTGCAGGCATGGCCATAAAACCTGCTCCAAGACAGCTCGTTGCAATGGCCTGCTTCCCACAATCCAGAGCTTCCTTCTGCAGGTCCGCTAATGCAGCCTCTACTACCAGCCTGTGGCATGCTAGGCCCAAGATGCCCTCGGGACCTGGGGCCAGCACCCCTGACAAGTATAGGTGCTGATTCTGACTGTGCCCATGCCCACTTCACATTCCCCTTTGAAGTTTGAAGGGTGAGACAGGAGACCTCCAGCTTGTGTGTAACTGCCTACAGCCTGTCAGTATCAGGGAACACAGCTTGTTACTTGCCTTTAGCTGTCTGAATAAAAGTTCTGTTTTAGTAAAATACCCTAAAAGAACAATAAAAATGGTTGAGGGATTTATGCAGAACGTGTGAATTCTGAGTTGAGGATTCTGAAGTGGGAAGGAGCAGAAACTGTTTTTTTCTGTTTTAGCTGTGGCTCTTACACGTTTACAGTATGGATTTTTACCATCTTTCTTCCTGGCCCATGGTTTAAAACACCCCCATAGTAAATTTCATTCCCATCCAAAGCATCCTCTTTCCACATGTACAAAACTGAATTTTTGTACTGCCTGAAAAGGTGCAGAGTTAACAGGAGCATCACTGTTTCGTTAATCAAAGATGACTCAAAATGAGGGGTTGAGGAGGTGGTGGCCACAGGGAAAAGAATTAGAAACTCATGTACTGTCCTCTGAAGGTGGGCACTGGAATCATGAACTCAGTGCAGACACGCAGGAGACCCACCATGGAGGCCCACCTGTATGGCTCCTGAGTCATGCTGTCCTGCCCAAACCCTGAAGGTGCCACAGTCTATGACCCTCTGAAGGCTAACCCATTGGGGATCAATACCACTGAACTATGTGACACTGTGACTCTCTGCCTGGGGAACTTTAACTTGGCTCCTGATAACCAGAGAAGGGTAATTCAGGGCCACAAGGACGTCTGACTGAAGGTAACATTTACATGAGACACTGGCTTCCTCTGGAACACTTCCACAGAGGTTAGGCCAGTTGGTCTGACTTAAAGGTCATGGCGGAGAGTTTTCTATTTTCAAGGGAATGATTCCATCCTCTGATATAGCGCATTTCAAGCATCCTCACCCTTTTCTGGCATAGGAAGGAAATTTAATACTTTCTCTCCCCACACATACCGCAAAATTGCACAACACCGGATGCCCAATCCCTAACAGACTGTGAAGCAGTGCACCTTCCCTGCACAACACTCCAGCAACTGGTACCAAGGGGAAAACTGAAAGCCCATTTGGAGCTGGAGCTTCTGGCTCACTACGGCACAGTCTCATCCTCATATACTATTTATGTGTGTGTGTGTGTGTGTATGTATATGTATATATATATATCACCATCCAATTTATTTTTCAGGCTTTATTAAACAGATGGAGTTAACTAACATAGAGTCTATGAATTTACAGCCATAAACTCAAAGGGGGATGCCACAGTGTTGACTTCATCAAGACAGCTTGGCATAGTTTTAGGCACCAGAAGATACCTTGTTTCAAAGATAACATGGATGGATAAAACAAATGCAGATTTACATGATAGTCCCATCTAGAAAGAAGAGCAGCATCTGCCTCTAAAACCACATACTATTTTTCTTCAAAGTTATAATTTTAAAAGTTAGGATATAGAAAGTAGCTGTTTAGGTAAAATGGAAGCATTTTAATTAAAAATTACCAGCTTTTCTAAGATCATTAAAAAACTGACCAACTATTCTGATTTAACTGTATCCAAGTCTGACTGTAGGAAATTCAAGTTTTAGGTTTCCAGGCTTAAGGTAAGAAAAATCTCCCCAACTCCCTGTGTGTGCATGTAGGTAGATATGTAGATACAGATGTGCATATGTAGATGAAGATATGCATATGTAGACAGAGATGTGCATATGTAGGTAGAGATATGCATATGTAGATGAAGATATGCATATGTAGGTAGAGATGTGCATATGTAGATGAAGATATGCATTGTAGATAAAGGTATGCATATGAAGGTAGAGATATGCATATGTAGATGAAGATATGCATATGTAGACAGAGATGTGCATATGTAGGTAGAGATATGCATATGTAGATGAAGATATGCATATGTAGGTAGAGATGTGCACATGCAGGTAGAGATGTGCACATGTAGGTAGAGATCAGCACATGTAGGTAGAGATGTGTGTATGTAGGTAGAGATGTGCGTATGTAGACAGAGATATGCACATGTAGGCAGAGATGTGCACATGTAGACAGAGATGTGCACATGTAGGTAGAGATGTGTGTATGTAGGTAGAGATGGGCACATGTAGGTAGAGATGTGTGTATGTAGGTAGAGATGTGCACATGTAGGTAGAGATGTGCGTATGTAGGTAGAGATGTGCACATGTAGGTAGAGATGTGCACATGTAGGTAGAGATGTGCGTATGTAGACAGAGATGTGCGTATGTAGGTAGAGATGTGCACATGTAGGTAGAGATGGGCGTATATAGACAGAGATGTGCGTATGTAGATAGAGATGTGCGTATGTAATGGCTTTGTGGGAGCCCAGGTAGTTTGGATGCTCACCTTAATAGACCTGGATAGAGGTGGGTGGTCCTTGGACCTCCCACAGGGCAGGGAAACCTGATTGCTCTTTGGGCTAAGGAGGGAGGAAGACTTGATTGGGGGAGGGGGGGAAAATGGGAGGTGGTGGTGGGGAAGAGGCAGAAATCTTTAATAATTTAATTAATTAATTAATAAAAAAAAAGATTCTGTCTCAAAAAAAAAAAGTGGAACGTGATAAAAGATGCCCAACATCCTCCTCTGACCTCTTCATGCTCATCACTGAATCACTGAAATTCACTCAACTACTACCATAAACATATCTTATATGTGACGGGGATTTAAGGGTCATGAGAATTGAAACATTATTTAGGTTATTTTAAAATGGGAGATCAAGAGGAAAAGGAAGTGTGCTTTTTCTGTCATAGTGTCTTCTTCATTCCACTCTCAACCTTTTTCACTACTTGCAAAAGGTTTAAAATATTCATTGACCTGCCAAAGCCATCTACACATTACTGGACACACAGTCAAGTCTGAATAGCTTCCTTCTGCTCCAGCGATCACAGTCCTATCCAGTCACAAGTAAAGTGGGACCTCAGAGCTGTACATGGTGTGATGTCAGTGGCCACGGGGAATAAAATAGCCATTTGATAGCAACTTCCCTATCGAGCCTGTCAGCGGGGACAAGTGTTCCTTCAGTTATTCTTAGAGTCCAAAGCACAAAACAAGGCCAGGCAGGGCCAGACTCTGCTGTGATCCCACAGAAAGCTGAGGCACAGACAGAACACACACAAGCTCTTCAATGCTCTCCAGTGTGGGGCGGCCCTGGCTCACGGCTGGGGGACCAGGAACAGGCCCACTCTCACAGTGGGCTCCCCAAGGCCTGTGCAGCTGCAGACAGACACACAGTGTCTGGAATCATCCACGTCCGTGCCCTTGTTTGCCCGTGTGCCCATCAGCTGGATTGAGCCCCAGAGACAAGTCCCAGCTCAGACAAGGTCCTGTATAACAGGGTTTTCCTCAGCACCCCACTTCCCTAGGAAAAATGACTTTCCTCTAACCATTCTGGCCCCAGGCTAGCTCCTTCTCCTAGGCTGTGCTAGATACACAGACCTAACAAGGTTCAACCTCATGCCAACTGCTGCCTCTTCTCCTGACTTCCTCACCCCGTCCAGGCACAGTGAATGACTAAGTGTGCACCTAAACGGTGACCCGGGGCAGTGACAAGTTGGAGCATAATGATATGGCACAGTGGCATCAAGGGGAAAGCCTAGACTGTCATGGAGGCAAAGGTAGCCAGGGAATGCCTTGAGTCTCTCATGCTTGGAATAAGACAAAGGGTTCAGCCAATGCTGTGTGTGCTCACATATTCCTTGCTTATATAAATAATATTTACTATGCCTCCTAAAAAGGTGATATATACCCACTGAAAACTTTGGGGAATACAGAAGTTGGGGGCTGGGGAAGTGGCTTAGTTGCTGAAGCTTTATGAGCACAAAGACGGGAGTTTAACCCCCCAGAACCCACACTGAAGAAATAGTTGGGTATGGCCGCCATACCTGCAATCCCACAGCTGGCTAGACAGAGGAAGATAACACCTGCGGCTCACTATCCAAGCAACCTTGTCTCTTTGGAGAGTACCAAGCCATAGAAAATAGGGTGCTCAGCATTTCTGCGAGGACACCTAAGGCCACAGGCACACGCGTGCGTGCACGCGCACACGAAACCTGTGTTATGCTGGAGATTTTTCTTTCCAGCCAGTTTTTCTATGCACATGGAAATACGACATTTACTGCTAACACCTGCACCCTGCACACCACAATGGGGAACACACGTTTTCCCACCAAGGGAACCAGTAGGAATAGTATACCAAATAAGAACAATGTACTCCATCAACTGCAGAGTGAATTTCCATTAGGAAAACGCAAACTGTGGTCTACACCACCTAATGATGCCTCTCTCATCACTGACCTACTGAGTACACTCTACAAGAGAAAAGTTTGGTCCATGGTCAGGGAAAAAGCCGTTGACCGGCAAACAAAGTTCTATCCCTAGCCCGGCTATCTGTGTGCTCTGTGATTGAGCGCGTGGTGCAGCAAGGGTCACACGCTAAAACCCACAGGGCCAGGCAGGTATAAATATTCAAAGCAGGTGAGATGAGACTGGCAGGAGCTTCCCAAGGGGTCAGTCATACACGGCCGTGCCCGGGGAGACAGCTGTCATTAAACAGTTCTTAAAATCTTAATGTTCATGTAAAACTGCCCTATTATGATTCTATGTGTTAAAAATGTAATGCCTACATCACAAGGACCGTTGTCTGGGCTTCCCTTTCTGTTGGATAGGAATTTGAGTGGCACCTGCTCATCCATGGAGATTTATTAAGAGCATAAAGGAGGCTTGTACAGTCTTATGTCAAAATAACCGAAGTACACTCACGGGCATGGAGCGGAGTGCCACAATCCCCCATACTTGCTTAAAATCCAGGATCAACATACACAGGGCCGGACGTTTGGTGGAAACATTTGAAAGTAGGCACGTGTACACTGGCTTCTAAATGTAAGATCCCCAGAGGATAAGTGTGGCCAACTGGTGATTTGGGATCAGCATGGAGAGCACAAGCCTGTCCGGAAGGCTCTGCTAACAAATGCAGGAGGGAGGCAGGTAGTGCAGCAACCAGTTCAAGAGGAAGTGCAGAAACGCGAACAGAAAGAAGAGCTAGAAGCCAGGGGAGAGAGGCGAAGGGAGCATGGCAGGTGCATGTTTTAAATAGCGGCCACATTAAAGCAGGCAGACATGAAAACCCAAGACTGACCAAAGAACGGTGTCAACAAAACACCAGATGATATTGGGTGCAGCAAAAACTGCATTGGCATATTAGTAAGTCAAGAGCTAGTTACAAAGGTTTCACACACACACACACACACACACACACACGGATCTTTACTACAACACACACTGCCCTACATTTTACACTGTGCCAGTTCTGTATCTGTCCCTTTTAGCCTACTTCTATCACAGTCTGTCTTCACTAAAATACATTAGTTACTATGGAAACGATGTCATAGTGTGTAAAACCATTTACTGTCCTTGGAAAAGCATTCATGATAAAACTGAACGCTGGCATGCTTTAAAAAGAGAAGCAACAGAAAACAGTCGTTCAAAAGCAGTCTCAATATTGCAGCTTCAAAGAATCCTCTCCCCCAGTGTCCGATGCCCCCAGCGGCTTTCACATGCCACACCCCCATGGCCCAGAGGAGCACCCTGCCAACTTATATAGGGCACGAATGCTTAACACAGGCTCTCATCTATGGTTGCGGCAAACAATCCGCTCCCTTTAGCTCACACTTGCTTTCAAGAGGTGGAGAAGGGCTGAGGATGGCAGGAGCGGATGGAGGCATCGCCTTAGCGGGGTCCAGGTACAGCCTGCTCTCTTAACCATCTTCAGAGACGGAACTAGCACTAGAAATGTAGAGATGGGGCCTGAATTTCCTTACCATTGTAGCTACAAAGTACGGAAACGGCCTTCAACTTTTTCTTCTAATTTCAAGTCAAGCGAACCACATTAGAACAATGTCCAGGAACCAAGCATGGTGGTGCACACTGTAAACCCAGCCCTTCGGGAGCCAAGGAAGGAGGCTCTTGAGTTCTGGGCCAACCTGGGGTACATAATGAGACCCTGTCTCAAAAAATTTTTTTCTACTCTTTAGTTCAGTTTTTGCTAGGTTTTCTTTTTCTCAAGAGAAGTTAGAGATCTCAGATTTTGTATAAAATTGTTCTATTTAAAAGCATGAGTCTAAGTTGGGCGGCGGTGGTACATGTCTTTAATCCCAGCACTCGGGAGGCAGAATTCTGTGAGTTTGAGACCAGCCTTGTCTACAAGAGCTAGTTCCAGGACAGACTCCAAAGCTACAGAGAAACCCTGTCTCGAAAAAACAAAAAACAACAAACCAAACAAACAAAAAGCTAAGTCTATATTTTTAAAATGTGCTGTGGACAACTTAGTTCGATGCCTCTGGATATAGATAAACACATATGGGAACACACACACGCACAAACTTAGCAAGACTCATACGTTAGTTACACTGATGAAGAAAGCAACACGTGTGTATCAGAAGACAGCCGGTCTATGTTCTGTCATGGAAGACACTGAGGAAAAGGACGTGGCCGGGACCGACTTTAAAAGCTCACTCTGCTCTTGGAGAAGTAAGACTGGATAAGAGAGAAGGAAAAGTCAGGAGAATAGATCTGTGGGGACAGTGCACAGTCAGTGACCGCGGAAGACAAAAGCAGGCGACCATCACTCGGGGTAACCATCTACCCAAGCTCTTTCACGCCAAACCCCACCTGTTGCGGTGAGTGTCACTGAAGCCACCGGGCCTGGGCTTTGTCATCTGACTGTGCTCATGGTGTTCTGATACAGAGCTGCCCACCAGTGAGACAAAGGGCGCAGTAAAGGAAACGTTACTCCAACGGTGGCAATCCACCTCGCTCCTACTCTTTCCAATCATGTCACGGGCAGTACGTTTCTTTCAGTGACAACATGCGGGCTGTTCACCACGGGCTCACAAAAGTCTCTTGGCCAAGAGAAGTTCAGTCTTGACTGGCAGTGACACAAGGATTCCAGACCGCTGCTCCTATCAGGGGCTGCCACTGGGTCGCACCCATGCTGAGCCTGGGACGCACAGAAGAACCCTAGCTAGAGGAATTCCGAGGAGACAGCTGGACACTCAGTATCTGCAGGAAACAGATCCACTGCAGAGTTTTAAGAACTGGCCTCTCTCCTTCCAGCTCTCCTGCCATTTACTGAATGCGTATGTTCTTTATAATCTTCCAGGATCTCCTCTGCCGCACTGAGGCAAAAGAACATGCAAGCTTAACTTTTTAAATTGAAGCACTGCATTTCTGACTTTCTTTTTTCATGCTGGCAAACTCTACTGCTGAGCTACACACCCATCCCCAAGTCTTGTTTTCCAAGAAAGTTGAAAATACATGTGATTTAGCACGAAATGTGTGTTGATATTTTCTATCCACCATGGAGCTGCAGTGTTAACATCCCTAACTAAAGTTAGTCACACATCACCCATCAGCTACAGAAGCGTCACTCGTGACTTCAGACACCAGCAGCTTCACCCATGTACCTGCAGGAGATCAACTATCCTAACACTGTGGTAAACACTGTCCTCTTAAAGCAAATGACCTGTTCTAAACTGGTTCTGCTTATGTCGAGCTTCTGTGTTTTTCTGTGTGTACGTGTGTGTGATGTGAAGTGAAAGCTTTTGAATGTGTTACCTTTCTGAGAAGAAGGAAGGCCTTCATCAACAGTTAAGGGATTCCAGGTTTATGCTACTATTCTCGTGCATTTTAAAGATGGAATAATGGGAGTTCCCATCTATTTCATGGGGTCAGAATAAACCTGGAAGTTTCACCTGTCACAGGTGAGCTGTCTGTCGTTGTTAATGCTGCTGTAAAGGTAACAAGTTCTACACAGTGTCAGGGGCCGGTGGCAGCCCGGATCATAAATTATGACCGTGCCTCCATGCCTGTCAAGAGAGATAGTTTATGTTGGGGTCCGGTCCAGAGAAGTAATTTATGGTCTGAGCTGCCACCGGCACCCGACAACACAGGAGATGAAATGACCTCTTGCAGCAATGACAGAAGTTTAAATTATGTGGTGTTGAAAACCATGGTCTTGCTTTTCAAACCATTATGGATCACTAAGTTACTTAAATTTCAGTTATGACATGCCTAATTCATACCTGCATGTTCAAGCAAGTGGCTAAATTCTAAATACAAAAGGAAATGAGGTTATAGAAATTGACAGCTCAAATATATACTCCCATTTAGAAAAGTTGATTGACAATTTTTTGTTGTTGTTGAATGCCAAAGACACTTCCCAGGAGCACACACTTTCTCTTTTGCCTCAGCTGCGTGGCACACATATGAGAAGCCTCACTGACTCTACATGGTGCACCGTAACACTGTGATTGACAAGCCCTCTCAAGTTGAGTGTATTTTGCTCCAACAGTTGGAAATCTCTGAAGAAAGCAGTGAACAGAGCATCAAATGGCTTCAGCTCAAGGCTGAGCTGACTGTAGTCATAACGAGAGTGAGGCAAATGTACAGAAGATGATGAAGCCTGTCCCAGTGACAGCAAGGGAGGAAACTGAGCACACGAGCCGAGGAGAACTTGAAGAGCCTCCAAGACTCAGCTCTGAGACTGTACCGTGCTATCTGGGACTATCTTGCTGTGAGACGAGCTTTTGACAGAGCTCCTGAGCTCCTGCTTTTAACGAGATACAGTTTATGCTCTGCACTAGAGACCAAGGTCCTCTATCACCTAAGACAAAGCATTCAGAAGGGCCACAGAATAACTTAGCTCGCTACATTGTGTATTGTAGGTATCTGTGGGAGGTAGCAATTCCAAAATGAGGAGAAAAGACCTGTAAAACTATTGGGCAAAAATACGTTTGCACACTTCATTATGGGGGAAAAATGTTTGGGAAGAGCCTCCCTTTAATAGAATTTGCTCTGAGCACATGCGGGAAATGCACCTGCAGAGAGTCAATTTCGCAAGTAGAAATACTGGGGTGTACACATACATAAGTCTACTCACAGGTGCCTACTTCAAGGTCTAATCAAAAGTCTAATTCTGGAAGGATTGCAATAACTTCAGGAGAAAATTAGAAACAACTTGTTCTTCATTTAAAAAGACACTGGTGAGGTGAGTCCTGAGAACTGACTGGACTGGGGAGCAGAAAACGCCACTCTACATTGCTGCTAAGTCACAGGAACTGCTTCTCCAGTGTGTATGGATGCATGCTCGTAAGCTTTAAATGAAACTATCTCACAAATGCAACTTTTTAACTTGCCAACACACACACACACACACACACACACACGGTTCTGGAGTTGTATTTAGTGACTCTTTTCAACCACAGCACCCCATCTCTAGCTCTCCTGGTTCTTCCTGACAGACGAGGGAGAACAGGAGACGGATTTATGGCCTGAGATTAGCTCCAAGTGCTACAGGGATTTTCTGGCAGGATAATCCACGAGCCAGCGCTGTCCCGTCAGGCAGCTCCCACCACCCCTCCGAGCGGCACGTGCTTTTAAAACAGGCCTAGAGATTTCCCTGCAAACATTGCTAGGTATTTCAGAACACACAGGTTCTCAACCATATCATCCTAAACGCAGCAGCGTCCTCGTATGGATGCCAGTGAGGAGGGAAATGTAATTAAGAAGAGTTTTTCTCCCTCTCATCTGAGTGTTCTGGAAAGTACTTATGAATTAGACTTGGAAATGAAGCCCTGCATAACGGATGCTTTATTTAGTACATGGGGATTGAATAAAAATGAAGGGCATCTCCCTGGTGTTTAGGGACATCATTTCTAGCACTTTCCCCATTTCTTTTTAAAATACTGAACTAGAGGAACACATAGTAAAATTTCTCCTCCAACGTCCAACATCAGGGCAAATCTGAGAAAGGCTTGAACTTCTAAGTACATTTCCCTGACCTCAGCTCCCTCCTTCCACAGCACTGATAAGAACCCTCAGCATCTCAGCCTGGAGAGCCAACCCCTCACTGCACTCTGTGGTTCCGAGCTTACAGCTCTAGCCTTAAGGGCAGAACATCTCCAGTCTCGCTCTGAGTAAGCCTGACACGGGTATCCTGAGCCATGACTTCCTCAGAGGCGTGTTCTTTAAGCGGGAATTCCTTGCCCTACCTCAAAGTAAAAATAGAGCCTAACTGCTCCGGCTTGCGGTAAACACTCAACCATGTATTTTAAAATATGCTGCCTTATTTCTCAAAGGTTGGATTCAACTTAATTATTAACATTACATTTCTGCTTTATGACGGAAAAATATAATCTTGTTACAGTCTCTTAGGAGTTAAGACTTTGGTTGCTATGGGCAATTAGTCAATTAAACTCACCTCTCAACGCCACTCCTTCCTTTCCCCTCTTCCCTCCTGGAAAAGATGACAGACCACGGCAGTGATGAGGAGGGGGTTTGGTACAAGTGCTGATGGCCCCATGCGGTATTTCTTCCTTCTGTCTTTGGGTGTGGTCTACTGACCACTGGTCAACTTCTCACTAGAGCCTGGCAATATCTGCGGCCACGAGCTCAGCCAGCCTCTAGGGGTGAGACCAAAATGCTTCCTTCTCCCAACCCTCCACTCAGGCCCCAGAATTCTCAGCAACTCCACACCCACTCAGAAAGTAAGTAGGACTGACTCTCAGGATTCTCCCTATGTCATGGGGAACTGGGGAACTGGGGGACATGGGGAACTGTGAGGGGACATGCTCCATGCCTGGTTCAGCCTAAATGTGTCCATGGCAGGCACACTTCAAGGTGGTTTCTTCCCCAGAGTTCTACAGGGTAACAGCGCTCACATGTTTGTTCCTCTGCCTGTAGGGGTCATTCCACTCTTCTGGAGCTACAGTATCTGAATGACCCCTTAGATGAATCTGAGGAAGGGGCATTGGGTCTCAATGACCATCCATCCCTTAAGTCGACTTCTCTGAGTCTCTGTAACTCCTCTCGCTAATCCAGGCGAAGATTTCTCCTTTCCACCTGGAGGGGGACTGTCCTGCAACCTCCCTTCACGAGTTTCTCATGAGCATGCCTGGCCTTCAGAGGTTTGGTTCCCGGGACCCACAGTTATTTTCCTTCTTACAAAGTCTGCCTCTTAAATGGAGACAGGCTAACTCTGGTCCCTGAAACATACTTGAATGGCCTGCTTGAACATCAACAGCTAAGCAAAGCACTCTTGTTCTTGGCTATGCACTCTCTCCCCTTAAATTAAAAGGATCCTTAGCCGTCCATGGGGGAAGAGTCCCAAGGCAGCAGGAATCGGTAGAAATAGAAAGAAAACTGAGCATCAGTTAAAAATATGATTCCCGCTAAACCAGCTGCTCATGTTACAACATCTCCAGGGGTCCAGAACACTCATTAAGGATAAAAGCAACACATGTATATATCCTCCTTTCAAAACATTTATAAACATCTGATCCAGGGGCAAGAAGGACCAACGGCTTTTCCACTCTCATGTTCTCTGCATCTGGTAGCCTTACTCTGTACCAGGACCAATGGCTTTCCACTCTCATGTTCTCTGCATCTGGTAGCCTTACTCTCTACCAGGACCAATGGCTTTCCACTCTCATGTTCTCTGTGTCTGGTAGCCTTACTCTGTACCACGACCAATGGCTTTCCACTCTCATGTTCTCTGTGTCTGGTAGCCTTACTCTGTACCACGACCAATGGCTTTCCACTCTCATGTTCTCTGTGTCTGGTAGCCTTACTCTGTACCAGGTTTCTACTGCTGAGGAGAATTCATTGAACACAGAGTCACCCTTGCATCAGCATTTAGCTGGAACCGTCCACATCCCTGGCTTTCCTTATCTGAGAGACTCTTCACCTTTTCTCTTCCAACATACCTACTGGGCTAACTCCTCAGAGATCAGGCTCATCCTTATTATTCCCAATTCAAGCCTAGAACCCACCCTGAGCTCTACTTTCAGCTGGTTCGACGGATGCTTTCTTTAGTTTCTTAGAACACCCTGCCCGCTTAACTAGTCAAGTCAGTACTGAATCCTAGGTCAACACTAAGCCAGCTTTCCCATTCATGCAAAGTCACAGAACTGCTCTGAGAGGAACCAAGTTCCAATGGAGTGCCAATCTAGATTCTTCTGGTCCATCTAGTCACAAGCTGAGCGCTCTTTGAACCTTTCCTAGGCTTCCCAAACCCTCTTCTATCCATTCCTCCACCTCTTCCTGCCTCGCCAACAGCCCCCTCATTAAAGAGAACAGGCATCGGGAGCCCATACGGAGGCTTGGGAAGAGCAGACTGTCTTCCCTCTCAGGTCTGAGAAAGAACTGTTGCAGGAACAGGGCCAAGGTGTTTCACCCGGTGAAAAGACAACTTCCGTCCCAGTGGGAGAGATGAGGAACAGGCAAGGCAGACAGAGACTTCCGTGTGCTGGACTTTTCTCCGTGGTGCAGTCTGAGTGGGAGGCACTGTCGGGTAAGGAGTGGAACTGCAGTCTTACGAGCATCAAGTTCTCTGGAACACACTTGGAAGACAAGAGCTGCAAGCTCTCCGTTTCCAGGGTAGACTGGAACGGGCAGATCGGAACGGATAGACTAACGGACAGACTGGAATGGAGAGATTAATGAACAGACTTGGCTAGATAGATTAAAATGCTACCAACACCTTACAAAGCAGCTGGCTGAGAGTTCTTAGATTCTTCCCAGGCACCCCTCACTGGCTTCCACAGAGGAACTCAGCCTCCAAAGGAACTATCTCCAACTCCAGCCACCCAAAAACAAGAGTAGGTTCACTAGTGGTAAACTAGTGAGAAATCTTCCGTCTACTGTACTTAGAACAGGGCGAGGTGTGGCCCATTCTCTTTGCTTCTACCCCAGGGTAAGAAAAGGATCATAGAATTTTCACCCAAGAAGATGGAACACAGAATTCAAACTATCACCTAAAAACAGAATGTGAATTCTGAGGATCCAGGGGCAAAAGGATTATCTGAGGTACTGCCCACACGAGGGAAGTTTTCTTAAGACACATCTCCATCAAGAAGCATTACTGAAAACATGCAAGAACACTGTCACCAGCAAGCACATACGTGCACAGCTTGCTGTAGTTGTATACAGTCATTTAGACCGGTGCTACTAAAATTGACAGTATTGACAATGGCATGCACAGAAGTGGCTGAGGATGAACAAACTGGGTAAATAAATCAAGCGGGGACATTATACGCCAACAAAGGGTGAAGTCCATCTTGTCAGAGCAGTGCGTGACCACCTACACGTCAGCCAGGGGACAGGAAATGTTTAGATCCTAGACTGCGTACTGAAAGCAAGCAAAACACCCCACTTCCATGTCCCAAAGACCACAAGAGCATTCCGAGCAGCAGTGAACACCGGGCACGCTCCCTTTCGCTTTTGCAGCTACCCTAAAACCAGAGAAAAGGTTCTACTTTTTACCCCCCAGGCACATGAAATCAGCACTCAGGTGAGGGCTGGCTAGGGGAAGCCATTAATGAGGAACCCAGGCTCAGCTCACAGGTGGTTCAGAGGGCTTCTAAGGAACGCCTGACAAACACCGCCCATTGTGCAGTTGTGTCTTTTGTTACAAAAATGACTAGATTGGTCCCTCCTGTCACCATGGAAAACAGTTTATAAAAAGCTCATTTCCTACCATTCCTTTGAAAGACATACAAAAAAGAAAAAGGAAAAAAAGAAAAAGGCTGAAGCTGAGCTACAGCGTCAGAACCTTACTTTGTAGGACCTTAAATCTGGTAAAAAACCCTCCTCCCCTGAAGAAGGGATTCTTCAGGTGAAGCCACGTGGAGAAGGCACCCCCACAGACAAAGCTGCCTTCCATAATCCAGTGTGAAGTCCGGGAATGGGCAGGTCCGCAGTGGGGAGGCTGCAGGGCACAACACGTGTACCCAGGCAGCCCCTTCTCTTCCGCTGCTCACGATGATAGCTTCCAGCCTCCTCCAGCTGTGGGACCATTATGCCTATTCTCCCTGGTCTCGTGTGTCACTCTGCAGTGTGGTGTCCTCTCCCCTGTGTGTTACCTCTCCTCTGCCTCTGCAAACTATGCTGATGAGAACCTAACAGCAGAGGGGAAAGACCTAACCACATTCCTGACCACCTGAAATCTTCAACAAAAAGCTCAAACTTCTGAGCAGAGTTCTTTAAACACATGCCGTTCTCAAGGTACGGTAGGTCATGAGCAGTCTAGGACCAACCGCTACACCTACTCCAGAGTCAGTAGGGAACGCCCGGAAGCTCAACAATCAGGAAGATGCCGGTCTAATAACATGGTATCCAGGAGACCAGCTTCACCCCAGACCTTGCTTGAGGCTCTTGGAGAGAAGCATCTACTGAACTTCTACTCATGAGGGACACCACTATAAGTTGTAAATGGACAGAGCAAAAGATAGAACAGTCAACAACTATATGCAGGCACAAAAAGGACCAATAATTTCTTGGAAAGACAGGAGTCCCACGTAAGGACTTCAGGAAATTGAAGAGCTGGTCTTAGCTAAATGAGCAGTTGTTACCTTGCGGAGGACAGAAAACTCTTTGAACCTTCGCTCTTTCACGTCAGATTCAAACTAGTAACACCAGACATCACGTATTAGGAGGCAACCGAGAGATACAAAAGGCTAATGTAAGAAAACAAAGAGATTGGACTCCAGCTGGGCCTTGACAAATGGGAAGGATTCCAAGGGAAACGGAAGACTAGGGGTCTGGGAAAGGGGACTAACGGCAAGAACACATGATCCGTCTGTCCGTGTTGAAGATGTAGCAGGTGGACAGACATCTCGGCTAAGGAGTGAGGTGAGCCGGGTTTAACTTTAGGGGAATGCATGAGACCATGGAGGCTTCAGTTTAACTTTAGGGGAATGTATGAGACCATGGAGGCTTCAGTTTAACTTTAGAGGAATGCATGAGACCATGGAGGCTTTGAAGGCCGTGCTCAGGAATCTGGGTTTTTGCCTCCTACTCAGTGGGCTGTTAGCACGTGGGAGGAAACAGCATTAACACTGGCTCTCGCTGACAAGGACAAACGCCTAGCTACTAATCCAGAAGCAAACGATCTTTGCAAGCCAGAGTCAGAAGGATACATATTCCAAGGAGGAGGACCAGACCAAGGTGGACAATGAACTGGCTCAGAGCAACACTGTCAGGGAGGAGATGACGATAAGTGGTAAGAATTGCAAAATGTTTCCTGATAAGCTCCGGAGCCCACATCTGAGAACAGTAAGATGCTGGGTTTGCATTTCTCGGTGAGAAAATAAACTAGACCAAAGTGACACCCTCCAAACTGAGAGAATAACCAGAGAGACTGTGAACAGAAACCAGCACTTCTTAAAACATTCTTATGTTACTCATGTGCTGAAATTAAAATAAAATTAAAACAAAAAAATTAAATTTTACTTGTGTCAGTATTTGAAACGGTATGACTTTTAACAGGTGTGGAAATGAAGGAACTTCCTGATGGGCTGAGATTAAACTGGACAGGCTGTCACAGACATACAGACCCAATCACTTTTCCTGGGGTTAAAAGGAGGACTGGGGAAAGTTTCCTGGACGTTGTGAGAAAGGAGAACTGGCTTGTTTTAAATGCTCCGTTAGAGCCCTACTTTTCAATATAAAGCAGATGGAACTTACACAACTTCTAAAAACCTGCTATTTTGGGGTGCCTCAAAGATGGAAGCTCAAAACAAAATACAGAGTCAGAATTCACTAGCTAAAATCCCACAAGCGCATTCAAAGGGAGCAGAGACTTAGAAACCTCCAGAAGGCCAAGAGGTCTTCTTGTGGCAGAGGCCAAGGCTCCCCAACTCTGGCTGGGGTAGGGGTCATTTCCAACAATTCCTACAGCTGCTGCCACACTGCACTCCTGTACTCCGTGCCTTCTAGAAGCTCCTCCTCCTCCTCTATTCCCGTGTCTCCTCCGGGCTACAGAGATTTCAAAGGGCTCTAGCCTGGCTGTCCTGTTGAAATCAGAAAGTGGCCTGGGAGCAGGCCTTCCAGCAGGGCCCCCGGTACTCTGCAATCGCTGACACAGTGTTCTTGTTTGGTTTAGTTACCTGTCTGCTGTTCTGGATGGATGGAAGGATGAAAGGACTCATGTTCAATACAGTAGCTGTGTATGGCCTGGCAGCTGCTGGGTACAGACTCTCCCGTAGGGATCACCATCTCTTTTGAGAGGGGACAAGAGCAAAAGAAAACACAGACACCAGAGCCAGACCACCTGGGTTCAGATCCCCAGCGCTGCCACTTTTTAGCCTTGACAAAAATCACATAACCACTCTGCTTTGGTTTTCTTGACAAGTGGGGCTAATCATGTCATGGAATAGAATAGCGCTGTATGCTACCCTGGCTAAGCACCCCATATAGCCGTGACTTGCCAAGGGCTTACGTGTCGCTGTAAAAGTCCAGTACTTCCTGTCTCCCACCCATCTGACTCCCTCTGCTACATATAAGTCAGGCTACAATGAGGGTGGCAAGCCAGCTCTGAGGTGAGGGAGGGGTGAAGGGGGCTTCTCAGAGGAGAGTGCTCAGTGGCTACATCGGGGGTGAAGTTTTCACACTGGGGTAGAGGTGCCTGGCTGCTCCTTTTGCAGAGCAAAGGCAAAGAGGCGAAGTCTAAACAGCCTTCAGAAGAGGAAGCACCCAGGCCCGGCCTCACTAGCTATTAGCTGTGTGACACACACGCACAGGTGACCTCACAGCTTTGAGCCTCGGTCTCCCTGTGTGACTAATGCAGACAATAACATTGTCCCTGTCACACGGAGTTGTTGTGATTTAAAAAAAAAAAAAAGACTGTATGTAGAATGGCAAGCACATCATAAAAGGCTGGTGTTATCTGGCCAGCACATTCGGACAAGAATGAGAAGCTGTGGTAAGCTGTGCATATTATTTATCACCAACATTTTTTGATACAGGACCAAAACATGTTAATTCTCAGGAAAAAAGTTTTGGAACAGGAATAAGCGATGAGCTAAGCCTTTCTGATACTATAATTTTTCTTTCACAAAGGTTTACAGGCAATAGGTGCCCAACATCTGCTTTCCCAAGACAGCACGGTGTTGCTTGAGAGGGTGGGCATACTAATGCAGAATGGGATCTGTACTTCCTAAATGCACCCCAGGAGAACAAGGTGGCCTCCCATCCCAAGGGAGGTGCAGAGCAGGCCCTGTGGAAGCAGCTGGAGACCAACAGAAGCGTTCTCATCCAAATGTCACAACTCCAAGTCCAGCAAACACTGTTAAAGTTTCATGAGTCAGTAAGCATTATCTTTTCTTCCCACGTTTTTATTAGGCCATAAATCCAGTTCAATTTACATCCTTCTAGGATTACTGTGTCCTAATCAAGTCCAGAGTGTCACTTATCCCTAAGCTGTCTATACCGCATGTCACCCAAGCCCATTGAGATAATGTTATTGAGGCTACTTAGGTTGTTTTAAGAGCTAAAAATTAGATTTGCTTGACTACAAAACTCTCGAAGATGATCATATTTCTCTAAATAACTCAAGTCTTTTTTTTCCCCTTTTCAGAAATCAAATGCATGGTTTTTCCTACTTTGTAGTTTCTTTTTCCTTTGCAGAATCAGGATACATTCTTAAGTCCAACTAAAGGGACTGAAGCGTAAATAGGTTACAGTTCTGCCTGTCTGATGGAAACAAAGAAACCCTTTACAGGGCTGACTCCTGAATGCCTTTATGTTTCTGTTCTCAGGGATAAAGAAGCCGCTACATTTCTAAAAAAAAAAAAAAAAAAAAAAAAAGACTAAAAATGCTGCTTCAACCAAACCACACCACATAAGCAAATACCTTTCCTAAGGTTTCTTGGTCTTCCATTATCTCTTTCTAAACACTTAAATTTTCCTAATGTACACACAATATATTTTCAATGAACACGCACACACAAACATGGTGTGGCTCAAGATCATGGGCATACATAGTATGACCTCTGCTTTCTAAATGCTTGTGTGTGCACTTGCATGTGCGTATGTGCATATACACATAGTATAGATTATAAGTAAGCACACAGCTTACTGATATGTGGGGTGTGATTTAAGAGCTTTACATTGGTCAGTTCACTCAGTCTCCATTTCAAGCAGTGTTTCTCAACCTGTGGGTAGCGACCCATAGTGGGGTTCAAACGACCCTTTCACAGGGTCACCTTTAGTCTCAGCATTCAGGAGGCAGAGGCAGGAGGACCTCTGTGCATGAGGTGAGCCTGGTCTCTCTCCAAAGTGAGTTCCTGGACAGCCAGGAAACACAGAGGAACACTCTTTCAAAAAACAAACAAACAACACACCAAGAAAAAAAGTCATCAGAAAACACAGATATTTACATTATGATTCAGAGGAGTAACAAAATTACAGTTATAAAGTAGCAATGAAATTTATGGTTGCGGGGTCATCACAACATGAGGAACTGTACTAAAGACTTGCAGCATGAGGAAGGTTGAGAAGCACTAATTTAGAAGAAATGGGAGCAGAGAAGGCTCAGAGGTTAAGAATGTATAACGATCTTGGAGAGGACCCTAGCTCAGCTCCTTCAACTCATACAAGGCAACTCGCAGCTGTCTGTATTTCCAGCTCAGGGGCTCTGACACCTGTACTCATGTGCATCCACCAGCCACCCCCATCCCACATATTTTTTTAAAAAAGAGAGACAAAGAAATGGAATTAAAGATCAGGTCACATATCTGGGATGACCAAACCTGGACCCCACCTCAGCTCCACGCTCTCTACCCCACCCCTCCCCTGAACTGGGGACTTTGGCTCTTGGGATGGGTTACCAATTCTCTCTGGATTTCATTTTGCCTCAGGTGAAATTAGCATGTTGAACTCTATGTTGCTCCATGACCTGCAACCCTGAGAAACTCTACAAGTGATTCTCTGTGCTGGCGTTCCTGACTGCGCACTTGTCTGTGGTGAGGTGAGGCAGATGCCAAGGCTGCTACCACTCTCCTGGTCATGTTCCCAAACTTCCCGTGCTAAATCCACTGGCACTTTCATCCTGTCTCTGGTCAGCTCTCTGGCTCCAGCTACTACTACCCACCTGAGCCCTGGCCTGCCCCATATCTGGGATAGCCTCTACTGAGGGCCTGCACCCTATTTCTATGGCAGGGCTCGCCTTGGCCACATCTATTCTTTCTACTGGCATATTCTTCCTCAAGGGGTATATTACATGGCTTCAAGTATTTTGCAATTTGCTACTAGCAGACTGACTTTTGAATCTTAGTCCTCTTCCCTAGTTTCAGACCCTCCCATTCAGTCGCCTGCACAGAAGTTCTAACTGGCCACAATGAAGCTACCACCCTGCTGCCTTACCGGTCTCCACCTCGTTTCAGGGATGTCTCTGCTCTGTCTCAATCTTTCTCAGTCTGTCTCAACAAACTCATATCCTTTCAGACTTGCATTTGCTGTTCTCAGATTCCACAAACAATTCTGCTGGGATGGCTCTTGTCTCTCTCAGGTCATGCTCCACACTACAACCAAGTTATGTTAAAATACAATGTGGCCCATGCCACATCTCTACTTGGGACTCTCACGGCACTTGACATGGGTATGTGAAGAAACCCTTTTCAATTTTTCCTTCAGCTCTGTCTTATCCCTCTGTCCATCTCTCCACTGCCCCCACCTAGTCATGAACTAGCTGCATCATCCTAAACAGTTTGTGTAGTCACTTTGGGGCACTTTTTTTTCTGGTACAGTGAATTGCAAAAAAAAAAAAAACCAAAAAACCTCAGCTAAGCAATCCTCATTCTCATATGTCTCCTCCTTCACCTAGCGTGGCATAGGGAAAGAATACTGTAGTCACACTAATTGAGCCTGATCCTGACTTCTCTTGGAATTTGATTTTAGATTAGTTACTCAAGAATTACTGAAATGTGTAATTTTCCATCTATAAAATGGTGATTATCAGAGGCATGGGCTCATATCATTATTGCTCAGAGTTGAGCTTAAGTGGAACATGACACACAGTAAATGCCTGATAAATGTTAACATTGTTTATTACTGTCCTCTCCTCTAGTAGGCTGTGGGCTTCTGAGGAACTAGGACTCGGCAAGTATTCATTGCCAATGCCCTATCTTGCACAAAACAACATAATGAGCCAGTGTTTGCAGAAAAGATAAATACAAGAAAATGGCCATTGCAAAAATAAAAATATATTATCAACTGTGATAACTGATATAGACAACTCCTACCACAATGCTGAGGCCTGTGGAGACTGGGAACCTTCTGGAAACTAGCAGTCCTCCACTCCAGCTCCCAAAGCACACTTAGCTTCCACACAATGTGCTGGATGCAAAGACCCAGGACAGCTGGTGATGAAGTCTCACCTGTCCTACATGTTGACGGAGAAAAGGGGAAGTTCAGTTCCTAACTAAAAGAGGAACCATCATGAAAGAAAGCTGGATCAATGAATAAACAGGAATATGAGTTCAGTCTTTAGTAACCTAAGCAAACAGACAGACAATGCTCGCTCCCTCGTCCATGCTGCCCAGTCCCCATGTGCCAATTTCTTACTTTTCTTAATTACTTAAGGAAAATAAGTTAAACGGAACCATGATTTGTAAGGATCCTCCCTGGACTCTTTGGAGTCTACGGAACTGCCAAATAGAAACTAGGCCAAGATAGGTGCTTCTGAGGCAAAAGACCACATCAAAGTCCACAGAGCAGCATCAAATAATGGAATGGCAAGAGACTGCCTATATCCAGACCAAAGCATGTTAAAGGGAGATGCACCCTCCGCACCAATCTATCAGCTGAAACAGGTGACGAGGGAAAACCATGGCACAGGGGAAGAGAGGGACCCAGAGTCTCTCACTGCATAGGAAAAAGCCATCTACTGAACACAAACACCTACTGGGGACTTTCACATGAGCAAGAATATCTTTTATTTTGTAACGCTCTATGTTTTCAGGCCTATTAAAGCTGCTAGCATGTACCTACTTAAAACACATGTTAGGTACCTATCACTGACCTAATTCACATTCGCTGCTCACTAAATGAAGTCACCAAGTAACACCAGCTAAAGTATAACTTGAGAGCAAAACAAGACAAGCCAGATTAGGTTCTCTTCTCAAGGCGCTCCTGGCCAGTTCATGACCGACACAGAAGACAAACAATATCTGATGACAACGTTGGAAGACAAATTTGGAGACCTGGTGGTCTGTTTGGAGCAGAGGAGTTGTGAGAGAGAAGGATTCGGAAGAGAGATGACATTTTTGCTGGGCCTGGAGGGTATCAACTTCAAACTGATGGGGTTGGAGGCTCCAGACCCCGGGAAAGTAGGGCGCACTCATTCCTGTTCAACCTTATCATTAGTGAGTTCCTCTAACTTGGGCAGCACAGTGTGCGTTTACTGCGTACCAACTTTCCTTCCTGGGTCTGATATCCCAACAAATCAGCCTTTGTTTTCAGAGAACATTTAGTATGAACCCTTCTGTCTTTTTTTTTCTTTAATGTAAGAAGTTACACAAGGAACATCAGAGAACAGCAACACAAACTTTTCAGCTAAAACGGCTAAAGAACAGACTTGGGACAGTTTTGTCACTTTCAACAGCCGAGGAGCCACAACCCGGGTCAGCAGTCTGGACATACCAAGCCTGAGATTTACATTAACATTTCCGCCTTCAGAAGAACATGGCAGGTTCTGAATTCAAACATCCACATCCCCTGTTAACTACCTCCTAAGCTTTAGAGTTGAAACCACTTCCTCTGAGATCTGAGTTTCTTCATCTAAAGAACACTTGGTACTCCTGAGGCGGAGACGGGGACACAGAGCACAAAGGATGGAAAAGTATTGTAGTTGCTTTGGTGGTGAATGGAAAGACGTGGGCATTCAAAGTCAACCTTGAAGCCAACAAGTGCTGTCTCCAGTGGTCTTACAAATGCAGCCCAGTGTTATTCTATCCACAGCCCCGGTTACTTGCTGAGCAGACCAGAGCACATTTCAAAAGACTTCAGCAAAGCGGCCTTGCCCTTTAAGGGCTGCCTCAGTCCTGTTAAACAGTTTGATTCTGACTCAGAAACAATTTTTTTCTGATCCTCCATCAATTTATCCTGTCTCAGGTATCAGTACCTATCCCCAAAAAAGGAAGAGGGGGAAAAGGGGGGAGGAGAGAAGGTTTCCTTGAAAGTATATCAACTCCTAAGACAGCTGAGATAATCCCCCTCCCCCTTAAATAGAAAAAACTGCAGTTGCAACCCGAGGGTGAATACAGCAATATGCCTGCACCTGCCGCCCGGGATCTGGGAGCTTTCATTTTTTCGGTAAATGTGGCAGAAAGGACTAAGAGATCAACAGCTTCATCAAAAAGAAATGGAAGGCTCCGGGATGAGAAACAAGAAGCATGGTGCCCTGGGTACTTCTCTATGAACTGAAAGGGCTCTTTGTGTCACACACACACACACACACACACACACACACACACACACAGTGAGCGAGTCTGATTTATTGGAGGAAGGAGGGGCAAAATGGGTGATTTTATTAGCCCTCCTCCCAATGAGTCCCAGCAAACGCCTCCTGGACCCAAGCTTGGTGGCCTCTTTCTAGCCAGTCCCTTCTGCCTGTGGCCTCAGAGATAAGAGAGCCTGGAGGCGACCAAACAAAACCATCCACCGACCTAGGGAAGTAGAGAGGAAATCCAGCGACTGGAGAAGGGAGGAAAACCGAGCTTGACAGAGCAGAAGGGGTGGGGGACAGGGGAAGAGGAGGGAAGGCCAGGCACAGGGGAAAGGGGAAGGGTGGGTGGGTTGTGGCACAGGAAGGGTGAAGGGGAGGGTGGGGGAAGTGCAAGGGAGGTTCCAGAAATAGGCAGGAGGATGCGCTGGGGAAGGCGAGGGCCGCCGAGGGAGGAGGCCGAGAGGTGGAGGAGTGGGGCAGGGGTTGGGTGGGGAGGAAAGCAGCACGGGGCATCAATTATTAAGTGATTACATCATCCCTGACATTAAAACAACACACACAGCCCGGGTCCCCGCCGGGGGCCGCGAAAGGAGGGCGGGGGCGGAGCTGGGCCAACCTCGCCCCCAAGCCAATTCCTATTTTTCACCCGGCGCCAGCCGGTGGCCGAGGAAATGGACCCTGGTGCCCGCGCAGCCTCGGGGCGGCACCCCGCATCCGTGTCCTGCGTCGCGGGGAGCCCGGGCTCGGCGCCCCGGAGGCTGCGCGGCGGGACCGCAGCGGAGGCAGCCCATGCGGGGGCGCTGGGCCGGGCGTCTCCGCAGCATCCCGCGGCTCCGCGCATCCCCGGCCGCTTACCTGTGTGGCGTGGCGCTCGGCTCCAGAGCACATTCACATGGTCTTCTCTCTGCCCTCCTCAGGCGAGGCCCAGGCTGCACCGGCGGCTCCGCGGCTGAGCCCGGGAGCTCGTGGGCCTCGCGAAGCGCCGAGGGGGCGGCGCCGGTGTCCTCGGCCCGGCAGCGCGGTCCCTCCCTGGCTGGCGCGGGCGGTGGCTTTGTGTGCGCCCGGGGAGTCCTCGGAGCGATCCGGCTCTAGGCGGCCTCGCTGTGCTCCTGGCCGGCGGGAGGGCGGGCGGGTCTCGGAGGCCCGGCGCACGGCGACCCCTCCTCCTCTCCGCGGAGCCCCCTCCCCGCCGGCTGCGCTCCTGACAGATGGCGCAACTGCACCGACGCGCCGCCGCCGCCGCGGCTTCTCGCAGCTACTCTCGCTGATGCTCGGGTCGCTCCGGATCCCGAGGAGTGCGAGAGGGGGCGGGACATGCTCCGAGACTGTCAGGTCCCTCTGTCCTATCAAAGGGCCCGTTGGGAGCTGAGGGCCGTAGCCATTGGTGCGCGCGTGGGAGGCGGGACGGCTCTGGGTGGGGCCGCCGAGTGGGTTGAGCGTTACTGTGGTGGCGGGCATCCTGGCATGAGGGCTGTGCAGGGTGTGCGAGAGGATGCGAGGTTGGAGGAGGAGGTGTGTATCTGAAGATCGTGTGGAGTTGGGAGTTGGTGGGGTGAAAGGAGAGAGCAGAGGCTATGAGCTGCTTTCTACTTTGCTAGTAGAAATTGGCACCTGCCATTGCAGCCTAACAGCCATGGGAACCTATTTCTCCAGAGAAATAGCCTCGTCTTTGAGAGTGGGAGAGTGGGAGGATAAAAAGGGAAGGTATCAAGAATGGCGATGGCAAATAAGAGAAGTGAGGAGCAAAGTAGAGAAGTACCATTGCAGAACCTGGGAAAGCTAGACGACCCCGCAAACGCACAGCAAATAACAACAACAGCAACATCCTATTGTATTAGTCTCACTTTCTTGAGTACCCATATATCTTTCTTTTACAGAACAAGTCCGGGGAAAGTCTTGCTGAAATGCAAGGGGCCTGCAACAAAGAAACCCCTAACCACACAGCAGAGAGTGTTTGCACCCTTTTTCCAGATGGTTAGAAGTAGCCATTGCTTGTCTGGCTTCGTGGGACATTTCAAACCTCTGTTGGGCTTCTTGTTTTCACTCGTTGCTGAGCTGAGCTTTTTGCTCAGATTTTCCTTGATGAAATAATGGCCGGGTTGGTATGCAGTTGGGAAAGCCTCGGTCTTTATTTCCGATCCAGCTTTTCTATGGCAGGATGTAACTTCATAAAAAGAAACACGTCGCCTTCCTGATTTTCTTTATAGGTAATTCCTGTTTACCGAAAGCTCTGTTTTAAGACATGTTCAGAATCAGTTTTCCTTGATGATTTTGGCAAGAACCCCCCCCCCAGCAAATCTAATCTTCTAAGAAGTACATTTAAGCGAAGCAGCCTTGACTTTAGAGCTCAAGGTCTTATCTTTCCTACCGACTACTTTCCCCCTCTGTAGTTTAAAAATACCAGTCACTCTTGCTGACTTTTTTCTCTTTTCTGAGGTGCTTCTTCTTTTTCTTTTATTTTCTTTCTTTCTTTCCATCTTTCTTTTTTTTTTTTTTTTGAGAAAGTTGCTACTGTTTAATAAAAGATTCTCACATGATGGATGAGGAGACTGAGGACAAGAGGAGGTGACACTCAGGAATTCCATGTCCAATCTCTTCCTGAAGTCCGAAGCAGATGGCTGAAGTCACCTCATTGTTTATAGTTTCTTTGAGAGGAGTCACTTTTTTGGCATCTGTAACGTAATGGCTTCTCTGTGTAATTAGTGGACAAATGAAAGCCAAAATAGTTAAATGACGAATTAACCAACTCCCAGCAAGACTCCAGTCTTTATTTTTAGTTCTTTACTTAACTCGCTTTATAGCAAAACAAAACAGAAACCCTTCCTAAGTATAGCTTTAGAGGGGTTGGGTCTCCACAGGATTTGCTGAAGTTGTGAACAAGTGACTAAGCCAGGCAAAGATGTCAGGATTATTTCCGCTCTGACCTGCACCCGAAGGTCTTCTCGGTGAACTGGACTTAAAGATCCACAATGGTGTCCCCAGCCTGCCCGAGGCAAGGCATATGTCCCTCTAAAACCTGCAGGTTTGTGTTAGTTTTGTTGTGGTGAGGGTTTTTTTGTTCGCTTGTTTGCTTGCTTGCTTGCTTGCTTGGTTTTTGGAGACAGGATTTCTCTCTGTAACAGCCCTTCCTGTCCTAGAACTCACTCTGTAGACCAGGCTGGCCTCAAAGTCACAGAGATCTGCCTGCTTCTACCTCCCGAGTGCTGGGATTAACAGAGTGCACCACCACTGCCTGGCCAGTTTTGTTTTCTTATTTTCTTAAGGCAGTATCTATTATACGAACTAGAATGGAGACGTTGTTCTAGAATTTCTCTTAGGTTTTCCTACTTGGTTGGTGTTCATTCTATTTCTTTCACCTTAAAGTTCCCTGTTTCTATTCTGGTGTTCTTTTTTGTTTTGTCTAATCTGTTTTTCCTGTTTTGCTTCCAATGTATATTTAGTGTTATTCACTCATGTAGATGGAGACTGCTCATTCATTTCCTGGCCACCCAGACACAAATAATTACACAGAAACTTTATTCATTACAACACTATTTGGCCAATAGTTTAGGCGTCTTTCTAGTTAGCTCTTATATCTTAAATTAACCCATTTCTATTCATCTATGTATCACCACAAGACTGTGGCCTATTGGTAAGGTTCTGACTTCTTTTTCCTTTGGCAGCTACAAGGCATCTCTCTGACTCTGCCTTCATTCTTGCTTTATCTCTGCTTGGATTTCCTGTCTTGCTATATTCTGCCTTGCCATAGGTCAAAACAGTTTCTTTAGTATGTCAACAAAACATATTCATAGCATACAGAGGGGAATCCCCACATCACACTACAGTTTGTCTCATCTTAATTAGATTTTAGTTTTCTTACCTATCAAAAAAAATGATTGCTCCAACTAAAAAACTATATGCAAGGAAGAGCTAGGGAAATGATCGGTGGATAAAGGACTTGCTGTGAGCATAAGAATCCGAGGATGGACCCTGTAAACATATTTTATAAAAGTTGGGACAGTGGCAAGTGTCTGTAGCTCCAGGTTCAGTGAGAGACCTGGTCTAAACATATAAGTTAGAGAAACATTTAGAAAGCCTGACCTTAACCTCTGACTTCCATAGGCATTGCACACACATGCAAGCACACCCATAAACACGTATGCACACCTACCCCAATCATAGACATACGAATATGTACAAGGGAAAACGCATCCCAAAGTGACCACAAGCTAGCATATGCCCAAAGGACCTGACCTCATACCACATAGCGGCTTGCTCAGCTGTGTTCATTGCCGTTCTATTCATCATAGCTAGGAAATGGTAACAGCTCAAGCGTTCTTCAGCTGAAGAACGGATAATAAAAATGTGAGACAGATACCCAACGCAATATTCAAGAAAATTGAAATCATGAACTTTTCAGGTAAATGCATGGAACTATAAAAGATCTTATTGGTTGATGTAACTCGGACCCAGAAAGACAAACATCACTTATTCTTTCTCACCTTTGATTCCGAGTTCCAAGTCTCCTCAGATGGGAATGCTTACTCTGGAGTCACTGCAGAAACCAGGAAAGTAAGGGTAACTGTGGCAGGAGTGGGGAGCAGTATAGAAGGGAATAGCAGGGAACAAGCAACTTGATGGGGGAAATGGGAGAAACTGAGGCAGTAATTAGGGAGAAGAAAGAGGTAGGTGAGTAAAATGACAATAAGGATGCTCAAAAAAGTCACACATATTATTATGTATCCACATAAAATTAAATACAAGACATGCCTGGGTATACCTATACATTTGGTTTTGTTTAAATGAAATCTTCCCATAGGGCTGGCAGCTGACATAGTCGCCCCCCTGCCCAAAGCCATAGACCAGCTAACAAAACCCCTCCACCAGATATGAGAAGTCCTCTTTGGTGCTGTTAGTCAAGGTTGTCCAAAGAGAGTCTCAAAACATTTTAGAATTTTGCTGTCACTCTTGGTTGCCTCCAAAAGGTGGCAGGGAAGTCCCTCTTTCTGAAGATACTATGCACTTCAGACATAGGCGCAAAAGGACCTTGCTGGGTCTCATCTGAGAGTCTCTATGCTGACCAGTTCTCATGGTACCAGAAAGTGTCATGCAAACTTCCAAGGGAGGAAGCAGTCACTAGTCCTACCTGACTAGGATGCCCACGGATCGCAACAATAGCCAGCTTGGCACGATAATCCACGGGGTGCAATAATGGCACTCATACCTTGGTGGAAACCAACAGCTCTCTAATTGGACTTAAGACCTGCTCAACAAGAGGGAAATCCTGCCTGGTAGTGTAAACTACTTCATTACTGGGGCTAATGAAGTCATGAATCTTAGAGGAGAACCTACAACCACTTTATTAAACCAGCGTAATTCCAACTACATTCTAAATATTATCCCACAGATAAGTGTTCTTCTCATCCCATCAAAGAAGCATCTCTTTGCAACAGATAGAGACCATTACAGAAAACCACAACGAATGCAGAGAAAAGGACATTGTGTGGTACCCAGTCCCAACTGATCATCTACAGCACAGTTCCTGCACCTAAGGTCAGGGATCACTGCAGAAGAGGAGATGGAAATATTATAAGAGTCAGAGGATCAGGAAGTTTGCTGTGAGGTTGTCTTTTCCCAGAAAGGTCAGAGAGGCTACACTCATGAAGTCTCATCAACATGGCTGCCTAAACAAGACCCAAATAATGACATACATGGGCATGCTAACATGGAAGGGGGAAAGATCAAGAGGCCTCCACTCTAGACAAAGAACTATGGACAACGAGGAAGGCTAAGAGTAAGAGAAATTATCTTCTCCATGGAAGGGTCCCCAAGTTGGTTATCCAATACCAAGTTATCAGCCCTGAAATAATATGCATACAGATAATGTTATATGTACTAAAAAGTTTGTATTTATGATATATACATACACAAATGCATATATATATATAAACAATTAAAAAGAGGACATGAATTCGAGAGAGAACGGGGGAAGATATATGGAAGGGGTTGGAGCCTTAAAGGCAAGGAGAAAATGAGATAATAATAATTTCAAAAAATAAAAATATTATTATAAAACAATATTTTATAATATTATATATAATATTATAATATAATAAAATATTATAAAAATTACATTTGTAATTTTCATGGACAAAATATGCAAGTATAGCCGGGCGGTGGTGTCGCACGCCTTTAATCCCAGCACTCGGGAGGCAGAGACAGGCGGATCTCTGTGAGTTCAAGACCAGCCTGGTCTACAAGAGCTAGTTCCAGGACAGGCTCCAAAACCACAGAGAAACCCTGTCTCAAAAAAAAAATGCAAGTATATATACAAATTTTAATATATTATAATATTATATTTAATAAAACAAAATATTATTATAAAATTACATATGTAATTTTTCATGGACAAAATATGCAAGTATATATACAAAGTTTAACTGTGAAGGTCTCCAAGTTAAGAAATGAATAAGTCAACTTGCTACTCCTAGGAAGACAGATACTCCATAACAACACTGTGAGAGTAGCACACACTGAATATATTAGTCAGGAAATGCAGGTTGCTATGACACCTTTTCACCTGGCAGAGGCATTAGGATGTGCCCACCATGATTCAGAACCCTTCAGGACTCAGATTTCTGCAGGACTATATATATATATTTTTTAAAGGATCACGCCTCAAACTTTACCCGATGTAGCAATCACATCTGTATCAGATATAGATCTTGTAATATATGTGGATACTGATTTCAAGAATTCAAATAGTCTGTCATCAGACTGTCAATGAAGAGATGAACAGAAGGATGAGAAAATCATTGTGTCAGTCAAGGTTTCCCTTTGCAAACATTAAAAACTTACTATTAGGAGATTGGCTCATGGAATCAATGGGTAGATGTGAGAACTAGGCTCAGAAAAAAAAACAAACACCAAGAGCCACTGGTTAGGATATCTCTCAGGGGACCCCATACTGCCAGACTTCAACCACTATAGGAGAGCAGAACCCAAACACACACACACACACACACACACACACACTAAACTGTTTCCTCATTCTTATCTCTTATTAAAGATTCCAGTCCTTAGGCGGCACTACCCAACAGGCTGATGGGATACAGTTGTAGCTTGAACAGGAGGGAACTGAGTATTCTAAGCCCTTCAGCTTCCATGAAACATGAAGGCCTGTCTCCAACCCAACTTAGATAACAGAACTCTCCCAATGCTAAGCCAGAATTTTTAAATTAACACAACAATTGCTCATCTAACCCCGTGTTCTGGCACTGTTGTTACTTATTAAACAGAAACTTCTTCCTTTCCGTTCATGATTTGTCCTCAGCAAAAAGATCACAGGCTAGAGATCATCTTAGCTTCCTCAAACAGCGCCTGCTGGAGCATAATAAGAATGGCTTTCGGCTTTTATCCCATCTGCGTTTCTCAAGGGAGGGCTAATTGTCTCTGGGAGTTAATTATCTAGGATTTATAGCTGGTCTTTTGGCATGAGGGCTCCTGAGAAATGGGAAGATTGATGGAATAGAGCCTTTTCTCCTACCTTAGGAGGCAGCTTAAGAGGCCCAATCCGTCTTAGTCTTTTCCTGTGTAATGTCCTTCATGTAGGAGACACTCTTGTTTGGTTCCTGGCTCATAACCCCCCCGCCCCCCGCCGCTTCTTTGAAAGTAGCTCCCAATGCCCCAGAGTAGGTTGTGGGTGGCCACATCTATATGAAATGACCTTCTATAACAGCCCAGGCTAACTGTAACCAAATGATCAGGATTAGACACTTATCCCAGAGTGAGTCAAGTATTATTTACTGAGAGATCAAAAATCAGACCAGAGTTATACAGATGTGCATATAAATGAGTCAGGAGATGCCAGTTGCTATAACAAACACCTCCTCATAGATCTGTGAGTTTATATAACAGAAATTCACCCCTCCGCCAGGTCATGGGGAAGCTGTTCACCACGTAGCTCAGAATTTAAACCTGGATCTCACTGGAGCCATTCTGTTCAGACAACTGACAAATGAGGGGGAAAGGAAAAATTACACGGCAGGTTTTAAGGTCAGTCCTAAAAGTGACTTACACCATTTCTGTTCATTGTCTGCCGGTCACGTGACTGTACCCCTATGCGAGAGAGTAGGAAGTATAGTACAGTGAGTAACCATGCAGAACAGAAAATGACCTTGGCGAGTATCTTGCCTATAGGTAGCATTAGGAGCTGGTGCAAGTAAGCTGCGCTTGGGGAGAGAATAGGTAGCTACACATTTTCTGTCGATTCCAAAATACATTTTCCACCTGATGTAGGTATCTAATACAAATTCATAAGATAGTTCTAAGCATTAGGATGACCAACTACCACCCTCTAAATTTCATTCTGACTATTGCTTTACTTAACTGGCCAGCATTTTGTTTTGCTTCTTCTATAATCCAGCAGTCCTTATCAAGCCAGATACTAAGAAGGCAAGGGATATTTTTTGCCAAGGTGTGAGTCAGATGGCACCAGTCTTGAGTTTGCAACCATCTGTTGATGGTATGTGAATGGCTGAACTCATTCCTTCATGTATGTGTTACTTTTTCTGTCGCTGTGCTAAAATACCCCAATAAAAGCAATTTAAGGGAAAGAGGGCTTGTTTTGTCTCTCCGTGTGAGTTACAGTTCATCATGGCAGGAAGGCCTGGTGACCGGAGCATGAGGAGGCAGCCAGTCACATTGCATCTACCATCAAGAAGCAGAGAGTGGCGAATGCTTGTGTTCAGCTGGATTTTTCCTTTTGATGTAGGACCCCAGCCCAGAGAATGATGCCACCCACTTTTAGGGTAGCTCCTCCTACCTTACTTAATCTGGTTAAGATCATCTCTCAGGCCTGGCTAGGAGCTTGTCTCCCAGGTGACGATATCCCACCAAGTTGACAATACACATTAACTATCACACTTGAAAAATCCTCTCTGTGTGTGTGTGTGTGTTTGTGTGTGTTTAATTAATTTAATGCTTTTATGTGCATTGGCATCAGATCCCCTGGAGCTGGAGTTACATATGTGAGTTGCCACTTCGGTGCTTAGAATTGAACCCGGGTCTTCTGGAAGAGCGGTCAATGCTCTTAACCACTAGGCCATCTCTTCAACCCTCTGTGTGGAATTTTCATCCTTCAGACATGTTCGTTTTGTTCCTCATGAATATACTTGAAGATCCTTTCAGTGTACCTTACTTCAGTTTTTTTTCCCCAGATTAGTTAAAGCAGGGTCTGAGTCAGCTATATTTAATAAGAGATGAAGCAGAAATGAACATTTCCACCAAGTCCAAAAAGAATGGTTTACTTCAAGGCACAATCCACTTTAAGGATCCTGATTTACCCAACTCATCACCTGCTAGTTGACATGTAAGTCACCTACAGACTCTGAGATCATAAAAATACCTAAAATGTTGTCATTTTATACATGATTTTAAGTTTTTATTGCAGTTAGCGTGTGTGTTTGCAGGCATGCACATGGCACAACATGCGTGTGGACCACTTGCGGGAGGCGGTTCTCTCCATCCACCATTGGGCCCCAGAGACTGAACTCAGGTTGTTGGGCTTGGCAGCAAACACCTTTGTTCCCTGAGTCATCTCACTATTCCTCATGAATGATTTGTACGTGTGTACAAATCTATCTGACCACCGTGAGCAAGAGTGTTAGGTAGATGCTGAGGCATCTTAGTGAGCTCAAGATGACTTTACATACTCAGATTTTATGAAATATTATCTGTGTGAAAATATCCACCAAGTTTATGTACCTATGTATAGCTGTGTGAGGTTGTCAGAACTAGTAATAAGAGCAGAAAAGTTTGCTTGGAATGTGTGAGTCTGGCCAGTGAGTGTCTGGAACGCCCCCTCTTACATGTTACAGGTTTAACTTTCCTGTCTTGCAGGTCAGGCTCAACTACCCGAAGGTCTTAAAGCCCCAGACTCATTTAAGGAAAAAGTGCTTCTTTATATGATCTATGGAACCAGAAAACGGTGAAAATAAAAGCAGTCAGAAAATAAATCAAATAAAGTGATATCATTCAGGAACCTCGGCAATTAAACTCATTTTAAACCAAGAGAATCAACTCTATTAACATTCGTTTCTTAAAGAACACCTTTCAGTTTAAGGAAATTTGTCCCATCTTGCATTTTTCCACCTTAAGACAGGGTTTTTCTGTGTAGCCCAGGCTGTCCTGGAACTTTCTCTGTAGGTCAGGCTGGCCTTGAAGTCAAAAATCCACCTACCTCTGCCTCATGAGTGCTGCTTGGATCAAAGGCGTGCACCACCATACCCAGCTCAACCATCTTGCATTAAAAAAATTTTTTATTGTCGTTTGGGATAAATTTTATGTGCTCCCTTAAACCACCCTCCCCCTCTGCTGTCTCCATAGAAGGAGAAGCAGAAGCATTCTATTTATAATCAAATCTAAAGTTAGACAAAGATATTTCTTTCAGCACTAATGCTTAATATTGCTCTGAAAATTTGGTAAATACAATAAGAAGGAGCCATACATATGAAAAACTGAGGAGACAAAGTTCTTACTATTTCCTGTTAATTTAATTGTCTACCTGGAAAGACCAGCAGAGTCAATTCTAATAGCATTAGAAGTAGAATTCAGTATGGGAACTGGTTTCCAAAGATACTGAAGCGAGGTTCTACAACTATAAGTGGAATAGAAATGATATGAAGCCAGAATATCCTTGAAATTTATCTTCTTACTTTTTATTTTATGTGTATGAGGGCTTTGCCTGCATGTATGTTTATGTACGTGTCTAGTGCCTGCCTAGGTCAGAGGAGGGTGTCGGATCTCCTGGGACTGGAATTACAGGTAGCTGTGAGCTATCATGTGGGTGCTAGCAATTAAACCTTGGTCTTCTGCGGGAGCAACAATACTCTTAGCTGCTGAGCTATCTCTCCAGCCCATTTATTTTTTAAATAATACATACACACTAGTAAACAGTTGCGGGTCATGGCCTGGGCCAAATGGTGAATATCTAGGAGTAAGCAGCAAGCTTGGTAGAACTTCCAAGCCTCCCTTTCTGACTCCAACAGCCAGAGCACAGCACCCTCTCACACCAGGCCTTTCATGTTATGGGTGATGGAGTGCCCAGGAGTCTATAAATTCCATGAGTACCTGCGTCCACTGGTCCTTTGAACCGGTCCTGCCCAGCACCCTAGTTACCTTGGCAGCTTGATGGGCTTGCATATGACTCATGGCCATGATGTTGGTGATCCATCAGGAGTACCTCAGAAATTATAAACGTTTCCTTGAAGTGCAGTATACATATATAAGGGTGTGCACAACTCTAGATTCTATATCTATATTTATATCTATCTCTCTATATGTATGTATCTATATTTATGTGTACACATATGTGTATATAGTAATCTGTAGCCTCTGAGAGCGTGTATGTAAGACAGTTTCACAATTATAATTTTTGCATGTCAAAAACTTGTGTTTGAATATGTTCTTATATGAACGTATATCCGCCTATAGTTATAAAAAATAGATTTCTTATGTATCTAGTTAGAAAGCACAGTTCTTAAAACAGTATTTATATACTCACTAAATACAAGAAGGAGTCATGTTTTGGTTTAGGTTTCCTTAACAGCTGAGCCTGAGACAAAGGTAAGTGTTAGGGATGTTTACTGAAGAGTGACTCCAGGTACCCCAGTCTAAGAGTGAGGATGAGAAATGGGGACTGGAAAGGAGTCGGCAGAGGCTGCATCAAGTTGTCTTCCTAGCATTAAATATAGCACCTACCGGGAGCCCCGTGGGTAGATATCAGAGTCATTCCAACAGAAGGGGGATGAAGCCAGATGTTTACACACTCTGGTGGCCAGGGCTCTCAATGGAACCAGACCAGTGCTCGTGCACACACAACACCTAGTTTAGCATGAGGAGTTGGCGTGTGTAGTATGGGACTGAGGACATTATCTACTCTCTACAACTTGATGTTCAGGAAAGCTGGTGCTGTCCTGAGGACCGAGGACCCAGCATACGCAGTTAAGAAGAAGGGTGAGTGTCCCCTCTTTCCCCCCTCCTCTGTTCTGTTCTGGGACCCAGATGATTAGCTGGTGCCCACCCACATGAGGACAGAAAGCTGCTTTAGTCCCTCTGCTGATTCAGGTGATGGTCTCACCTGGAAAAAAACCTCACTGGCACACTTAGAAATACCACATAAGCTGGGCACACCAAAGTCAACCATCTCACTCACGCAATACCGCTGCCGTTGAGGATATCACTCCAGACCTCCAGCTTGCCCTGCCCACAGGAAGGTTGAGTGTTTTCCTACGGCTACATGTAATCCTCCACCGTGGAGTCTACACATGGACACAACACACTATCCTTAACCAGCAGGTGTGAATGAATGCCACAGCACTTGGTGAATCAGTTGTCTCCTGGGCTCACCTGAAAGGAAATAGGATCTGTTTATAAAAACCACACATTTTTTACTGAGAATCATAAATTTAAAAAGAATTAAGTGCAAAGATGGACCATGTTCCTGGGGGAGAAGACCTAATAATGTTAAGATTTCAATTTCCCCCAAATTAAACGGTATAAATCAAATGCAATTTCAATTCAAAATCTACCGGGGCCTTTTTTTTCTTTTCTTTTTTCTTTTTAAGTGTATCTAGAAGGAAAAGAACCATGAATGGGAAGACAGAAGACTGATTCCTTGGTATACAGTGGATGTCAGCCTTATCAGATAAGGGACAGAATGTCACTGACTCAGGAGTACACAGACACTTACAAGTAACATTCTTCAGATGGCTAGAATACACCCAAATACTTACGAACATATAATAAATTTAACGTGGTATTTCAAAAAAGCCCTCGATGAGAAGAGCATTGAATAAAAATTATTGGAAGAAAGTTTGTCTTGTCTTAACACAGGTCATAGAACAAATCCGACATGAATTTAAGACTGAAATGTAAATAAGCGAAACATTAAAGTACAGAAGAAAGTGTGTATGAATATTTATGACCTCACTGGGTGAGTCCAGCATAAGCCTGGCGTCTCTGTTCATTTTAAGCGGACAGACTTGAAAATAGGAATGTGAAAACATCTGTGGGCCAAAAGCATCACCAAGAAAGCAGAGCGAAAGACAAAGTATTAATATACTTAACATTTAAAGTATAGTACATGCATGTGGTCCTTTAAAATCAAGAAAAATTTAAAAATACAGGACAAGCTAAAGAGGGAACATATTTATTTATTATTCAACAAGTATCTCTTCCTGACCTGTCAGATGGCAAGCGCTGTGCTAGGCACTGTAGAGAAGTTTCTGGATGAATAGGCGTTCTCTGCTCTCCCAGATCTTCCAGCGCAATACTATGGTATAACGGGGTCAGAAAGAAGCGTGGGTGCAGCCACAGATGAATGTAAGCGCTGTGGAGAGAACCGTAGGTTACGTGCTTTGGTAGAGGCCAGAAGAGCCTCTTTAAAGGGCCTTAAAGGAGTTTGCCAATCTAAGGGGGTAGGAGGAAGTGGGAAGAACACTCCAAGAGGAAACAGTACGCCCAAAGGCCCTGGAGCTGTAAGACAAAGTGATACAAAAGAAGAGAAGGGAGGCCGGTGTGGAGGGAGAGGGCAAGTCCGGAGGTTGAAGAGGACTCGCGTGAGATCATACAAAGCCATCTTGGTCATGCACACTAGCTTGGAGTTCAGTTTACACATTACGAGAAAACAATGGAGGGTTCAGACAGGTGAATACCATCGTCAAATTTAACATTAAAAAGTCGAAGATCTGGAGAGATGACTCAGTCAACAAAGCACTCAATCATGCTGTGTAAACATGAGGGCTTCCGTTCAGATCCCCAGCACCCATGCAAAGTCCTAGATGTGGTCTCAGGCCTGCAGTCCTAGAGGCGGAGAGGCAGATCTAGGTAGATCCCTGGAGTGCACCGGCCCGTCCGTCTAACCAAGTGGATGAGCTCAAGGATGGGTGAGAGACCCTGTCTCAAAAAGTAACGTGACGGGTGACTGAGGAGGATGCCCAATATTAACCTCTGACCTACACACTGGTGCAAATGCAGCAGCACACATACGTGTACACATATGAACATGTATGTATACAACACCCCCCACACACAAAATTCTGCTATATAGACAAAAGATCAAAGTGATGCAAGGATACAAAGAGGCTGAGGAGCTAGAGTGTTGCTGGGGTGGTCTAGGTTGTGCTAGGTGATATTGACTTAGGCTGACATTTGTAAAGTGGAAGGAGGAAGGCGTATGGTGGAAATATAAACAATATGATTTGATTATGAGCAGGAAGGCAAGGTAAGAAAGAACCCCATTTATTTTCAGGTTTCTAACTTAAGTGCCTTTGAAAATAGTGATGATACTTCTAATAAATCTTAGGAAAAAGCAAGAAGGACCAATGTCGGTCTCGGTTCCTATTAAATAGGAGATTCCTGAGATAATCCAAGAAGAGATGTTACTGTCATTGAATGCCTGTGTTTTAAGCCCAAGAACTTGGAAGTATACATGGGGTATCTATCTGGTGACTGAGTCACCGGTGGGTGAATGAGATCCTCAAAGGAGAGACTTCTGCACTGGGAAATGAGCTCAGGAAGATGGAGAGTCAAAGAAGGAATTGGGCGATAGTCAAAAAAGAGACGAGGAGACACCATGTAGGAAGAGTGTTTTAAGAGAAGTAGTAAATGTCTATTCTAGGGCTTGGCGAAGTGGAGACCATTAGTGATTGACCAGAGAGGCTGAGGTCAGAGACCATGAAGAGGTGGGAATAGATTATATACAGTCTCCCCATAGCTTCTGCAGCGGACTCTTCCCAAGCCCTCTTGAATACTTAAATCGTGGTTACTCAAGGCAGTGTTTATATACATCCTTCTGCAAATGCCTAATACACTGTGGATGCTGTGTACATAAGTGTTATACTATGCTGCTTAAGGAACGATAATTTTAAAACTGCATGTGTTTTGAAAAGATTCAATTGAAAAAGATTATTTGTAGCAAAGGGCTGACATCTCTTTAAGAGCTTTGGGCCTAACTTGCACCTTGTCTGGGCAGCACAGCAGAGGTGTCCCTATTGATGGGAGCCTGATATGGCCCTCCTCCTCTCAATGCCTGAGGCAGGCGGGAGAGCTGGCCTTGAGTGCTCCCTAAGAGTGGGAGAGCTGCCCCTGCCCTCCACTAACTGCAGCTCTTGGGAGAACAAGCCCTGCCTCTCACCTGGGCAGCACAACAGAGTCGACTCTGTTGGCGGAGACATGGGTGGACGAGCCCCAAAGCTGTGAGCATGCGGGAGCTGTCCACACTACTTGTCTGTCATGCAGGGTGTGGCAGGAGAGAGATGCCGACTCTTACCCTTCGCTCCTCTCTGCCTGTGACAGATGAGAAAGCGGACCCCACCCCCCCTTTCCAGCTGCAGCACTCGGAAAAGCAGGCCCTTCCCCTCGCCTGGGCAGCACAGCAGAGCTGACCCTATGGATGGGGTGCAGGTGAGTATCCCCGAGAATGTGAGCATGGGAGATTTGGGCCCCTCCTCTCATCTGCCATATGTTGGTGTGGGTAGTGGAGAGATGCCCCCTCCCCCCGCCCACTGTCAGCACTGGCTGCCTGTAACAGGTGGGAAAGCTGGCCCTGAGGTCATACAAGCGGGAGAGAAGTCCCTGCCCCTCACCAGCTGCCGCACTTGGGAGAGTGGCCAATATTGAGGTAGCACAATAGAGCTGGCCTGAAGGTGTAGTTGTGGCAGGACTGACCCTGAGGATGTGAAAGCAGGAGAACTTGCCCCACCTCTTGCTCATGGCTGCAAGGGGTGAACTAGCCAGGGAGAGTTCACCCAGGGGATGAGGACAGGAGAGCAGGCATGCTGACCAACCCTACAACTACTCAGGCCCAGAACCAGGACTATGAATTGGCTCACCCCAACATCCACTCCATCTGTGATCTGCTGGAGAACACAAAGGGGCCAGTCCCGCAGACCCCTCCCCTCATCAGCAAGACATCCAAGAGGAGTCCCAGTGAGGGCCCAGTGTGGCAGGAACCAGAGGCTGCAAACCAGACCAATGATGTTTCGCCATGAACACTTGCACGTAAAGATACATGGATAGAAAGGTTTACTGGTTTACTGCGAGACTCACTATGTCACACCACAACTTCCATGATGAGATTTTTCCTGTCTTTTTTTTTCTTTCTAAAATTTTATTTTTTTTTATTTTATTTTGTGGGGAGGTTGCAAGGACAGAGGGCAGACACAAAGGGATGGGAAATGAATGGGATCTATATGCATGATAGGAAAGACACAAAGAATAAATAAAAATAAAGTTTAAAAGAAAGAGCTTTGGTAGTGAAGAAGGGGCGTAGACATGTCTCAACATTGAAACACAAATAAATATTCATGAACAAATAAAAAACATTTCATCTCAGCAATAACACGAACATCAATTAAAATATGAAAGACAAATATTTTTTAAACTTATCAAATTCGCAAGACACTGGCTATGCTCAACGAGGGGGGATGAGCTCCTTCACGGACTACTATAGAGAAATTATAAATTCGTACAGCATTTCAGCCTCAAATTGACCAGTTTGACTCAGCGATTGTCCTGCAAGCACAACTGACGACGCAATCATGGATGCACTCAAAGTGGGGCTAAGTTTTTGTCCCATTGACACATAAAACCAAGAATCTTGTAAACAAAATATCCAAACAATAAGAGACTAGTTGTGTTATGAAGTGCATGGGATTTATTGCTCTTTTTAAACAAGAAGTCTAGGCAGAGGCTGGCGCTGGCATTGGTCCATCTTAGCAGGATCATCAAGACCGGTCCCTCTTCATCCCCACGGCACTTTGGCTTTTCATTTTAGAACTCCTCACTTGGCTGCGGTAAGACTGCCACAGCCAGGAGCACGCATTCACATGCCAGAAGTGCTGGTGGTGGTGGTTGACCCAGGGATAACCAAGCAAAAAGAGGCCTCTCCTTTCCGCACCTCCAGCATTCTATCTAGCCTTTTACGAAGACCAGACACCTCCTGACTAGAAAGATCCCCCACCTCCCCACCCCAGCTCACCTCACCCACCCCTGTCTCCTCCTTCTCCCATCTTTTCCCTCTTTTCCTCCTTTCCCTCACTCTCCCTTCCTTCCCTTCCTCCCCCTCTCCTCCCTCTGTCCTTCTCTCCCTCACTCTCTATTCCTTCTCACTTCCACAGTATCTTTCTTGCTAGATATCTGAACAGAATGGGGATAGGGTGGTGCTGGGGATGCCCATAGCTTCTGATTCCCTGCCAGCCCCCTCCTGACTTCCGGTTCATCTTCTCTCCCATGATTTCCTATCTCTTCTAGGCTTCTGTTTATTCTGTTATCCTGCTGACTTTCTCATAGCTTCTGACAGGAACCCCACAGAAAGGATGGCCTAGTCTCCCTCCTGAACTTATCTATTCCCTATTTAAGTTAAAGGAAAAAAAATAAAACAAACAGAAAACAACAAAACCCTTATATCTGCTTATTTCCTCTCAGAGATTTTTTTTGTTTTAAATAAAAAGGTTAGTAAAGCTGAATGGTAAATGGGTGTTTGGAGCTTGCAGCCAAGCTGCCCACACTGACATTAACATTTATTGAAACGTATATATTGATTACATGCATCAGACGTATGAAAGGCCCCAGCACAGCATGACTGTAGAAATGATACACATGACCTCAGCAAGCGTGAGGCCTTATTCGCTCCAACCGGCAAAGTTAAAAGGGCGACTCCAGTGATCCTGGGTACATCTTGCTAGCATGAAGCCACCCATGTGCCCAATTATTGGTACAGGTTGGTTGGATGTGCCTCTTCCTGTCTGCAGTGCCCGGTGTTTTCATCTTTCCCAGCATCATTGTCTTGGAATTCTGCCTACATTTCTGGTAAATCTTTTAAGAGTCAGGATCGCTCCCGGCTGTGTTCTTTTGAAATCTATTAAGAAGGCTTCCTCTCTGCTCACCCGTGCTGTGTGTTCTTTCATTCTTTGTGTTCCCATAGCTATTTCCACTGTGTCTTTCAAGTCACACAATGCAGCAACGAGAAGAGGGGAAACCGGCTGAGAATTTTGAAGATCGGAAAATTGGGTCTGTGCCAGAAGGTATGAGCCTGTTTCCCCCTTTGCTCATCTGTGTGCTCAGATCCCTGGAGGACCGGAAAGACAGGGGCTAGAAAACAAAACAAGAACAGGAGAGTAATCTTGTGGGCAGAAGCAAAGGAACACACTCACTTTTGGAGCTGTTATTCAGTATGAGGTCGGAACTCTCAGACAGTAGAGCCCTGAACATCTACATAGGTAGGAGCAACAATATGGGGCGAGCATTTTTGAAAGGAAACATTCTTTTTATTTTATCTGCAAACCTGATTCATTCTCGTTTCCTTAGCCCGTGGTATTCTCCTCCTTAGATTTACTCTGGCTCATCTTCAGGCAGGAGGATGATGGATGCCTCTTTATCAGGATACGCATAGGAACAAGGGCCGCCCCAGGATGCCTCTCCCTCTGAGGTGTAGGGTCTTTTTACCAGGAGAGAACAAACTTCCAAAGAGGACCCTAGGGAGATAGGGACCCCCCCTACAAGGGCTTTGGTTTTCAAAGCTACTCTTCCCTTCTGAAACAGAGCAGGAGGAGGATCAGAGGATGGAAGTTCCTTCACTGAATTTATAAACTTGCTTAGAACTTTATCCGTCTTGGATCAGATCTGCAGGACACGGTTAGTGAACTGTTTTAGTTAATCTAATGGGCCAGGCTAATTATCTAAGATTTAAAAACAACACCAAAACCTGGTTAGCAGATAGGACAACTGATCCTAGCCACACTGTTACAAGGAAAAGTGATGGGAGTTTTACTCACACATACCTGGTAGAAAGCCTGGAAATGTACCCAGTTCAACACCTCTGGAAGGTGATCTTTGGGCAATGAAAACGTAGGAGGGACCTTGTCTTTTGCTTTCCCTCTACTCCCAACACCCATGTCTGGGTTCCAGGCTGCATTTTTGTTCTTACCCTCCAGCGCTTCTTGTTCTTGCCAAGACAGTTCTTCCTTGGGTTTATTTTCTCTCTAGATCTGCGACTTCTCCCTGCTTCTCTTATTTATGTATTCCTCACCTTCAAACAGGGGCAGCCGGGCAGTGGTGGCACACGCCTTTAATCCCAGCACTCGGGAGGCAGAGGCAGGGGGATCTCTGTGAGTTCGAGGCCAGCCTGGTCTACAAGAGCTAGTTCCAGGACAGGCTCCAAAGCTACAGAGAAACCCTGTCTCGAAAAACAAAACAAAACAAAACAAAAAAACCAAAAACAAAAACAAACAGGGACCAGTCCCTGGTTTGACTTCAGTCTTTTCACCCCCTTTACCATTTCGTTAATCCATTCGAGTCTTTCTTGAGCAGAGTCCCTGCTTGCTGAGCTTACAATCCAGTGGCTACTGCTTTTACATATATGCTAAACCACTGAGTTGTAATCCAGCCCAGACTATTTTTTAGCCTACAGGGCATTCCATCTCAAACCAACATATTGAAAACTGGACTGCTCCTTTCTTGTTCCTACCTAAAACATTCTCTGTCGGAGGAGGCCACTTGTTCGTTTCCCAGCAGACCAGACCCAAAATAAACACACAGAAACTATATTAATTGCAATATTGTTTAATATAGCTGAAGAGTACTTCTAGCAAGCTCTTACATCTTAAATTAACCCATTTCTATTCATCTGTGTATCACTATGTGGTTGTGGCCTACCGGTAAGGTTTCATCCAATATTCAGTATCTGTCTCCTGCAGTGGCTACATGGCTTCTCTTTGACCCCGCCTTCTTTCCTCCTCTATCTGCTTGGAATTCCCACCTTTCTCTATTCTGCTAAACCATTGGCTGAAACAGCTTTATACATTAACCAATAAAAGCAATAGCTATATAGAAAGACTTCCCACACCAATTCTCCTTGGAGGCTGATGATGGCTCCATTTACTTAGTCACCCAGGTCAGCAACTTGGAGGCATTTCAACTTTCCTCTCTCAGTACATATACCTAAGTTAGTTGTTGCTTTCTCAGCTTGACTCAAATCTGCCTTCAATGTTCCCATTCCTAATGTATCTACCTGAATATAGTCCGTATAATTTCCTGCCTAATGATCTTCCTGATTTTATAGCCACCTGTAACAGAGACTGCTTGTTCATTTCCCAGTTGCCCAGACCCAAAATAATCACACAGAAACTGTATTAATTAAAACACTGCTTGGTCTATTAGCTTCTGCGTATTTCTAGCTAGGTCTAATATATTAAATTAACCTATTTCTATTAATCTGTGTATCACCATGCATGTGGTTGTGGCCTACCAGTAAGTTCTCCTGTGGCTACATGGCTTCTCTTTGACTCCGCCTACTCTCTCCTCCTCTATCTGCTTGGAATTCCCACCTTGACCTGCTTTAACAAAAAGCTTACTACCCAGCATAAGAAATGGCGGCTTCTTGGTTCATGCTAGTTGCACAAACAGTTCTGGCTCTTTTAGGAGGTCGAACACTTAAATGGGGTTTGTGAACAGAGGGCTACAACTTGCTTAGTGGCAACACAGACCTACTGCGACCAAACCCTGGACCTGGGGCAGAGAGAATGGCTCTCAGAGGCAGTGAACATACCTCCTCCAAGTTGGACTGGGTGGAGCCAAGAGGCAGGACCACGGAGTTGGCCCTAGCCACACCCGCTTAGCATTAAAAGTGAAAAAGTGCTCCTGGTCAGAAAATAATTACAGGTATGTAATAAAGACAGATTCAGATTTAAAAAAGACCTCTGAATGGGTCACAGTGTTGAATAAATATGTATAGGCTTGGGAGAGAGAAGAAAAAGAGTATAGAGAGTTATAAAAGAAAGTAAATGGTTTAAAAAATTAAAGCAAAGTCTTTAAAGAGACAGAGTACAGATACTCATAGATCAAAGGATAAAGAAAAATAAGCCATGTAAAATGGAATATACACAGAGAGTCTAAATTATGTATATTATTGTATTTTCTTTGAATTCTTTGACTATGAATGAGCTAAGTACAGAGAGACATTTCATTGTATAGGCTGCTATACATTATATATACATTAGATATATATTATATATACATTATATACATTATATGTGTATATATACATGTATATATACACACACATATATATAATCTTGATATGTTGCTTTGGAAAAGAGGTTCATATTTTGTTTTCACAGAAGATGAGAACCTGTGGATTCCTTCCAGACCAATATGGTTTGATGGAACAAGATCCCCTGAAATGTCTCCATGAACCCCAAGATTACTTCACCCCAAAAAAGCAGCTTCTATATTAACCAATGGTTTTCACAGCATACAGAGGGAAATTCCATATCAGCCACCCTCTTATTTCCTTCCATTTTCTACAATACCATCATGATTGTGCCATTTGTCCCTTTAGAAACCTCTTTTCCATGCTAGAGAGATGGCTCAGAGGTTATGAGTACATCCTGCTCTTAAAGAGGCCCCAAGTTCTATTCCTAGTGCCCACCACCTCCTATGACTTCAACTCCATACGGAGTGTTCACCTCCTCCTGTGATTCCAGCTCCAGGGGTGTAGTGGGGAGCTGCGGGCCTCTTCCCACAACCCGGCTCATGGCTGCCTGGCTAGCTTACGCCCCAAAATAACGACACACAAACTGTATTCTTTTAAACACTGCTTGGCCAATTAGCTCTAGCCCTTACTGGCTAATTCTCATATCCCCATCAACCCATCTCTAATAATCTGTGTAGCATCAGTCTTACCAGGAATGATTCAGCATGTCTGACCTGGCGGCTTGCTTCATCGCTTCTGGCTCTGAGAGGAGCTGCCCTGCATCTGAGCTCACTTCCTCTTCCTCCCAGCATTCTATTCTGTTTACTCCACCCACCTAAAGGCTGGCCAATCAAATGGACCAAGGCAGTTTCTTTATTAGCCATTGACCTTCCTCCATCACAGGGGCACCTCCAAAGGCAGTCATCTTTGCTTATAGCATACACGCACATGTGCACACACGTAATAAAACAATAATCATAAATCTTTAAAAAAATTGTTGTTTGTTGTTCGTTTGCTTGTGGGCATCCCAACTCCTTAGCATGACATAGGAAGAAAATGCTATATTATGAAAGGTCCCCTATAGGTTCATATGTTCAAACACTTGGTCTCTAGCTGGTGGTATTGTTTGGAAAGTTGTAGTTTGGGAGGTGGCTTACAAAAAGGCAAGCTTTGAGAGTTACAGCATGGCCCAGTTTCTTGGTTTTCTGATTCACTCAGATGCAGCAAACAGTCAGTCACTTCATGTTCCCAGTGTCACAGAACTGTGACATCATGCCTTCCTCACAGTGATGGCTGCAGTCCCTTCAACCCACAAGCTAAAGCTCAAGTATTAGTTACTTGTTTGTTTGCTATGATAAAAATAAATAAATTGATTGATAAATAAATAACTTAAGAAAGACAGGATTGATTTTTGATTCAGTTCCAGGACGTCATAGTGGAGTCAGGGCAGTGGCTCCTGAGGCTGCTGGCCGTATTGTATCATCAGCCTGGAAGCAGAGAGTGAAGCCTAGTGACCATCTTACTCACTCCTTTTCCTTAGTCCAGAATCCTAGTTCATAGGTTGGAGTTCCACATGGGATCTTCCAATCTCAATTAACCCAATTGAGATAGCCCACCACATGATATTCAGGGGCTAACCGAATATAGATAATCTTTCATGGGCATGTCCCAAGGCTTGTATCCTAGACGCCCCTAGATCCTGTCAAGTTAACAATCAACACTAGCCATCACCCCTCTCCTCCCTAAGTTACTTCCAGTGGGTAAGTGAGAAACATAACCGATAAAGAAAATCTCTAGACACACGTAACAGATTGTATTCTGCCACAGCAGGTGGATGGTCTGTTCTGAACCTTTATAGATTCCTGAATCCCTTGAGCAAATTGGCTGTTCTGCCTTTCTCTTTGCACAAACCCTTCCCTCTTCCCAAAGCTCTTCCTCTTCATTTTCTCTAAAACAGCTCACCAGGAAGCCGTTGTTAACCCCACTGTGGATGTGACACCCTGAGAGGACTCGCCTCACTCACTATTTTTGTCAAGGTCTTATTGTGCTGGGATCTCTCGATAGGTATTCACGGAGTGAACTAACTAACAAGTGATGAATGAAACCTCCCAATTAATTTTAGAATCATAAAGTGGCAATTCTAAAAGGAATCTTTTTTTTTTATTAAAAGAGATTTAATACACATTTTAAGGCACGGACATTGAAAGAAAGAGGGACACTGGAGAAGAAAATAAGACATTCCCAAGATCATGGGGGTGAAGGGGACTTCTGAAAGCAATTTTATTGAATAGCAAATTTACGGAAGATGAAATCAAAATTAGTAAGTAGATCTCACTAGCCCCGCTTCTTCTCTTTCACACTTTCTGAAATGTATATTTCTTTCTTTCATTCATTTTTTTTTCCAAGATAGGGTTTTTCTGTAGCTTTGGAGCCTGTCCTGGAACTAACTCTTGTAGACCAGGCTGGCCTCGAACTCACAGAGATCTGCCTGCCTCTGTCTCGTGAATGATGGGATTAGAGGCGTGTGCCACCACCACCCAATGAAATGTGTGTTTTTATATTTCTTATTTTGTGGAACTGAAGTGTGCTCATTCAGTAGGGAGGTTTGACAGTGAACTGACAGGAGTCATTCAGTGCACTATCACAGGGCTGTCACAGGAGAGGCCTTCAGTATTCTCCTGGGTGGGGCTCCCTAGAATCCATCTACAGATGCACAGTGAGCTCCACTGTCCAACATCCCTGCCTTTATGTGATACAGTTGTCATGTAGACACTCCTGAAGGGGGCAGGTGATAAGCATCCTCGGGTAGAACTTTGGTTGTCTTTCCATTTTCCTCCGAAGTTGTTTGTTTCTAATCACCGTCAATATCCAGAGGGAAAGAACGGGCATGGAGTTTGTTGACACATTAGTGACCAGCCAAAAACTACAATATAGGTTACAGGGCATATATTTAGGAAGAAACAAAAATAAATTGGCACACACAGCTTGGAACAATGACAGGAAAGCAAGTCATTAAGAGGCACTAAAAAAGAGGGGTGGTGGCTTTTGTTTTTGATCCTATTGCATGTGTACAAAGAAATTAAAACAAGAAAAGGGTGAAATAATAAAAAAAATACAAAATACCAAAACGACATTGGTAAACAGGCCCATCAAGAAAAGCAGTGAGATTAAGTTGCTACGACTATTGGGTTGGGCATGATTTGAAAAGTGTCACATGTTTGATTAGCGCCCTAGCTCTCATGACGACCCAATGAGGAAGATATGATGCTTCATTCTGTGCGCAAGTAGACGGCAGCACTGACAGAGACCGGCCGGTTAAAACTATTCTTAAAAAGATGCATTTTGGTAAGCTTTCTGGAGATAGAATTCACATACTAGATTATTTTCTCATCGAAAGACTATACTTTAGTGGCTTATATTACATCCAGAATTGTGTAGTTATCACCAAGATGTAATTTTTGGAACATTTATGTCAGCTCCCACTTCCCTCCACCCCCATCAGTTGTCAGCGCCATGTCCTTTCTCGCCCTGGTCCTAGCAAGCACTAACTCATTTCCCACGTCCACGAGTGGATCCCCTCTGCCGTTCTGCATAAATGGACCCATGTAGTTTTGTTTCTTTCCATTTGCCATGTTTTCAGTACTGCTGTATCAGAACTTCATTCCTTCGAAGAGTGGAGTAATACTCCATGCACATATATACCAGATCTTTGTGTATTTATTCATTGTATGATGGACATCTGGATTGTTCTTATTTTTTGGACACTAATGTGTCGGGTGCTATGAAAATTTATGTACAAGTGTGTGTATGAAAAGCACACATTTGAAAAGAATAATCATTTTCAGAAATGTCCCCATGGTTGCTCCTGTGGAGGACTGGCCCATGAAGTTGTCAGTAAAACAATGTCACATTCTATGGCTCAATACACTTGGTTGCCCGCATGCTTCCCGGCCCTGCTAAAGTCGCATTACCCAACAGAGTCACGTAGAAACCTTGTTCCGAGGAAACCTGTTTAACTTTCCTGTCCAGTTTTCCTCCAGTTTCCACAATGCTGGAGCCTCTTTCCACAGAACAGCGTTAACATTCCGAGGGACGCGTTTGCTATGAAACACATTTTGTGAAATGCTACCTCAAATATTGAGCAAGAGAGCCTTTCAGGAGAGAGCCAGAGTGGAGTCTTTCCAAATGCTTCCTTCCCTTCATCCAATCCAGCATTTTTGCATATGAAATGCACATTATAATAATAGCACTAACATTATGGCCCCATTTCTATTTTGGGTTGGGGAAAATAGGTTAAAATTTTCCCTTTAAATATGCCTCTTTTTGGTTTTTTAAAAAAAAAGTAACCACTAGGTTGCCCTGGCAGCATTGCCAGTCTGTTGCAGCAGAACGCATCAGGCAACCGCCGGTGAGGGCTGGACTGGCATTCCCTTTAGGGTGTGGTTCTCCCCGGCCCCATCTCTGTGACTTTCCTAGAACCTAGCAGAGGCTTTGGCACACAGTTAGGTACCCAAACTGCTGATGAAGAAGTGGGTGTGGATTATGGATTTGTGACTGTATAATTTGACACAAGTGAAATTGAGGTCCCCCCCACACACTTATAGAAAAAAGATTCATGAACCCTGGAAGCTCTAGGTGACCAGCTTAAGGGAGCAATGTGGCAACCTAGCTAAGCTCAACTTGCGCTCCCCCGCGGTATAATATTGCATTCTGCTGTGTACAATGTAAGGTTGGAAACTCATCTCATAATCTAAATTTCAAATGAAAATTTTAAAATTGCATTTTTTTAAAAAGAAAACTGGGCTTAAGTCGTGCTAAAGGGAATTATGCCAAGAGAGTAAGGGCTGGGGTTTTCTTTCCTTGGAATGTTCAAAGCTGGGAAAGAAAGTGAGCTCTGGGCCCTGTAGAGCCGCCGAAATGGCAGCTGCCCCCCCTCAATGAACAGCTAAGAGAAAGCCAGGGCCAAGCGCTGAGAGCTCACAGGCAAACATTGTGAGGCGCCATGCCCTGCCACCGTGCATCTCATTTCCAGCCCTCCGTATCTGCACACCCAGTTTTTGGAGTGGCAAAACTATCACTGGGGAAAAAATGGATCTAAATGCAGCTGGTGATAGAGTTTGAAAGGTCGGGCAGATCGCTTCTTCCCTTGTGAGTGGCCAGAGTCCCTGTACGGTAGCACTCAGTGAGACATGCAGCGGTGGGGGAGATTCTATCGTGTAGTCTGGGGGGGGGTCTGTGTTCAAAATGAATTTTAGACACTAGCGAAGAATAAAACATTCGTTTAGATGACCTACTGATCAAAAGATTATGTTTAAAAAAATGACTTGGTTTCAAGTTTGTATAGAAAGATGTCGTATTTGAAATTAAGTGGGAGCTCAGGGCTACTGATGAAGTTCACCCGTAGAGCCCTTGCCTAGCGTGCACAAGGCCCTGGTTTCATCACCAACACTGCACGGGAAAACCAAAGGAAATGGAGTATAAACCCAGGAATCTCTGTTTACCCCTTCATCTCTTTGCTATTTTATGTATAATTTTGACATTCTTAAAGATGGCAAATTCCAAGTCAGCACATTTTGTAAATCATTCTATAGATCATTTTGCCAATTTTCGTTAAAAGTTATGAAGGTACCGGTCATTTGGGTCCTTTCCTGGGCCCCGGGATGCCCTTGACCTAGTTTCCTGAATTTGAGTATAAATCATTCCTTAGCCTTGTTCCTTCACTGCCCTGTCAACCCAGCATTCTTCCCCCTTACTTAATTTGATAATAGCACACAGTACTGTCTTAATACCTCATCTGGATAATAATAGCACTTCTCCCTGACACTACCATCCTGCTGACCTCAGTGTCCAATATAAATTCTTTCTGAATAGAACGGAACACCTCAAATAGAAGCCCTTCTCTGGGAATGGGGGACCAAGTGTGAAAAGTGATTTTTCTACCATTTGTTTATAGAAACCTGCCAGAAAGGGGCCTCTGGATGGTAAGGCAGGCAGGGACCTATGCTATCCTTGTGGGGAGGAATGCTCCCCTTCCTGGTTCCACCCCCATTGATCTAGGCCCATCTGGGAGGAGAAAGGAATTTGGTCCCCAGGAGTAAAATTTTCAGGTTGGCCTAGAAACTGGGTCATTTAACCCCTTGCATCTGGCTGGCTTTGCCACTTCTGCACATTTGCTCAGTGGAGCAGCCAACACTTACTGATTTGGCTTCCCTTCACAAGATAATCCCCATTCTGTTTGACACCTCACCCCCTTCCATGGGTCCCCTTGTCCTTGAACAAGTCTTGACACATGATCCAGCCACTCATCAGGGATGGTATGCTTCCTGCTCCAGGCTTGTCACCGTGTGGAGGACCACGGGTTTGGACTGGGGGAGTTTGCTTTGGGGCAGCTTGTTCATCAGCTGTTGGCCTTCTCCAAGTCAGTCACTTTTCTGGGGACTTCTGTATTTCTATAACGGATTTCCAAGTTGGGTAAACACAACCCACAACAAACCAACCCACTGAATTATTAAGAGAATGATAATGAAAAGTAACACACTTTAAGCATTTCACAAATATCCTGAAGACTCACACAATGCAGCAGACCCTGGGTTTGTTGTCCACATCGTTTGACTATATTTTTACAGTTTTAATGATGAGATCTGTGGTATCTCCATGAGCTTTCTATTAGTGAGATCAAATACTATGACCAAGACTAACTTGGGGAGAAAAGGGTTGAGTTCATCTTACAGTTTACAGTTCATCATGAAGGAAAGTGAAGGCACGAAGTCAGAGCAGGAACCCAGAAGTAGAAACTATGGGGGAGCACTGCTTACTTAATTGCTCCCCATGACTTGCTCAGCCTGCTTTCTCATATAACCCAGGACAGCCAGCCCAGCGATGGCACCACCCTCAGCGGGCTGGGCCCTTCCACATCAAACATCAATCAAGAAAATGCCCCACAGATTTGTCTACAGGCTAACCAGATGGAAGTTTCTTGTTTATGTTTCTGTTGAGGTTCCCTCTTCCCAGATGACCCAAGCTTGTGTCCAATTGACGAAAAACTAACCAGCGTGTGTAGCAAGAGTGTATGTGGTATCAGTTTTCCTAATGGATGCCACAGATTTTTGAAGGCTTAACATACTCACTGACAGTTAAGGAAGGAAGGGAAGCATTGGAGATTAGAGAAACAAATTTGTGTTTGAGCTGAAGAATGCAAGGCAGATTATTTAACTTCTGCTCCCTCAAAGGTGAGGTGGGGAAATGATGCTGTTTTTCATCCCTCTAGTTAGGGCTAAAGACAAACCAAGGAAAGTGTGAGCAGGGTTGACTGGGTTTCTGAGTGCCCTTAGACTTTGGAAATGTCTATGTATCTCTCATCTTCCAAAACTGGTCTTGAATCCAAAAGAAGGCTTATGTTCCTTTCCTTTTGAATAGATTCTTGCAAGTCAACACTTTTACACAAAGTGCTGGCTGTGCCTGCAAGAACCCTTAGTGCCTGTTCTGTCTGATGAGGAAAGACAGTCTTGGGTCTGACTGAGAATATAATATGGGTGTCCTTCTAAATTGTTTGGTTCTCACTTTACCAGCAAGATGAATTTTGCACTGCAGATTCTTGTCGGAGATCCCATGATTAGTAAACTCTTCTAACACATACTATGGCTGAACTCAATTAGATTAACATTTGAAAGCAAAAACTTCAAGGCCATAGTCACTCTAAATTCTAGTCAATTTTAGTTCTATCTGTTCTTTTTGATTTAATCAGAAGTGCATGAGTCCAAGTGCCAGAGCTGAATGAAAACGTATGTGTTCAGTCCTGTCTTTTCACGGCTGGGGACATCTAAGGGAGTTGCTGGTACAGGGCCCAGGCCCTCGACTTTCAGAGCTGAGTTTTATACCTGCTAAGGCTGAGTACCCGGGCTGATGATCTAGCTCCCACCTTCCTTTCCTCTCCAGACACTTGTTATACAAGAAAGAATGAAAGTCCACAGTAAAACCTCTTCAAAATATGATTCATGGAAAACAAAAAACCCTGGTCCTTCCTTGAAAAGAACATGTTTGGGTTTTTTTTTTTTTTTCAGGCCTAAAAACCCAAACACCTTGCAGTGTACTGGGAGAACTGAGAGCCTACAACCCAGGCCAGTTATAGAGAATGAGGCATCTCAGATGCTCCCAGCATCCATTTCTTCCAGGTCCCTTTGGTGGTCTCTAGTCTGACATCCTAATCACTTGCTTTCTGCTTAACCTGATAAGCTGTCTCTGATCCTTTAAAAAGTAAACAGGTTGTAAATCCTAAACAAATAAAAAAGACCAGGGCCTCTGCAAGTCTGACTTTGGGCTCCCCTAGGGGCAGTGAGCTGTAACCCTCTCTCTCAATTTCCTGCTGGGGGCTGCAGCCCCTGCCTCCTGGAGGACTCCTGAAGCTCTGGCTTACATCTCCTTGACAGCCATGGATCACCAGACAGGAAATGTTCCAATTTGCCTTTCTCTCCTGGTGAAATGGTGCAGACAGATATTGGACTCATTAGAATACATGTTGTCATTAATTTAGTCAGGCATCCAAGCTTCTGTTCTCTTATGCATAGAAGGTTGGGCAAAATGCTGCTTGAAGTTGTGAGAATAACCCCCCCCAAATATCGTGAGACTAGAAGAATCCCCCCACCTAACCACTCAAGCCAGAAGCTTGGTTGATCTAGTTCCACTGTGGAGCATCAAAGAACTGAATAATACTTTAACTTCTACTAGCCAGTGTTTCCAAATCTATTACACAGTCGAACAAACTGGGAGGCTTTCAGAATGGGATGTTTGGGGCCTCCCCTCCAGATTCTGTGATCAGTGACATGGATGTGGGGTCCAAGGATGTTAAAGTGAAGTCAGTGTTAAGAACCGTTTTTTTAACTGTGACTTTGGTCAATCCTATCTTTTCTACAGCATGCTACCATTTGTGAGTCTCTGGCATCACTGTACCTGTCGTGGAGAAGAGAGCATCCTAACTGTCTTCCCTGACTCCTGCCCCATCTGAGCTCTTTGTCTGGTACAGTTTCTTTCTTTCTTTCTTTCTTTCTTTCTTTCTTTCTTTCTTTCTTTCTTTCTTTCTTTCTTTCTTTCTTTCTATTCAAAATTTTTTAAATTTAAAATTCCCTCTCCCACCCTTCTCCCCTCCCCAATTCACTTTTCAGAGGAGGTAAGGCCTCCCATCAGGAGTCAACAAGTCTGGTATATTAAGTTGAGGCAGGACCAAGCCTCTCCCCCCTGTATCAAAGTATCCACCAAAGGGAATGGGCTCCAAAAAGTCAGTCATGTACCCAGGATAAGTCCTGGTCCCACTCCCAGGGCCCCCAACAGATCAAGCCATGTAACTCTCACCCACATTCAGAGGGCTGAGTCCGGTCCCATGCAGGCTCCCCAGCTGTCAGTCCAGAGCCCTGAGCTCCCCCTAGCTCAAGTCAGCTGTTTCTGTGGTTTTCCCAATCATGATCTTGACCACCCCCCCTTGTTCATATGATTTCCTCCTCCCCAGTTTCTCCATTTATAACAATAATTTGGCTTTTTAATTTTTGGCCTCCTGTGCCGAAGTGTCCCTCTCTGTCTTATGTAAATCTTCCCCATTTGCATAATGGCAATCACCAGATTTATTAAGGAGCTGCTGCGTGTCAAGTGTCGCTACAGACATAAATACAATATTTCATTTGATCCTCACAGCCACCGAAGAGGTAGGTGGTAGCGTTATCCCTGTGCCACAGGGAGGAGATTGAGATTTCCAGAAGTGAAGTGAATTGCCCTATCTTCCAGACAGTGCATGCTGCAGGCAGAGTAGAAGCGTAATGCTATCTGTGCTCCTAGCGGGTCCAGAGTTTTGCCCTTTGTCCAAGCCAAAGACTGAAAATGAATGCTTAAGTTTGTAGCCTTGCCTTTCTGAGACCTTACTAAAATATTTGGAAGGATAAAAAGAGCCTTCTACTTGCAAGTACAAAGAGGATCAAAGAGGATAGGAGAGGGGACATTAATTGAAATATTTCAAAAGACAGAAAAGGCATGGAGAGGTGTCTTTCATAACCATATGGAATGCTTGCATGTCTTAGAGGATGAGTGGAATCCAAGAGGGCAGAGTGAGCTGGAGAAACCTGGAGAATCCTGGAGAAGCTCATCAGCGAGGGGAACCGGTGTAGCTGAGAGTGTGGGCAGCTGAGTCCGTGAGGAGCAGTCCATCCACATGAACACTGGCAGATACATGGTCACCCATGGACAGCAGGCAGAGGTGTTATTCTGAGAAATGGTTGAAAAGAAGGACAGGATTTGGAGACCGCATGCACAGCATCATGGGAGTTAGACTTAGCATGGGGGGGATTATCTCAAGTTGCCTGAGGGGTCCTGGAGATGTAGCTCAGCTGCTAGCAAGCCTGCCCAGCATGTGCCAGCCCCCATAATCCACAGAACCCCATAAAACTGGTGTGGTGACAATCCCAGCCCTCTGGAGTCAGAAGCAAAAGACTCTGCATTTTAGGCCATTCTCAACTATGTTGTGAGTTTAAGGCCACCCTGGGATATGTGAGTCTGACTGGGGAGGGGCCAGGAGAGGAGGAGGAGAAGAAAAGAGAGTGAAGGTCAGATTGGCCTGTGGGTGCCTTTCACTCCTGCACTCTTAGGATGAGTGAGACTTTCAGAGAGAACAGAGGATCCCCTGGAGAAGCCAGTGTCTTCCTGGAAGAGAGGCTACTGTTGTGTGACAAAACTTTTCTTGGGGACATACTACACCATCTCTTCATTCCAGAAAGAGAGCCCTACAACAGACCTAAAGTATGGATTTAACCAAAGTCCAATTGGGTGACCTGATATGTTTTATTAGGTGTTATTTACAGGGATATAGGTGAGGGGTTGCTTATAGGAGCAGGAATGACCCAAAACCCACCCCAGCACAGGTGACAGTGCCCAAAAGCTGGGAACCTGGAGCACACTAAGTAGGCTGCAGGCAGCTCAACAGGTTGGAGAGGGTCCCTTCCAAGTGACTCAGTTGGCTCTTCCAGGCTGGCTCAGCTGATTTCTGCTTCTTCCAGCCAGCTTGTCTGGTCTCAGAGTGTTGTAGAATATTGTTTTAAGGTGAGTTGTATTTGTTTATGCTCTGGAACATTTGTTTAACAACGTAAAGACGTGTTGCTTTTGTTTGTACTACATTTGTTTCACTCTGTGAAGCTGTGATTCTTTGCCTGTCTAAAACACTTGATGGTCTAATAAAGAGTCGAACCGCCAATAGCGAGGCAGGAGAAAGGATAGGCTGGGTTGGTAGGCAGAGAGGCGAAAGAGAAAGAGAAAGAAGGAAGGGAAGAGCAAGGAGGGAGCAAGAGAACAAGGAGAGGACACCAAGGGCCAGCCAGAGAAAGAAGTAAAGAAGGCATACAGAAATAGAGAAAGATAAAAGCCCGGAGGCAAACGATAGACTAGATAATTTAAGATAAGAAAAGCTGGCTAGAAACAAGTTATTAAGCTAAGGCTGGACATTCATAAGAAATAATAAGCCTCCATGTGTTTTATTCGAGAGCTGCGTAGTGGGACCTCCAGAGCCCAAAGAGAAAAAACTAAAATAAAAACAACTACATCGGAGTCTTCTTTGAAACTTGGGTTTGTTGTTCTGAGGGGGAAGCTCAACATGTATGGCTTACTTTGTCTGGGAGGGGCCTAGTGTATCTTTCAGCTTCAGGAACTTCCTGAAGTCATTTTGAGTTGTACCTTCTTGTTTAAGGAGCTTCCCATCTAAAGGAATGTTTTAATCCTAGTGTTTCATTATCAGGGAAACCATTACACAATAGTTACATATTTTGGAGTTCTCTGAAAGATGGGTTCCTTGCCACTCACCCCGTGCATGGTGTAGGCTGAGGGAACTAAAGTCTGTGCCCATGCATGGTGTGGGCTGAGGGAGCACAGGTTTGTGGTAGCTTTTTCTTGCTGTTGTGGAAAGTTACCCCAAATGGAGAGACCTCACACAACACAAGTGAGATGCTTGTCAGTTCTGTGGATCAGAAGGCTGACAGATCTATTGGGCTGGCTTTTAGGTCTTAGTAGAACCATGCTCTTTTCTGAAGACTTCAGGAGAACTCATGTCTGTGCCTTTCTCCAGATACCTTGACTGCATTCCTTGGCTGAAGCTCTCCCTTCATTCCCAAGCCAGTGATAGCTGTTAAGCCTTCACACAGCCTTCCCTCTGCTTCTCTTCTGTCTTCTTTGCCCCTTGGAAGGATCTTCATGGTCAAGTTGAGACCTTGGATGATTCCCGCTACTCTCCATTATAAAGACACCTGATTTACATCCCAGTTCCTTCTGGCAGCTTACTCCTTGTGGTACCCTATGTAATATAGTCATAGGTTCTGGGCATGAAGATGTGGACATCTTTGGGATGGGTTACTAGTCTGTCTTCCACACTTCCCCAATGTGAAAGAGTAAGAACAAAAACAAGGGAAGCCTGAGACCTTGCCATAGCTTAAGAGAGGTCTCAGGAGACAGTGACAAAGTTTCCTGTGGAGTCCTGCAAAAGACAGAAGGCAGCAAGCAAAAACCCAGGAAAGCCGGGGAATGCAAAGGGTTAGACATTCCATATATCTATGTACATTCATTAATTATAAGGTACAATGTTGGTAAGGTATTAATGCCATTCATTTACTTTATTAGTAACTAAAGGGTCGAACAGGACATGCCATATAGAGAAACCTCATTACTGTCTTGGACATTTTCTAGAAACAAAACTATTTTAATATAAATGAGTTATTCTTTAGAATAGGAAAAGAAAGGTTGTTCCTGGGGCTAGTGCAGAAATAACAGTGTGAGAGAAGTTTTGTTGATCTTCTTGAATATTAGATTATAAAAACATGTGCATATTCATACCCCAGTGGAACCATGATTATAAGAATAACCTTTGCTGGTTCTGTTGGCTCAGGCCGGTAGGATTTGCTGAAGGAGGCAGAGGCAGGAAGATCTGGAGTTCGAGGCCAGCCTGGACTAGATATTTAGCTGGGTGGTGGCAGTGTAAACCTTTAATCCCAGCACTTGGGAGGCAGAGGTAGGCAGATCTCTGTGAGCTCGAGGCCAACCTGGTCTAGTTCCAGGACTGGCTCCAAAGTTACAGAGAAACCCTGTCTTGAAAAACAAACAAACAAAAAAAGTGCATGTATTATCCTATTAAAATACCTAAAAAAAAAAAAATGAGTGTAGGGAACTTGGGAGTTAGCACAAGAGTCTAGACACCCAAGGCCAAAGACTCGGCACAAAGAAGATTTTTTTTTTTGCCCCAGAGGGACAGAGGGCAGGGAATAGGAGACAAAGACAGAAGGTTGAGGGTAAGAGAGAAGGGAAAGGGAGGGGGAGGGATATTTGTCTAGGAGGAACAAAGGACCGTCTGTGGATAGGGAGAAGACAGATGTGGCACGTGGGAAAACGACAGTTTATAAAGGAACAAGGGGAAGCCCCACATTGGGAGGAGTGTTTAATTTTAATTGGGCAGGTTAATTAGGTGAGCCAAAGGGGGATTTTGATTGCTAAACTTCAATACTTTGGTTGCTGGACCTCAGAAGTCAGCCCCAGGAGGAGGTAGTCACCAAATAAGGGACTCGACCTTCAGGGCTAGCTTCAGGAATGCAATCTAGCAGCTTTTAGCAAGGCAGAGGGACTGGGGGAGAAGAGAAAGGTCCTCCAGGATCATGCTCACACACTCAAACAGGCCAGAGTACCTTCAGTGAGTGGGTAGTTTGTCTTCTTGTTCCTTGTTCTGATAATGTGACTTCTCATTTTGACCAGCAAATTTTGCCTCAAATCTTTAAGTCCTGGGTCTAGCTGAGTTTGGTGATAAACTCATAAGCCCAACACTGAGGCGAGGGAATCCTAAATTTGAGGGCACTTGGTCTATATATTGAGACTCGTGTGTGTGTGTGTGTGTGTGTGTGTGTGTGTGTGTGTGTGCCTGGATCAAAAGCCAGAAGGCCTTGTGGGGTCTGTACTAACTCTTCCAAACACACTTAGTGACCTGCCCCTACTTTAGGCGTCCTTGCATCTGGTGTTATAATTATGACTATGTCACATGGCATCATTATTGCCTGCTCAGTGTCTGCCCCCTGGAGCAGGGTGTGCTGAGTCCTTGGAGGCAGACACTGTCTAATTCATATTTATGTCCCCAAAGATGATACAAGACCTGCCACATAATATATTACTAACAAGTTATGCTGGGGTGGTGGTTGAGGAAATGAGTTGATAGACAAATAAATGAATAAGTTCATGAGAGAAAGAATCCACTGGAGAACTGTGGGTTCATTCAACATTTTTTGCCACCATGGGTTTAGCCATGGTGGTTGCACTTTTCTTGGTAACTGTGGTGTTATGAACATGAGATCAGATCGAGACCTGTTTGTGCACACCTTGAGGGAAGATAAGTTGGTGCCTGAATACTGGACTTGCCTGCAAAAGAAATGTGTGCATTTAATATTCCCTAAATACAGACTAGTCATGAGATATCTGTGGGGAAACAGGTGGAACCAGGAGCACAGCTCAGTGCCTGTTGGGCACATGCAAGACCCTGGGCTCAAACCCCAGGCACCCAAAACCTCAAAGACAAAATAACCACAGTAGCTGCAGCTAACAACAACACAACTGGGAAAATATGTTACTATGTCTGCTGAGAGGGAAGGGCAAATAATTTGTGGGAAATAGATGTATTGATATAAAATACATATTTAAGACAAGTGAACAATTAAATGTAATGACTCGATTTAGTGGAGAACACATAAGATTCAAACAGGAAGCAGCCCTGGTTCAGCAGGGTGTTATTTATTTGTCTGTCTGTCTGTCTGTTTGAGTCTCATTGTGTAGTCTTAACTGGCCTGGAACTCACTATATAGACCTAGACCAGGCTAATTTCCAAATCATAAAGAGCTGCCTGTCTCTCCGTGTGGGGCCCTGGGGTTAAAGGCAGTGCCACCATGCTCTGCTAAGTAGTGTTAGAAATCCCGCTCTATCCAGTCATACTTCTATAGCGTCTGGCTTCCAGCTTCTTAGAGAATGAAACTCAAGGTCTTCACCATGCACTTTGAAAGCATCCGTGATGGGCTCACCTTCTTCCTGGCACCAGGTTTCTTGAAGGCTGCTCTTCTTTCTTGTCCCAGGGAGCCTTAGGTTTACTCCCTCTTCCTGACGTGCTCAATGTTCCTCCTCAGGGAGATGTCCCCAGGCCATCTTCTCTAAAACAGCACCAGTTACTTCCTCTTACATCACCGTGTATGCTTTATTGCGCGTGTCACTGTTGGCAATTATCAAGGTTATTTGCTTGTTTTTCAGGTCTTATTTTTTATTCATTTATTAGTTTTCCCTCTCTGCTAAGAGGCTTGGAGAGAAATACCACAGTCTCTGTCCTAGCTCTGCCCCACTAGACAACTAGTGTGTCCTAGAATCTGAGAGTGAAGACTGAACCTGTCATGACCCTCTGCTGGGCCATTACAAATGGAACAGGAAATACAGGAGTGGAGCGGCTCAGCTCAGAGTTCTAAAGTCAGTGGCTAAGGAACAGGTAAGCAGGGCTTTATCCTTTTTTTTCCCTCTTTGGATAGGAGCCAACCTCCCAGCAAAGCCATAATTTGTGTCTTCATCTGTGATTTTCAGGTATTCATGTTTAAATGCCTTCCCAGCAAGGCTTTGATGCCAAGCTAGCCCACCTGTGTGGTCTGCAAGGCGCTTGCCTGGAGACACTAACAAGGCCCAAAGGTGGTTTCTTGCCCTGAAATAGCTCCTTTCTTTTTCTCCTTGTCTTTTGGGTCCACTTTGCTAGCCCTTTCTGTGGGCAACAGAGAGAATTTCTGCTCCTGCTTCCTCTCACAGGAAATATGGCTTTGGGGACAATCCCAGCTAACAGGCATTCCCAGCTGAGCAGAAGAATAGACAACTTACTAGTCTCAACAAATACTTTTTTTTTTTAACCCTTTCGATGTCACTTGCATTGTGAAGTACCCACCAGATAAGACTACTCAGACAGGGCTCAAGCCAAGAGGAAGTCTTCATTAGTCTGGTGGTGACGATACTGGGTGTTTGGGATTCCAGTGCAGGTCCGAGTCTTTCCCAGGATGCGCTTCTAAGCACAAAATCCCCATCCTGGGTTGACACCCCTCAGTCAGCAAGAACCGCTAGCCAGAGCAGAACTACAGAATCCAAAAAGCAAGGCTGGTACATTTAAGGCCTTGCCCAGAACTATGGACTTTGACGGATTGGGTCTTTGTTCTCATTTTGGCAGGTGTTGCTGCCTACATGCTGGGTTCCAAGGCCTGAATGGTACTTTGGCTATAGCGTCAGTTGTGCTAAGGTCTGGGGTCCTGCTATACTTGGCCTGCCTCTAGAAAAATAGAAGGGAAAAACAGAACAAAACAAGGAACAGAAAGAAATAATTCATAGTTCAAATGAGCGTACAGATTTGGGATTCAGGAAGTCATAGGAACTACTGAAAAGCTACAAGGCAGTTTTTAATTTGTAATAAGATTGCAAAAATATGAACTGATATCAGACTCAGAGGGAATTAAAGGATAGAGTAAATAAATATTGATAACGATCAGCTTATACAAATGAAGATATTCGGAGTCATTTTTTTAAACATCATCTTGTTTCCAGTTAGCTAGAAGCCAATAAGTGTTCTAGAAATGTAGATTTGATAGAGTTAATGTCAAAACAATTTTAATGAACAATATATGTGTTTTGAATATTAGAGAACTTTTTGGAAAGAATGTTGCTCACAATGAGTCATTGAATTGACTACTTTTCTGGTTCTAATAATCCCTTATTTGAAAATTGGAACTCTTTGGGGAAAATGGTTCTTTTTACCTAGGTGTTTGTAGCTAGTCTCTATGTTTTGACACCAGCAGCAAACATCAAAGGACCTAGATGATGTAGGAGGGTCATCTGTCTATGTGTTACTTTCATTGGTCAAATAAAGAGACTGCCTTGGCCTTTGATAGGACAGCAGCTTAGATAGGTGGAGTAGACAGAACAGAATTCTGGGAGGAAGAAAGCAGAGTCAGGCAGACGCCTTGCTTCTCCTACTCAAGACGGATGCAGGTTAGAATCTTCTGGGTAAGCCACCACTTTGTGGTGCTACACAGATTATTAGAAATGGGTTAATCAAGATGTGAGAGTTAGCCAATAAGAGGCTAGAAATAATGGACAGGCAGTGTTTAAATGAATACAGTTTCCGTGTGATTATTTCCAGGGCTAAGCTAGCCATGCGGGAGCTGGGCGGGAGGAAAAGCAGGCCTGCTCGCCTCATCACTACACCTAGAAATAATGGAAATATCCTATAATGGGTTGCATGGGCATAATTGCTAGATTGATTAAATATTTCAGCATCAAAATGGCAGGAATGGGGAATTATAGGGACATGTAAGGAAGTATATTTTAAATAGCATGAACATGTATAGCATAGCTTACATAGCATTTCCAATGCTGTCCCTATCGTACGTCTTATCTGTGTATCCATCTTTGTGTACGTGAGCACAGGGAAGCTAGATGTGGAGTTAACTGACTTCCTATCAGTCTCCTCCTTATTTTTGAGACAGTTTCTCTCACTGAACAAGGAGCTCAGTTATTTGGTTAGACTAGTTGACCAGTAGGCCCCAGTATCATCTCCGCTTCCCCGGTGCTGGCATTAGAGATATGTGCCACCCTTTGTACGTGGGCCCTAGAGGGTCAAACTTAGGTCCTCACGTTTGTGTGGCAGCACTTTACCAACTGAGCCATTTCCCCAGGTCCCTGTGCAGACCTCTTAAGAGCAGAATCTTATAAAACCTGAGTTATCAGTAGTAATCCTAAGGGCTTATACTGGATATTTATGGAAATGGGAGTGGCATAGATTATATACATACATATATATATATATTTGTCTTGTTATTTGCTTATATTTTTATTGTGATGTTGATCAAATATATTCTAATGGAAAATTCCAGCAAATAGAATTTAAAAATATACCCTAATTCCAGCACTGTTATTTCCCCTCTGCATGATCAGAATGAGTAATCCCCTTTGGGGGACTTCTCCCTCCAGGAGAGTGCTTGCTCAGTCTACTAGGTCTACCAACAATGCCGTAGGGAGAAGCACTAGCAGAGGTACAAAGCTGCCTGCTGCAATATTTCCATCGTCTTCCTACCTTAGTAACTGGAAATGGGTTGTGTATGTGTGTTTAGCAGCAAAGATGGTGTTTTCTGAGCTTCCTCTCTATGTTTGTGTATTATGTGGCAGCATTCTGGGTAAGGCAGGCAAGCAGACAGGCTATGCGTGGGGTTTCTTCTGTTTGTTTCATCTCACTGAAAAGCAGACTTCATGGCTGGCTCTCCAGCAGTTCTATTCAGGGTGGGAGGTTACATGGCAGAAACCTGTTCCCTTATACCTTGAAAACAATTCTCAGCTACAGAGCTGCAAGAATTTCCCTAAGTGAATAAACTCTTGAGTATTCAAACTACTGCTACTGTTAGTTCTGCACTCCCAGAGAAAGTGTATCTTAGGTAACACTGTGACCTTTGTCAGTTTCCTTGCTAGTCTGTGCCTTCTGAACTTAAAAGAGTGGAGGAGATGGTATCGGAAACATTTCACCGCCTTGGTGTTTTTTAAACTCTAAAACGGACACCTTCTGTCGTGTAACAATGAATCACCATTCCTCGGGATATTTCTGGAGTTCCTGTGCACATATAGACACAGACACACACACAGACACACACACACAGACACACATACACAACCACACATACACAGACACATACATACATACACACATGCACACAGACACACACACAGAGAGACACACATACACAGACACACACATGCACACAGACACACACAGAGACACACAGAGAGACACACACAGACACACACAGACACACATGCACACAGACACACACAAATACACACACAGAGACACACACAGACACACACAGACACACACAGACACACACAGACACACAGATGAATAATTTATAACTATTGCCCTGTGTACTCACTGTCAGTAGCTTAGTGCACAAGGCCCGTCATCGTATTGTATATATATTACTTGTACTTTTTTTTATCCTGTGTTTTCATTCACTACACTGTGCTTACATTTCCAGTTCTTTTAAATGTCTTTTAAATACCATTTTTGTTTGTTTATTTCTTTGATTTTTTTTGAGACAGCGTTTCTCTGTGTAATAAATCTGGCTGTCCAAGAATTTGTTTTGAAGACCAGACTTGCCTTGAGCTCACAGAGATCCTCCTGTACCTGCTTCCTGAGTGTTGGGATTAAAGACGTAAATAACATATTTAATGAATGCACTCAGTTCGATTTCATGGATGATGTATCTCACTGAAGCAAACCAACCCCATACTTGGACATTTAAAGTGTCCCGTTGTTTGGTTGTTGTAAATAGCCTTCTTATGGATTTGTTTTTAACCCAATCTGTGTGTGTTATAGTGACCTATTAGCTCAGTTAAAACAAAGACAAAAGTGTGCTGTCATATTGAGTTCCAGACCTTTGCAGACTTATTTGGGTGCCCTTTCTCTGTCGCCAATGTAAAATAGCATTATGTTCTCTGCAGGTTTACTAACAATGCATGTGCCCACCCATTTATTCAAATCTTTGTCTATGTCTCATAAATTTCTTATTGTATGGCTAAAGATATATGCAGCGATATGTAGAGTTTAAACTATTCCCAGGTGTGAAATTCAGGGGTGTATCAGTGACCTTCAAGTTGCTCGGCAATCAATAGCATTATTTATCTCCAAAATTTTTTCCATCTGTGCCTATTACACAATAATTATCCTTTCTCACTCCCTGTAGTCTGTAGCAACCCTGGATGTCTCCATTCATGGGGTACCTGCTCTGGGTGTTTCATGAATGAGGTTAAAACAGTGTCTTCTAGCCGGGCGGTGGTGGCGCACGCCTTTAATCCCAGCACTCAGGAGGCAGAGGCAGGCGGATCTCTGTGAGTTCGAGGCCAGCCTGGTCTACAAGAGCTAGTTCCAGGACAGGCACCAAAGCTACAGAGAAACCTTGTCTCGAAAAAACAAAAAACAAAAAACAAACAAAAAAAAAACAGTGTCTTCTACATGTATTTTGTGACTGGGATATTTTGCTTAGCACAGTGTTTCTAGGCAATAACAGTGTTGTAGCCAATGGTAGTATTGTCTTCCTTTTGGAGCTGAATGTAATATATGTGTGTGTTTAAGTATGGGAGTGTATATACACATGCATCATATCCCTGTTTTATCCATTCATCCTTCGCTGGCGACTTGGATTACAAGCATGTGTTGACTGTTGTGAGTAATGTGTTGTGAACATGAGTGTGTAAACATGTTTGCTTGCATGACTGCTTTGCTGCGTCATATAGTAAAATTCTGAGAGTTTTTAAGGACCCACCGCACAGATGTCCATTGCTTCTGCATCACTTCACAGTCTCATCCGCATTGTGTGGGCTTCAGGTAGCTCTACATCCTGGCCACCACTTATTTTCCATATTTTTAGATAGTAGCTATCTTGTTGGATGTGATTGTGATTTTAATTAGCATGTAAGTGATTAGAGACATGGTTCTCAACCAGTGGGCCGCGACCCCTTGAGAGTCTCACACGAGATTTACAGTCTGGTTCATAGCAGGAGTAAAATTACAGTTATGAAGTAGTAACAAAATAATTTTATGGTTGGGGTCCCCTCAACATGAGGCACTGTGTTAGAGGGTTGCAGTGGTCGGGAGGAGGAGAAGTTCTGGGATAGAGCGTCTTCTCATATGCTTAATGGCCATTTGTATTATGTCTTCAGGCAGAAATGTCTATTCAAGTAACTGACCCATTTTTAAAACTGAATTTATTTCTTTTTGTTGGTGTTGAATTATAGTATGTGTTTGCATATTCTGGATACTAACCCCTCGCCGGTCACACTGTCTGTAGCTGTTTTCGTATTTAATCATTACCCTTCAGGCTCCATTAAGTCATTTGATACATAGAAATTTTGGATTTTGATGAAGTGAAACTTACACATTTTTCTCTTCTGTAGCTTGTGTTTCTGGGTATATGTTATTATTTGAATGTACAGTGCCCCCATAGGCTACAAGCTGGGCATTTTGGTCCCTATACTTTGGAATGTTTTGAAGCAGGGTCTGACTGGAAGAAGCAGGTTACTAAGGGTGCATCCTTCAGGATGCCCTGGCCCTGCCCCCCTTACTTCCCCCCATTGCTTTCTGTCTGCCACCTTGCCAACAGGTTTCTGTCACAGAACCCTTTCGCTATCTGTTCTGCCTAAACACATGGGGTCAAGTGACCAAGGACTGAAACCTCTGGAACCACAAGTCCAAATAAACCTTTCCTCTTTTCTTCCTTCCTTCCTTCCTTCCTTCCTTCCTTCCTTCCTTCCTTCCTTCCTTCCTTCCTTCCTTCCTTCCTTCCTTCCTTCCTTCCTTCCTTCCTTCCTTCCTTCCTTGTTATTTTTTTGAGACAGGATTTCTCTGTAACTTTGGAGCCTGTCCTGGAACTAGCTCTTGTAAACCAGACTGGCCTCAGACTCACAGAGATCCTCCTGCCTCTGCCTCCCAAATGCTGGAATTAAAGGTGTGCACCACCACAGCCCGGCTAACTCTTCCTCTTTTCAAGCCATTCTATCAATATTTTATTACAGTAACGAGGAAAGTAGCTAACATAGCAGCACATAAAACACATCAAGGCTTTGCACTGTATCTTAGTCTATGTGCCTTCCCTTTCGATGTTATGATTAAGACACTGGTCTATTCTTTTTTTTTTTTATGGTGAAAAAGTGTATATTTAGAATTAGCCGGCTGGGCTCAGTTTAGATGATTCCAATTTTGTTGGCAACATCCAGAGCATCATAATCAGGAGCCAACCGAACATATGCCTTCTTCTCTCCATCGGGCCTTATGAGGGTGTTGACTTTGGCCACATCAATGTCATAGAGTTTCTTCACAGCCTGTTTGATCTGGTGCTTGTTGGCCTTGACGTCCACAATGAACACAAGTGTGTTGTTGTCTTCTATCTTCTTCATGGCTGACTCGGTGGTCAGGGGGAATTTGATGATGGCATAGTGGTCAAGCTTGTTCCTCCTGGGCGTGCTCTTGGTAGGGGGGTATTTAGGCTGCCTTCGTAGCCGCAGGGTCTTGGGCCGCTGAAAGGTGGGCGGGCGATGTGCGGATCTTCTTTTTGTGGCTGTGGACTCCTTTCAGCACTGCCTTCTTGGCTGTCAAGGCCTTCGCTTTAGCTTCGGCTTTGGGAGGGGCAGGAGCTTCCTTCTTCGCTTTTGGCGCCATCTTGACGAAAAGGCGACACTGGTCTATTCTGAGTTAAGTTTTGCTGATGGTATAAGGCAAAGCTTCGCCTTCCTCCTCTTTCTCCTTTTTCCCTTCCTTTTCTTCCTCCTCCTTGTTATTTGCTATCCCTGAGCTGTACTGCCATCCCCAGCCCACTTGTAAACTTTGAGACAGATGCTTGCTAAATGATCAAGGCTGGCCTCAACTGGAGCATCCTCCTAGGTTAACCCATGGTGTTTCTGCTGTGTGCCACCGTACCCAGTTCCAGCTTCATTCTTTTTGCATGCAATGTCTTTATTAATTCTAATTTTGCTACCTCCCCTCCATTCCTGTCTATTTTCTGACTAAGAAGAGTCCTAAGTGCTGTGTAGTTTTCATTTGCTATTGTGAATGAACCTCTCCCATCTCCCTTCCTCCATCTACATGTTAGATTTTCTGATGTCAGGCTTATAGGAAATATGTTTTTCCTGTTGATCACTATATAACTAGTTTCTTTTTTCTGGAGTTTTCAGTTGAATGTCTTAGGATTTTCAAGTAGATAAAAATATATTTTTCTACATATCATGTGAAATTTAGGTAATATTTTTTTGCATACCTAACAAAATGAAACTTGCTACGTTCTATAAAATGCAGCTATAATGAATCGTGAAGCCTAGGAACTGTTTTAACTGTGTAACGTTGCCTGGCCCATCACTAAGCTCCTGGCCATCTCTCTTGTATACATTGTCTTTAGCATCTGTTAGTCTATGTGTGGTCCCCAGACCAGCAAACCAGCATTACCTGAGAGCTTGTTAGAAATGCAAATTCTTGGGCCCTACTCCAGATCTACTGAGCTAGAATGTGCCTGTTAAGATATGTGGATAATTTCTATGTAGCTAGAGCTTTTGGGAGTTCTACTTCAGAACTTAATAAAATAATGGTTCTTCCTCTTTTCTTTAAGCCCTTCCTCCACTTTACAAGTAATTAGAGACTACAAGACCATAGAAAAAGATCTTTCAAACATAGCAGTAAATAGACTGTGAATTCACAGGATGCTAGGGGAGAAATCAGGTTTGGGAAGGAGCAAGTTTAGAATATCCAAAATGTAATCTTTTGTAGCAGCTTCCTCAAATCTGAATATGGTAGACTATTTCCTGTAAAATTATTTTCCTGCTATTTTTCTTTACATGGAGTCTTTTTTTCCAAATATGGAAATGAAAGTCTATATCACATAAATAAAATAAAAATGATAGTAATGATAAATAATATAAATCAATAATAAAATAACATAATATAAATAAATGATAAATAATAAGATAACAATAGTAAGTCAATAAAGGACAAAGAATGTTAAGACATAAAAATTATCAATGAGTTATAAATAATAATGATTTATTTATGAAAACAGTAAGTGCTTTTGATTGACTAGAAACTTGGTGTATGCAAATTTCAGAGTAAAGTAAGGTTCTACATCAGTGAAAACATTTGGAGAAGTTACTTAAAAATTGGTAAGTTTCAAGGGCTTAGCGTGTACCAGGCACACATCTAAGAGCTTTGATCTTCTTGAGGACCTCATGGGGGTTTCAGTAACATGGCCCGCATCCTGCAGATGAGGAAATTGGGATGTGCATATGTTGGACAACTTCAGAGGAGCCACAGAGTTGCATCTAGGCACATCCAGAACCTACAGTGCTACATGGACAAAGACTTCCCAAGTGTATACGTGCTCTTTTAACAGAACAAAAGCTACCTTTTCTATTTACATTCATGTCCAGTATCACTTAATGTGCTGATTAAAATAAGAATGACCCCATGAGGCGCATGTACAGGGAGTGGAACTCTTTGATTGGATTAGGAGGTGTGGCCTTTTTGGAGAGGTGAGTCACTGGGGCGCTCTCTCTCTCTCTCTCTCTCTCTCTCTCTCTCTCTCTCTCTCTCTCTCTCTCTCTCTCTCTCTCTGCCTGTGGATCAGGATATAAAACTCTCAGCTACTTCTCCACTCCAGCGCTACACCTTTGTGCTTGTCGTGCTCTCTGCCATGATGATAATGGATTAAACCTCTGAACTGTAAGCAAGCCCCAATGAGATACTTTCTCTTATAAGAGTTGCCATGTCATGTTGTCTCTTCACAGCAAGAGACTAAGACCTGTATGACAGGAGTTTTCACCCTAGTTGAATGTCACTCAGTGAGGGTGGGGACGCATGTCATGCACATGTGAGGACGTCAGAGGACAACTGTGGGGGCTGGTTCTCTTCTTCCACCATGGGAGTTTCGGAATTGAACTCACGACATCTGGTTTAGTGGCAAGTAGCTGACCCTGAATAGCTTGTCATATTGTAGATAGAATATAACATTGTAGCTAGAAATTCTGGGAGCAAGAATCCAAGTCACTGGCAGATAGCACCCTCCTTAACCGTAGTTCTCTGCATTATGGCTGACAACCAGATTCCTTGACCCCAAGTCTCTTTCCATATAATCTAGTAACTGTATAATCTAGTGACTGAAGTGCTTTCTTAAAAAATTGTTTATTTGTGTAAATGAGTTTTGCCTGCACATAATGTGTGTGCCTGGTACTCTTGGAGGCTAGAAGGGAGCTTCAGATCCCCTGGGACTGGAGTTACAGAGCCTTGTGAGCTGCCATGTGGGTGCTAGGAATCAAACCTGGGTCCTCTGCAGGAGCAGCCAGTGCTTTTAACCACGGAGCCATCCTCCAGCCTCCGGCGGTGCTTTCTTGATTTGTATTATCAATGCCTGACAGATGTCCCTCCTCTCGATAAAACACGAGAAGTCACAGGTTCCCTGTGATAGTCTGCTTTTTCTAACTTTACTAAAATATGACTAAAATAAAATATTGGTCCTTATGTCACCTAAAATCATGCCTTAGAATTATTAGCCCCATTGGTTTGGTTTTTGTTATTGTTGTTTTGTTTTTTGTTTGTGTGTGTATGTGTGAGTGCATGTGCATGAGTGTGTGCTTTTATTTTAAGCCCAGGGCAGGGCACACACAACCACTGATAGATGCCCAGCATCCTATCCCTGCATCTTGTATGTAAAAGATCAGAGAGCTTCTTACGGCTATAGAGGAGTCAGAGGACAGGGACATCACTGGTCTCTCTTCAAATTCAGTAATACATTCTTGTTAGTCTCCACAATTAATTACACCGTGATTTATTGGTAAAGATGTTGCATTTTTGATGTAGGTAATTTTTATGATGGAGATGCGTTTTAGCCCTCAGATTGGTGTTCAAGATGTAAAATTTCCCCAGTCAACTTAAATTTGCCAAGTGATCTTGCATCCCACCAGCCAGGTGGGAAATCTCTCTGCAGTCATACACAGCCTGTGTCTCTCTCCTGCTCCAGCTGTGGAAGTTCAGGGGTCACGAAGAGAAAAGTCTCCAGCTACAGTGCACAGTGGTAATGACCTCTACCATCCTGATGGTCCCTTCTCCTTGGGCCTCTGCTGTTTATAGGCAGCCCAGTGTTCTGGACTCTGGTCAGCTGGGGAGATCTCTGACTGACGATTCCTGGACTTGCAGGAGTCATTTTATCACAAGGATGGGTGCCTTTCTCTACCACAGTCTATAAGCGCCTGCTTTTTCTGGGGTCATAATTCTCTCAGGTCATAAAACATGGCTTAATGTGGGGGAAGGGGACTCCCAGTGTTGTGGTCTGAATACCCCAACATACCTGTTCTGTAACGACGTAAATGAATACAGACAGATTATAAAAATATATCCAGCTTTAATGAGGAAATAGACTTACAGGACCACAGGTTCCGGCGGAGAACAGGAAAGCAGAGAAAAAGGGCTGCTGGGATCACGCCCGGCAGATTTATCAGTAAACACTAGCCCGAGGCGAACACGCCCCCAATGGGTGGGGCTATATCCCTAGACTGTTCTGAAACTTAGTCCCCACTGTGGTGATATCAAGAGGTAAGACTTTGTGGGGAGGTCACCAAGTCGTGAGTTCTCTTCCCTTACAAATGGATCGTTGCCTTGGAAAAGGGCTGTAGGCCACTTTGCTTGTTTTTGCTCTTCCACTGGGTTAGGTCCCATCCTGAAACAAATGTCACAGAGAGAAGCTCCTCCAAAAGAGCTCATTTAAAAGTGGCATAAGAATGGTGATCTGGAATATGTGTACCCTGGGGAGTTGTGTGAAGGCCATGGGTGTACTCCGGGAGGCAAAGGAAGGCAAGGCATTGAAAAGGTAAAGCGAAAGAAGTTACATAAACTGTTTTTGGAATGATCATCCTTGGCCACAGAAACAACAAGAATCCCATCAGGCCAAAGCTGAATAGATAGCTGCTCTGTAGATGTCTCCACCGGGAGAGGGAAGATTCTTTGTACAAGGCTGCTGCCTTGGCAATCTGTTGAGACGGATTTTGTTACAAGGCGACTGTGCCTATGTGTCTTCCCTTTATAGCTTCCTGGTTCTGCTGTGCCTGGGTGTGGAAGCAGAGAGCAGCCCTTGTCAGAAATCAAACCTGCTGGTGTCTTGATCTTAGGCATCCAGGCCCCCTGAATGTGTGAAAACACATTCCTGGTCTTCATTGGATACCCATCCCAAGGTATTTCACTGTCACAGCACACGCAGAGGGCAGCACAAAAAGACATAGTTTACTAATCCTTCTTGCTTATGCAAAATCATTTAGCTGTAGCCAAGGAGTAAAAAACTAACCTTTGCGAGTTGACCTTCAGTGGTGCATAACGGACCTGCTAGGGATGCAGCTCCTTGGTAAAATTACCTAGCATTCTAGAGGCCCTGATCTCCTGCAGGACAAAGAGAAGAAGGGGGAGGAGCCACAGGAGGAGGGAAGAGGAAGAACTGTTCCTCTCAAGTAATTGTGAGCCTATCCCATTAGTAGTTTTCACCCAAGAGAAGCCTGTTTCTGATACCCACCCCCCCTTCTGTAAATCTAGTCACACAACCGTTGGCGGAAAATCATGTGTTTAAGAAGTAACTGCTTCCGGTGTTATATCAGTGTTTGATTCGTAGAACTTGCTTAGCCATGACTGAAATCAAATGCTTGACACTATCTCCTTTAACGAGGGTGGCGATGGCCTTTGTGCTGAGTTAAAGGTTAGTATAGAGTCTAAACTAACCTTCCTACTGCTGCGACCCCTTAGTATAGGTCCTCATGTTGTGGTGGCCCTCAACCACAAAATTATCTTCATTGCTACTTCATAACTGTAATTTTCCTATTGTTATGACTGTAATGTAAATATCTGTGTTTTCTATGGTCCTAGGTGACCCCCGTGAAAGGGTTGTTCCACCCCTCAAGAGGTCATGACCCACAGGTTGGGAACTGCTGGTCTAGACCCTGTTTCCCATGAGCTTTACCTCATGGGCCTCCCCTCTGAGGGTCGTCGAGGGCTGACAGATGCCCTTTCATGGGCAATTAATCTTTGCCAATTAATGACTGGAGTGAAAGATAGCCAAGTTTCAGAAAGTGAACCAGCCCCGTAGCCACTGTGGGCCAAGATGGCTGAGTCCACAGCCCTGCATGGTGGACCTTGTGTGCTAAAGAGAAGGTGACCTTTGGTATAGAGGAGGCTAGACCCTTGGGACCATCTCTTTCCTTGGGTCATCTTCCTTTCTCCTCCTGTGCTTTAGGCCACTTGACTGTCCCGTCTTCTCCCTAATCCAACAGCCGCTCACTCAGCTCAGTGACTTTCAGAGTAAAGTGACCTGTAGTCATCCCTAAAAACTCCACCGGCCCTCAGGAAGCAAATTCAAATCAGTCCAAGTAGTCTGGTACTGTTGGTCCTGGAAAAGTTTGAAAACAACAGTTTAAATTTATGGACAAGTGTGTGTGTGTGTGTATGCGTGTGCGTGCGCATGTGTGTGGTTGTGCATGTGTATGCATGCATCTGCGCATGTGTGTGTGCGTGTGTGTGTTTTAAATAAACTGCCAACCATAAAAATAAATGAAAAGATCAATGTTGGTGTCGATGAACAGCTCAGACTATAACTCATGATGTAGAGAAGTCCTGGACCCAAGATCAAGTGAACTGGATTCCCACCAGCCTGGGTGCCTGCCTGCTGCCTGCTGACTGTATCCAGGTCTCAATCTTTCTCATCTACTGAGTGGTGTGTGTGTGTGCATGTGTGTGTGTGTATGTGTAGGGCTCGCTGCAGGTGGAGAATGGATCATAACCCTCACAGTTTGCTTGGTAGATTAAGGGAAATTAGGGAACCACAGGGTTCCTTTTTGAACAGCGTAGCTCTCTCCAGGTGTAAATACCGCCACTGTGTCTTCCCACTGCAGTATTTGCAACACAGCAGAAAACACTGAATTTTTAGTTACAAAAGCAAGTCAACTGCGGGATCAGCAAGATGAACAGGCAAAGCATTTGCTGCATGGCCTGATGACCTGAGTTCATCCCCAGAACCCATGTCAACATGGAAAAGTGGAAACAGAGAACCAACTTCAAAATCGTGCCTTCTGGCCTGCCCCCACCCCTGTGTTGTTCATGCGTACAATAATTACTAATGAATAAGATAAGCTAGCTAACATTAGCACTGGTGTGACTTTGGCAAGATAATGTAGGCTTGAAGCTTAGCCTGTGCCATGGAAGGGAGGGACTGGCACTCTGGAAGAACCCGAAACTGTCCAAAGGGGCATTTCTCAAGTCCAGTCTCTCGGACTGCAGATGTTCCTGTCCCGCCCCCTCTCCGGAGACACCTATCCTTTGTCTAAGTCACACTTGTCCCCAGACTCCATCTCCTTGTCTCCTGGATGACCTGGGCCTGTCAGATGCCAAAGACAGAAACCCTCAATGACCGCTCCTTGTCACCCAGAAGACTGATTTCATGGTTCTGCTTCTCTTAGCTATTAGGTTAAAGCTAACAGCCTGATCCAGGTGAGAGGTGGGGCGAGGGGAGGAGCCCATCCAGAGGCTGAATGTTCCCTTCCTGCATGGTAGGGCCTGTTACACTTGGGAGAGGAGCTCCTGGCCAGGCAGTGTGGGGTTTGAAGATCAGCTTCTGTAATGAATGCTCGTTGGAAAGGGTCCCTTCAAAAGTATAATCATTAAGGTAAAACAAGCAAATTAGTTTGGAAAGGTATGCTGCTAATCAAAGAGCAAGCTTCCTAAAATCCTTTCACGCCCTCTCCTGAGATGAATGGTATCTTGGCTAGAGCTGGTCATTCATTCATTCGCTCACTCACTCATTCATTTTTTCTATGAGCCTCCCGGTACCAGGGAACTGTCTGAAACTGAGTCTTTGGCTCAGCTCCTGGATATCTGTGAGTCTGGGCAAGTGTTGGCCCCCTTACGGCTGGCTGCTGGTCACCAGCTTATTTTCCTTTCACTTCTCTGAGATAATTTCCCACCTATCAGCTGACAAATACCGGAACCTGCTTCCCTCCGGGCTGATAGGCAGCAGATCCTGGTAGCATCTGTGTTGTTGTACAAGCACTTTAATTTTGCATTTAAATTCCAAAAATCCCTTAGATGCTATCATTTGCAAACTGACTCTAGAAATAACCAAATCATAAGGAAATCACAGCACAATAAGTATTTTAATAACTTTTTATTGCTTGCAATCAAGTTGACAAATAAAAAAATTACTCTAGTATTATTTTTTAAAGCATCCGGTAATTAGGCCTCTTGTTTCCCATCTTCTTGGAACCCAGTGAGCTTTATAATGCATGCTGCTGAATTCTAAGGCAACAGGAATAAGATACATCTCTTAGCTGAAAAATTTTAAATTTCTTTACTTAAAAAATCCTCCAAGAACTAGAGACATGACTCAGTGGTAAAGAACAGGTACCCCTCTTATGGAAGACCAGAGTTTGATTCCCAGCACCCACAGGGGGAGTGCACAAGCACCTGTGACTCCTCCATCTCCCAGGACTCCTGCACTCATGTGTACTTATGCTCACACAGATCCACATGCATGCGTAGAAATAAAAATAATAATAAAAAAAAACCAAAAAACTTTCTGCTGTGTCTGGTGGCACATGCCTGGAATCCCAGCATTCATGAAGATTATTAGGCACTAGCCCGGGCTACATAAAGAAATCTTATCTACAAAGAAAAACACAATAACAAATAAACAAACAACAACAACAACAAAAAATAAAACAGTCATGGGCCAGCAAATGACTCAGGACCTAAAAACATTCCGTATGAAAACCTGATGACAAAGTCTGAGCAGAATCCATGGTGGAAGGGGAGACATGATTCCAGAAGTTGTCTTCTAACCTCTACATTAGAGCCATGGCACCTGTGCATACACACACACACACACACGCACGCACACACACACACACACACATTTAAAAATATGTGCAACCTAAAGCCAAACAAACATTAAAAAAAAACACCTCCAAGAATCGGGTATGGTGCACGCCTTTAATCCCAGCACTCAGGAAGCAGAGGCAAGTAGAGCTCTGTGAGTTCGAGGCCAACCTGGTGGAGTGAGGAGTGAGCTCCAGGACAGTCAGGGCTACATAGAGAAACCCTGTCTCACAAAGCCAAAATAGGCCAAAACAAAACAACCAACCAAAAACAAAACAACCACAAAACCGACCACCTGGTCACATTGATTACTTCTTAAACTTTCAGCAGTGTTCATTTAGGAAGCTTACTTATCAAATCATAACCTATCTGCATGTGGTAGCATATACCTACAACCCCAGTGTTATGGAGGCAGAGGCAGGAGGACTGCCATAAATTCAAGGTCAGCCTGGTCTATACAGCAATTCCCAGGCCAGCCAGAGCATCATATTGAGATTCTGTCTCAAATAAGGTAAGATAAAATAAATCATAATGTAATTGCAGGCTCCTGTAAAGTGTGTCTCCCTTCTGATTATCCCAAGAAATCCACTGAGACAGTGGGCAGTCACTTCTCTCTGGGCCTGCGGCCCAAACTTCCCTCTGTTTCCTATATCCCCAATTATGGCTTCTTCTTCCATTCTTATTTTCTTTATATCCTAAAAAGACAAATTTAGATATTCAAAAACAATGATTAATATCTGGGAGGACATCATCTCATACTCTCCAAGGCAGAATAAAAACACTTTATTTTTAGTTTCCGAGGCAAACATTCCTAATAGAACAGTGAAATGATGTATCCTTGGTGACATCAGACTTTTGGGAGGTCTGTGGTCGCAGAGTAATTTGAAAGTTGCAGTTGGAACCTGATGAAATCAGAGCGGGTATTGCAAGAGACACCCTGGTAGAAATTTGAGAAGGATCTGGAAGCTGCTTTGTTAGTTCATGTATTGGTTTAAATATATATTTCTGTGTACTTCTTGCAAGTTGTAATTAGTATGCGTGTTCTGTCACACCATAGGTATTGTCAATGACTTTTATAAATATGCATTTGCTTCCTAATTACTTCATGAAGCTGAATGCCAGCCACGTATGTGTTCACCTTTAATCCCTGCACAGCTCTGCCAAAGACTTAATTACAAAAGAAGAGGTGGGATCCTTTCCCATCAGCTTTGCGCTCTTTCGTCAGGCATGCTGCATTGTGGGATATTTAGGATTTCAATTTGTTTACCTCAATACCAACAATACTTGCTCATGTACATTGTGTTTGTACTTGTTCATGTACATTATTCTCTCCATCTTTAGTAAGTGATTACTATATATCAGGTACTGTTCTGGGTTCTGAAGAAAGGCAGAAGTATCAGAGCGCAATTCACTCAGTGTTTTCAGGTCTAATTAACTCCACCCTTGAGTTGGAGCAGTCTCAGTGAGCCATAGGGAATGAGGGGAACTGGCCAGCAATTTTGTGAATAAATTTACTGCTGTAAAACTTCTGTGGAACACTGTCTGCAAATTCAGGTAATGTGAATTATGTATACCAGACATGTGTGGAATATTCCTTTACGTTGTATGAATATATGTCACTGTGATTGGATTAATAAAGAAGCTGACTGGCCAATAACTGGACAGGTAGAGGGTAGGTGGGACTTGCAGACAAAAAGAGTGTAGTAAGGAGCGGCGGGCTGCTTTCTGCCACCTGGCTCCCGCACAGCTAGCTTTACCCCAAATAATTACATAGAAACTGTATTTTTTTAAACACTGCCTGGCCCATTAGTTTCAGCCTCTTATTGGCTAGCTCTTACATATTGATCTAACCCATTTTTAATATTTTGTGTAGCACCACGAACTGGCTTACCAGGAAAGATTTTAACCTTTATCTGTCTGGAGTGGGAGAATCATGGCGACTCACTGACTTGGCTTTTTTTTTTTTTTTTGCATTTTGTTTAGTCTACTCCGCCTACCTAATTTTCTGTCCTATCAGAGGCAAACAGTTTTCTTTATTAATTAACCAATGAAAGCAACAGATAAATACAAGACCCACCTCCATCAAAAGAGCATGTGAAGAGGTGAGAAGAGAAGGAGATGAACTTGCCATACTGAGAAAAGGTACCAAGCCATATGGCAGAGTGTAGATAGGAATTATGGGTTAATTTAAAATGTAAGAGTTACCTGGCAATAAGCTTGAGCTATTGACTGAGAATTTATAAATAACAATAAGTCTCAGTGTGGTTATTTGGGAACTGGCTGGCAGGACAGAAAAGTCCACCTACAGAAAACGTATTTAAGAAGGAAAGATATCTGGACTCTTTCCTCTTAGAAGTAATTGCTATGTTTTTATGTTGTTGTAGTTTGAATGTAATTGGCCCCTATCTCATAGGGAGTGGCATTATTAGGAGGTGTGGGTATGGCCTTGTTGGAGGAAGTGTGTCACTATGGGGGCAGGCTTTGAGGCTTCCTGTGCTCAGAATACTGCCCAGTGTGTCAGCTAACTTCCTGTTGTTTGCAAGATGCAGGACTCTCAGTTACCTCTCCAGTATTGTCTGCCTGCATGCCACCATGCTTCCCACCATGTTGATAATCTGAACTTTTGAAGCTATAAGTGAGTGGCCCCAGTTAAATGTTTTCATTTATAAGAGTCACCATTGTTATGGTATCTCTTCACAGCAATAAAAAACCCTAACTAAGACGGATGTGTTGTCCAAAGGCTGTGTGTTAAAAGCTTGATTCACAACTTGTGGTCCGTTGGGAGATGGTAGACCCTTTTAAGAGATGTAGTTCATTGGGAAGGTTGTAAATGGATGTTTCTCATCCTAACCGCCTATTCTCAAATTTCCAGCAGTCCTGTCCCAAATTATCACACAGAGGCTTATATTAATTATAAATGCTTGGCTGATAGCTCGGGCTTATTACTAAGTGGCTCTTACACTTAAATTAGCAGATATTTCTCTTTCTACCCTGTCATGTGGCAGTACCTTTACTAGCACAATATTTTCATCTTCTGCTCCCGCTGCATCTGACTGGTGACTCCTGACTCCACTCTTCTTCATCATCCTTAGTTTGGCCACCACACCTATACTTCCTGCCTGGTTACTGGCCAATCAGTGTTTTATTAAACCAATTCGAGTAACAAATCTTTACAACATATGAGAGGATTATCCCCCAGCAGAGGGTAGTCACATTACTTAGAGTCTGTCCTTAAGTGGGATAGTGGGACCCTAGCCTCTTCTTTCTCTTTCAGTTCTAGGCTACCAAGAGCAGAGCAGCCACCTCCACTGTGCAATCTGACATGAGACTTTGCCTCTCCACATTCCCCAAAGCAAGGGACCCTTTGGATCATGAGCCAAAGACTGTCCTTCCCTCCCTTAGTTGGTTTGTCTTGTGTGTGTATCACAGCACCAGCAGGAATAAGCCAACACATGGAACCACTTGCTTTGTGAAGGCATGGATGCTGCACAGACATAGGAGTCTCTTTCTGTGTATTGTTGACCAGCAGTGAGATGCCCTCATTTCCCTGGCTTCTTCTGGCTTGAGATTTAACGTTTTTCAGAAACCAGTGCAGGAGTTGTGATTCTTGACAGACACAGATGAAAGTGGGTCTGTGCAAACAGTGTGTGGCTGTGGTAAGGCCTGGCCTGTCCCCGCCTTTCCTCCTGGACAATTTTGGTCTTCACCCTGTATTTTCCTCAGAGAAACTCTTCAAAGGACAGCTCCACTTACTTACCTCAAACCGTCACAGTGAAACTGACATTGCAATTCTATAGTATTTGGTTTCAATAAGACAAAAATAAACACAAATTACATCCATTTAGCTTTTATTTTAAATCATCTGCTGAGATTCTGGTCTCCTTCTAGAAACATAATTGTGCATCAGTTAGCAATCCAACATAGGAAGATTATAGGTGTAATTTAGGGTAGAAAATGACTAGGGAACATTTTCTATAATTGTAAATTGAAACGAACTCTATAGAAACAGCTAAATGACTTGGCAATACTAAATCCTAGCTGAATCGACTGAGGATAGGTGAGATATTTAGCCACCTAGATTAGTGTTTGCTCCGTACTAGGCTCTGATGGCTGACCGATAAGGTCATATTAAATATTCACCCTCAGGATCAAGGTTTTATATTGACTGTTCTCAGAATGTGGTGTCTATCCAGAAGCATTAGCATCACATGGACACTTGATAACAATTCAAATTCTTCCACCCTCTACTGGACAGTTAAGTTGGAAACTTGTGTGTTTCATTGAGCCTTCTGCATGAATAAGGTTTGAAAACTACTGATACAGAGTTCACTTTTCCAAACTAGCTAAGCTGGAGGCCGGCTATAAAGGAGAGCATGAGTAAGAAAGGTGCAGAAGTGATCAGCTCCTGGTCCTTGACTGTGAAGTCACTCTGTCTGAATCTCTCCTAAGGATGGCTCACTGACCCAGCATCCAGAACTTCCTCTGCTGTCCCTGGCAAGCCTGCTCATCACTGGCCCTTGGCTTGCCACCATGGAATGACAGATCTGGCAAGGGGGGCAGAGTCTCCACCCATCATCCTCACTCCTCTTCCCTTCTTCTGGGACTCACCAGTCTCTGTCTCTCCCTCTCCATTCTGACGTTATTTTTGTAGGCTCTCTGCAGAGCTCATGTCCCTGGGTGAGCATCCAGCTTCTCATACTGTCTTGCCTTTTACCCAAACAGCTAATTCTGCTGCTGATGTCCTGCCACTCCATCCATGGGGAAAGGGAACAATGACACAATGATGAGCGGATAGGCTGGAGAATTCTACCTCTCAGACAGCACAAGCCCCCCCCCCTTCCCCCTGCGCCCTCCTGACTGTCAACACTGGTGTCTGTCAGCTGGTGGCCAGACATCTGAACAGACTTTGGCAATTAGAGAAGTCACACCTCTTGTTTGGCAGACACATGCTTATTGTGCCTGAGACCACAGCAGAGAGCCATATGGCTTTCACAAAAAAAGATTTGCCAAAGGAGAAACCCGGGGTGCCCCTGAGGGCAACCTGTGTCAGATGGGAAGCCCTTTCTGATGCAGTTCACAGGTAAAGCTGGAGGATGGGCTGCCATTTGATGTGGATTTAATTCAGGCTATTGTGATTCCATTTCCAATCACCCTTTCCTTCAGGGGATGCTTGCAGAGAATTCATCTTGGCTGCCTTAAGCCCCTTCTGTTCTTTTGTTCATTATTTCCCCAGGTCTCTTATAGTGAACTATTGAGTTTTGATGCTCTGTGTGGGGAAAACAGAGCAGGGAAATACCAGTAACCTAGTCCTCACAATTGCAAACGCTGCTGCAAGCCCCTCTCTCAATGTTCATTTCATTGAATGAACAATTGGCAGTTTGGAATCACAGCCAAAGAGGAACCGATGCTTGGTTTTCCACATGGGAAATAAAAAAGGGAAATTGGGGCTGAGAGTTGGGATTTGCATCCTGGTCCTCCATAGGCGGGCTGTGAGGGGATCACTCAACTGCCATATTGGCATCAGTTTCTCAGTGCATGGAGGGGACTCTAAGGCTGTGGCAGACTCCAGCATCCTTTACATCCAAGACTACTGTTAAAGCAGAATCTGGCCATGATTTGCCACAGAAATGATTCATATGTGAGTTTTCTCTTAACTTTAATGTTGAAAATTTCCAACACACACAGAAGTAGTGAAAAATGTGCAGAGCTCCATGTACTAAAAACCAGTTCCAATGCCGCCTTGTTTTCTCTGGCAAAAACCAAACAAACCAAAAAAAGACCCCACAATTTATTATTTTTTAAATCTTTATTTTGTGTGTGTTCCTGTGTGTGTTCTTGTGTGTGTGTGTTTGTGTGTTCTTATGTGTGTTCCTTCTTTCTCTGTCTTTCTCTGTCTCTCTCTCTGTGTGTGTGTGTGTGTGTGTGTGTGTCTGTGTATCAGCTTCTGGCATTTTCCTCAAGAGCTAGCCCCCTTCCGTTTTGAGACAGGGTTTCTCATTGGCCTAAAGCTCTCTGATTAGGCTAAGTGGCTTGGCCATGGAGACTTAGGAATCCTCCTGTCTCTGCCTCCCCAGTTTTGGATTATAAGCATACAACACCATATCTGGCTTTTTTTTTTTTAACATGAACTACAGAGGACTCAATTCTAGTCTTTGTACTTATACAACAAACACATGGTCCATTGAATCTCCTAAATGTTTTATTTTTTAAGTGGTAAATGAAACCCTATGCATTTTTATGTACATTTTAAAATGTGTACACATCAATGAATGGTTAATTCAGGGTAAAGAACACATGCTTCTCTCACATAGTTATTTTTTTGTGATGTGAGTGCTTTAAATCTACTCCAGCGTTGTCAAGATTAATGTGGTTAAAGTCATAGGGAATGGGTTAGTATGGTGATAGTACTTGTAGAAATGTGGTCTTTGGTTGTATAATAATGAGATCTGAGCAAACCATGGAAAAGCAAGCCAGTAAGCAGCACTCCTCCATGGTTCTGCTTCAGCTCCTGCCTGTAAGTTCCTGCCTCTAGCGCCTTCCCTGACCTCTCTCAATGATGAACTGTAATTTCTAGGCTGCAATAAGCCTTTTTGTCTCCATGTTGTTGTTGTTTTCAGTGTTTATCATAACAACAAAAAACAAACTAGGGTAGAAGTTGGTACCCAGAATTGGATGTTGGTGTGAAGAGCCTAAGCCTGTGTTTTGGAGAAACACAGAAGACTGTGGAACTTTGGATTAGAAAAACAATTGCATGCTGTAAACAGAACACAAACGGCCATTCTAATAAAAGCCTGAGAGACAATAGTGCTAAGAACAATGCAAGATGGTGAATGGTCAGCTCAAGAAATTTTAGAGGGGATCAGAAACTGAGCTGAAGGTCATCACCACGATATTTTGATTAAGACCCTGTCGACTTTCTGCCTACAGACTGAGAACTTGCCTGAGTTTAAGTGAAAAATTGTGGACTAATTTCAAGATGGCGTAATGTTGAGTCTATGGTCTACTATTATTGCTAATGCTTGTGTAGGTCTACAGTGAAGAAGAGCAAGTGGTACAGAAAGACATACAAGTTATACAGTTTGGAGAGAAAATGTGTGCTAGCAAGCTTAATGTCACAGACAATGCATGTACTGGAAGAGAGGCTGTGCTTGTTTAAGGAGGCTAGTGCCATTGAGGAAAGAGATGCTCTGCACCAGGATAAGGGAAGAATGCCTGCAGGGCAAGACCCCATCCAGCTAAGCTGTCCACTTTTGCAAGGAAACCCCAAACACTGGAGTTACATCAGACATGGAGCTACAGGATTGGGAGTTTGCTCTGCTGAATTCCAGTCTTGCTTCAGTCAAGGATTTTCTTACTATGTCCCTTTCCTCTTTTGGAATGGTAATAGATATTATGTGTCATTATATGTTAGAGATATGTAATTGGGTTTTTATTTTATAGGAAATTTCGGTTTAGAAATGGCCTTGAGTCTCAGAAGAGATTTTGGACTTTTGAACTGTGTCAAGACTATGAAAGACTAGGGGGCTTTTGAAGTTGGATTAAATGCTTTTTGTACTGTGAAATGGCTACAAGTCTATGGGAGGTAAGAGAGTTGATGACAACGGTAGTTTGAATATAAAATGTTTCCCTTAGGGTATTTGGACACCTTTTCCCCATTTGGTGGTCCTGTTGGTTATAGAAGGGGGCTTGTTGGTTCCGAGCTGCTCTGCTAGCTTAGACCCAAAATAATCACACAGAAACTGTATTAATTCAATCACTGCTTGGCCCATTAGCTCTAGCTTCTTATTGGCTAACTCTTACATATTAATTTAACCCATCTCCATTAATCTGTGCATCACCACAAGGTCCTGGCCTACCAGTAAAGTTCCAGCTCATCTGTCTCTAGCAGCTCCATGACTTCTCCCTGACTCCGCCCTCCTCCCAGCATTCACTTTAGTTTTTCCCACCTAGCTCTGTTCTTTTGCCTTATCACAGGCCAAGACAGTTTCTTTATTCATTAACCAATAAAAGCAACACATAGACAGAAGGGCCTCCCACACCAACTGTTTGGGAAGGTTTATGAGGTGAAGTTTTGATGGAGAATTTCATCACTGGGGGTAGGCTTTAAGAGTTTAAATGTCCCTGGCCTGTGTTAGCCCGCTAGTGTGTGTGTGTGTGTGTGTGTGTGTGTGTGTGTGTGTGGAGGGGTGAGGGGTGTTAATTGGAACCATGCTATGCTGGATCAGCCCAACCCTTCACTAGCGATGGGATGGCTGGCCCCACCCCTTTCTCGACACTGTAGCAAGTGAGCTGGTCCTACCTCTCAGGAGAGAGCTCACACCTACACTCAGGAAAGATGGACACACCCATCACTAGAGGCATGCTCCTCACCTGGAAAGCACACTAGAGCAGGTGGGCCAATCCTGAGGGCCTGAAAACCAGAGAGCTGACCTTGCCCCCCATGTTTGCCATGCGGTGGCATAGTGAGGGAAAGACATCCTACCCCCACCCTTGCTACCTGTAGCAGGCAAGAGTGAGAGGACTAGCCCTGTTCTATATCAGCTGCCAACACAGGAAAGTGGGCCCTGTGCCCCACCCCCTGGAGCACACTAGAGCTGACCCTGTTGTCAGGGGTCTAGGTGAGCCAGCCCTCATATTCCCCCACAGCAATCGGGACACAGAGCCTTGCACCTAGCCTGGGCAAAATGGTAGAGCTGGTTCTGGTGATGTGAGTGAGGGAGACCCGGATCTGAGGGCATGAGAGCAGAAGAGCTGGGCCCCTCCTTGTTATAGTCTGCATTGGGTGAGTAGCCAAGGCAGTGCTGGGGAGCTCAGCTGGGTAGTGATGATGAGGGAAAGCTGGCAGAAGCCTCCAGCTAGCAATGAACACTTGCAAATAAAGACGAATGTACTAAAGGGTAAACTGTGTAATTCGACAGGCCACACTACAGCGTCCATGACAAAATTCTCCTGTTTTTGATTTTGTTTTGTTTTATTTCTTTGTTTTGTTTTGGTTTTGGCTTTTTGTTTTTTAATTTGGTTTTGATTTGGGGGGAGGTTGCAAGGGCAGAGGACAGATGTGAGGGGACAGGGAAATACGTGGAATTGGAATGCTTGATGTGAAATCTACAAAGAATCAATAAAAGTTAAAAAAAAAAGAAAAGCATTTAAAGCTTTATATCACTTTTGGTTCACTCTCTGCTCTGTGCTTGTGACTCAAGGTATGAACTCTCATTCCGTCTCTGGCTTTGGTGCCTGCCTGCTGTGGTGTCTGCCTGCTGTGGTGCCTGCCTACTGTGTGCCTGTCTGCTGGGGTGCCTGTTTGCTGTGGTGCCTGCCTGCTGCGGTGCCTGTCTGCTGTGGTGCCTGCCTGCTGCGGTGTCTGCCTGCTGCGGTATCTGCCTGCTGGGGTGCCTGTCTGCTGTGGTGCCTGCCTGCTGCGGTGTCTGCCTGATGTGGTGCCTGTCTTCTGGGGTGCCTGCCTGCTGGGGTGTCTGCCTGCTGTGGTGTCTGTCTGCTGTGGTACCTGCCTGCTGTGGTGCCTGCCTGATGTGATGCCAGCCTGCCTGCCATAATGGACTCTCATTGCTCTGATATCATGAACCAAAACCAACTTTTCATTCCGCAAGTTGCTGTGGTCACAGTGTTTGATCACAGCAACAGAAAGTAACCAAGACACACTCTGTTACTGTTTCTTATCTTCTTCCTCCCAAATCCTAGATACTACGTAGTTTTACAAATTCAAATTTCATATGCACCTCTATTTCATACTTAGAGATATAGACAATATAACTATCATCCCATTGTCGCATCTAACAAAATTGAAGAATGTCCTCTACAGACTCTCTCAATAGTATCTACTATTCATGTAATTAAAATTTCTGATAGTCTCAAGGATGTCTTTCTTTTTTAAGTTTTTTAAAGACAGGATCTCACTAAAGTATCTCTGACTGGTCTAGAACTTAATACTTAGATCAAGCTGGCCTCATCTCAGAGAGATACACCTGCATTTGCCTCTGAAATGTTGAGGGTAGATGTGTGAGCTACTGCACCCAGCTGGAAGGCCTGCTCTTACCATGTAGTCCAGGTTGACTGTGTAGCCCAAGCTAGCCTAGAACCCGTGGCACTTCACCGGCCTCGGCTTCCTAACTGCTGGTATAAGCCACCCACCCCACTCGAGACGTACTCTTTGCTCCTTTGTGATGGGCTGGAGACAAAGTCCACACTCCTATTTGGTTCTTGTATTCTGTTCATGCTTGGCGTTTTTCTTCTGATGCTATTGATCTGTAAGATAAAAGAGGTCGTTTGACCAGAAGCATATCCCCCATTCCTGGTTTAGCTAACTGCTGCCTGTGTCGTTGTTTTCTGCCCCCTACATTTCCTTTAGATAGTACAGAGAGCCGTCCTTCTAGATCGGATCTGCGTTCTTTTTGTTAACTCTAGGCAGTGTTGTGTGTGTCGAGTGTTGTTGGCTATTTTCCCCTCTTTGGTCCTTTCATGTGTATGTGATGGGCATGCATGTATATTTGTGTGTTTGCATACGTGAGGGTACAGTGGTGTTTGTGGGTGCTTGGTAGGGGGATTGCCATTGTACAGTCCTAAAGTTGATGTCAGTTATTTTTCTTGATGACTCTTCTACCTTATTCTTTAAAACAGTCTCTGTCTGTGGAACCCAGAACTCATTGATAAGGCTAGTCGCTCTAGCTAGCTTCCTCTGGGGATTCCCCTTCTAAGGCTAGAATTACAGGCAGGTCACCATACCCTCCCAACATTTATGTGGGTTCTGTGGATCCAAGGGACAGTCCTCTTGCCATGTGCTAAGCACTTTAATTCCTGAGCTGCCTCTCCAGCCCCTTGTAGGGCATGTAAATAATTCTGTCCCTGAGACAGGTTTGGGCATTAACAAGAGTATCCCTGTATCATACGTGAACTCATTTTTATTTGCACTTTTTTGTTAACCTGTGTGCTAACAGATCTGTCGAATATTTTAAATATAAGTCTTTTTATCCTATTCTCTTCAGCTTTCTCAGCTTTTCCTTCCTATTTCCCAAGGCAAATACTCATTTCCTCCCTCTGGTGCCAGCACAATGTTGAAGACAATGGGAAGCCGTCTACTTTACAGAAGCCTTTAACGTGTAGCAGGACATTTGATTGGGTGTCAGGACAGAGTGCTGCTCATTACAGCAATTGACACAAATGAACTTTGCCTGGATATTTTGTAAGCCTCTTGGTTGGAATTCCTAAAAGTAATTGAGAATTTATGCATGGGTAAGTTTTGTAAATGAAGGGCCTCTGGGAAAACGATGAATACCGTTCTCAAGAAAGCAGCTAAATTTTTTTTTTTTTTTGTAATGATTCCGGAGAATCTTTTCACTCAACAGGCACACTTTTGCTCCACTACATCCAGATGGGAATACCCTAGGGGACAGCAGACTGCAGACAGGCAGGGGTGGCTGGGCAGAAGCCTATGTTGTGGAAGAGCCTGGTTCATTTCACCTGCAGTGGAGGACAGGACATGGGGTCGTACCCAGCACACTTACCTTGGCTTTATTGTGATTTAGATCAGGAGACAAGCACCACACTCTCAGAGCCTGCCAGAATTTTTTCTAGCCCTCAGTGCTTATAGTGGGCCTTAGACAAATTCATATGCATCCATCCCAGCGGAAATCTGACCCTAGCAACGCTCTCTCTCACTGAGAGACCCAGACGCTGGCAGATCTGTGATCCGAAGCCCTAGTGCAATCCTTGATCACCGGGGTCTGTGCCCAGAGCCATTGAAAAAAACATACCCTGGATTTGGGACCAGGACAAGCGAAAACCCTTTATCCCTGAACCCAGAGCCGGTGTGTGTGGGGGGCGGGGAACAGAGCCAAAAGAACAAACTTTGCTCCTAGAATCAGAGCCTGTTAAAGAAATTCACCCTAGCCCTAAAATTGGAACCTAGAAGCTAAAAAGGATCAGAGAAAGAAATGCAGTCTAGCCCTGAAATCAGAGCCCTATCAGCCCATGACACAAAACCAACCAATCCCTGAGTAAGGAAAGCTGACCAATCCCTGAGCAGGGAAAGCTGACCAATCCCTGAGCAGGGAAGTAGTACCCTCTAGTCTAGAGACAGGGCTTCCCATAGATCTTGAGCATAGGGAAGTAGTAACCCCTAGCTTACAGATGTACCTTGACCTTTCCTGGACATTAGTCCAGAGGGGGCAGCCATTCCCAAGCCTTCCCCTCTATAAAACCCACCTCCCCACACTGCTCAGGGTCTCTCCTGCTCTGCTCCTGCTGTTGCTGCTGCTGCTTCGGATGGATGGGGAGGCCCAAGTTAACTAGCAATAAAGACTCTTTGCTTTTGCATTGGATTTGGTTTCATGATATTTCGGGGATCTGGACTTAGAGCATAACATTACCGTTAGCGTGTGACTTGGATTGAGGCGCTAGAGCACTCCAGTCTCCCTTGCCCGCAGCTCACCTGGGGCTCGCAGGAGCTTGCTTGGGTTTAAGGCTAAGCTGAGGAGTCGCAGCACTTGGAGACTAGGGAGCACTACCAGGGAGCACCAACTATAAGAAAAGGGTTGCTTTTGTTCCCGATTCTACCAGACGCTGGAGTTTAAAAAGCCTTGGGTTCCCCGTCCCGTGCCTGTGATATAGGGCAAACTCTCTGTAGGACTTATGTGGTATACAGGATCCAGCCTTGTTGCCTTCCCCAGACCTTTTAGTCTCCCCTAGATTCCTCCCGAACCTTACCTGGGCCTGCCCTCATGTCTCTTTGTCTCTGCCCATCTTCTTTCCTGGTGTAGACCAGTGTCCCTTACCTCCTCCTCTATGCAAGCACAGCCCCAACCATTCTGTCAGATACTGCCTCATCTAGAGAGCTTTCTCTAATCTCTTTAAACCGTAGGGAGCTATCAGGGCGCTTCCCATGTTGTCATTCTGTCTGTCTGTATGGCTTACATTAAACATCGATTATTTGAAAGCGGGAATCGTATCCTCATAGCTCAAATTCCTCTCAATATATAGCACAGTTGGTGCTCGGTTCCTTTGGGGCAAAGATAAATAAGGCACTGAGCACAATACTTAAGCAACTGATGCTTTCTTTGTCTAGTTTATCCATCCCCTTTCCCCTCCCCCCTCCTCCCCCACCCCGTCATTTCCCCTCTCTTCTCCTTGGCTTGTTTTTTTTTTTTTTTTTTTTTTTTTTTGTGGTGCTGGGATCAAACCCAGGGCCTTGAAGCGGCTGCTCAGCGGCTCTGCCGTGGAGCCTTGCACCGCCAGCCCTCTGCAGCTCCTTTTTCACACCTTAGAGCCATCACTTCACCTCATTTCCTGTGGTGCACAGCTCAGTGCTTTATCACACGCTCTGCTCTCCGGTTCATGTGTTCTGTCCCACTGTCAGCAACCAGGAACACAGCCTCTGCGGTATTAGCCGTCTATCGCTATGCAATGAGTTATTCCGAAATCTGGCAACTTAAAACGACAACAAATTCTACCTTGCAGTCTCCATGGGTCAGAAATTCACATGCCACATTGTTGTTGGTTCTGCCTTGGCATCATGAAGGTCACTATAGTCAAGTGATTGGTTAGGTCTGGGTTGGGACTGCAGTCCTCTGAAAGCTCCACTGAGCCTGGAAAGTGACTCACAGGTACAGGGGTTGCCTGAGGGCCCCAGATCTTTACCATGCAGACTTTCCTATAGCTTTGCAAATACCTTTGAAGCATGAAATATGGCTGGGGTGGGGCAAGGTAGAGAGGAGGTAGAGGAGAAGGGGCAGGGAGGGAGGGGGCGTACGAGCTGAGGCAGAGAAAGAGAGGGGGAGGAAGGCATAGAGGGAGAGAGAGTAGCTTTATCTCTCATCATCTCATCTTTTCTTTCCTCTGCTTGCTCTAGTGGTGACTCACTGTTCTGAATGTTTTTCTTATAGCCTCTCATTTGGTCTTATAAGACTCGGAAGGGTTGTCGCATATCAGACATCAGACAGTGAAACACCTCCCAACGCTAGATTTAACTATGATCTCTTTAAAAGGCCTAGACTCCACATATAATGTGTTTGTGTCAGTCAGCTTTCTGTCACTGTGACAGAACACGTGAGGCTACTAGTTTATGCAGGAAAACTGGTTATTCTGACTCGCGGGTCTAGAGGTTCCAGTCCAACACTGAGAGGCAAAAGAGAGGAATAGGAAGAGACTGAGGTCTTCCCTCAATAACCTGACTGACCCCCCCACCGGGCCCCAGCCTGTCTACTACCTTTGAATAGCACTGTCTTGGCCAAGCCTTTCGCCTGTGGACCTTTTGAGGACATTCATTGGCTCCAAAGCAGTGACTCCGGATTCGACACCGTTTCCCTGTCAGTGACTGACACAATGAATGTCATTCCTAGTCCAGGAAAATTGGAGCCCATATGTATGTGCCCATTTATATGCACATGAATATACATGTGTGGCTGCTATAATAAATGAAAACCGCAGGCTAAATGCTGTGCAACATCTGTAAAAATACAGGGAAAAGAAGCTAAACTTAATACCTTTGGGGGCATACACTCAATTATCTGGGTGCTTGCTTAAACCCAGTAGAAATTGCCTTCCTCTTTTCCATTCTATTTAGAGAACTATGCCCTGTGCCTGGAGTTTATGTCTGGGGGTCTTCTCTTTGCTGTCCCACAGATACAATTGTTTTTGGAAGCTTATATCCTTTCTGTGTGTTAAGTACTATTCTGCATTTATTCATGTTAATGAGCCCTTTACTAAACATCCTCTGTGCATATTACTGTCATGTAAGAAGGCACCGGACCTTGTTTTATTAATGAAGAACTAAGTAGCAGAAATGTTGAGGAACTCATCATGGTCACCTGACCCGTGAGTGGCAGCCAGGGTTTGGCCACGAGCAGCCTACCTCCTGTGCCTATTGCTTAAGTTCTTCATTAGATCGCCTGTAGTTAGGACTTAGATTGCAGACATCCATTAAAGGATGTCTATTGAAGGCCTGAGCAACTGTGGCACTATTGAGAGGTAATGGCACCTTTAGGTCGTGTGACCTTGTGGAAGGAGTTAGGTGTTAAGGTGTGCCCTTAAAAAAGACAGTGGAGCCCTGGCTCCCTTCTCTCTGGTTCTGGGCCCCCAAGAGTGAGCAGCTGCATGCTTCCATGTGTTCCCACTATAATGTTCAGACTCTCCACAGGGCCCCAAACTGCAGAGCCAACGGCAACAGCCCGAAGCCGCCATCCTCAAATAGGACCTTCTGCCTCTGTGGTTCCCTGGTATCTTGTTGTGGCGATGGCTTGTTGTGCTGTTTTCTGTTGCTATGGTAAAACTGCACAACCAAAACCAACCGGGGTAGGGGGAAGGCTGTGTTTCATCTTACACTTCCGGGTCACAGTCTATCACTGGAGGAAGTCAGGGCCTGAGGTGAGAACCAGGGGAGAATGCGGCTAACTTGGTTGCTTCCAGGCTCACATTCGTTTACTTTCCTTATACAACCCAGGACCACCTGCCCAGGGGTTTTGCCTTCCACAGTTAGCTAGCCACTCCTCCATCAATTAAAAATCAAGAAAATGCCCCTCAGACATGCCCATGGACCCATCTGTTGGAGGGAATTCCTCAGTTGGGTTCCATGTTTTCTGGTGTCTCTAGTTTCTGTTATGGTAACAAAAACTCCTCTGAATGTTGAGGCCTGACCCCTCCCACTTGTTCAGGTCAAGAAGTCAAAACCTGTAAGTCTGCAGATGGTTGAGAGATTGGACGCTTAAAAGGAATCCCACACTAGCTCAGAACTAAGAAATAGACAGGCATTTCTTAATCAGGATTCTCTGCATGAACGGTGGATGAAGATTAGATTCAGCAAAATGGGGCCCAGGGGGGAGAAGAAGAAGACCCGGACCAGATGGGCTTCAGCATCCCGGTAAATAGTCTATGAGGCCACGCCCCAGTAGGCTGGTAGTTCCTGGCTGTAAACCTTCCCACAGAACCTCCCCCTTTTGTTTAAATAAGAGAGTTCTAAACCTACTACAAAATTATATACAAGAAGAACAAATATCCTATTCTAACTAGCTTAAGTCTTGTATAATAAATAACTTGGCCAAGTCATGAGAGGAAAGTAGGTAGGGTGCAGTCATGGATAAAATGGGCTGTGACACACTATTGATTTTGATGACTAAAAAACGCTTCTCTCCTTTTATACCGGGAAATTATCATCTTCTCCGGTTGGTGTCTATGCAGTTCTCAGGCACACTGAGCCCTGCTGAACAAGGGATATGTCGCGCTGGACAGTTGAGTTGCTGAGATCCGCACAAGGCAGGCTCCTTGATTTAAACATTAATCCCGTTCTTACTCCAAAGGCAACTGGTATCCTTGAAGCAGCTGGAGAAAGTCACCTTCCCTTTCTATCTCCTTGCTCCTCTGCTGTTGGTAATAAAAGGAGCATTTTCATTTAGAAGATCCTGTGGCCATCTGTGCCTGTCTCTGACTATTGGCTGCTACAACAGAGGGGGCCCGGGAGGTGCACACCAAGGGTAACGGTCTCAGAGCTTTAGTTCACGGGCATTTCTGTACTTCAAGTGTGCTCTTCCACTAGGCAGATTGCTGGGGTTCCTGTCAAGCAGGTTTAACACTAAGCATACTGCAGGAGGTGTGTGTGTGGGGGGTACCTCCAGGGAGACAACCCCTCCCCCCCCCCCCCCCCCCCGCTTCCTAACAGGAGCATGCATGGGCTAAAACAATGGCTATTTTCTTTGCTATGGCAGTGAATCTAGAGATACTGAGTGGTGTCCCCGAGTCCCGAGTGAGGCTGCAGGTAAAGGAGAAGGAAACTGATCCCAGAGAGGTGGAAGGATTTGGTCATGGACACAAGTGAGTGACAGGACCAGCCATGCTGACTCTCGTGATGGCTATTCTCATCTGTTGACTTGACTACATCTGGAATTCACTAAAATCCAAAACTGGAGGGCACTCCTGTGAGCAATTTTTCCTTAATTTGAAGTAGAAAGAGCCAACTTCTAATCCTGATCTTAGAGGTAGGAGGACATGCCTTTAATCCTGATCATTTCAGTTGGGAAAAGACATGCTTTTAATCGGATCTTGAGGTAGGAAGACACTTTTAACCTGGGCCATGTCTTCTGCTGGAGGCCTGTATAAGGACATGGAAGAAGGAGGCTTTTGCTGTTTGCCTGTTGCTCTCGTCTTGCTAGCAAGTCCATTCCTTTGCTGGTATTAGAACCTATGTCTTCAGGACTCCAGTGTCTACTGAAGACATCTGGCCTCATGGTCTGAGCAACTTCTGGATTCTTGGACTTTCTGTTCATGGTCAGCCATTGTTGGATTAGCTGAGCCACAGCCTGTAAGTATATACGTATATGAGTATATATGCATATACATATATACAGGTAATATATAATATTGATATATAATATATTAATATATAATAGATATATAATATATTAATATATAATAAATATATATAGAGAGAGATAGGAGATTTATTCTATAAGTTCTGTTGCTCTACAAAAGCCTGACTAATGTACCCTACACTGTCTCTAGTCCACCCTCAGTATCCTTGCTGCCCCCCTCACCTGGAAGCCCAGGAGGCTGATCCAGTGACCACACCAATGACCACCCTCAGTTCCTGGTCAGTGGGAAATGTGGCAGGAGATTAAATGGGGGCCGGGTGAGCCCGGGTTTTCCTTCCTGATCTCTCTTCCTCCAAGGCTGTCTCTAGTTGACTGTCGCTTGGCCAAGGGCACGGCTCCCTGAAGATGGCAGGCTGGACAGAACTCTCCTGGGCTGCCGCTAGTGCTCTTCCACAGTGACTTCTCTTGTCGCTGCGGTCACGTACCCTATGGGAAGCAGTGTCACAGAGGAGAGGCTTTCTTCAGCTTACGGTAGGTCTACCATGGAGGGGAAAGCATGGCAGCAGGGAGCTCCGAGGAAGCTCCGAGGAAGCTGGGATGTGAAGCTGGGACACCTCAACTCAGTCTTTGTAGAACACGAAGCCGAGAAAAGACAGGAAGTAGAGTCAGACAGGAAGTGGAGTCAGACTGTCGAAGCTCAAGGCCTGCCCTCAATGACTCACTTCTCCAGTAAGAGATACATCTGGAATGTTCCATAACCTTCTAAAAGAGCACCATTAGCAGGGGACCAGGTGTTGAAATGCATTTGCCTGTAGGGTACACCCCAAGTTCAGACCATGCATGCTCCCTCCCCTCAGTCCTCAGGCCCAGGGCTGTGACTCCTTCATAGTTCCTTCACCTAGACTATCGCTTTGTACCTTGTGCCTGCCCTGAATTGAGGACGATACAATTTGTCATCCAACCTGAAGTACTCTTTAACATTAAAATTTTTAATTGACACAAGACACACTTTGCTCTCAAGAGGAAAGAGAACACTCTCAATTTCCACACAGGAAGAACAAGTTGAAACTACTGTGTTCTGGGGCAAGCTGAGACCTATGGTCGCCCTGTCCACACCTTGTCTGTAAATAAGCTCTCCCCGAATCACTGGAATTAGAGTGTGCCATCAGTTTCTTATTAAGTATCAGTGAAGACCCAGCTCTTTCCATTCTCTGGGCATTGTTTTACTAAGGAATGGAATAACTATCATTGCGAAAAGAGAGGCTGCATTGCTGAAGTGGTTTCTAAAGCAAGGAAGGAAACAGACCTTCAGGCTATGCACCGATCAATGTACAGTAGTTACGTATTAGTGTGTGTCAAGAAAAATACAGTGCACACAAGGACCATGAGTTCATGTGTATGTTTGCTTAGAAAGAAGTAAGTGCCGAGCCACTGAAGGCATGAACTGGCCTTGTATGCTGTGGAACACTGCAGAGGCTAGAAGCACCTGTGAAAGTGAGTTGGCTCTTGGGTGCCACAGCGAGAGCTAACAATGGGTTTCTTTCCATTTCGGCAACATCATAGCCACTCATGATCACACTCTTTGGCTTTTTGAAATAATATTTTTATTACAGTGAAATGCGTAAATTACAAAACTTACTCCTTTTTTTGCTGGGCAGTTGTAGCGCAACACATCTTTAACCCAACACTTTGGAGGCAGAGGCAGGCAGGTCTCTGTGAGTTTGAGGTCTCTACAAAGCTAGTCCCAGAACAGCTAGAGCTGTTACACAGAGAAACCCTGTCTCTAACAAAAATAAATAAAACAAAAAAGTCCGTAATTTTAACCTAAGTCTCAACTTCGGTGGCGTGAAGCCGTTTTATGTAGGTGTTAATCATCCATGTTTGGTGGTTCTGCCACCGCCTTCACTCCCCATCCCAAACCCACTGAAATCACCACCCTACTATCTATAAATCTGACGGCTTCATACACATACCTCATACTGTACGTCATAGAAGTGCAATCACACAGTGTCTGTCCTTCTGTGAGTGATTCAGTGTGTTTAGCATGATGTCTCCAAGGGTCGTCTCTGTTAGTGTACCATGTGGGGAGCCCGTCAGATAGGACCACTGAGACATAGTTTATAACCAATTGAAAGTCTTTATTCCTGTTGGATGTGACTCCACTAAGGTATTCAGGTCCCAAGTACAGACCTTTGTGTCCAGGGCACAAGGTTTTTGAAGGCAAAAATCATGTCCTGGAATCTCACTCGGCACGTGCATGGGGTGGGGAGGGGCGATTCACGGAAGCAAGCAGTTTAACAGAAACTGTAATAAACGGTTAGCTGGAAGTTAGCTGGGGGCAGTAACAAAATCAAAGATAAGCTAACTAATGCACCTTGACCTCAGGTTCCTAGGATAGAGTTGGATAATTCTCCCTGGGAGTCTCCATCAAGGAGATCAGTTAAACCTGAAACAGCCTCAGCAAGAATACAAGATGGAAGATACAAGCTGCACTTTCCTTCCCTGCCATATCAGTATTTCACCCTCTTTTAAGGTGGAGTAATATTCTATTATACACATCCACTCATGACATTTTGTTTATTTGTGTATCAGTGGACAGGGTTATTTCCGTCTTTTGATTACTGAGAATAATGCTGATATGGACATGGGTATAAATATCTGTTGGAGCCCCAGCATTCAATGTCTTTGGTGTGTTCCCGGGTGTAACTTACTGCATCACGTAGTAACTCTCTGTTTAGCTTTATTTGTTTTAGAACCCACCCATCAGTTTCTGATTCGCTGTCAGTCTTCAGAGGGGAGTGTTTACATCAGGTCTGGAGAGGGTGATGGAAATCCTCACTATGGAGAGGCCTTCGAAAGTGTGTCCACCGATGGTAGACCATAGTGTCCTCCATTATGAACAGGGTATCCCATTTCAGATCAAAACTGATATAACTCCAGAACAGGCTCCAAAGCTACAGAGAAACCCTGTCTCGAAAAACCAAAAAAAAAAAAAAAAACTGATATAACTGTGTTACGGTTTGGATGTGGGATGCCCCACAGGCCCTTATTTGAACTCTGGGTCTCCAGTCATTGGCAGTGTTTGGGGAAGACGTAGACTGTGACCTCGCCAGCAAAAATGAGTATTTGGGGGCCGGACTTGAGGGTGCAGCCCACTTCTGGTTACAGTTAGAGCTCCCTGCTTCCTCATCCACCAAATACAAAAAGACCACAATGGAGGCTCCCACCACAGACAGCTCAGGGTCCTAGAGGAGCGCATTCCATCACGATGGGAATGTGATCCAAACTAAAGCCTTCCTTTCAAGTGTGCTTGTCAGGTCACAGTGATAAGAAAAATGACTAAATATGTGTGTGTGTGTGTGTGTGTGTGTGTGCATGCACACACATGAGCGAGTGTAAATTTTCTTAATTCTGTACATGCTAAGGCAATGTTATTTGGCTGTTGTGTCAACTTTCAGGCCTCTAAAATGACATTTTTTATACAGTAAAATGCACATTAAATAAAGCTTCCTGCTAACCATTTTAAGTTTCCACTTCAGAGACATGAAGTTGAGCATCCTTAGTCTAGATGCTGCGAATCCGGAACTTGTTTTGAGCAATGATCTGACTCCACAAGGGGACTAATGCACAGCTGACTTCATATGACAGGTGGTAGCCAAAATGCAGGCACAGTGAAAACATGCTATAAAATTTCCTCCAGGCTTTGTGTGTAAGGTATAGAGGACACAAAGGAGTTCTATGTTCAGGTTTATCCCCAAAATATCTCACTAGGTATATATACATTTTATCAGATCTGGAATCCAGCAGCTGTGGTTTCAAGCACTGGATAAGCAGTGTTTGACCTGTGCTTCTCCCCCAGTTTGTCCAGAGTATTCTTATTTGATGTATTTTGTCTTATTTCACTATTTTTATGTCCACTACAATTTCTCAAACATACTTTCATTTCTACATGTTAAGCTCAATGTCTTCTCTGTGTTTATCCATGAACTGTGAACTCCGATGGCCATGGCCCTCTGGGCCCCTACATCATGATAACCGAGGCCGGGTCTCAGCACAGCCTGTGTTATGATTGTTCGTACAAGCCACGCCCACTCCCTCCCACATCCACTGAGGCAGGCTGATCTTCAGCTTCCAGCCTGAGCTCGCTCTCTTTTCTGTCTTCCTCTCGGAGAGGCAGCATCGCTTCTGCCTCTCTCCCCACTTCTCCGCTTCCTCGCTTCTCTGTCTCTCTCTCTCTCTCTCTCTCTCTCTCTCTCTCTCTCTTCTCTCTCTGCCCCCACCACCACCTCCCTTCTCCCCTTTTGCCTTCCCCTCCATACCTCCCTGAATAAATATTTAGCCTCATTCTACTTGTCGTGTCTATCCATGTTTCTGTCTCCTGCCTACCTGCCATGTGTCTCCCTGCCTGGGACCAGCTACTGCTTGGGGACCAGCAGCCATCTCTGACTGGTACTGGCTGCTCCCAGAGCCCACTGCCTGCTGCCACATGGGCCCACTACCACCATTTAGGGATCTACAGCATTTCTGCTGCCTACTGCCACCAGGGATCTTGCAGCATTTTTTTAAAAATCATAACAGCCTGTATACAGTAACTGAGCAGGACCACAAACTGTACTAGGGAAGGGACTGGCTCTCAGTCAGCAAATGGGAGGGGACAAAGGGTACTTGGAGTGCTATGATTTGAGCAAATTGCATCTCTGTGGCTGTCTCAGGACTAAGGAAAAACAATGTCCCCATCTAGGGAGCTAGGGAGAAGACTTAAAATAGAATATTTGGGAAGAGAAGGAATTAACTTTTCAGTAAAGAGATAATCCAGTAATAGTGCTGTGTTGGACACGGGAAGTGCAGCTGGAATCACACATCTCTCACTGAAGTGACAGGAAGGAGGTAAAGTGCTTAGCCAGCCTGGCACGGGTGAGCTCTTAGCAAGTGCTTGCAGTAACTGTCATGGATTATGGTGCAAAATCCAGTCTATTATTACATTTGAGTTTGGGAATCCGCTTGCCATATTGTGACAGTCCAGTGTTGTGCACTTATTTGGGGTCTTCTGATTCCACTGTCACTGTTGTGTTCGTGAAAGCCTCACTAAAACAGCTCAGGCAGATGAGTGGACATGTGGATAGGGCGCTGGGTCCGAGGATGAGTTTTGCTGTAGAAGGTCCTGCCATGTGTATATAAAAACAAAAGCAAAATCAGGTCGGGAAGTAGCCCACTTAGGATACTCGGCAGCCTGTTTGCATTTGTGGTATTTGAACTTACAAGAAAACTTTATTATAAAAGCAGCATCAGTCCATTTCAAAACAGTTAAAGATACAGATGAATAAAGGAAATAGGTAACTGTTGTCCCTAAGACACATTTCTGTTGACATCTATTGATTCTGTCTTTCCCCTGGCTTCTTTCTCTGGGAAATGTGGTTCTTTTGCTGCACATAGCCTTGCTGCAGCTGTCAATCACAGCAGCCTAGTCTAGCCAAAACAGACTCTTTCCTAGAGATCTGGATTTCAGTGTGCCAGAACGAGGACACACAGAGACTGATGGACACACAAACCGAGCTGGCGTTCATCAGGCTTGGTCTAAGGCAGTGTGCTCTTGTTTCTGGATGACCCTCCCGCTTGGTTTCTCTCCTTCCAAAGCCTGATTCTTTAGTCTTCCTTCTTTTCTGAGTTATTTGAACTCCTTCCAGAAAATTCCTCCTCTCCCTCCAAGTTTATCAGAATTGGGTTTTACTGAAACCCAGCTGTTAACAACCTTGGCTACACTTGCCCCCTGTGGAGCAGAACACAGTTTCAGCAAATGATGTTCACACATGCAATACTGAATCTCATGTCAGGAAACAGAATTTTGAATGTGCGTCAATAGTTTCAGAGTGTCCCAACCCGTGAGCTGAGTTATCATTTAATTTTCTAGTGGGACACACAGTTCCTTCAATATTAAAAATAGTTTAAACCTTGTGTACATTCAAGGTTCATTTCTTCAGGCTCAGTTTCTAGACATTTGACTGTACAGTGAATATACTCTTGAAATAAAACTGTCAAATTCAATCTTTCTATAGGTTCAGTTCCTATCAAGTTGTACTCAAATGATTATTACTGTGAAGGCAATGTTGGTGTCTGCTTTTTTATTATTATTAATTACATTTATTCATTTATTTTACGATATAAATGTAGAATAAAGGGAGTGGTGAACTTAGGGCAAAATCCCACGCAACTAAACTTCCAATTTGTGAGAGGGAACTAAAGGCAGCGTAGGAGCTGGGTGTGATGCACTACTAATCACACAAGACTGGTCTCTAGGCCACATCCTACCATTCCCCTCCTCTGAAGCGTCTTGATCCAGGCATCCACAATTCAAATCACACTCAGCACCACTGTCTTCCATGCTCCTACTGATTTGTCCCATTAAGCAGCATTTACAATGCTCAACTGCTCTTCTAATCCACAGTCCCAAAGTCCATATTCCTCTAAACAAAAACATGGTCTGGCTTATCACAGCAATGGCCCAGTCCCTGGTATTAACTTAAAGACCAGTCTTGTGATACTTTGGTGAAGAATGTGGCTGCTTTTTCCCTTGTTTGAAGAGTCTGCCTGAGGTTAAAGTGAAGAGTTTTGGATTAATTCTATTGACAGATGAAATCTCAAAAGAGTCTAGAACAGACTCTGTGGTGTGGTTGCTTGGGTTGACTCTAATGATGGTCTGTAAGGAGAATGAGCAAGTTGAGCGAGGAAAGATATTTGAGGAGGAAAGGAGCACCAGATAAGTAATAGAGCTAAATCCTGTGATCAAGGAGACACTCAGACTAAGAAATGAAATAGAGGGAGTGGTGACCTCAGGGTGAGATTCCACCCAGTTGTTTCCAACTTGTGAGAAGGAACTAAAGAAAAGCTCAGAGCTGGGTGTGGTGATGCTCACCTTTAATCCCAGACCTCTGAAGGCATAGATATAGAGATGGATAGATATATATCCAGAATGAATAGGAAAGCAATTCAGAAAACTTTATATGATAAATAGTATGTTCATACTTCCTCAGTGTCTATAGGATGCATAGCAAATTGGAGCATATAATAGAAGCTCGAGGAATAGCACTAAATGTAAGTTGCCCAGGGTGATTGCTGACCACCTAGCAGTATGAGTATGAATTGGGAACATGAGACGATTTCTTTTCCTCTCTAATTAGTAAAACAATATACCCACCTGGTACATGCAAGGCATTTTCCATACTCTTCTGGTCACCTCACAGCATGAGGCAAGCTCAGAGTGAGTGGAGCTGTCTGTGTCTGTCTTACCAAGGGGAGATGGCACATGGTTTTAACATCTCAGGAGCAGAGAATAATAAAGAATAGATATGGAGGTGGACAAGTGGATCATCACAGGTGAATTTTGAAGTGACTTAGGACAAGAGTTGGCAGGAAGGACCCACTCTCTGTGTGGGGAATTGTCTCTGGAGGAAACAGATCTGGCGTGGGATAATGCTCTTGTACACTGTAAAGATTTGTCACTCTTCTTGGTTTTAATAAAGCACTGATTGGCCGGTAGCCAGGCAGGAAGTATAGGTGGGGCAACCAGACTAAGAGAATTCTGGGAACAGGAAAGGCAGAGATGCAGTCACCAGCCAGTCACAGAGGAAACAAGATAAGAATGCCTCAGTGAGAAAAGGTTCCAAGCTACGCAGCCAGACATAGACAAGAATCTTGGGTTAGTTTAAGTAATAAGAGCTAGTTAATAATAATCCTGAGCTAACAGGCCAAGCAGCTTATAATAAATATAAGCCTCTGTGTGCTTCTTTGGAACCGAACATCTGCAGGACCAGGCAGGACAGAAACTTCTGTCCACACAGATCAGTGACAAGAGTGGAGGGCATTTGCGTTAATTAAAATGCTGTTTTAGGCACCATGCATTTAAAAGCTGCCCCCTTTTATGACACCAGCATCTCAAATTCTCATTGCTTCTTTTTTCTCTCTCTCTGATATTCCTGGTAAATACCACACAAAGTGAATACTTGATAAATGCACACAGCTGCATGTGTTCCCTTCCAGTGACAAATACAGCCAGTTGCATGTGTTCCCTTCCCATGATAAATGTGTGTTCCCTTATGCAGACAGCTGCACGTGTTCCCTTCCAGCGACAAATACACTGTAGCTGACTTGAAGATGGAAGGTCTGTGAGAGAAGAAACTGCAGTGACCTCTGGAAGCTGATGGAGAATACAGCTGACCTCCAGGGAGGAATCGGGACCTCTGACAGACACAAGAAGATCGATGGAGTTGACAATCAAGTACATTTGTAAGGAGTTTTGTTCAGTTTCCAGAGAAGAACTCAGCATGGCAGACACCCTATGGACCCTTGGGTTGAGAGTTTGGTTGATCCACACTAGGCTGTTGATTTCTATAGCCGTGAGATTATAAATCACCTTGCTTTAAACCACTGCCTCTTCAGTAATTGTTTATTGTAGAGTTAGCTACTTTTGTGTTGTTGTGACCCTAACACCCAACAAAGACAAGTGAGTGGGGGGGACCAGGGTCTATCTGGGCTTATGATTTCAGAAGGTTCCATCCATCAAGACTGGGAGGGTGAGGCAGAGCAGAGAGGAGATATTGACCCGGTGGAGAGGATGCAGCGAATGCCACAGGAAGTAGCTAGGGATCGCATACCCACGAGGTCCCAGCACCATTGACCTAGTTACCACCGTTCTCCCCCATCTCCCAAGTTCTCAGAACCTCCCAAAATAGAACCACCAGCTGGGTACCAGGTCCTGTGACCTGCATGACTTCAGACTTGTCTTGACAGGGGTGATGAAGCAAAGTTCAGATACGTGTCTGACGCACATGTCAGTGTGTTTGTCATACGCCACTGAGTGAGGGGGCAGGTTGATTGTATTCTGCTGAAAGAAGGGGCCTCTTAGCTATCTCTGTTGGAGGTCTCTGCACAGAAGCAATCACCTGGAAGGAGGAAGTTTTTTTGTGTGCACTGGTTTTAGATAAAGGTCAATCTTTTTTTTTTTTGTCAATCATTCTTAACATTTGTACTTGGAACAGAAGAAGGCTTCCCCCTTCCTCTGAGCCTGACCATGGAAGGTCTCATCATTCCCGTGGGTCTGAGGCACTGGGATCCTTGACATGGCTGTGCTCATTTCAGCAATACACACCCACTCAGGACTTCATCAGTTCCCTACAACCAAGTGCTCAAAACACGAGCCTGTCAGATCTCTGTGAGTTTGAGGCCAGCCTGGTCATCTGCAGAATGAGTTCCAGGACAGCCAGGGCTGCAGAGTGAATCCCTGTCTTGAAAAACAAACAAACCAAAAACTACTACTACTACTACTACTGATGATGATGATGATGATGATGATGAGAGCTTGTGGGGAACATTTTAGATTCAAACCATAAAAGGCAGCAAGGGAAAATCTAGGGTGATGGGAATGTATTAAAAAGACAAGGGAGGACTTCTTCAGCCCCAGGACTGCTGCCTTGCTTCCTTCCTGCTCTTCATGCTGATTTCAAGCGTCTTCCAGTGAGCCCTCCCTCTTCCTGCATGAGTTAGCAGATCTGTTCTCTGTTGCTTAGGACCTGAAGAGCACTCACGTGAGGATATGTGGACTTGCCAGAGCGTGAACTTTTGTACAGTTCTGGTACCTGGGAGTATGGCTCTGTGAAGACTTTTGAGGGCTTTCATAAGCTTTTGGGAGTCTCCAAATCCTGGGCAATTTGGAGATTATTGGGAAGATGTCTACAATTTTTGTTGACTGTTTAAAATAATGTTAAAACCATGTTTAGAAGTGGTAACAATTTCAACTTTGGTTCATGGATATGCCTATCAATTATCTCCAGTCTACTTTGTTTACAAATAGAAGTCCGTTGCAGTTGGTCTGTTTGGTAAGAGCACACACTCTATGGCTCTCCAGATTTGTTTATACTGGGTGAAGAGCTAGGTGAGGCCAGAGTGTGGTCAGGCAGTTGTGGGCTTGAAAAGATGCCCCAGTGCTCTCCCTCCCCCCACCTAACTCCAGCTGGCTGCCTGTGGTAGTGCACAGACCCCAGTAGAGATCCTGCCAGGCTGGCCCATGGCCAGGCGGAGTGAGGGAACAAAATGACAGAGATGTCCAGGTGCAGACAGCTGCCTTGGCAGAGAAGGAGCTGATTGACACAGAGGAAGAGGAGGGGTGAGCCGCAGACACCGTCCGGACCCTGGGAACCAGGCTGGGCCTAGACTCTCACTCTGCATCTGGAGGGTCTCCCCATGGGAGGAGAGGGTGGCACCCCCAAGGCCCCTCTCACTTTGATGCTCCAGGCTGGGGCTGGGAGAGAAACAGAAGCAGGAAGAGAGCAAGCTGGGAAGATACGGCCTTTCCTTTGTAACCTTTTCATTTGTGCTTACTTGGCAAGACTGACTTCTACAGATCTTCTCTCCAGATGTTTCTGTGGATGCCACAGATTATTGTAATCTTCTCTATGAAATCATGTTCTTAGTGCAGAAAGCACAGTCAGGTTAGTTACAGACAATGAAATACAGTCTCTGTGTAGTCAGTGGGAAAAGGAAGCAAATGGGGCCAAGGATGGGGGCTGGGGTAGGTGGGATGGGGGTGTGTGGGGACAGGGACTAAACAGCTAGATCTTGGACGTTTTTTAGAACACTTGCCCCTGAAGGGAAGATAGATCTCTGAAGGGGTCCCCTTTGGACACAAGGACAGAAACCCCAGGTTGCTTCGGTGCCCACAATATTGGGGAAGTGGCAGGCTCAGCCCACCAGCCCCTGGGGACAGCCAAGCAGATATGATGCTAGCCGCCAGCCCAGCCACACACATAGCTGGATGGATATGGATAGGAATCCAGCAAACCGATCCTACTGGGCTTTCAATATTTTTTTCCTTCCCTCCTAACTAGTTTCTTTGGAGCTTAGCGTGTCCACTTACAGTATTTCTTTACAACGGGAAAGAAGTAATGAATTGGCTGGATTCCTGGCTGAAAGTCCATCTTGGTATTCCATTCACAGAAGAAGCCGTATCTCCCATTCTCTTTCCCAAGAGAACCCAGAGAGTAGGCTCTTTGCCATTTTTCAGATCTTACCCAGGCTTTAAAGCAACTGGATAGTCGTCTTCAAGATAAAAGCTACTTTTTCTGACCGATAGAACAAGGAAATAAAATATTTGAAATTTTTTTCTTCTATTTATCTCCTTACAATGTTCAACAGTTGTGGGTTTTGTTTGTTTGGCTGTAAAATACTAATTCCAATTACTTTCTTCATAGAGCGATGAGACTGAATTAATGTTTATGGATCATATAAATACATAAACATATGTGAACTAGTTTCTCCTATACTCTTGTACAACTACACATGCATGCATTTCCCGCTGTCTTTGCTGGAGTCCGGATAAACTCAGCCTGGAGTGGCCCTGTTATAGTTAGTTCTTTAGGAAAGGAAACAGTGTATTCATCATGGACGAGCTGGGTTGTCTGAATCTCCGCTGCAGCTGACTTCCCGTTAATGTTCACTCTGCTGATCACAGACTCCCTTTACTCGTTTCAAAGGCTGAAGGGGACTTTGGATACCTGGCTGTCAGTGTGCTTTTAGATGGTGTCTCTGGGGACCAGTTCCTCTGACCCAGTGAGTCAACACTTTCATCAGCCCCAGGGCTCTGCCAGGCCAGCACCTCTTCTCTCACTTGAATGCATTCAATTGAGAACAAAGACAGTACACATCGAGCGAAGGAGCGTAGTATTTAAAACCGGTACTTATGAAATCTCTTTCTCATATGTGGTATCCTAGAAAGATTTCATTTTAAAGGACACCAGTTCTGATGTTGTTTTATACACTGGGGGATAGAAAAATCCGGGCGGCTGTCGTTTATATTTTCTGAGTGAGGGAAGGGTGAAGGGAGGGGTATATGAAAATCCACTGTTGCTCTGAAGACTCGCCCTTCTCCCAGCCTCCCCTCTAGTTCCCAGGGCGGTGGCTTGGAACATGGGGAAGCCTGTGGGAAGAAGGAGCAATGCTTCCAGCGCCTGCACTGCTTGCTCCACTGCATCCCCTCAAGACATAGTGACTGCATTTGCCTGAGTCACAGCCAGGCTGTCTTGGCTCCCTTGTGTCAATGCAGTAACACAGCTCTCACCTTAAAGAGGACAAGAGATCATTTATTCTAGAGCCAAATATGCATGGCCATGGCCTGGGAACCCAGATTAGGTTATCCCAAACTCCGTGTTTCAATATGGGAAGAGCTTGAAGAAAGGCAAAGTCATAAATAGAGGTCTTTTTCAGATGGGGTGGCAGGACTGTGAGTTAGCGGGGGAGGGGGTGGGCGTGTCTTCATTATAGACCTCAGGTGCTGTCTGCTGGCCACCTGAGGTTGTGGGTTGGTGGAAGCAAGGTATCTGTACCAATGGTCACAAGACGCAAGGTCACATACAGAGGAGAGTAACAAATGGCTATTAAAAACTAAAGATCGAGGCCGGGCGGTGGTGGTGCACGCCTTTAATCCCAGCACTCAGGAGGTAGAGGCAGGCGGATTTCTGTGAGTTCGAGACCAGCCTGGTCTACAAGAGCTAGTTCCAGGACAGGCTCCAAAAACCACAGAGAAACCCTGTCTCGAAAAACCAAAAAAAAAAAAAAAAAAAAAAAAAAAACAAAACCAAAAAAAACTAAAGATCGTCCAAGATAATTTGGCTGTGGACTTTCAAAATTCTCTCTATAATGGTGTGGATTATTTATTATTATTATTATTTATTATTATTATTACTATTATTTGTTTTCTAGAGACAGGAGTTCTCTGTGGAACCGTCCTGGCTAACCAAGAACTCACTTTGTAGACCACACTGGCTCCGAACTCACTGAGATGTGCCTGCCTCTGTCTCCTAAGTGCTGTGATTAAAGGCTTGCACTGCCCAGTACAGAATATTATTTTAAGATGTGTTACATTTGTTTATGCTGTGGAACATTTGTTTTAAAGATACAAAGATGTTTCATGTTCTTTTATGTTGCATTTGTTTAACTCTGTGAAGCTGTGCTACTTTGACTGTCTAAAACACCCTATGGTCTGATAAAGAGCTAAACAACCAATAGCAAGGCAGGAGAAAGGATAGGAGGGGCTAGCAGGCTGAGAGAATAAAGAGAAGGAGAATTCTGGGAGGGAGATCTAGGAGCTAGAGAATGAGGACTCCAGGGGCTGTCCACCCAGCTCCACAGCAAGTCATGGAGAAGGAAGTAAAGAAAGGTATATAGGATAAAGTTAAAAGCCCAGAGGCAAAAGGTAGGTGGGATAATTTAAGAAAAACTGGCTAGAAACAAGAGAAGCTAAGACCGGGCTTTTATAAGTACGAATTAGCCTCCGTGTGTATTTATTTGGGAGCCAGGTGGCGGGCCCCTCAAAAGAATAAAGAGTAAAAATAATCAAAAACATTATAATTTTTGAAGTCCTCGTAAAAAGGTCAGGGAAAGGTGGTGCTCTTTCTCCCAAGGGTGTAAATGGCTTGTTCTTTCTTTCTTTCTTTCTTTCTTTCTTTCTTTCTTTCTTTCTTTCTTTCTTTCTTTCCTTCCTTCCTTCCTTCCTTCCTTCCTTCCTTCCTTCTTTCTTTCTTTCTTTCTTTCTTTCTTTCTTTCTTTCTTTCTTTCTTTCTTTCTCTCCCCTAGATACTTCCCTGAGTCCTAGAGCATACAGCACATTCACGAGGTTCTGTTGAATAGTTCTGGGAAGTGTCCCCTCCCACTGACCAGACAGTGACCATCAGTCAAAGGCAGTTGGTGCAGCCTGTCCTGCTGCTGCAGGCTCATCATGCCCTCCTCAGGTGTCCTTTCCACACTGCTTCTCTGCCACAGGTGGAGGCAAAGGTGAGGACAGCTGGGTATTCCTAAGTCACTTCCTTTTGTCTTTCTGCATCCCTGTCCCCCACTACCTGTTGTTACCTACTATTTGTGGGGGTTTGAGTAAGAATGGTCTCCATAGGCTCATACATTTGAGTGCTTAGTCATCAAGGAGTAACACTATTTTAGAAGGATTAGGAGGCATGGCCTTGTTGGAGGAAGTGTGTCACTGGAGGCAGGCTTTGAGGTTTCAAAAGTCCACGCCAGATCCAGTTACCTCTCTTCCTGTGGACTGCATCTCAGCTCTCAGCTGCTGCTCCAGCACGGGCCTGCATGCTCTCATGCTCCCACTAGGATGATAATGGATGAAACCTGTGCAAGCCCCGATTAAATGCTTTCTTTTATAAGAGTTGCCTTGGTCGTGAAGTCTCTTCACAGCAATAGGACAGTGACTAAGGCTTCTTTATAATCTATTTACTGAACGAAATGTCCTATCCACAAAGCTTTCTTGGAGAATTTGTCTAGTGAATGTATCAGCCCTCTGACAAAAGGCATGCCTGGGGCCTGGCATGTACTGTGTGAGTTAGCTTCTCCTCACCGCTAAGTGCTGATTCCCGGATGTGTTGTTCTCAGACAGGCCTCCTCTGTCACCTTAGCCTGAGAGGGTAGGCTCACCATTCTTGCCCACCGTTTCCTTTTTTTTTAATTTTTAAAATTACACTTTTTAATTTATTCATTTATGTGTGTGTGAGCGCGTGCTAGGGTTTCTATTGCTGTGAAAAGACACCATGACCATAGCAATTCTTATAAAGGAAAACATTTGATCGAGGCCATTTGCTCACAGTTTTCAGAGGTTCAGTCCATTATCATCACGGTGGGGAACATGGTGACATCCAGACACACTTGGTGCTGGAGGAACAGTTGAGAGTCCTACATCTTGCAGGCAACAGGAAGTCAGCTGGCACACTCGATGGTATTCTAAACATAGGAAACCTCCAAGTGCGCCCCCACAGTGACACACTTCCTCTGACAAATCCACACCCACTCCAACAAACTACACCTCCTAATCGTGCCACTCCCTAGGAAGGATGGGGGCCAATTACATTCAAACTCCCTCAGTGTGCACGAGGACAATTTTCAGGAGCCTCTTCTCTCCTCCCACCACATTGGGTCCCAGGAGCTGAACTCAGGTCATCAGGCTTGGCAGCAAACACCTCTACCTTCTGAGCCATCCCCCTGGCCCATTTTATTTTTCTTATCTTCATTTCTCATTACATTACACGCTTTATTATCGTCTGACTTCCCTAGCAGATGGCATGTTCTCCGAGGGAAGGGATTTTGGATCTCTCTTGGTGGCTTCTGCATTTCTACAATCGGTACATGGTGGGTACTCAATAATCAATTATTGCTGGACAAATGTGCAGAACTTTGTTTTCCAGTCTACCAGTGTTGAGTCTCGCCACCCTAGTACTGATTAAGAGTCATCTCAGTGTGCGCGTTTCTGCCCAGCTCTGTGTTCTGTGCTGTTATCCTGGCAGTCTGAAGGCAGCCACAATGAGCTTGTTTACTCCACAGAAATTAGCAAGTCCTGAATGGAGCTCCCTTCTCCCTATTGTTCCCTTGATTGATTAACATTTATCAGTGTTCAGTGTTACGAAATCAAATCACTAGGGACAAATGTGGTTAAACCGTGTCACAAATGCCTTGCTGAAGATCTTGTTTTAGAGATCTGTTCCCTTTCCCCATGACCACTAATCAACAGAAAACAATGGAAGTGACCACCAGGTCAATTCCAGTCCCACCATGGTGGGGGACCGGAAACTTTGATTTCCTTCTTCTGGGCCATTTGGAAACCCCAAAAGAGCTTGGTTCTGTAATATGTTGAGGATGAAGTCCTAATAAAAATGCATTAGAGAGAGCGAGAGGTGAGGAAATGGAGACCCCACTGCTGTGGGCAGCGAGACAGAATGTAGTGGGGTCCTAACTGGAGGACTTAGTCAAAGGAAATGCAGATTTGTAGAGATGGGGGAGCATGTGAGGATGAGAAACGGTAGACACTGTTTCATGACAGAGGGGGATGACTTTGGGGGTCAAAGTTCGAAGCAGAGGAGAAGTGATGGAATGGTAACGGTCTGCAAGAGACAGTTTAGTCTTGGCTAAAGATATGGATATTTCAGGGCTCGAGCCTTGGCTCAGTCAGTGATGTGTGTGCTGGGCAAGCGTGAGGACGTGAGTTCAGATATCCAGCGCCCACACAAAGCAAGTGTGGCAGTGCATCTGTAACTCCAGCCTGGAGCCCTGGAGAATGCCTGAAGGAGAGAGGATTCTGGGAGATCCCTGGAGCTCACTGGCTTGCAGGTCTAGGTGGGGTTCAGTGAGAAGATGTGTCTCAAACAATAAGACAGATAGCTACTGAGGAAGATCCCTGGCACCACCCTCACATAGACATGCCAGCGTGGGTGCTAGCGTGTGTGTGAGCACACAAGATCAGGCACACACATACACAAGAATATGAACATTTGATCGGTTTCACATTGGTAAAATTGTAACGCACAGCTACAAGTACATGCAGGTTATTAGATCGGCTAGGGAAAGGGGAAGCAATTCTCGCTAGGTTGAGTGTTTTTGTAAATGGAATATAAAGATGTAATCGCAAAGACTGGGCAGAAGATGGGACTGACGGTGTCAGGAAAGGGGAAAATGTAAGAGCCATTTGCCAGGAAACACAATATAAATTTCCTATTGTCAGCTTAAAGGAGTAAAAGCTCACCTGGAATGTTTGTGCACAAGTTTCAGAAACATTGATTTTCACAGAGGTGTGCTCTTGCCTCTTTTCTGCTATCTGCATCCGGAAGTAGAATGTGCAAATGAGATTAGAGTTTTGCCAGACAATGAAGGAGCCAGTGAGACAGAGTGTGCCTGCATCAACTTGTGAGCTATAGAATAAGAACTAGGTCAACAGTGAGGTAAAGATAGATTGGTACAGGAGCGCAGGCAGAGGGGAGTGAAGAAGATGAGAGCAGCGAATCGGAAATCCCGGAGGGGACGAGAATTGTTGGAGGGATGTAGCACTTGAGCAAGTGAAGAAAGACAAAGCCATACTCAAAAGAGAGAGGATCGAGATGCACATTACAGAGGTGTGGCTATGGCGGATGGCTAAACTGTGATGGAAAAATGATGGAAGAAGTTTTTCTGGGGCTGAGGATCTATCAGTTGGTAGAGTGTTTGCCTAGCCTGAGAACCACCTAAAATGAGCACAGTGGTAATTACTCATAACCCCAGCACTCAGGGGGCAGAGGAAAGATGAGCAGAAGTTCAAGGTCATCCTCAGCTGCATAGTGAGTTCAAGGTCAGTCTGGGGTGAATGAGACCCTATCTAAAAGAGGAAGAAGAGGAAGGAGGGGGAAATTGTTATTATCTATTGGGGAAAACTATTTTAAGGTGTGTTACTTTTGTTGATGCTGCATTTGATTAACTGTGAACCTGTGATGCTTTGCCTGTCTAAACCAACTGATGGTCCTAATAAAGAGCTGAATGGCCAATAGCGAAGCAGGAGCAAGGAGAGGTGGGGCTGGCAGGCAGAGAGTATAAATAGAAGGAGAACCAAGAAGGAACAAGTAGAGGACTTCAGGGGCCAGACACCCAGACACCCAGGCAGCTGTGGAGTAAGAGCAAAAGTAAGATACACAGAAGCAAGAAAAGGAAAAAGCCCAGAGGCAAAAGGTAAATGGGCTAATTTATGTTGAGTAAGGCAGGCTAGACATGAGCCAAGATAAGGCCAGCCTTTCATAAGTAAGAATAAGCTTCTATGTGTGGTTTATTGGAGCTGGGTGGTGAGCCCCTCAAATAGCCAAAAGAGTGAAAATATCGCACAACAATTATCTTTGGAAATGGGGTGATCAATGAATTGCAAAGCCAGTGTGATCGATCAGTGGTCGTTCTTAAGAGATGTTGCTGTTTCCAGGTCAGTGGATAGAGAGGTACTACTGACAGCCAGGAGGATGGAAAGCCAGCAGCTAAAAGTCAGTAAAGGCCCCTCTGTATGCGTGAGTATGTTTCATTACTATTGGTAAATAAAGAAGCTGCTTTGGGCCTACTGCAGTGCAAAAAACAAAAACAAAAAAAGGAGGGGGCTCAATCCGGAAGTCAGTAGCAGACAGTGTGTGAAAAAGGAGTCATTGGCGCTTATATTCTAATGCTATGTTCTTCAAAAGGAGCTGAGATGTTTGCTTTTATGGAGACCACAGTGGAGACAAAGGAGTTGGAGGCCCTGGTATAATGTGTGTGAGAAAAACAAGTCTTGATTTGAAAGAGCTACATGGGAAGCTCGTGGTCATCTTCGTTAGTCTCCACATGCCCCTTTTACAACCGATATTTTGTAACTTCTTAGTGTTAGTAACTTAAAAGAAAAGGAGATTTGTAGAAAGTTGACATAAATTACCTTAACAAGATATTTATCAGGAGGCGGGGCCAAGAAGGAGAGCAAATCTTCAGATCCTAAGAGGAGCTTAGGTGAGAGACAGCATCAGAGCCATAATGGCACCTTTGGAAGGAGTGAGCACCTGCCTTCCCTTCAAATATAAAGAAGAAAGGACAAAGATTTCCGACCCTTACAGGTTTTCGGGTATGGGCATCATGTGGTCTAGCTGGCGGGGCCTGTGAGCCAGAGGACATGGAGATAAACACCAGAAAGACAGCAAATTGTCTTGTAACTTCAGCTCAAGGGCACTGCCAGGCTCGCACAGAACGCTTGCTAGCATTCACTGGTGCAAAAAGCACAGCTCTCGCTTCAAAAGGAATAAGAAATAGTTTATTTGGAGCCAAGTCTGTGTGATCGTGTGTGGCAGTTTGAATGAGAATGGCCCTCGCGGGCTCATATGTTTGAATATGAGTCCTCAGGTGGTGGAGCTGTTTGGGAAGGATTGGAAGGTGTGGCCTTGTTGGGTGAGGTGTGTCTTGGGGGTGGGGTGGGGTTGAGGTTTCTAAATCTCACACCACTCTCTGCTAGCCCTCTCTACACTATGCCTGTGGATCGTGTGAGCACTCGGCTACTGCTGCAGCGCCGTTACTGTGAGATATTCACGAGAGAAGACCACCTGGACATGGGTTCAAGCCGATAGGAAGTCTTTATCAGCCTACTGGTGATGATACTGGATGTTTGGAACCTGAGTGCCTCCCCAAGTCTTTCCCAGGATGAACTTCTAAGAACAAAATCCATATCTTGGGATGGCACCCCTCAGTTAGCAAGAACCGTTAGCCAGAAGCAGAACTACAGGACCCATAAAGCAAGGTTGGTACATTTAGGGACTTTTCCAGAACTATGGACTTCGATAGCTTGGGTCTTTGTTCTCCTTTTGGCTGGTATTGCTGCTACATAATGGGGTCCATGGCCTAGATGGCGCTTCCATCGTGGCATCAGGTGTGCTAAAGTCTGAGGGCCTACTAAGACCTGGTGGTCTGTTACACCATGCTGGCTTGCCTGCTGCCCCTGCTTCCTGGCATGACGGTCATGGACTCACCCTCTAACACTGTAAGCACCAGTAAACTCTTTCATCAGAAGTTGCTTTAAGTCAGAGTGTCTTATCACAGCAATAGAAAAGTAACTAAGACACCATGGCCTGGGAAGCACGGAGCGAGGCTACCCATTTCCATGGTCTTGTGCAGAAGCCACTTTCAGAAGAGCAAGCAAAGTCATAAATCAACAGGTTTAAAAAAATCTGTTGATGGAAGCAGGAGAAGAGGTTGCAGAAAGATGGGAGGATCTCAGCTCTAGGCCTCAGATGCTAGCTGAGGACGTCCTTAGCTTTGGGCTTGGTGGGAGCTGAGTTAATAGATTCAAAAAAGGTAGATTTTTTTTTTAAATCTGCTAATCACAACTTGTTAGTTTTAACACAGAGGTGGGTAAGCAATAGCTATTTAGTGGACTAAAGCTGTCCTGAGATGAGATACAGGACCCGCAACATTCCAACCTCTCTACTGTGGAGGCTGAACTTATTTCTTAAGTTTAAATTACTTAAGAGATCTATTTAAAAACAAAACAAAACCCTGATAACCTGTAAGTCCCATTTGCCCAAGGACAGACAACTTCCTGGAATGCTGGTGGCTGTTGTTCCCGTATGGTAACAAACTGCAAGCCTTCATTTCTGTGAACAACCGTGGTTGTCCCGACTGCACAGGACCGGCTTGATCATTAGTAGACAGGAGGTTCATAGGCAGGAAGTTTGACAGGATGCACGCTTGCCTCTGATTGGACATAGGTAGGAAATGCACAGCCTCCTGGATTTGCCTTTAGATGCCTCTGACTAATGTAGCTTGTGGCCATTCTCTGGGAATCCCAGGTATGGATCCGGCCAGTTTCCATGGTCCTGGTTTTTTAACTTAGCTTACTTCAAATTTGGCTCAAAAATTTGTGGTAGTGGTCTTCCTCTCACCTGGTGGGATTACCACTTCACGCCTGCAGTTCCAATCAGTCTTTGAGGGCAGTTTCTTTCTTTGCGTGTATGTGTGTGCGTTGGGGTTCCCTTGGAGGCCAGAAGAGGTTTATTGGATTCCCTGGAGCTGGAGTGATGGAAGACTGTAAGGGGAGTGTGTGTGTGTGTGTGTGTGTGTGTGTGTGTGTGTGTGATAGAACTAGAGGGTCTGTGATCTAACACAGGTATGCTGTAAAGCAAAGATAAAAGGCTGGGTAATCTATTTTGAAGTAAAAATGACTACACTAAAAGGCTTAACTAAGTTGCTGGGTTTTTGATTTGTTTGTTTTGCAACTTGGGCCCCAGCCACTGAATGGAAACGTGGAGTGGTGTACAACTCATTAGATGTGCAAGAAGCCAAGACTGGTGAAATTTGTGGATAAATTTTATTTCTGGAAAATCCAGTGTCTTTTAACAGCATGTGAACATACATTTGGTCTATTTGTGGAACAGCTAAATTCTAGGTTCCCACAATTTTCTATGGTTCCCCACATCACCTGGCAGTGTGGCAGCACAAGGCAATGCTTGCCATGTCACTGTCTTTCCAGCACATTCTATCCACTTGGCAGAAGCAAAGTCCACGGTTCTGACCACAGCCTTTCACAACCCCAAATGCCTACCGTCCACAGCTGTCCCAGAGCAGTGAGAGAGCAGAGGGGGAGATCAGGGGCTTCACTGGTGACACTCACTAGTGGAACCCCGGGCCACCACAGGAGCTTTGGGAGGTGGGAAGGTGGGAGACTCCAGGCAGGAGGCCTCCTCTGTTGACCTTGCCATAAAAGCAGTGTGACAATAACAGTCCCAGCTCCAGGTAGGCTGGGACTGGAGGCTTCTGGGAGGGGGAATTGGGTCAAGTATAGCTTCTGGGAAAGCCCCAAGGCAGCTCGCTGTGAGGAGGCCTGGGCGTGTCCCTTAGGGACAGAGGTGGCAGGGGAGCGTGCTCTTCCTCCACACAGCCTTCCTGTTGTCAGCTTAATAAGGATGGTGCTGATCTCAATGAATTATTAAAACATTACCCTGACGCTGGAGATGAGGTTGTTCCCTTTGTCGTCTTTTCTATTTAGAATTCCTTGCAGAGGTTGTTTTCAAACGTGCATCTTTTTGTCACAGCTGAAGAGCCTCCTGGAGGCAGCCCTTCCCTCACACCCCTTCCCAGATCCCGTTCTACCACCATTTGCCATTTGAGGGGTGTTCTGAAACCCACTTACAAAACCATCCGAATTTGTGAGTGTGTTGGTTTCACTGCAATCTCGCCAAAATTGTGTCATTTAAAACTTTAATCGTTACAAAATCTAATCTCAAGATTGCTTTGGAGTTAGTTTTTTATCTTTTAGTAAAAAAAAAAAATAAAAATAATTTTAAAAGGATTTTCCCATGTTTATTTACTTTTTGTTCGTCCACTTTGTGCAATTATTCCCTTTTTAAGGTCTCAATGTTTTTGTTGTAAATCGAGTGAGCCCGTCGTCACACTACACACCTAGCCACTGCCACGACTGACATCAAACTGCCTCCTGTTCTCCACCCCTCCCCACCCCCACCCTTCAGACCGCTTTCCTTAATGACCCCACTTTGGAAGAACAGCTCGGCAGTATTCAATTTATTATTAATGAGGTGCACTCCTAAGGCAGTGGTGCTCAACTTTGGCTACACGCTGGAATCGCCAAGAGAGCTTTAAATTCTACCAATGCTTACGTTTGACTTCTGATTTAATTGGCCTGGGCATTGGGGTTTTGAAGCATTCCCTGGGTAGTTCTAATGTACAGCTAAGGCTGAGAATCAAGATCCTAAAATTGGTAAATTGGTTGTTGGGTTAACCTGAAAAGTGGGGTGTTGGGGGTGGGTAGGCGTGGAAACAGGACTGTAGGGAGTAGTGGTAGTCCAAGTTACTGTTGGGTGTGGGGGGCTGCAGCGGGGGATCTCAGGCTCCCTGCTGGTGTCGGTATGTCTTGGGCTCTTGGTTCTAGTTAGTGTCTGTGCTGCCTAGATTTGTGTCAACCTGTCACAAACTATAGTCGTCTGAGAGGAGGGACCTCTTTTGAGAAAATGCCTCTATAAAGTCAGGCTGTAGACAAGCCTATAGAGCATTTTCTTGATTTGTGATCAATGGGGGAGGGCCCAGCCCATGGTGGATGGTGCTTTCCTGGGCTGGTGGTCCTGGGTTCTATAAGAAAGAAGAAAGCAGGCTGAACAAGCCATGGGGAGCAAGCCAGTATGCAGCACCCCTCCATGGTCTCTGCATCAGCTCCTGCCTCCACATTCCTGCCTTGCTTGAGATCCTGTCCTGATTTCCTTCAATGATGGACAGCAACATGATGTGTAAGCCAAATAAACCCTCTATTCCCCAAGTTGCTTTGGTCATGGAGTTTCATCACAGCAATAGAAACCCTAATCAAGACAGTGCCTCTGTGTTTTTATTTGTTCGGTTTTTCTTCAACATAATCCAAAACCATGCTACCTGCTTCTTTTGATATCTCAACATTATCACCGCCAATCATACCCCTTCCCCAGATACTCACTGTGGAGCAGAATTTACCTTGTCTCACAACTTTGCCTGTGTCTGTCCAACCCTACAGCCTTTGAAATGAGAACCAGGGAGAAGGCTCTCCCTCGTGATTTAGCCCACAGCCCTCTCTCATCCCTTTTGCTCTTTACAATTTATATATTGGAAAGAGAAGTCGATTTATCTGTCCTGATTGTTGCTGGTTCCCAGTTGCTTGGATAAGATGACGTTGTTTTAAGTTCTGTGCCAACTCTTGACTGATTTACTACCTCGGCTTATTGGTAAGGTCATGCCTGGCTTCCAGCTACATTTCGAAGTCTTCATATGTGTTCTATGTGCTTAAGAGAAAATCCACTCTTTTTTCCCCCATTTTCCCCTTCTCTCTAATATCAGCTCCTGCATCTCATGTAGGGGTACACTTACCTCTGTCAAGAGGACCTCTTTTGCTTGAGGAGTTACTCTGGCACAGAAGTAACTTTCACATTAGTAGACAAAAGCCTCATAAAAGATTCCACTGCGTAAGCTCTGGGCCGAGGAGTGGGAAGGGCTCCTCAGGAGGTTATGAGGGAATAGGACCAGGTTGGTTCCTTGGTCAACCAGAGAGATGCTGGGGTGATAGGGTAGCCCCGTGCCCACACTGCTCTCTCAAGCTGTACCCAAAGTTGAGTGAGCAAGGAAGAATCTCAGAGAGCAACCAGAAGCTGAGTGGGAGGAAAAGCTGTTCTCTTTGCTGTCTAACTACAAGCCTCAGTCTACCTTAGACACTAAATTCCTTGGGGCAGGAACTCTGTCTTAGTTTCTGTGTCTGTGCAATGACTAGTGCATCGCCAGCAGGTGCGCAGGAAATAATTACAAACAGATCCGCTGGGTCATGGAATTGACTCTTGGTCCTGCTTCCCTGCTCCTATGTTAGAGTTTCTTGACACTGAATTCCTGCCCAACCCTTCGCCGAGGGCTTTAAAAAGTAATTGGATTCTGCTCCAAAGCTGTGCCGGGGGGGGGGGGGGGGGGGGGAGTGACTCACAGTTCAGCCGTCTTCACAATCATTTGCTGCTTGAATCAACAAGCAATGGTGTCTTTGCTGGCCTGTGGAAGAGAGAATCCCGGCCATTCTCAAGGAGCTGTTTGGGGGGAAAAGGGATTATTAGGAAATGAAATCAGAACTGGCAGAAGCACACCTAAGGCATTGCACAGAACTAAGCTAACCATATCTGCTCCCTTTCATTGTTTTGTTTGTTTGTTCATTTGTTTTTCAAGATAGGGTTTCTCTGTGTAGCTCTGGCTATCCTGAAATTCACTGGACCAGGCTGGCTTCGAAATCAGAGATCTGCCTGCTTCTGTCTTCCAAGCGCTGGGATTAATTGCAGGTGTCAACACCACCACTGCCAGCTCAACTTTGTTGAGGAGCTGCAGGCTGCGTTCCTGCCACCCGGCTCCCGGCCGCCTGGCTAGCTTATGCCCCGAAATAATTACATGGGGTAGCTGCAAAAGGAATCTACGTGGGAAGTAGAAAAAGACAAGATCTCCTGAGTAAATTGGGAGCATGGGGACCTTGGGGGAGGGTTGAAGTGGGGAAGGGAGAGGCAGGGAGGGGAGAAAAATGTAGAGCTTAATAAAAATTAATAAAAAATATAGCCCAATAAAAACAATAAAAAACCCACGGGGGGTGGAAATAAATTAATTAATTAATTAAAAGAAAAAGAAAGGAAAAAAAGGACACATCACTTCCACTTCCAGAGGCAGTAAAAGGAAGTAGCTTTGTTTCTAAGCACATATAGTGCTGGGGAACTGGCCAGATACATGTTGCCCACAGAAACCTGCCTTCTAGTAAAAATGTCTTATTGTTTGAATGGTTTCAAATGTCCAGGCTGAGGACAGGGCTCAGTGGAAAAGTGTCCGTCCATCACACTCGAATGCTGGGGTTTCGTTAACCACATTGCAGGTAAAAGAAGACAAACCTAGATTTCCTCTAGGTCTGAGGCTGGTGGTGGCTCCAGGCAGCCTGGCAGCTGTGGCAGGAAGTCTTATCTGGATGGAAGTCTCTCCCTAACAGGCGGCTCTGAATAACATAACAGGGTCATCATTCTAGAGAGTGAAGCCACAAGCTGGGGAGATGGCTCAGAGGGACCTGGGTTGAAACTCAGAAACCTGTATTTTTTTTTTAAAAAAAGAAAAACTAGGTGTGAGGGCACATGTAACCCCAGCAGAGACTGAAGGTTCCTCAACCCTCTAGGCGCCAGCCTGGCCTACTCTGGGAGTTCAAGGCCAGTGAGAGACACTGTCTCCAAAGAAAAAGTAGATGGTACCTGGAGTTGTGTTCTGGTCTCTACAAGCATACCCCACCACCACCACACACACACATACATACACACACACACACACCACACACACACCACACACACACCACATACACCACACACACATATATATACAGACATATACCCACACACAGACATGCACAAACCACATGCAGACATACACAGACACACACATACCCACATAATACACACACACACACAAAGTCTAAACCACATACTATGTCTAAAGAAGTAAAAGGTGAACTTAAAAATCTTTACATAAAAAAGAAAATTTAAAAATAATGGAACAATTGTGAGAAAAAAACAAGTTGGTTTTATATTATAAAACATACAATTGAAATTTAAGACCATTATGTTGTTTAAAAAACAATAGATAAAAATATAAAGAGAATTAGGAAATTGAAGAAATTAGCTGATATGAGGCATGTTGATAGTGACAGCATTGAACATGGTATTCTAAATTTTGTAGGGGAGGGATAAATAATAAAATTGACTTCTGTTTGTTAGAAATCCAGTGTGATACTTACATATAAAATGTCTATTTTTATGCAATATATGATGCATCGCTGGACTTGCGATGAAGTTTTTGTGTTTATTTGAAATTAAATTAGAATAAAGTTTGATATTGAACTTCTAAGATAGCAAATGTGAAGATTTTACTCAATATCTAAGTCTTTCTGTATAGGTTTATAAATGTTTTACATTTGTCTCATTTTGAATTCTAACTTTGAATTTAATTTCTTTGAGTCTTACTAGGCTGAGGCCGGCATGGTACTAATCACACAATCTGACAGAGCAGTTACTCAGAACTGTGACTTGAAAAACAAATAACCAGAAAGAAAACAAGGGAAAGGAAGAGAAACTTAGAGGAAGAACAGAAGAGAACTAGGAAACATTAAGCAAAATAAATAAATAAGGTAATTACAAGTGAATTACTTTATTGTGGATGCATCTAGAAGAGGTAAGGCAGAAACAACATAAATTCAGGAATACAAATGAGCAATTTTTGAATTGCCTCTTGGAGCTCCAGGTTCAATTTGGCAGATAACACACATCATGCGGGTCTGTGTCCTGTGTTAGAGAGGCAATAGCGACTTGGTAATTTTTTTAAAGCATCTTAAGTGTGGAAAGCATTTTAAGGGATAATGGTAAGAATGAATTATGTGGCATAATAAATGAAAAAGAAAAATGTACTTCCTATCTACAGAAGGTTCTAAAGCCCGGTGTGGTGGTACACATCTTTGATCCCATCACTCAGAAGGCAGAGGAAGGTACATCTCTGAGTCTGAGGCCAGCCTGGTCTACAGAGCAGATTCTGGAGCAGTTTGGGATACACAGAGAAACCCTGACTTTAAAAAACAAAGGTTCTGTAAACAGCATGGAGATACAATGCTTTATAGACGATGTCAGCTAGACAATGTGTAAGCAGTCATAGGAACAGAAAATCATTTACTTTCACTATGCAGACAACATCATCAGTGAGTGGTAAATACTGGATAGAAGACTGGGAAGAGGGTTCTTACACAGTCCTTACAGAGTTCTTAGTCACTCAAAGGAGAGTAAGATAATGGTAGATCCTAATGTGTACTTAACCGTAGGATCAAACTTACCATCAGTAACAGCCCAGTGAGCATTGTATGAAATGAGCATTGATGATATGTAAGGGCAAGGACACCACAGCCTGTGTGCTTAACTTGAACTACACGAAATTTTGGATTTCGGCCAACAAAAATAACGATCGTATGTGATTCGGTGTAATGTTACTATTCCTGTTGCTTAACATTAATGTGATCACTCGGAGCAGCTAATCAAATCCGAAGTGAGAGTATTCTGCAAAACAGCTGCTCTGGAGTTTCCAACAGTGGTATTAGAGAATTGAAGAGGGCAGGAGACCAGCAGGGGAGAAGAGTGGCAGAGTCTAAAGGGATATAAGAACCCACCACAAGCCAGGCAGTGGTGGTGCACATCTTTAATCCCAGCCCTCAGGAGGCAGAGGCAGGCAGACTACTGAGTTCAAGGCCAGCCTGGACTACAGAACTAATTCTAGGACAGCCAAGCCTACACAAAGAAACCCTGTCTTGAAAAAATCGAACAACAACAACAACAAAACCCCACCACAACAAAAACCAACTACAATTGTTCTCAGCAAGATCCTGGATGGTCAGGGCAGAGCTCAGATATAATGCCATTGTCAAATGTATCCTGTGTTAAACAACAAATGTCATTTATGAACTTTTACTAGCATGACAATTACACTGTTGTTATCAAACGTATGTCTTTATTTTAAGGAACTCAAGTAGGGTGAAAGGTGATAATATCTGCAGACACCTCTCTACAGGCTCAAACGTTTAACGAAGAATGAGGAAATGTCTGTGTCACGTGGCAGATTATCACCCAATGGCATATCTAGGTGGGATGTGTATGGATATTCTTGTCACTTCACTTGGGGCCTGATTTGGATAATTTCAGAACAAACAGCGGGAGGAAGGATGAGTTGTCTTTATTTTCACTCAGGCTCTGAATGCTGGGCCGTCGGGTGCTTTCCTGAATGGAATCTTTTGACTCTATGACCAGCTGTGTAATGACTGGGGTGATAAAAAAAAAAAAAAGAAAAAAGCCCCAGATGAAACAGAGAAAGGGAAAAAACGAGCTCCACTCTAGAACTAATGGAACTGCCCAGGGACGTGCCCAGCATCAGTGTGCTGGTGAATGGGACCCTGCTTTGTGTGGCGCAGCTGTCCATTGGCACCTGAGGAGCCATCTTCATCTGTGCATTAGGGTAAGTAAAGCTCCCGCAAGACTAGGAGATGTTTTTACAATACTGAATTGTACCAGAGTCCTAGAGTGACGGGGAGATTAAGGCTCTGTAGACTGACTGCACAACTGGAGATGGAAGTCCTTGCTAAAAATAGAGATGAGTTCAGTTTGCCGCATCTCAAGTATCAAGTTGGGTTTGTGCGGTGAACTGGAATCTCCGGGCAGGCAAAGGTGCTGAAGAGTCTCAGTGTCTCCCTGCAGTCTTTCTGTGTCTCTCTGTGTGTCTCTGTCTCCCTCCCTCGTCACTACTCCCTTCCCTCCCCTCAACCTTGTCTCTCCCCGAGCATGGTGCTCCGGAGGCCCTTGCGACTTCTCAGGCCAGGCTTCCTGCCAAAATCCTCTTTGTTTTTTTCCCTGGCCCTCAGTCAGGTTTTGAGCTCTTTGTGAGAGCCCCTTCCTGTCTGTGCTCCCATCCCTCACTCTTTCCCTTCTGTCCTGTCAGCCTCCCTTTTGTCCTCTGGCTTTCCTGTGTGCCCGTCCAGCCAGCCAATCTGCCCTCATTTTCAGCGTAACTGTCTTTCCTTGGGAGGTAGAAAGAGATGAAAGTGAAAGTCACCCTGACCACACACAGATGAGCAGGACAGGCAGGAGACTTGTCAATGAGAGGAAAGGGCTCTCTGGAGTTTTGAGTTCTCAAAAGATTTTGACGGTCCATTTTTAAACAGAAGCAAATTAACCTTTACCATGGGCTGTAATCTGGAGCGGACAGATCTGGGTTTTCAAGCCAGCCTCTTCACTGCCAGTGTAGACGTGGATGAGTGGTAAGGCAGACCTGGAGGGCCCCCCCCGGAATCAGGCATGGAAGGCTTTTGGCTCATTTCAACAGCTCACACAGGGCTTTTGGGAAGTGAGTGAATCCTGAAGGCTGTGACCTCATCAGTGAATCAGTTCATTCATGAGCTCATAATTTAATGGGATATTGAGTTCTTAATTTAGTGGGAAACTTATCACTTAGGAGGTGAGACCTACTTGAAGGGGACTGTACTCAGGAGTGTGCCTTTGAGGACTAAATCTTCTGTTGCTTTCTCTTTGCCTCTTGTCCTCTGTGAGGTGAGCTGCTTTGCTCCACAGCACTCTCCTATTGTTGGTTGTTTTTACTCTTTATTCTTTGCTCTTCTGGGAAGCCTGCCACCCAGCTCCCAAATAAATACTTGGGGGTTCATTTTTTCTTAGCTTGACTTGTTTCTTGCCAGCTTTTCTTAATTTCTTCCCATCTACCTTTTGCCTTTGGGCTTTTTAATACTTTTTTCTATTTCTATATATCTTTTTTTCCTCTTATTCTAAGTCTGGCTGGGTGGCTGGTCCTTTCTTTTCTTGCTCCTCCATCTCTTCTTCCCAGGTTTTTCTATTTATTCTCTCTGTCTGCCAGCCCCGCCTATCCTTTCTCCTGCCTTGCTATTGGCCACTCAGCTCTTTATTAGACCAATCAGGTGTTTTAGAGGCAAAGTAACACAACTTTACAGAGTTAAACAAATGCAACATAAAAGAATGCAACACATCTTTGCATCATTAAATAAATATTCCACAGCATAAACAAATGCCACACATCTTTGACTAATATTCTATAACATTTCCCCTTTTTGTCTTAAAAAAAGGGAAAGGTTTTAACTTTAGTACAGTAAAACTATATACAACAAAAAACAGTTATCAAATAAGAATTGCATTTACAATATTCAGTTCACTGTATTTAGCAAATTCAGAGAAAATACTCCATTATCTAGCTTATCTTAGTTATTCCAAAGTTTATACCTAATTTACTTTCTAGCATAACTAAGGAAAATTGCAACTATAACCACCTAGTTTTCAACTCCATCAAAGGTCCCAGAAGGATATAATACTGCCTGAGTAAACAGGAAGTGCATTGCAAGCAACTTCCAAAACTTTAGAAGTAACAGAGACATCTGGCTGCTTAGACAGTCACCCAACGTTACTCTTCAGTGTTGGAGTATCCATCTTTGGCCCACAGGCTTAGAATATCTGGCAGATTTTTCAGTGAAGCAGGAAATTTGAAGGACTGTTCCACCTTGTATTAGTGAAGTTTGTCAGTCACTTTCCTCTATGTCCTGCAGAATGTCTGGCAGATTCTTTTATGAAGCAGGAATCTCAAAGAGCTGACCTGCCTTGTTTTGGCAAAATTCAATAGTCCTTTTCCTGTGTCCCTGTTTGTCAGTCTGTACAGCATACTGTCAGCAGTCAAAGGTAAGAGCAGTTTCTTTGCCAAGTGACTAATCTTGTCACAATGAAAGCAAACTCCATAAGGTGTTTCTTTAGTGCCCAGCATCCTCTCTGAAGTAAACTGGGGCTGTCAGTAGCAGATGGGTCTCACTGTCATGAAAAACCCTATATTAACAAAACATTTTGAATGCCATCTTCTATAGGTCTTTGAAGTGTTTGAAGACCATCTGTCTATAATAGATCTCTGTATGATCTTGAAAACATACCTAACATACCTAGAAATTTGATGGTTATAAATGACTAACCACTAGTCTGTGTTTCTTGATTATCCTAAATAGTTTATAGTAATAGCTTTCAAAAACTAGAACTTTACGTTATATTTTTAAATGATCTGCATAGATACAATTCCTTAAACAAGAGTTGAAACATATATAGAGTGTAACAACAGTAACTTTACATTTGTGTCCTTATACTATATTCCTGTAAATAATAGCAAGCATCCACAACACACCAAATAACCAAAGACCACCCACCCCATCTCTTGGGAGTCTGGGTGTTGTGTTCTCCAGACTGCTTCCTGTTGTCTGTGGGTGAAGCCATCTTTTTGGGGTCCCTGAATAAAAGTGAGATAATAGCCAAGTCCTGAGAAACCAGTTATAACATTGTTTGGCATATATCACCTGTCAAGTTTCAAGATGTGTCCCTTGATCGAACTCTATCCGTATTAACCTGGAACAAATCCATAGCCTCTTGTTTCCTGTGGAAACAGAAACGAAACCTCTTTTCCAAAGCATTTCTTTTTTTACTTCCATTTGACAAATACACATTTTGACTAATTTTTTTAAAGTTAAAATTACCCTAAGGAATCTAGATTGGTTCAATTTTGCAGTCCTTTTCACAATCCCACGTCCCCCGGCAGCTATCTTTTACTTATCAGCAAGCAAAAAATTTAAGGTCAATGCAGCAACTTACAGGATTCAGATTCCCTATGTATTTCCCATCTCCATGTAGCTTATTCTTTCTTTATATTACCTTATTTCTCTCTTTAAAGATATTATTTTTAAACTATTCACTTTTTTCTATGACTATATCCTTTTTCTTTTCTTAAGTCTATGAACATTGTTAAATACACTGTAATCTGTTTAGACTTTTTTCCTTCTGGATCTGTCTTTACTGTGTATCTCTCAGCCTTTTTTGACCATGTGAGCAAACTTTAAACTGCTAAGCTATAGCTGGGTCCTCTGCCCAGATCTATCAGCTGGCTTGCTACACTCATGAAAACCAATCCTAAAGCTCGAGGCCAGGTCAGAGGTGTGTGACAGGGAACTGTATTCAACCCCCCAGAGATCTAGAGCCCCCACCATGGTGTTCTGCCACATCACAGGCCAAAAACAATGAAGCCAGGTGACCATGGGATGAAACCCATAGCCCAAAGAAATCTATCCTCCTGAAGGTTGATATTCATAGGTATTTTGTGGTATTTCTGTTTTTTGTTTTTCATTTGAGAAATGGAAATTTTTGTGGTTCCTTCTTCAAACTGTGAAAAACAAATGAAACCAACTTTAAAAAATATAGAAGAACCAGGCAGTAGTGGTACAGACCTTCAATCCCAGCACTTGGGAGGCAAAAGCAAGTGAATTCTCAGTGAGCTCTAGTTCAGCCTGGTCTACAAAGAGAGTTCCAGGACAGCCAGGACTGTTACACAGAGAAACCCTGTCTGGAAACAAACAAAACAAAACAAACAAAAGTACAGAAGAGCACTCCTGATGTATAACAGTTTCCTCCAACATTGAAACATTGTATCCTGCAGGGAAGCCCTTTAAGCAGGAAGATAAACAATTCAAGATAGCTTTAGGAAGTCCCTAAAACTGACTGGATTCTCTAGGCCCCTCCCTGCCAGGGTAATCAGAGCCACTCTGCAAAGATGACTCTAACATAAGCAAAGTTACATAGACGATTTTGAGACCAGACCAGCTAGCTAAATGGAAGAGGTTTAGACCAACTGAGGCATCTGGAAAGGACACCCTCCAAACTGTTGAGTTGCTTGCACGCTGTGCAGATGCTACAGGTTCCCAGCCTTGTGAGCTGTCACCTACGTGGGGGTGGGCTTATAACCATCTTTGAGTCATTTCTGCTCCTGTAAGTAACCCCTCCCCCATATTTCTTTAAGTTAGACCGATAAAACTCATTGGTTCGCCAAGTTGGACGCTGAGGGTATCCATACTTTGGTCTGTCATGAGCTCCCTCTCTGGGGTGAGTAGATGTGTCTAGGTCTCCCCAGTAAAAGTTCTGTCCCACAGCAACCCTCCCACACACATACCACATATACATGTGTGCAATGCATGAGGCCTTGTTGTTTAACTCTTCACTGACTAGTCAAGTCAGACACAAAGTGATCAGCTCATCCCCAACATGGTTTGCAGCTCAGGAGTTTGTATCCGGTTTTTAGGATTCTCCTTATTGTATTTCTGCATGACTCCCCTTTGATTTCCCTCCACATCCCTCTCTTTCTATTTCCTTGTTACACTTTATGTATTATGTAACTTCTTGTTGCTATAACCAAATACTTGACAGGATGCAACTCAGGGAGAAAGGGTTTATTTTGGCTACACACACACACACATGCACACACACACCTCACACACCCCATACACACTCAGACATACCCCACACCCCCACACACACTCAGACACACCCCACACACAGTCACTCACACATACACCCCACACACCATACACACTCAGACACACTCCACGCACATTCAGACACACTCTGTCTCACATACACACCACACACATTCAGATACGTTCTCTCTCTCTCTCTCTCTCTCTCTCTCTCACACACACACACACACACACACACTTAGATACTCTTTCTCTCACATAAACACACACTCACACACATACATCTAACTTTGAAAGTTGAAGTTCAGTAGTTAAGCAGAGATTGACGGTAGAAGCTTCCATACTGCCTGGTTAAGGAGAAATTCACAAACACATACCATGGTTAGGTATAATTGCTAGTTGGTGCTACATCCTTACTGAGTTTCCTAGCAGCCAGAGATGGAAACAAATAATTGAGAGTAGTAAGGTCCCTGAGATTAAGAACATATGTAAAAACTGTAATTCTTTTCCTGAACATTCCTGTGGATTTTCATAAAGAGAACCAAATAGCAAGAGATGTCTAGCATAATAATGCATATACCTTCATATAGTCACGACAGTCAGCTTCAGAGAGCTTCTTTTATGGTCCACTTTATATAGGCTGGTGATGTGCGCTGATGTGAAGTCTTGGTAAAGCATCTTCATGAGACGCTAAAACAGTGTGATGTTTGTACACAGTCCTCCATGGTCCTCCAAGGTCCTCCATTCTGCATAGATTTTAGAGTTCAGGACACATAGGAAGAGACAGACTCATGTCCTGTAGGTGGTGTGGTAGGACACATAGGAAGAGACAGACTCATGTCCTATAGGTGGTGTGGTACTCCACAGGCCTCATTTCCAACAATCTCTTTGGACAACTGTAATAAACTACAGTCCCTGAGAGTGGCCACTCTCTGACACAGGTGAAGGCCAAAGAGATGTGATTGGAAGTCAGGTACAGGGAGGAATAAAATCTTTTTAACTAAAATTATCCTTCAAGTAAACTTATCTGGCTGAACAAAACTAGTCCGTCCCTGCATGCGGGGTGTTGCAGGAGATTTGTTCGTATTGTTGCTCCAAGACCGCCAATGGAGCCAAACCTTGATTTAGAGGGGAAAGTAGGCATTAAGCTGGCCAGAATAAACCATAGAGTTTTGGCGAACTCAGATGAAGAGAGAGAGAGACACAGAGAGATGAAGGAGGGGCTTGGAAAGATTTGCAGGCCTTTTCGATCTGAGAAGGGGCAGATCTGGAGGGCAGCTGATCTTTTTTTTTTTCCCATTGCTCTGTGGCTCTATCAGGTTAATATCTGACTCCTGAACTTTATTGTTAATAAAACAATAAAAGATGCTGCTGCAGTGGGGGATTGGGAGGCTATGTACAGGAACAAGCAAAATAATTGACAATTCTAATACAAGATAATTCTTTGATATTTATATTGATTTTAAAAATTGGCTTCTATCTTGGGGGCAAAAAAAAAAAAAAAAAAGGCACAAGCATGTGCCTCAGAAAGAAAACACCAAAACGTTGGCAGGAGGAAGTTGGGAGAAGTGGGGTTTGGAGTGGCGTTTCTTGCTCCTGTTGACAGTGTTCTCGGTGGCGAACAGCTGTCACTTTGGTGGGGAGGAAAACATGGAACAATGAGTGAATTTAGGGGCCATAACTGACTACAGTAAGCTGCGCCCATGGAGTCAGAGCAGGTGACCACACCTGGTGTGCTGCAATTTAGAACAGTTAAGGGAACTTTACATTTAAGAGTGCTCCGGCTCCATCCCCATTTAGGTAACGTAGAATGTCTGAGACAAGGGTGCCTGTATTGGCACTTAAAATAATTTCCCACGTGGTTATGAGGTACAGCCGGTTGAAAACTACCTGAGGCCCCTGAGGACCCAGCTGGGGTTATTTGCCTGTGGTCAGTGTTCTCCTGAGCGGGTACTCTTTTTCTTCGCTTCATTGTTCCACATGGCTTTTTCCAATAGCTTTCACAAGAGTGACCAAATACGGTATGTTGTATCAGAAGCGAAACAGTGCCGAATGAATCTCTACACCACGATTTTCTGCCTGGGATCACCATGGGGAGAAGGGCATCTGTGTTTAAGCCTTAGTTTTATGCTTTTTTTGTCTTGCTTTCTATGATATGGTGTGGACCACCGAGTTGACATGGATGGTGTTGGACATCTCAATGGACACGCTGATTAAAGGCCAAGAATGGTAAGGCTAATTGCTCATCTTCCTCAGGACTTGGTTTCTATTGTTTGTGATCATTGGACATGAAGGCCATGTATCTGCTAGATGGCTCTTTACAGAACAATGTGTGCTCGGAGAACAGGATTGTCTTTTTAATACTGTGTCTCTGTGATTTAGGAAAGTGCCTGGTGTAGAGTAGGTACCCAGCAAAAATGCTCATGCACAGCCGAGAGAAGACTAATAATAAAATAATATGAATGCAAAATGGAGTGGCCCTTAGCCTGTCTGATGGGCTGAGGAGAAGGGCTGTGGAGTTTACTTCCGGCTCTCCTAACTTTTCATTTGCCCAAAATAGAGTGGGCACAGAAAGAGGAAGAGCAGAGGCCACCTTTCCAGGGTTCAGCCCCTGTCACTGTTTGTCCAGGCAAAGAGCCTTTCAGCAAACTAAGTTGGTTCTAAATGTGTCCTGCCCAACTGTGTTCCACTTTGGAAATCTCAGTGACACCATAGGGATATTTGATTACGCTGTGTAAAGATGTGCCACTCTGATTGTTTAATAAACGAATGGCCAGTAACTAGGCAGGATTTTCTGGGCAGAGAGAACACTGGGAAGAAGAAGATGGAGCTGCCAGCCAGATGCACATGAAGCAAGACACACAAGAGGAGAGGTAGCAGACACGAGCCATGTGGCAACACGTAGAGGAACGGAAATGGGTTAATTTAAGTTATAAGAGCTAGTTAGGAACAAGTCTAAGATATCAGCCAAGTGTTCGGAATCAATGATAAGTCAGCAATTGCTTGTCTACCAGTGAGTGGGTCCCTCGTACGAAGATCATGTTTAGCTCTTGAGTGCATGGGGTCTAGAAAAGATGTGTTCCATCTGCTATGGCATTTCCCCCCCATGACTGGATTATTTTCCTAAGAAACAGAAGATCCAGGCATGGTGGTGTACACCTGAAACCTGAGTCTTACAACAGCATCCCACACACAATTTTATGTGAAAGCTGAATTCAGAGCAGCCTGAGTGTAGCAGCCTGCCCTGGGGCACTGGTGATCACAATTACACATTATCTTCATGATCTGTTTTGATTTTTATTAGTTTTAGAATTATGCATGTTTGTGTGTATCCACGTTTCTGTGTGCAGGTATGTGCACATGAGTGCAGGTTCTCGAGGAGTCCAGAAGAGAGCGTCGAATCCCTTGGAGCTGAAGTTACACGTGATTGTGAGCTGCCTGATGCGGGTGCTGGGAACCAAGGTCGAGTCATCTGCAAGAGCATTGAGTGCTCTTAACTGACGAGCCATCTCTCCTGCCCCAATTATCTGGTATTTTAGAAGCTACCCAGCCTTCCTGGGAAGGTGTCCTAAGATAGCAGGACAGTCTGGGTTCAGAGTCGGTTTGAACAAAGCCTGAGCTAGGCAACTCATGACTCTCCTTGGGATTTGGTGTCTTTACCTGTGGGATTAGACCACAGTGCTGTGTAGCCAGAAATGTTGAAAGGGTCAGCATTTTTGAAATGCCAAACGCTGTTTTCTTTAGCCATAGCAACTGTTGCCTGTGACTTCCAGCTGGACTTTAAAGAATGTTGGTATGATAATTGCAGGAAGGACCCTCTGCCCCGGAACCGTGTGTTGCTGCCCACGTGTGCTTTTTTCCGATTGCACACCCACAAAGGCCACCGAGGAACCTGCGGAGACTCATAAAAAATTTCCCCACACTTTCGCTGGTCACGTTAGAGGTGAGAAAGAAATACAGGAGTGGAGAGTATCAGCTACAAAAGTCAGTCTTGAGATTTTCATGCTGTGCATCCTGTGGGCTTATAAACATAGCATGTGTGCATGTACGTGTGTGCGTGTATGTGTGTGCGTGTGGGACTGTGTTCTCAGGAGCTTGCTCCTAGCTGTACCACTGAATAACACGGCTAGATTGTCCAAGGAATAAAATCATTAATAGAGCTGTCTTCTGGGTTCCCCTCCAAATGGCTGTCTGCGTGCTCAAGGGAAAGAATTCCAGCTTATTCACAAATTGTGTTATCTTCCCACAAGATGTTCATTGTTTTGAAAATAGGCGAAAACCTCAACAGCTCTGCAGCATATAATTGTGTCCTTGTTAGCCAACAGGAATGTTCCCTAGTGCTGTGATGATACACTTGAGAATAGGAGGGAGGGAGAGAGCTTGGGGGGGGGCTGGAGGCCAGGAGCAGAGCAGCTGCCCCCTCCCATCCCTCCCGCTCTGTCACGTTCTGTCTTTTCTGTCTCAGGGTGTTCACAGATTGGTGACTTTCCCATAAATCAACAGCTTCGCTAGAGCTTGGTGGCGCTTTCCCAGGCTTCCTCTTTCACCCCCTCCCCAGCTATCAGTGTAATAAGTGATTTCAGAGTATTAAAGCAAATTCCACTACCGCTGAATCATATATAAGCCCAAGGCCAAAAGATGACATCAGGAACATATGTGCTAGTCGGAAGGCAAACCTTGGCTTTGGAAATGAGAAAAAGATCTCCAGTGGGGAAACCGGGAATATGAAGGCTAGAAAAGCCTCCAAGAGAAATACTCCTCTAAGCTTTATCTCCATTCAAGAAGTTACTGGAAAAGAACCCCCCCCCCAAGGATGTTTGTGGACTTCTTAAGCAAGTCTAGGAAGCTAGCGTGTGTGTGCTGCACAAACAAGGCAGACTGTATGTGAGAGATGAACTTTGCTGGCTGTGACTCTTGATGAAGATGATTTTACAAGCCTGGAATTTTCCAAGCAAGCTTTATTTTCATTCAGAATCGTATCTGTGGGATATTAATTCATTAATCACACATGCCTGTCCCCACATCCACCCTTGCCAAAGAAGATGCATTTGTGATATGTGTTTATCTGAGCACATTGCAACATCGGGAGGGGGTCATGTCTCCTGTGTTCTTCTGAAGCTACGGGACAAAGTCAAATCACTTCATAATTTGACATCATGTTTGAGCTTTATTCAGATCTTCTCGTTTCCGTAGAAACAAAATCGCTCAGTGGTGTAAGGAGCACGTGGAACAATATAGAAGCAAGAGGGAATCTGAATGGAACAAAGGAGAGGAGTTAAGGTCAAAATTTCTTGGGCTCTATAAGCGCTTTATTACTATTTTATTTATCTCAAAAGATTCAACCAAACCTCCTTGATGCAACTAGGTATAAAATGTATTTGCTTTCTCATATCCTGCCCAAGATTCGAGTTCACCTTACTCCAACCTCCTGTCCTGCAGATGCTCCCATGTCTCACTGTTCACGGACATGAGTATGTGTGTCCACGCTTCAGTGTGTGAACACACATGCAGAAGACCTGTGGTCTCTTAATTGAAGCCTATTTTCCTCATCTTAGACCATCAGATGACTTTCCCAAAGGTCACCCTTGTTTCCTCAGATGCATACACACTAGAACCAGCTGAATTCTCATCTGAGTAGAGAATAATGGTGCATCCAAGGACACCCTCACTCTCCCAACCGCTCACTTGTTAAAAGTCTAGGTGTTGAGCGTCCCTCACGACAGGCAGTAAGGACACTTAGACACAGAGACACAAGTGGGTAGTTACAGCCAGTATTATGTATGTGGGTTATTTATGAGGAGCTCAGTGTGAAGACTCCCTGGTTCCCTGTGACCAGCATCTCCCCCTTTCTATACTTTTAGTCCTCGGGATGCCTGATTGACAGCTTCTGTCCCTTGCAAATGTTGAGTGTTCTGTCCTATCCCTGCTGACTTCCACAGATGAGAAAACGTGTGCTCCAGATCTTGTTTCTCCACTCACTAGACAAATGGACAAGGCAAACCCTAGTGCCACACAACCCCAGCACTCTGGCTTTGGAATGATGTGGACAGGGATGGGATGTTAGTTAGCCTGTGTTGTGGTAAGAAATAACTAAGGGGAATTGTCTTGAAAAGAAGAAAGGTCTATTTGCGCTCACAGTTTTGGCAATTTCAATCCACAGTCAGTTGACCTTGTTTCTTTGGGCCTGTGATGAGTCAGCCAAGCCCATCACAGTGAGGAGGGCTTGAGAGAGGGATCTTCTCACCTCATGGTAGCTGGGGAAGGGAGACACAATGAGAGGAGGGCAGTTTCTCCCTTAAGGGCACACCCCCAATGACCTAACTTCCTTCTGCTGGGCCACAATTCCTAAAAGTCCCAAAACACACTGGGGACCATGCCTGAAACCCACGGGCCCTGGCAGAACATTTACTAAGCTATGGAAATCAGCTAGGGGTCTTATGACAGCATCAAGTCCTGATGAGATAGAAGGCTTAGATCGCTAAGCCACTCGCCATCAAGACCGGCAACCTGCGTTCAGTCCCTGGAAGGAGCAAACTGCAAGTTGTCCTTTGAATCCCACACATGATCATAGCACAGGTACATGTGTGTGCACACACAGGGGAAATCAATAAGTCTAAATAAGTGTCACCTAAGTGCATGGCCAAGGATGCCATGCCGACGAGGGAGTGACCTGCTTTCTTCCGACCTCCTCTATGCTTCTTGTCCATGTCCTCAAACCTGCCCTTAGGCTTCCAGCATCCAAAAGTATCCATTCACAGATTGATCGTCTGCACCATAAACTCAAGCCTTGTCTCTTCTCAGACTGCAGTACATGTTCAACAGATGCTTGTTTATTGTTGTAGCCATAACCAGTTTGAGATGGACAAGTCAACAGATTGTCAGATCTGTGCTGGTGTTTTCACATATGAATTCACAATGTTGCCCTGGAGATCTATCCATGTTGCTTAACTTGATTTTATATGTAAAAAGATAAATATTCACTAATTTAATGGCATCTGATTAATACACTAAGTGCAGGTTAGCTTTCTAAGCAAGGCTGCATTTGAGCATGACCATTCTCTTCTGAAGTAGCAGATTTTATATTCGTGGCAGAACTGTACCATGCAAGAGGTCACAATTCTACGTAGTATTTTTTCTGTCTTCAGAGAGGGACCATTTCTTTTTCCATTGTGATATCTGAGTGAGCCTCCACCTGGAGCGTTAGGCCAAGTTTTAGACCAGGGAAACAACAAAATTGAACTTTCCATTTTCCATCTTGCTTTAGCTTTTTCTCACTATAACAAAACATTCAAGACAGAGCCTATAAAGGGAAAAAGGATGTATTCTGGCACAGAGGTTCTTCTCTGCAGTCATGGCCAGTTGCTTTGGGGCTGTGCCTAGAAAGGCCATCACTGAGGGCAGTGGGACAAAGCCACTCACCCACGCGTCTAGGATGCAAAGAGTGAGTCAATGGCTGGAGTCTCACTGTCCCCTGCAAGGACACACCCCCAGTGACCCAATTCCCTCTGCTAGGCCCCACCTCCTTAAGGTTCCTTTGCCCATCAAGACATTTAAGATCCAAACCATAACAGTAGTTGACAAATAACTAAGATCTGCCCCCTCTCACACCACTGCCCTTGCCACAGGGTCTCAGTGTAAACCTGCAGCTGGGAAGGATGATCCTCTCTGAAGGTGTGATGTCATTTCTCCTCAGAGTACCCAGTTGGCAACTGACACTGTGGACTGGAACAGAGGAGGGATGGTGAGGTCAGATAGAGTCCAGTAACAGATCTGGTGTAAGGAACTGAATGAGTTGAATATTGGGCCTGTGTATGCATGGTAACTCTGCCCTGTCTTGTCTACCTCTGCCCAGTACACCGGCTACCACTCCCTGACTTGTGCTTGAACAGTACCAAACTCTCTATTTCCCTGCAAATAGTGTGTTCTTCCTTGCTTGCTCACTTTTGATCAGGCTATTCCCTTTGCCTAGAATCTTCTTCCTTCAGATTCTCATGTCCATCTGGATGAGTGAATCCCTAATTAGGGTCAGTTACGGCATGACTTCCTCTGAGGGAAGGTAAACCTATCTTCTCCTTCCTGGCCTGGGTTAGAGGCTGTTATTCCCCAGTGCTGTTATGTAAGGTTGTATAGTTTTGTCTTGCTTTGTCTATTTTGTTTTGATATTTGGCAGTACTTGACATAAGACTCAAGCCTCATGAGTGCTAGGCAAGGGCTTTACCACGAAGACCCAGATTCAGCCCTTGAGTAGGCTTTTCATTGTATAAAATCATCTTGACAAGAGAGTGAATTCTTGCCCAAGCTCTACTCCTCGCTGAGTGCCCAGGACTGGAATTCTTGGTTTCTTAGCTCCTCAGATGTCCTCCAATATGAGAGAGTATTCAAACTTCCCCCTCTGTCTTCTCCCTCTGCTGTGTTACAGCAGCCTTGAGAGCTGTAGAATAAAAATGAGACCGTAGAGAGGCGCTGGGTTGGAGTCACCAGCTACAAGAAGTAACGCTCACACAGTGTGCTATAAGCCTCTGGTAGTCAAGAGTTCGGACTCTCACACTGACTCAGTCCGTGGCCTGTGGGTGACTCTTAACCCTTAATGCAGGCATAATGACACTCGCTGCTTTGTGAGGGACTATTAAAGTTAGCAACTGCGTGCCAATGCAGGGATGAAAGGGTTAAAAACTGTAATTTGTGAGGCCGGCCAGGTTGTGTCGCTTGTCATCTGTGTTGTGCTTAGAGGTGAGGCAGATAATTCTTGGCCTTAATGCCACCTTCTTAGGAAACAGGAGAGTCACGGGGAAGGAGAAGCAATGTGTCCCTGAAGTGTGGGGAAAGAGAGGTTGGCAGGGGTCCCAAGCAGCCAGCTCTCCCGCTTCCCCTGAAGGCAGACGTGGAGAAATAAGGACTCGGGGAGACTTGCTGAACTATGTACACCAGCCTAGACTTTTACAGCTTCACTGCTGGCCAACGGTTGAGGCCACCCCCCCCCCCATGGGCCCACTTTGTGCAGATCCGAAGGGTGTCTGCTGACCTGTGTTGTCCATTTGTCCTGTAACATTCAGAACTAGTTTGTCCTCAGTTGTGGCTGAGTGTTAGCCTTGGCTCTGTAAACCTGCTGTCTTAGCTGAAGGAGGATGAAGGAGGAGCTTTGTTTGTTTTTGTTTTATTTTTTAGTATTGAAGTGGAAAGAATTCATCTTAGAAGCTAGGCTCTGAGGAGAGGGGTGTTCACTTTAAAACCTGTGTTGAAAGCCAGGCGGTGGTGCCACACACCTTTAATCCCAGCACTCAAGAGGCAGAGACAGGCAGATCTCCGTGAGTTCGAGGCCACCCTGGTCTACAAGGGCTAGTACCAGGACAGGCTCCAAAGCTCTAGAGAAACCCTGTCTTGAAAAAACAAAACAAACCAACCAAACAAACAAACAAAAAACCTGTGTTGGAAGCCACGCTCATTCCTGCAGTCATCACTTTTGCATTTGTGTGACCAGAGAGCTGACAGAAGCAGCTTAGGGAGGAAAGGTTCCTGTGGCTCACAGTGTGGCGGGTTACAATCCATTTTGGCCAGGAAGGGATGCTGATACTCAGTATCAGTAGATTATGTGACACAGAGCTCTGTAGCTCGGACCAGGAGGAGAGACCTCGGGGAGGTGACAGCTGAAGACAGCCCTCTTTCCTCCCTCCTCCAGCCAGGTCCCTCTTCTGCAGGCTCCACAGCCTCCAAAGCAGGGCCACAAGGTGGGACCCCCTGCTGAAAACATGAATCTAGTGAGGCATTTCAAATGGAAACCATAGCAACCCCCCCTAGAGTCCCCTGGGATCCGATGACAGGCTGGGGCTTCCTTGGGAGAAAGGTGCTTTTCAGATGCACCAATTCCAAGTTTTCCTTTGGAGACTTCATGCCTTCTATTATACCTCCATACAGATGGGAAACAACCCTCCTGGGTGAGCGAAGTGGCCCCTCTCAAGGCCTTTCCTCGTACTCTGCTCCAGGACCTCTCCCCAGTCCCTGACCCTGGAGCATCTCCAAAGTGTTTTCGTGTGCTGGGTGGTGGCCGCACTGAGACTAAAGAAAGTCACAGTGGGGGAGCTGACTCTTCAGGTTGTCACTGTTTGCTGTGACAAAGCTGTGACTTCGGAGCTTCACTGTCCTCTCTCACCTGTGCCTGCTGAAATCCTCAAGTGAATTCTGAGTTAGTAAAAACGATGTCATGGGTGAGGCTAATGACCTGGTAATGAAAATCACGGTCTCTTGGGGAAACTGAAATATATCACAGGTCCTAGGGGATGGTTGTGAGTGTCTCCTGCTGCCCACTGGGGACTTGAACAGCATTGGGCATGGTCGGTAGGGTTTAGTGTGAAAAGACACCTTTAATAACTAAGGGAAATTTTCACACTGGGGAATCCCAGCAAGTTGAAGAGTCTTCCTGCTTTGCCAACTCGGGCAGCTCCTGGGCTCCAAGAACTATAGTGATTTCTTGAGCACTTCCTGTATTGTGTCGGAGCACTTTGCCGGGAGCTGGGACAGCTGTATAGAGAGCACACAGCAGTCCTTGTCCTTGCGTATATCCTTCTGTGGAGAGATGTCTGAAGCAGGAGAACACAGCATCGCTGACTGAATGATGAGGGCTCATTCAGCCACCCTGCATCCCTGTGACTTGGGGTCTTGGTCCAGTTCCCACCCCAGTAAATCTTTCTCCATGTCTGGGTGAGCCAACAGGGCAAACATAAAAAGCAGCTGTGGTTGGTTTTAACTTATGCAGGAGTGACGTTTGCAATACTTAGCACCCAGTAAGCGGAGGTGCTGGACAGTCAGATGGACATCTGTAACTGGGGTGTCAGAGTCAATCGCTTCCTTTCAGGGGTCTCAAGAGAAAGCCTGGAGCAGCTGGGGTGATCTGCTTTCCCAGAGAAGGTGCCTGTGGCACTGGCTGAGAGGTGAAGAAGCCATGGAATAACCAGATCAGACAAAAAACATACAAGTATCAGTTCAGCCCCCAAAAGATTCTACAAAAATGATGTGCTCTTGTGAGGTCTCTGCTGGTGCTAACTGTTCAAAAGTCCCAGTGTTAACTTTATTTTTTTAATGGTTAGATTTATTTAAGTGTATGAGTGGTTTGCTTGAATGTATGTATATGTACCACGTGCTCTGGTCTACAGAAGTCAGAAAAGGGTGTCCTCTCCCCTTGAACTGGAGCTACAGATGGTTGTGAACCTTCCTGTGGGTGCTGGGAATTGAACCCAGGTCTTCTGCAAGAACAAGTGCTCTTAACTGCTGTGTCATCTCTCCAGGCCCCTACTATTAGCTTTTAAAAAAAGTTGGAATCTGGATTAGCACTTACAGCTACTGAGTCCTCAAAAGTTTATAAGATGACGTTGCAATAAAATGACCTTAAAGATCATCACCTGCGACATCCAGGTGGGACACCAGCTGTCAGGGCACGAGTCCTTCGAGCGTGAAGTCTTTCCTGGGAAGAATGTGGTGGCCCTGCTGTGCTCTTTGATGTGGTGGCCTCCTCCTTTGGATCTGCTTGTGCCCAGCCGTGACCTGCTTTCCACACAAATGGCGCAGACCTGGAAGCACTCCTCTTTGACAGGGAGACAGGGCACACTGTTTGCAGGGAGTGGCAGTGACCTAGCAATCCAGAGCTGTGGTTGTTGGAGAGCTGGCCCATTTCTGGTCCTGCAGGTTCCTAACTTGTCATCGTGGCTGGCAACAGCCCCTGGCTTTTATTGAAGACTTAATTGAAGAGTGTCTGAGGCCTGCATGTCTTTGCTGCCTGACGACCTTAAAAATGGAGGACAAGAAACTGAACCAAGGAATAGTGTGTCCTGTGTGTGTTCTTCCCCCTCAGGTGGAACCTGGCAGGAATTATCTTTTCTGTGGTGTGCACGATTACTCTGGGATGGCGAGGCTGACTAAAGGCTGCCTGGAGAGTCACCTGCCTGTTTAAAAGGATGAGGTGTCAACCATTTACATTCCTTAATAAGGGAACTGCTCCACGCACAGCCCCTGGTGGTTGCCCACTTTCCTATCACGTGATTAGTGATTGTCAGCCGACTCCAGTCTTGCCAGAGTACTGTGACGTGGCACACAGTGAGAACTGGGTCGATTTGGTTTTGACTCTTGGGATTATTATCCAGGAACTTGAGTGCCAGGGAGAAGGACAGTGGGTGCAGTGACTTGGCAATCATTGGGTGGGGTCAGAGTGGGAAAGCTTAAGTGCATTCATGGAGGGTCAGGTCAGATGAGAGGAAGGATGTAGGAAGGAAAATAGGTGCCATGGTGATAGGATTGCTTCACCCAACTCTTATTAATGAGCATCTCTTACGTGTCAGTCACTCATCTGGGTGGTAGGGATGCATCAGCGGACAAAGCCGGCAAAAGTCTAACCCTCATAGAGCTGATATTCTAGTGTGGGGAGAAAACAGTCAGGGGAAATGGAAATCGATATGAGGTGCTGCTAGGGAGATGAAAAACGATTCAGGGAGCGCTGGACCTGCTGGTGCAAGGCTCTGGGTTCCGTCTCAAGCAATACACACACAATGCAAGAAAAACTCTGAAGGTCAGCCAAGTCAGCGAGATGGTCACAACGTGAACATCTGATTGGCAATGGATAAATAAGATTCATTATACTATTTTTTAGTATGTTTAAACATTTTTCATAATAAATTTTTTTTAAAAAAAGGATCAGGAGACCCTGGAGGAAGGATGTGGTCACACAGGGCCTATGGGTCAAGACAGGAACTTTGTGTCTCGCTGTGAGCGACACGGAGCCTTCAGAGCTTTTTGAGCAGGGGAGGAACACTGATAGGACAGAGTGTTTTACCACCTTAGAGCTGTGGGCGCAAGGTCCGGCCAGCCGGGAGGTCCGCACGGTCCTGGGCACAGGTCTGGTACAGCTCCTTTCTTTCGGTAGAGCTAAAACACCGTTGTTGGTGTTCTGTGTATTTCCACAATGACTTGCCTTTGGCCATCTTTAGGAGTCTCTGTCCATCCAGTAGGAACAACCTATGACAACGGTTGCTCTTTCTGATGTCTGGCTGGCACTCTTGGGCGTCAGACAAGGTGTACTGCATGAATAGGAGGACTGCTCTTCGCCTCAGTTCAGGGGATCAGAGAGAACCTCAGAGTCGGAGTGGTGCAATCTCCCTGTTACTTCCTAAAGCCTCACGATGGCCTCAGACTTTTTATTGTATTTCGAAAGCTTAAGGCAAGAAGGACATTTGGATCCAGAGCAAATGAAGGCCTATTAACATATTTTAAATTTTTGTGTTATTAGAAATTAGGAAATTACAAAAGCAGGAGCCAGGGAGGTGGCTCAGTAGTTAAGAATGCTTTCTGCTCTTGCAGAGGACCCCAGTTTGGCTCCTGCTATTCACGGGTGGCTAACAATCACCTGTAACTCCCTCTTCTGGCCTCCATTGGCACCTGCATTTGTGTGTACCCACAAACAGACACACAAAGACACGTAATTAAAAATTAAAAAAGAATATAAAGACACTCCCTGTTTTCTCCAAGTAAGGGAGGTGGACCAACCCTGGAAGTTACTGGGGACACCTGGCCAAGAATGGCAGCTACTGGGGCAAAGCACGGCTGTGTTCAAGGGACCAACCAGGCCCCCTCCATTATGGGCCTGTCTAACTGGGCATTTGTCACATCAATAAGATTAAAGAAATGTTATCTAAAAACAGAACTGAATCTGCCCCACCTTTATTTCCATCTCCACTGTTCCATTGGATTTTGCCCACAAATAGCAGCAGGGAAGCCAGGATTCACACCAGGATGCGCTGCAGGTGCCCGCGTGACTTCCCCGTGATAGAATGTCACAGAACCAGTTTGCCAGAGAGCGCTCAAGCGCTTGCTAATGAATGAGCAAGTATGAACTGGATAGCTTCTAATAACATTATTTTGCCTGTAGATTCCTTTTGCAATACTTGAGCCAAATGTTACACTTAATTTTTTCCAAGTAAATGTTTTACTGAGGGAGGGAAGTTTTGAGAAGCGACGCTGATTCAAATCCATCGGATTTCCGATGCCTCGTAGGAAGAAATGTGGAAACAGCAAGATTCATTAGCATGCGTGCAGTGTTAGTATGTAGTGCTGTGTCTTCGTGTTTATAGCTCGTTATCATCCAACATCTATACGCTACCTCTCCTCCATGAACTTGGCCGATTTCATCAGTCCTGTTTTACGGAAGGCGGTGGAGGAGGTGGAGAAGGTGGTTTTAGATGCCATAATGCAGATAAGATGGTTGTAGTGATAGCTGGAGCCAGCACACACACTGGGTGAGGACTGATGTCGTAGGGCAGCAATGCATTTTGACTTGAGACTCACCCCAAAGCAGCTTGACCAAGTCTTTGTATAGTTGTGCAAAATGTGGGATGGTCCCTGAAGTCAGGGCTCCTGTCGGGTTCCAGCATTCATTCTTTCGGGCTCGAGGGACTAAGATCTAGAAAGGCTCTAGGGAGAGTATTCAACTGATGCTACAAAGAACCTGGCTGTGGCTTAAATGACCTGTGCATAGAGCAATTCTGGCTAGAATGTGACTTTGCCCGTCTTCCTTTTCTCCTGAGGGAAATAAATCAGAATCATCTCAGTGGCCACCCTGAGCACAGAAACAATGAACACTTACCTGCTTTTTGATAACTGCTAAAACCCCTCCCAAGAAGCAAGCTGATTCACAACAAGTTATTGCCTAATGATATTCTAAAATACTTGATCATTTATTAGCACGCTTAAAGATAAATTAACCTCCCAACAAGAGCACCCAAAGCCAGAGCCTGGTATTTCTCCGGGGCTGGTCTTTTCAGACTCATGACAGCAATCGTTTTTTTTTTTTGGAATTCACTTTTCACTTCTTTGGATAGCTGCTGAAACAGAGCAAACCTTTTCCGTGGTTAACGTAATAGAGATTCCTACACAGTATGTGGTTTTCCCCTGCTGGGTGACCTTCAGTGTTCTGGCTAGTTTTTTTTTTTTTGTCAGCTTGACACAAGCTAGAGTCATCTGAGTGGGGAGAACCTCCATTGAGAAAATGCTTCCCTAAGATTGATTGATGTGGGAATGTCCAGCTCACTAAGCCGGGCAGGTGGTTCTAGTTGGCCAAAGAAAGCAGGCTGAGCAAACCACAGGCAGCAGGCAGTGAGCAGTACTCCTCTGAGCCTTCTGTCTCCAAGTTCCAATCCTGACTTCCTTTCATGATAGACTGCCACATGGAACTATTAGATGAAATAAACCCTTTCCTCCCCAAGTTGCTTTTGGTAGTGGCATTTTAGTACAGCAAAAAGAAACCCTAAAACACTGATAATCAGGTTCTTTCTGTCTCCCCTGCTGTCCCCTAAGCTTTTTAGGCATCAAACTGGCAGAATGGGGAAGAGAATGCAAAGTCCTGACCTATAAGGCCAGATGTCACTTCTATTTGTTATTCCCTTAGAGAGACCCAGCCACACAGGAGTAAGTCAAGCTGAAAAATAGGACCCCTGGCTGGTCAGCCAACTTTGAGCAAGAATTGTTACATTGCAAAAGAGGGCATGAAAATGTTGGTGGGCATCTCTCATCTCTGCCACTTCCTGTAATAACAATGAGCAAGGACTACTTTCCAGGATGCTCTGACTGAAACTTGGCACCTCTTTAGAAAGTAGCAGAATTGCACAATTCCATTTCTCGTCAAATTACCTGTGACAGTTGCAGAGCAAGCACCCATGTTGCACAGCTATTGTGTGTGTGTGGGGGGGGGGGTTCCCACATGATCGGGCTGGAGGGCTGGATGGGATTCTGTTTGCATAAAATCCCAATAAGCTTCTTGGAGAGGCGTGGGAATGGGAACCTTCCAGGCAGTGGCATGAAAGGGGACAGAGCATTTGTGAGAAAGACTGAACGCTGTCGCTGTACTGTCAGCAGGGTAGGCCAGCTCTCTGGGATCAGAATGAAGGGATACAACTGGGGACAGTAAAGTTGGCATTCTTGGATCTGGATACTATTGAGAACCAAACCTCTACATTGCAATGCATACCTATAATTTTCCTAGTCTATCATCTTCGTTTATACAACTTTATTCCCTGGGAAACGCCTTAGGAGATAGAAGTCATAGCCAGCTTTATAGATCATTTGAACACTTTCTGGAAGAACTATCCTTTAAGGAAAAGCATCAAACAACAGTTTGCATCTTAAGATTCTTGGAAATGCTTGACTTAAAACTCTACTTTTATTTTGCCCACCAATCCTAAACTCTGATAGTATCATCCTCGATCAGTCCTGACCAGGCTTCCACATTGAAAGACTACCTTCAACAACACCTCCAAGGCTCTGCAACTGTCTCTTCCCATCCCCCACATCTGCCATGCTACAGAGGCAGGGGAATGCTTTGCTTACTGCTGTGAAAAAACAAACCTGTCAGCAGGTTGTGTGTGGGATATCCCGCGCAGCCAGCATCCTGAAGCATCTCTTGGTGCAGAGACTGTGTGCCAACTTCCAGAAGGAAGGGAAATGGTAACAATGTTATAAATAATGTAACCAAAATGTTACGCGGGTGACAGCGTGGCTCTACTGGCTACTGAGAGAGGACCAGGTAAGCCTCTTGGTCTCAGTTTTTGGTTAAGTCAGTGGTTCTCAACCTTCCTGATGTTGTGACCTTTTAATACAGTTCCTCACGTTCTGGTGTCCCCAACCATAAAATGATGTCATTGCTGCTACTCCATAGCTGTAATTTTGCTACTATTATGAATCATAATATAAATATCTGATATGCTGTCCTGGAACTCGCTTCGTAGGCCAGTCTGGCCACAAAGTCACAGAGTCACAGACTGTTTGCCACTGCCCCTTGAGTGTTGGGATTAAAGGTGTGCACCACTGCCAAGCTAATGAAGAGACTTTTAACCTTGGTGTGTGAAGGATTTGACCTTCGGTGATTCAGAGAAAGGGTGGAACTTATCAGAGCACAACCCAGTGATCAGAGTAGCTGCAGGACAGCCAGGACACAGAGGATCTCACGGGGACAATCACAAGGATTCAGAGTGGCAGAGCCAGGAGGCCAACAGTGGCCACCCAGGGGGCACTCCCGACATGAGCCGCCTTGTGCAGGCAGCAGTGACGGCTTCATGGATGAACTCTTAGTCAGGCTCCCAGTTGCTTGTCTTGTAACCTTCAAGCATGCTCAGAAATGTTTTTGCCTAGAGAACCAGCATCGGAAGTCCTATGACCTTAAGAATCAAGTGTCTCAATCTTCCAGACTACTGAGCAGCTGGAGAGATGCCATTGTGAAGTGGATTAGTGCTGAGCTGAAAGCGTGTGCAGTTGGGATGGAAAGGAGCCAGGGGAAGAGGCTACTGTCTTCCCTGTGCACCCACACCCTCGGGCCTCCAGGCTCTTCCCATGGTATGTAGGTCAGTGGGTCGCAGACTGACATCTCTTGTGGGATGGGGAGAGGAAGAGGAAGGAAGCAGAGGACCCGGAGTCTCAGGCGAGTACCAAGTCTGCACAGACCACTTCTGCTCACCCTCGCTTTTGCGGAGAAACCCCCAAGGCTGCGCAGTCACGCAGTGAAGCAGCTTGCTTCGCTTTTTAACAGTTTCTAGGGGCTGGGAAACTCTGGATTGTGTGAGGGGGGCCTCTGAGAGGTAGGGGGTGTTAGGAGAGGGAAAGGGAGTTCTGTGGAGTTTGGCACACTTCAGAGAAAACATCAGGTGTGACAGGATGTCATATGGGGCCCTGCAGCCAGAGGAAGTAGCGTGACATTCAGCATGTGTGTGCGTGGGAGGCTCACAGGTGAGGAGGAAGTAGAGAGTCCTGCTTACCAGTTCCTCTCCTACCCCACAAATCTGGCACACTTGGATTAACATTGGCTCAGTGCTCTGGGGAATTTAATCTGTGTGATGAAAACATCTGGTTGGCGCTGACGTACATACCTAAAGAATACATATTTCATAGAGAAAGTGTCCAGGACGTGCAATATTAAGAAGAAAACAGAAAAACATCAGTGGTCTGAGCTTTCTTTCTAAGGCGGGTGGCCCCCTCTGTGTGGGGACAGGGAGGGGACCATGTTCACACTCAGCTCTGGGTGCTGAGAAACACACCCTGCAAACAGAGAGAAAGCCATCCATGTGCACCCGAGAGGTTGATTAAATGTTCGGAGACCCAATGAGGAAGGGAGTGTCTTCATTCTCTGCAGTCAGATGGAGAAAAAGGAAAGCAAGCATCAGAGGGCCGCTTCCCCTGCACATCTCCAGAAAGATCTGCTAATCCAGGCGGAATAAGTGCAGGCAGAACAGCAAAGTGGGCAAGGGGACATACAGGGGAAGAGCAGGGGGTGGGGTTTTTGTGGAGAGCTGCAGTGCCATCAGGATTCCCCGCCCCCTCTGAAGGTGACTGTAAGTCAGCACCTTCATCAGCCTTGCCACAATTGATACATTTTTGTTTAACAATAAATGTATAGAGTAGAAAATACAGTAGCACACGCTTATAATCACAACACTCAGGAGGCAGAGGCAGGAGGAGCGCTACAAGTTTAAGTATTCTGAGTCTACCTAGAGTTCCGGGCTAGCCTGAGCTACATAGAGTTCCTGGACACCTAGGCTGGGGTGAGCCCTTGTCTGAGAAAACAAATAAAATGAGAGTATTTGTAGTAAAATAATAATAAGATAATAGTAATAAAATTATTGAACCTACCATTAATAAAGAGTACTACAAAGAGGTCCATAAAAGGGTAAACTAGAATTCATTTTTGATAAACTAATAAGAACATCCATCCATAGTTAAAAATGTAAATGTAACGAGAAATATATTTTTGCCCCCTCTTTCCATTTTTGGTGTCACAGACTTAGCTGCCACTGAAACCCCTGTAGGAGGAACATGGTGCCCACAGGCTAGGTCAGAGCACTGGGCTGGCTGAGCTAAGAGGCGTATGTATAAAATCATGGAAGGTTATACCTGCCCTTTGAGGAACAGCTACTTGGGGCATGGAACAATGCATTCATCATTTTCATCCTTACAATATGCTTGCTAGACCATTCATGGTATCCCTGATCACAGATGAGGGCAGAGGAGAAATCTGCCCAGTAAACAACTTGAAACGCGGAGCTGGAATTCACTCATGTGGAATTAGTAGAAAGAAGGTGCTAGAAATGTCTGGGCTTTGCTTGTGTCTTGGTCTCAGCCTGGCTGCCTCATGTGAGGCAGAGAGACCCTGGGAAGCACCATTTTTTTGCCAAGATCTATGGAGCCAGGCTGGGCTGCAGCCCCTATCCTGGAGGACAACTTTTCTAGTAGTCTTGTGGGTTGCATGTGTGGGCCACAGAAACCTTTCTTGCCAAGAAACACTGCTGGAAATACAGAGACTCATCTGCTCTGCCTCTGTCACTGGAGGTGGCCCTGAGACCTGGTCCTGGCTCGTTCTTCCCAATGCACTTGGAAGGGATCATTTTCACCACCCTGCCCCTGCGTGGTGTGTTCACCGTCTTCTTCTGTTGCATTGGCGATGCTGGTTACTGGAGTGGGGTTAGCTGTCATGGTCATTGGCTATGCTGTCAGGCAAGGCTGCAAAAGCCCATGCTTAGCAGTCTCAGAAGGCACAGGGAAAAGCATACAGAAGAGATGTCATCAGCACATAGACGAAGTGAAGTTGTCTTCTGCTTGAGATGTTTTCAGTAGAGAACCATGAGCAGCCAGCTTGGGCCGGATGCTGCATGAGAGGTGGGTTCAAACATCAGGAAACCAAACAGGAAACTCGATGTGAATCATCAGACGGCAGAGCAGACAGGGCTGAGAAGGGCCACATGACTTAATCAGATGAAGTGACCCTGCACTGTGTAGGGCCGAGGGGTGAAGGCACAGGAGCGAAATTGAAGATTCAACTGTAGTACTAAGGTTGTATAAGGCTGACAGGAATGGGTTCTGCTGCTCCAAAAGGGACATCTTAAAACACTGTACACTCTCTAGGCTTCATTAGGGGAGGCCCTATCGGCCCGCCAGCCAGCTGGGTCAGGTATTCTGTTTCTGAGGGACTGTTAAAAAACAGAAAACAAGGGCTGGAGAGATGGCTCATACGTTAAGAGCATTGCCTGCTCTACCAAAGGTCCTGAGTTCAATTCCCAGCAACCACATGGTGGCTCACAACCACCTGTAATGGGGTCTGGTGCCCTCTTCTGGCCTGCAGGCATATACACAGACAGAATATTGTATACATAATAAATATTAAAACAAAACAAAAACAAAAAACCAAAAAACAAACAAAGAACCCAACAAAAACCTTTCGCTTATGTGTTCCTGTGGCTCATGTTCTGTTCACTTCCCTACTTATTTCTGTGACACCCGCTACTGTGGAGCCTAGGAGATAGCATTACTGTATGTACCGGAGGGCACAGAAGGTGCTGAGCTAAGTTCCATTCTGGAGCGAGTTAGGCTGCCTGCACTCTGAGGGGCTTTGCGCAGGTGTCAGACATCTCTGGGAGACAAGGCCTGGAGTCACAAGTTTCTACTTGAATTGGTTTCTTTCACATAGGCAGGACCTAAAGAGGGGAGGCAAGCAGGCCATTGTGAGCCTTGGGAGCAGGAGAGGGCACCCTGAGGAAAGCCCAGGCCTCGTTCGTCTCAGGAGAGTCTAAAAGCAGCCGTGCCCCTTGCTCTGAACCCAGCCCTCAGAACAACTTTTGCAGGCCATTGGCACGAGCTTGTGATGCCAATACTGGCCGTCCAAGTGGTTCGGAAGCCATTCCACTTGTATTCCGTGAGGACGTTAACACAGCACTGCAGTCTTCAGTGGAGAGAAAGATGTAGCGCATTCTAGATAGCTCTGGGCTTGGGCTGGAGATGCGGTTTCAAAAGCCCTTCTAGAGACTGCACACTTGGGGATGCCATTCTCCCGCCTTCCTTTCTTGTGTGTGATATACAGGTCCCTTCCCATTTTGACAGCAGAAAATAATCTCCCGACTGCTTCCTACATCCAGTCTCTCCTGCATCCAGTCCAGCTTGAGCAGAAATGAAATTAAAAGTTCTAGAGTGTGTATTAAAGTGCTGTGCAAAGGCTTTACACATACACACTTACTTAGTTCTTACACAATTCCTTAGAGATAGGTAATTGGTGTTTAAAAGCATTCATTGTTTCTTTGAGAATGTCGTACATGTTTTGAACACATACATCCCACTTGCCCAACTCTCCTCCCTTCCAATCCCTTCCTCTGTCCACCCAACTTTGTTTTTTTGGTTTTGTTCTTGATATATTTATCAATACCTATTTGTGCTGCCCAAATACGTTTGGACATGAGGCCTTTTACTGGACAGTGGTCAAATGATCAGGGACTACACTTACAGAAAACTGTCTCTCCCCATCCCAGCAGCAATGAGCTTGCGCCCAATCCCGCTCCTACTGGGATCTGGTCTGGTTTGGGCCTGTACAGATCTTATGCACGGTGTCTCAACCACTGTGAGTTCATCTGTGCATCACCCCCGCTGTGTCCTGAAGATGCTGTTCCCTTGGTTATGACCTGCCTCTGGCTTTTACAATTGCTTTCACCCATCCCTTCTTCCACAATGATCCCCAAGCCTGGGGAGGATACTGTGCGGTATTTGTGGTCCATTGAAGCTAGAGCATCCCTTATCCTCTGCACTTGGGCCAGTTGCGGGTCTCTGTGTTAGTCATCACCTACTGCAAATAGAAACGTCTCTGATGAGGGCTGAAAGATGCATTCATCTATAGGAATAACAATACGACAGTAGGAACTGGCTTGCTACTGTGTCCATTTAGGAAACAATCATAGGCATCTCTCCTAGGGCCTTTGACCTATCCAGCCATAGGTTCTTGGCCTGATAATGGCGCCAAGTATGGGTTTCAGCTTGTGAAGTTTGACTTAAATTCAATCAGAATGTAGTTGGTGTCTCTCACCGTATTCTAGCGACTGTCACTAGTGGGTATTTCTCATCAGGCCCGTCATTACTGTAGCTGACAGGGGTCATAGCTGGATGAGACCAATGCTCCCTTTTCCCTTTGCTGGTGTTTATAGCACTTCCCAGCACGGGGAAAGCTAGCCAAAATGCATGAAGCTCCTATGTCAATTCCAGCCTGATTTCTCCATGTTTTGTGACTCAAATATGTGGTGTCTTGAGCAGTAGGGTCTTACTATCAAGTGCTAGAGACTTTGGCGCTAGCTAGCCTGCACCGTCACTGACCAACAGCTCTGAGAGAATCCATTCCTGGCTCTGACATTTTTACTTGTTAGTCGCTGGTGTCTAATAGGGGCATTGTCTTAGTTACTTTCCTATGGCTGTGCTAAGATACCATAAGCAAGGCAGCGTATAAAAGAAAGTGCTTTATTATCTTATTGCAGAGGGCTAAAGTTCATAATGGCAGAGCAAAGAAATGGCCACAAGAACAGCTGAGAGCTCACATCTTGATCCACAACACAAGGCAGAAAATGCTCACTGGAAATGGGCTGGGCTTTTGAAACCTTGAAGCCAGGCCCCAGTGACACACTGTCTCCAACAAGGCCACATCTTTTAATCCTTCCCAAAGTGTTCCACTAGCTGGGGACCACATGTTCAAATACATAAGCCCGTTAGGGAGGACATTCTTATTCAAGCCATATAGTTACTGTTTCCTGTTATGGGTAAGCCTATTTTAATATCTGTGTGTGTGAGTGTGCGCACATGCGAAGGCACACACGTGCATGTGAGTGTCTGTCTCTATCTCTGTCTCTCTGCTTTTTTTTTCTCTCTTTCTGTGTGTGTGTGTCTTGTGTGTGTGTGAACTTCTACTGTAGCATGTTGCATATGATATTTTCTTAAGGTCTTCAGTGTTATTTATGTCTCCCTACATTTTTCTCTTATAAAGAAGCTGTAGCACAGGGGAATTAAGTGACTGGTCTGGGCCAGCATCCTACTGCCTTAAAAAATTTGTCTATTTAATATGGGCAAAGGATTTCAATGAACATTTTTTTTTCAAAGACAATGTATTAATGGCCAATAAAGACAAAAAAGAGGCATGGTATCACTAGTTCTTAGGAAAAACCAAATTAAATCATACAAGAAGCCATATCATATCCGATAGAATGGCTATTATGAGAGAGAGAGAGAGAGAGAGAGAGAGAGAAAGAGAGAGAGAGAGAAAGAGAGAGAGAGAGCAGATGTTGTTACAAAGTGGAGAAACTGTGGAAAACAACTGGGAAGCCCCTCAAAGTTCATCATAGAAGTATCATGCTGATCCAGTTATTTCATCCTTACTTACCAAAGGAACCAAAAGCAGGGACTCAGACATTTGTACTCCATTACAGCAGCATTGTTTACAACAGACAAAAGGTGGAAACAACCCAAATGCTTTGCAGCTGACTGACTAATCAAAATATGCAATAAACATAGAGTGGAATATAAGTCAAGCTTAAAAATGAAGGCCACTCATTCATATTACAATGTGAATGAGCTTTGAAAGCATGTTAAATGCAATAAGCCAGGCACTAAAAAGCCATCCTTCTGGAGTCTTTGATGGAGTTGAAGAATGGTTAGTTATAGTTATAGTTTCTCTTTGTTATGGTAAAAGATAAAATAGATGTAAATATTGTAACTGTAATTCTTGCTTGATAACTGTTTTGTTATATGTAATTTTGCTATGTTAAAGTTAAAGCCTTCTTTCTTTTGTTTAAACAGAAAAAGGGGAAATGATGTGGGAGTGCCATATATCAATCTGTTGATTTCATTGGTTAAGTAATAAAGAAACTGCTTGGCCTGATAGGTTAGAACATAGGTGTGTGGAGTAAACAGAACAGAATGCTGGGAAGAAGGGAAGTGAGCTCAGATGCCATGCCTCTCCGCTCTGGGTCAGACGTTATGGGGCAGAGGCGATGCAGCAAGCCGCCAGGTTAGACATGCTGAATCTTTCCCTGTAAGACTGGTGCTACACAGATTACTAAATATGGGTTAGACAAGATGTGAGAATTAGCCATTAAGAGGCTAAAACTAATGGGCCAAGCAGTGTTTAAAAGAATACAGTTTCCGAGTAATTATTTCGGGGCATAAGCTAGCCAGTTGGCTGGGAGCCAGGTGGCAGGAATGCAGCCTGCAGCTCCTACTACATGAGACACTAGAATGGGTTTATTAGGGATCTCCAAAGGAGCAGAGCCAACATCATGAATGTATATTACATGGGCCTTATTAGGCTGGTTTACATGATGTGCGTGGGGCGATCCTGCAATGGCCGCATACGCACCGGAGAGGTTGTTCCGGCCAGGGTACCTCCATAGTCCCAGTATGGCTCCCGAAGCGGGGGGTTCTTGGAGAAGCACAGTCTTCAGTCTGTGGTGGAAAGCCATAGAAGCTGTGTTCTGCCACGACTGAAGGCTGCTCCAGCAGTAGCAGCAAAGAAGACACACTCACAAGCTAGCAGTAAGGACAGACAGACAAAAGCAGTGGCTTTACCCTGGGCCTCTTTGTATCCGGACCATCACTGGAAGACGCAGCCCACTCTGGGGGAGGATTGGTCCCTCAGTTAATCCTCCCAGTAAAATGCCTTCACAGATCCACCTGGAGACCTGGCCCTTAGTTGATTCCAGATCCAGTCAAGATGACAATAGAGAGTGACCATGAAATACGTGGGCAAATCCATAGAGGAAAGGTCATTCAGGGTCACCAGAGAGAGGGGGAGGGAAGAAGGGAGAGTTGTTATGTAGTGTGGCTATCGAATTTCAGCTTGGGATGACAGAAAGTTTCGGGAGACCCACACTGGCGATGGTTTTATGAAAATGAGAATGTAATTTATGTCACCAAACAGTCTACTTAGAGATAATTAAAATAGTAAATTTTATATTCATATCTGTCTGTTTGAGTTGCTGTGACAAAATACTTTAGGTTGGGTCTTTAGAAACAGTAGAATTCATTGCTCATGACTCTGAAAGCTACACGATTCAAAGTTTATTGAAATTCAGTGTGTGGCGAGGCCTCGTTCCTCTTTACGGCTCCTTCGGTGTTCCTGGGTCTCCTTTATTTAATTTTGAGACAAGGTCACACTTTGTATCTCTGGCTGGCCTAGAATTCACTATGTAGACTAGACTTGTCCTTAAATCATAGAAATTCACTTGCCTCTGCCTCCCTAGTGCTTAAAGACACATGCCACAAGCCCAGTCTCCTGGGCCTCCTTTAAAGGAGAATTAATCCTTTTCATGGGAACTTTGCCCTTGTGACTTAATCATCTCCCAAGGCCCCGGTGTATGATGGGAGTAGGAAGGGGCAGGGGACACACATAGTCATACCATAGATGTTTTCTGCCATCATTTTTGTAAAAAGCATTCCGTCAGGCTCCTCCTCCCTAAACAACAGACACACCACGCTGGGCCTCCTGCTCCTTCATTAGCCCTTCTTCTACTCCAGCTTGCAATGGGACCATAGAGCAAACTAGCACAAGTCTTTATCCTATGCTCACGTCTCTCTCACTCTGCCTGCTCAGCTGTGCCCAGTCCTGCCTGCAGCTACAAAATCCCATTTGTGAATCAGGAATCTTTACCCAGTGAACATCACAGCCCCCAGCTCTGCAGGTCACGGCTACGAACATTGGAGTTGGTGCCACTGTCCTCGCTGAGTGCGACTTTGTAGGACGGTCTGCAGGTGCAGTCACACCCAGCGCCATTGAGATCGTCCTTGGATCTAAAGGACAGTATGGGTATGAGATTCAGAAAGCAACAAGCTCAGCGCTGCCCTGAAACCATGACCCTGCATGTGCCGGTTGTGGCTTCCATACAACCTCTGAGATTGGTCTGTGTTGAAATCCGTCTCTAGGGTTGGGACCAAAGAAAGGACAGGTGAACACAACTAGAAAGACTAGGAGGCAGGTGGGCAGCATTAATCTGGTTCATTAATAATGGCGTCCATTACATATTCTCTCTCTCTCTCTCTCTCTCTCTCTCTCTCTCTCTCTCTCTCTCTCTCTCTCTGAGTGGCATCCTTAGAGTGCTCACCATCTAGAGAAGCCGCAGTTGGCCGGTGGCTTCAGCTTTGCTGTGTCCCCGGGCTTCTTAGCTCTTTTATAATCTGGACATAGCTGCAGCTGAAGGGAGATGAGCCCAGTGGTGTCGAGTAGTGGCTGGCTACAGGTATATAGTCTTCATTTCAGCGTGGTTTTTACTCAAGTCTGATTGCCAGATGGTCACCTGAGGCAAGGGGGTGGGGGCTAGAGGGGGCCAGCTGAAAAGTCTGATTGTGCAGTGTTTGAATAAAATTCTTTGATGATTCGCTGTATCTCCCTCTTCTTGATAAGCAATGTCCTTGCTGGTGGCCAGTACACACCCCGGGTGAGAGAGCTGATTTTTCTTCCCTGAAGTCTGCAGGTTGCTCAGCAGTGAAGACCCTGCGCTGCAGGTTCCCCGCCCAACAGGGGAGCCGGGTTTGATTGTAACAAACAGCGGCCTCTAGTGGATAAATCAGAATTTGCACTTGGCAAAGACTACATCAGGAAATGGGGAATCCTGGTCAAATTTCAAAGGAACAAAGACAAGGCACTTTCCCATTGTTTTCTCCCATGAAGAAGGTCAGGGCCCTGGTCTGAAGAGTTTGTCTCATTTGCACCACTCATTCCTAGAGATGATATTCAAGACATTGTCTTTTTTCTTTTTTCTTCAAATCACTGGTTTTGATTTTTGAAGGCTCTCCTGCTTGGCTCAAAGATTTAACCCCAATCAAAGATTTAACCCCAATCAAAGATTTAGCCTCAAGAATTCCCATAGATAGCATCAACTTCTCTTACTGTTCTTGCGCATGTGTGTGTGCAATGTATTTGTGTGTGTGCAATGTTTGTGTGCGTGCGTGTATGTGCATGTATGTGCACACACACACATGTGCAAGCCCATGTCCACACACCACCTTGAGACTGGAAGACAGGAACTCAGAAAATTACACAGTCCCGTCCCAACAAGCTTTGGAGGAGACCTGGGTGCCTGCTTGTCCTTGTTTGTTATAGCTTCTTCCCTGGGCTGCCAGCCTTGTTTCCCACACATGCCTGTGTGCTCCCTGCGAAAACAGACGGCCCTCTCCTTGACCAGCTCTTCCACCTAGCAGCAGCTGGCTGGTGTAGGTTCCTCTCTGTTCTCTGGCTCTCGTCTTGGCCTCACTCACACCTCAGATTCCAGGGTCTGGTCTCCTGGGTGATGTCCAGGCAGACTTAGCTCTGTTGATGTGTTCAGTCCCAAGAAAACATGGGGCCAGGCAGTCAGTGATCTCTGACTTTGCCAGGAGCTGGGAGAATTCTAGTGGAGAAAGGCTAAAATCACAACTCCTTACCTGTGACCTTACAGATTTGTGTTGGGAAAAGAAGTTTGGGGCTTGGGGAATGAGAGAATATGTTTTCTTGTAATTTCCAAAAATTTAAAGCCAGAATAGTCTTGGTGTGTGCATGCTGTGAGAACTGGGCCAGGCCTGATGCAGCCTTTAACCATGTTACTATGTGCTGCGGTGCTGGCGCCTTGTGTGGCTCTAAGCTGCGAGTGTCCCTGTCACCCGCACTTCCACCATAATGTGACCAAGGGTTAAGCATTCAATCAAAAACATCCCTCTCGGGGCCAACCTGCCCACCCCACCACTACACACACGATCTCAAAGACTGATAGAAATTTCACCTGTTAGAAATAAAAGGATGAATTATATGGACGCCGTTCACCTTCTGTTCAGAGGCAACCGATGTCCTGACAAGGATTCTCTTCTTGGCTATACTCCAGGCGGCATCCTCTGGGCCCTCTTCTTGACAGGCCCTCAACCTTGACCTACAAAGACTTGGACAAACATGAACACAGCTTCTAAAGTGTAAAGCTTCATCCCCTAGATGGCCCCAGGCTCCCCAAGCATGATGACGTTAGGAAATTCAAAGCCATGAGAAGAATTTACTGCTTGTCTCAGTCAGTAACTGAAGACAGGGTCCCTGAATCTCACTCTCTGTGGATAGGAGGAGCCAAGTGTCAATAAATGCCAGTTACCAAATCTAAGTGGACTTTAAGTAGACGAGCCTCCTCTTATAAGAACTATTTTTAAAAAACCGCATGAACCTGAGTTCAGTTCCTGGCATGTCCATGCACTCCAAGCCACGCCATGGCGGTGTACGCCTACAATCCCAGCACTGGGGGAGGAGGCGGGAAGAGGAGAGGATGAAAAGGTAGGAGCAGAGATGGGTGGGTCCCTAGGTCCAATGAGAGACCTTGCCTCAAAACACAAGGTGGTGGGTGATTGAGAAAGACCCCCCAAATGTACAGCTTTGACCCCCACATGTGTGTGTGTGAACACAAAAATACACAAGCAATGTTAAAAACATCATTTTATAGTTTTAAGTAATTGTATAATGACTAGTGGCTTTCGTTTCTCTTAAGGCGACTTTGTCCCTGTTCACTTGTTTTCCCATTGCTAGTCTCCCATTCTCCCTGTAAAACGCCTGGTCGCCTCTGCAGATGAAGATGGAACTCAGCCCATGCTGCAGCTTTCACCCATCACAATGACTATTCATTGCCAGTGTCAAGCTTTGTTTATCTCTGATAGTCCAGTCAATGAATGATGGACACCGTGGGCATGACTTGTACACATTTATCACAAAATTAATACTGACTATACAAACACAGAGGCAATAGCCATAAACTTCTCATCAAAACAAACAGAAGATGCTAAGCCCCAACATGGGTCTTACACTAAGCCACTGTGCGTAGAGAATCACAAAGACACAGCTGAATTCCAGCTGCGGAAACCAATAGGTTACAGAGAACTTCAGAGGAGTTCATCCCAACAATCACGGTCTCACTGCATCGGTGGGCACGCTTGTCCATGTGTGCATGCCTGGAGTGGGGAGTCACTGATGAAATGAACACGCAAACACCACGGTGAGAGAGCAGTACTAAGCCGGGAACTGCGTGACAAGAAGGTCTGTGATTTTAACACCCAAATCCATCAAAACTGACCAGACGTTGTGGCCGAACCTGTGACACAGGCATCCTTAGGATGCTCTCCTGGAAATGGTCCATGCCATCCTTAGGGTGTGGCCATAGAAGGGACAGGCAGGACACCTGAGAAGCAGAGTGAGTAGCAATCAGAAATGATAAAGCAGCCTGAAGACTGGAGACTACAGAGGTTCTTCTGTCATGGGGTTGGCACTCCAGAAGGACCAGCCACTTCTGGAGACAAATGGAGAGCTAGATTCAGGTTGTGTGTGCTCTGAGGCCAAGTCCCTCATGGCCTTGCTTCTGACTCTGACTGTCCTTTCTCCATAATCTCCCCCTGGTTCCCAATCATCTGCCCCACAGTGGTACTGTTCAATGCCAGTGACTGTTCCAGGCCTTTTCTCCTTCCTCAAGTCTCTAACATGCCTCTCCCTGCTCACCCTGTGCTCCTTACCACTTAACCTCTGAGACCTGGAGGAAGCTCGAGAACTAAGGTGCTATTCTGTCCCTGGTCAATCTGGAGTTCTATTCCAATTGAGGCTTTGCTAGCTATCCTGTGTAAAATTGCATCATCATCATCATCATCATCATCATCATCATCATCATCATCATCATCATCATCATCTGTCCTCTTACCCACTTTATCTTTCCTTTCTAAGTGCCTGATATATGTTTATTTGCTCTTCCACACAAAAATGTAATTCTTTGGGGGACCCTGCTGTGCTCAACACTAGACTCAAGTACACCCAACAGTGCTGGGCACATCGCAGGTATTCAATGAATGCATGCATGTCTCTCTCTCTGGCATTAGTAACCCTTCTTCCCGGAAACGCTGTCCTCATCACATCTTTGTTCTTGTCTCGCCCTCTTGGTTGTAGTTTCCTTATCTTCTAGCCTCCTATTTCTCAAGCTCAAGTTCACGCTTTTCTATCATCTGGATCTTGGATGTCCCATGAGGCCCACGTACTGAAGGCTTAGTCTCAGCCCGTGGCGCTAATTGGATGTGATGGGACAGTTGGGGGAACTTAGGTCACTGGTGTGTGTGCCCTGGAAGATGATCTCTCTTTGCTCTCTGGCTTCTACGGGCTGAGCAACTTGTCATGTCTGATAGGCCCATGTCATGATAATACTGCATTGCCACAGGCCCAAAGTACAGGGCTAATTGATCATTGATTAAAACCTCTGAAACAGTGAATAAAACAAAGCTTCTCCCCTAAGTCAGTCATCCTGGTGTTCCATTTGTGCTGGAAAAAGAAAGAACAGATCCCCCCCCCTCCCAGTGGGAGTGTCTGTATGTATTCTCAGATGAAGACTCTCAGACCTGTGCTCATTTCCAGTCTTAAGTGTTCAGCTTCCCATGGCCAGATTCATGTAGATGTCTCACTGTCCCTAAAACTCAGACTGCCTTCAGCTGTGAGGAATACTAGCCTTACCAATGTCATGATCCAAGTATTTGGATTTATTTATTTGGCAATACTTTTTAAAACTTTCCTCAAATCAGCACCAAGCTTAAGAGTTTTTTCTTCATGATTTTATTTATTTTTCTGTTGTCTATGTGGATGGGGGTGGCATGTGCATATGTGTGTAGATGTGTTCACCTGTGCGTGCATGTGTGAAGACCAGAGGTCAGCTTCTGGTATCTGCCTCTATTGTATCTGGGATCTGCCTCTATTGCTCCTGGTATCTGTTTATACTGCTTCTGGTACATTCTTCTATTGCTTCTGGTATCCGCATCTATTGCCTCTGGGATCTGCCTCTATTGCCTCTGGGATCTGCCTCTATTGCCTCTGGGATCTGCCTCTATTGCTCCTGGAATTTGTTTTTATTGCTCCTGGTATCCACCTCCATTGCTCTCCATCTTACTTCTTCTGAGGTCTTTTATAGAACCAGGGCTTCCACTTTGGCTGGGGGCACACATGGTCTAGATGGACCACCATACCTGTCTGTCACCTGGGTGCTAGGAATCCAAAGTCAGGTTCTCCAGCTTGTACAGCAAAATGAGCCCAGTTCTCATTCCCATTTCTTTACTTACACAGCTGAAAGTTTCTGTCACTATGGGGGCGGGGTGCATGTCTAAAGGTGTAAGACAGCTCACAGGAGTCAGCTCTCACCTTCTGCCATGTCAGTTCTGGGTAATGGACACAGGTTGTCAGGCTGGCGGCAAGTGCCTTGACCCCCGCCCTGATCCTTACTTTTTAAGACAGGGTCATACGTAGCCCAGGCTGACCTCAAATCCACCGTGTATCTGAAGATAAGCTTCTTGCTTCCACCTGCCAGGAGCTAGGATTACATGTGTGTGAGCCTCAGTGCCCACTTTTACACAGTATGGAAATTAAGCTCCACTTAGGGCTTTGTACACCCCAGTTGAGCACTGTTTCAACTGAGCCAAATGCCCAACCCCCTTAAAAATTGTTAGTTAAGGACCTATTTGTGTATTGCCCAATACGTGCAAATCTCTCTGTGAAGTGTTCTGCAGGGGGACATGGCATAAACAATTCATTCTTTTCTTGACAAGTTTTATAATTCTGACTGATGCATTAAATATGCAAGAAGTATAATTTAAGGTCAAAAACATTGAGTCACATGTTGTATTTTATGAGAATCTTGAGGAAGGGGGAAACCCCTCTATTTACATTAGGGACGACTTCAGAAAGCTGGGACATTTTTGGAATGGGCCTTGAAACTCAGGTAGCATTTGAACATACAGATCCAGGGGAGGGAAGATCGTGGCCAGAATACCGGAAGCAAAACCTGGGCGTCTGCGTGGAGGACTCAGCTGAGCGGACATGGGGCCTAGGGTGTGCAGGAAAGCAGAATGGAAGCCAAGGCAGGTGGGGAAGCGCGGTTGGGGGGCTCCTAAGTTCATTTGAAAGGCACTGGGAGGAGGTGAGGAACACTGAGCAGACCAATGGGGCTTCTCAGCAGCACTCGGGAATGCTAATCTAGTTGCAGCCTCTACAACGCATTATAGAGGAGAAATGCAAAGCAGGAGTAATTATCTAGGGTAGAGGACACAGCATAACCGGGGCAGGGAATGTAGAAATGCAGTCTCCGGAGATGGAAGGGAGGGTAAGGCGGGCTGAACAGAACTTCGCGTGTGGTTGAATGTGGAGGACTGAAAAAAATCAGTAACAAAGGGATGCGGAGATGCCGGACCCCCCGCAGAAGCAGGGATGAGCAGAGGGTCCTGAAACTCACGACCACAGCTGGATGGTTTAGTAGCTGTTGGGTGGCCATTCTCCCCTCAGTCAGGACCAGCACTAAGGCTAAGAAATCACAGGCCATTTCCAGGGTAAGGCTGCAAGGAGAAGCTGGCCACAGATCTGTCTGAAGCACACTGTTGTGTTGGAAAGAGGAGGGTCTAGAGGAGGGGCATCGAGAGGTGAGGAGGAAAACAGTGCCAGAGATGATGAGTATGGTTCAAGAAGGAGTCTGTGACACGGCAAAATGTGCTGGGACCAGGAAAGGTGGAAGAGGATACTGGGTTCATGTGGCCGCACGGCCTCCCCTCATCAAACTCTTCATTTTACTTCCTGGGAGAAGCCCTGGTTACAGAGCTCTGGGATCGTCTCTTCTCTTCCTCCAGCTGCTATAGCCCACCAACCAAACCAGTCCACGTGGTGCCGATTGCAGGACACTGTCCTTCTCGTCTATGCAGAGGAAGGGCTGTTCTAGGAACACGGTTAGACCATGCTGCCCTGGCTCGCTGCTAAGTGATCTGGGCAACTCCTAAATTCTTTTAGGCTACTTCTGAGTTCTCTTTGTCTCTAAAGTCCAGGACCCCTCCCTACCACACCAAGCCTGTGCACCCGTTCTAGCATTCTTGTTGCTCTGAGCTCCACTTTGGCCACCAACCTTGATTCCCAAGTGATCCAGATGGACTCAGTCTTTGAGTGCTGTGGCCAGATCACTCTTCTTTTGGCTGTTTGGTAATGCCTGACGAGCCCAGTGTGCCAGCAAAGCCTCAGATCCTCGGGACTTTTTCCCATGAAATGTTCATTGACCAATCTACCTCTCGTTGATGTTTTCTTTTGCCTAACCTCTGGGCACCTATGTGGAACATCCAAGTTTTGCTTTTCACTATTATTATTTTTAACAACTTGTTGTTCTAGGCACAGGTGATCTCACTTCTCCTGGGAGTGGTCAGCTCTTTATGGGAATCCAAGCACATCTCATGTGGCCTTTTTGTTGCCTATAACATAGCGCCTGGTGTGATACTGAACGCTGTGTTCCTTATGTGCCAATCAAGGTTCTTTTAACACACACATACACACACGCGCACACACACACTCACATATACACACACACACGCATGCGCGCACACACACACATGCAGGGGATGGGGAGAAGAGAAAGGGAATTATTTTTAAAAACTGGTTGTTGTGGTTATCCTAATGGTGGGGGCAAAGTGGGAGCCAGTGGAAAGTGCAAAGCCGTAGGGCAGGTAGCAAGCTGGGCTGGGCTGGGCTGGTAATGTTTCCATGTTAAAGCACGACGCTTTGAGGAGCTTCCGTTTCCGTTCTGATTGGCTAAGGTCTGTCCGATGTTATTGTTGCAAGCCTTCGCCTTCGATGGCCTTTCTGCCTTTCCATGTTAAACATATCTACAAATCACCTTCACAGAAACACCTCAGCGTTCAACTAAACAGCAGCAGTATAGGCTAGCCAAACTGACAAAGCCAAGCATCACAATGCAATTTCCAGTGGCATCCTATAGAGTATAACTCAATGTACAAGATTTACCAAGCTACAGTTCTCAGAATAAGAGTGAAGGATCGCTGGGAGATCCTGACAGAAGCAGCGAGTGTCCCTGTTTATGGAGGGTGAAGTCAAGGGGTGCTACTAGGTGAGGTTTGAAGCAGGCTTATGAATCGGCAGAAACTTGAAGAGTTTGGAAATATAAAGATGCTAAAATAAAAAAGAGAAGGCCCTGGAAATGTTTGCATATAAAGACTGTGGGGGCGGTAGAGAGGGAAGGGGGTTTGAAAATCCCCAGTCACATTGTGTGCAGCTGATTTAACTGAGGTGAATTTAAGGGCTTCAACATTAGAAAGGAAGTTTGCTTTTGCTCAAACAATAGACGAGAATTAGAGATACAGTTTGCCAAAAGAAACCTAAATAAGGCCATGCGGATTCTTCTAGAGGCGAGAGCAAGAGTTCGGGACAGATTTTTTTTTTCAGATGACAAAAGACTAATTTTTGTCTCCACGTTGGTTTATTTCAAAAAGAAATTGTGGAGATAAAGTCTTGTGGGGAGTAAATACACACACACACACACACACACATACACAGAGAAAGACATATACAGACACATAAACACACACACATACCCCAAACAAACCACCAACAAAACAGCTTACAGCAGTGATGCAGATATTACTGCAAAACAATTGGAATTAGCATCGCTGAGAAATTCCAGAATCTGATGAGTTTCACCATTAGCCTTCTGTGCAGCCAGGCAAGGAGGCATCATTACACAAATTACAAGCCTGGAGGAGGGGCTTTTCGCCGGGGTGAACTTGCGAGAACAGTTAAACCAAAAGCAATTTCGCCTGTCGGCAATTTGCTCTCTTCCCCTTGCTATCGTTGAAGATATTTATGCTTGAGCAGAATTCTCACTCCCCAAGCTGATTCCCCCTTCTTCTCAATCCAGCCATGAAGTCATGAGGTTTTCTGTTTGGGGCAATATGATTTGCTGCCATGGAAACAATTAAGATATCATAAATTTATCTTGCCCCATGAGATCGAAGGGGAAAAGCAATAACCCAAACATTTTGCTGTTCAATAATGCCACTCGTCCAGCCGTCACTGCCTAGTAAATACCATCGATCTGCCGATGGAGAAAAATGAAGCAGCAAGCTTCCGCTTCTTGGTCTAAAGCTCCTGAATTATAGACTGTGCCAAGAATGTCCAGAGAGTTCTCATTCTCACTCGGAGCCTCCACTCGGGAGTCAGCTCTGGCTCTCTGTTACTCTCTTTCTGAATGAGGATGAAGCATTGGCTCCATCTCTGCGCCTGCACTTGGTCAGCTGCTCCTCATTACAAGAGTATTTGGTGGAACCTGGTTTGATAAAAAAACAGGCAAACAAAAAGCCCTTGACAACTGTCGCAGGGTGAAAATATTTATTGGGGGGGGGGGGAATCTGGTAGTAGAGCGTCGACGCAGGGTTTTCCTGCCCAGCTCCCTCCTCCAGTGCCCCCTGCAAGTTCATTCTCTTGGCTCCCAGCTCTGGGTGAATTGCTCTAGAAGTTAATGGGCCTTATTTAATGAGCCCCTCACTTGTGCAGACCCTTCCCCAGAGTCTAGAAAAGACCTTAATGTTGCATTCATTTGAATAGATTGGCTGGACCACAGTCTGTTAGCCATAACACCTAATAATAAACACCTTCATATATGAAAACAATGAATATATATATATATGTGTGTGTGTGTGTGTGTGTGTGTGTGTGTGTTCATTCTATAAATTCTGTTCCTCTAGAGAACCCTGACTAATCCACTACCTAAGTAGCATCCTTGCTGGGTGGCTATTTTTATCCTTGGGAGATTATTAATTAATAGTGCATTGCTTCTCCTTTGAGGGCTCGCAATAATCCAGGAATTCAAGATCTTTCCCTAGGACTAGATAACTTCCCAGATGAATTCAACCACAGGTATCTCCCAGGAGGGACCTGGTAGGGTCAATTCTAACATTCCCCTAAAAGCCAGACAAGTCCAAGCTCTAGGGACAGATCACAGAGGCTCTGCAACTTACTACCTAAGGACTGTCAGCAAGTTACTTAATATCTTGGGGATTCAGATTTTTTTTTACTGCAAAATGAGTATAGTGCAGAACTCCTTTGGAGGCTATAATGAGTGCAGGCGTATAAGGCGTACATAGCAATGCCAGACACACTTTGGCACCATTACCCAATGACGTTCCCTTCCTTTAGCTGCATCCACTCATCTTCACCCATTTCCAGATGCAAGCTGTGGTTTCTGTCACCGCTCTGCTCTTGCAGTAGGCTGTGCTGACCTGCACTGCCATGCTCTCCATGCTGTGGAGGCTCATGTCTGTCTGCTTTTCCTGCCTGGCTTCGTGCTCTTCCAGGGCCCAGCTCTTGCCACAGTGCAGCTGGTTTTGTTTTGTTTTTTCATGTTTTTTTAAATGAGTAAGTGATCTTATAGCACAGGAACTAGTTCACCTCAGGCTGGGTTCTGAAGTAATTTTAGAAGCAGCCATTTCTTTGCCAGCTGTGGCTAAGTCCTGTCAGGCGTGCACATCTGCTTCCCTTAGTTTGAGATGACTTGCTAACCTGTCTCAATAAAAATCACGGTTCCCACCTCGTGGTCATCTACTATGATAATTATCGCTCGGGCTCATTTGGATTCTGGACCCTTGCCTTGTCTGGGCTGTTGACTGGCTCATGTCTGGTTTCTAGATTCTTGGCTTCTGAACTCCAGTGCCTTCTACCCTTCAGTGTCTGCTTTGACCTCCAGGTTCCTATGCTGGTGTTCTGTTTTTAGGGAGACCATACCTTGTTTCTGATGTTCCTTCCCAATCCTCAGATTTTAATATCCCAAGAAGTTCCAAGACCCCTGTTTACCTGCTATTCTTGCCCAGATGACATCGCCATCTCTGTGTCAGTCAGAACAAGAACTTCCTGGTATAGGAATAATTGGGATTAAGCCTCTTCCCCATTCAGCCACAATTGGTCAGCTCCATGCAGCCTCATGCAGGAGACATTTAGCTGAGGAGGAGGCCAGAGTCTAGAGAGCTGATTCAAGATCACAGAGGAAGACCACCAGGAAATCTGTAGAGTGTTGATGGCTTTGTCTGCATCATGAGCCTTAAGGGCACTGATACAGGACCCATAAGAAGGTCTTATGTCCTAGTTTTGGGGTAGCCATTGCTGTGATGCAAAACCATGACCAAAAACAACTTGGGCAGAAAAGGGTTTATTTGGCTTACTCTTCCACATCACTGTTCATCATCAAAGACAGTCTGGACAGGAACTCCAACAGGTCAGGAACATAGAAACAGGAGCTGTTGCAGACACCATGGAGGGTCCTGCTTACTGGCTTGCTCCTCATGGCTTGCTCAGTCTGCTTTCTTATAGAACCTAAGATCAAAAGGCCAGGGATAGCACCTCCCACAATAGGCTGGGCCCTTACCCATCAATTACTAATTAAGAAAGTGCTCTCTATCATTGCCGACAACCCAGCCTTACAGAGGCATTGTCTCAATCAAGGCTCCCTCCTTAAAGATGACTATAGCTTAAACGAATATCACATAAAACCAGCCAGTACACTATATTACCTTACATCTTAGAAAAAAAAATCCTGGGACCATGTAAAAGATTCCAGGCCTATAACTGGGCTGTATTAACCAAATAAAACTGTGTACAGGACACAGACACCTCTACTTACACCGGCCATGGCTCCCAAACCTCCACCAATCCACTCACACACAAACAGCCAGGAATCAAGATGGTGGTAATAGCACATATGTCCCTATTCCTATTCTTTCTTTTTAAGACACAATATTCTAACTTTGATATCATTTTGGGAGATGCCATGCCATTTTACTTTTATGGTTTCTGTGGGGTATTCCCATTTATGTCGGTGGCAGGGATAGGAGCAGAGCCTCTCTGTAATACAGTGAATCCAGGTCAGACTTAGCCCAAGGTGGGGCTGACTGTGCCAATGGCTGCCAACTGCCTGAGTCACAGATTTATCGGTGCTCATGAAGCAAGGCCAGTGCCAGTGCCTCTGTTATTTTAGCTCTCTTCTGGGTCTGGAGGAGATAAATCATTTTCATCTTCTTTGTAACATAACTTTATATAATTAGAGACTTATTGCTCCCCCTTGTCTCTTTCTTACAAACCCAACATGAGCTATCTTCCATGTATTTTCTCCTAAGACTTATTTTTCAAATTTTTAATAGTTCTCATTTTTTTTTTACTCTGAAACTTCTTTGATTAGTTTGCATTGATTTTGAAATTTTGAACTCGGAGAGGAATATGCTTAGTGTTCCCACTAGGTTTGGACTTGGCAAAGGCCAGATCAAGAGTAATGAACACATTCCTCTTGACCGACGAGTAAGAGATCCACACACCCAGCCCAGCGTGCCTTGCTGTGCGGTGGAACCCCCTGTGGCCTTCCAAACCATTACTGATTCCTTGCTCAGCCAGCCCCAAACCCCAATTCTCAGTTTGATACATATGGAAACCATTTGTTTGCCCTTGCTGAGTCTTAGCTTATTGATTGGAACACGGGCTCTAATTCTGGGTGCACACACACACACACATATATACCCTCCCTCATGCCATAAGGTACTTTTTCTCAGGGTCCTAAAATGCTTCAGCGTGAACTTTTTGCCTGACAAGATTGACATTTTTTGAGCACATACTAAGTGAGTTAAAGAGAACATTTGCTAATTTACTCTTTCAATAATGATTGAGACTCTGTCATATAGAAGGACATGGAGAATGTTAATGGAAAAAATAATAAGAACTAAATCTGTATTTGTTCTTTCTTAGATGTGGTGTGAGTTCTAATAGGTCTTAATAACAAATAAAAGCCCAGAGGTGGGGAAATGCTGAGAGATCAGCGAGATGAAGAAGCAAAACCACAACCACCTTACCTACACAGCTTCCTAGCTGAAAAGAGACTGAGTTCCTGTTTCCTTCTGCCTTATCATTTCCTCTCTCCGCCCAGCCCTATCACTTCCTGTCTGTCTGTACAGACCTCCAGACCTCTATGGTTAGCTAGTGGCTAGCTCCGCCCTCTGATCTTCAGGCAAGCTTTATTTGTACAAACAAGTTATCACTACACTAAGACATAGTTCTAATTCAGAGCTTATACGCACTAAAGGCTTTCTCTCCACGACGAATCATAGTGGCCTAAGTGCTTCTCATAGCTCCCTCTCCACCCTCTCTTCAACACCCACTATGACTATGTTGGCTTCTAGTTGATCTCATGGAAGGTTTAATTCTGTAGCAGGAAGCAAGTAGAGAAAACAAAGGAGTAGAGGAGGTAATGTAATATATTGAACACCTAGCCACGAGAACTGGTGAGTCTCTTGGTGGGGCTATGGGTTGTGTGCCAGAAGCAGATGGAGTCATTTACACTATGAGCTTAAAACCAGGTTACAAAGTCAAGAGGTTTGTTGTTCTGGAACTCTACTGGACATGTTGAGATCATTGAAGATTGTCCTCTTGACAGGAGCTCTTCCAGTAAGGGTGTATCCATAGAGTATATAGGAGAGGTCTATGGTGCTAAATTGGCTCCTCTCTTGGCAATTCCTAAGAAACACAGGAGTTGGAAAAGTAACAACTATCTTGGAAAGTAACGGGTAGTATATAAGATTTCAAATCAAAGACTTGACCATAACAGGCAATGAGAGTAGAATAGGAAAAGGGAAAGTTAATATTATCTTGAATTTTTATTATGAGTCAGACTATATTGTATACTGCTGTAGTTGGACTTGTCTTTCTATTCAATAACCCTCTGAGACAGACAGCATTATTCTTTTTTTTTTTTCAGATAAAGTAATATTAATAGGGCCAAGTAACTCCGCCAAACCAGGATTTGGCTATAATTCTGCTTGGCTCAGAGACTGTATTTTCCATGACATCATGTCATTGTTTATATGAATGAGGGTAATTTCATGTTATTAATTGTCATGTCGTATGAGCTGGTTGTGTAAACTCAATGTCCCATGGGAGGGAGGCTTCACTCTTACGATTTTAGGATGGTAATACGACTAATTCATCACCACCCTCTCATAGAATCCTCAGGGAGCAGTGAGGAAGGTGGTTAAGACACCTCCTTTCTCTAACAAAATGATCACAAACTTGGTCTGGTGTAGAGCTTTTCTCTTGTGGCATAAAAACTTGTCACTTTCTTTGGGAAGGAAGGATACATATACTCAAGTTTCTGTAGAATTTTAATAATCATATTATTATCATTTGGTCTAGGAAATACTGACTCACCCTGTTGACCCTCACATGACAGTCAAGAAAGAGTTTAGAGGCATTTGACCAGGGAGGCTTAGGAGATATGGAGGAACTATGTCATTGGGGGCATGCTCTAAGATTCCAAACCATCTGCCATGCTCAGTTAGCCCTCTCTGGTGTGTGTGGTTCGAGACATGAGCTCCAGCCACCAAGTCTGCCATTTGCCAATGCTGTCCCCATCATTATGGACCTTAATCCTTGGAAACTATAACCCATCCTCACAAAGAAAGAAACTCTTTTATAAGTTGTCTTGGTCATAGTGCTTTACTGAAACAATAGAAAGGTGATTAAGACAGCTTACCGTACGCCTTCTCCACTTGCATTACATCTTACATCAGTGACAGTAATGTGCTGATAACTGCTCCCAACTAGATTATCTTAACCCTTTTCCTTTATCAAGTACGAATGATAACCAAATCCTCAAAATTCATTGAACTCCCACCAGGCAGGTTCTAATCACCTCACATATGTTACCTTAACATTCTTATAAACATCTGATCAAATATACTCTCATACCTGAGAGCAAGCTGACCCTGGGAAACTGAGTGACTGGTGCACCTCCTGACTCTTTCCGGGATCCAGCTGTGTTTATGAATCCAGTCTAACTCCAGGCTTGCAGTCCCCGCTGCCCTACCGGACACCCCCTCTACAGTGTATCAAGGCTGCTCTCTTCTGTTTTCAGAGTCTCGATGGCTGTCTCATTCGCAATGCTAGAACTAATGGGCCAAGCAGTGTTTAAAAGAATACAGTTTCCGTGTAATTATTTCGGGGCATAAGCTAGCCAGGCGGCCAGGAGCCGAGTGGCAGGAACACAGCCCGCAGCTCCCTACTACTAGGCAGGCTGACCCATGCCTGTGTGCCTACCCACTGGCAGCTCCAGGTGAATTCTTGTTGGCTTGTGACCGATGAAAGGGGACAGAGGCTAACAGCTCCATCCCAAGATGTAGTTCATGTCCCAAAGCTGCCGGTGCCTCTTGAGATTGATGTTCTGTGTGGAATAATGGGTTTGGCTGGTGTGAGAGAGGGAAAATGATAGAAGACTGGAAGCTGCAGGAGGAAGGGAAATGATGCTGAGCTGACCTACCATGAGGGGAACCCCCTGTAGATCCCAGTTACTTTTCTGCCCCCTCCCCCATGAACTCTGCTTAGTGGCCTAGCACTCTCCACTGGGGTCAGGGTCCTACCTGCCCACTGAATTCCCCACGCAGGACAGAAAGTGTCCTTTTACAGGGAAACAATGGAGTTGCTTCTTGAGGAGTTTTAAGAAAAAAAAAAACATCCTCTCCCACTCCCTGCTTGAATTTCATCTTTTATATTTCCATCAGAAATAATTTCTAGTGTGCTTTCATTGGAAAATAAGTGCTGATGTTGTTTTTGCCACGCGTATTATTTATCATTCAATTCATGGTGAGCCTCCCTCCCCTCCTGGATCAGCCTGTGGGGGTGCATGCTTGAATTTAAATGAGCATGTATCTGGCTGGTCGAGGAAGTCCTTTAGGATCTCAGCTCTGGAAAGAGGCTCTGAGGACGGCAGCTTGGCCTTGTACTGGTGGCGGAGGCGGGGAGCCTGCTAAGCCTGCTCACAACCGTGGAAACAACACGGGCAGCACAGAGACCCTCAGGGACATGGATCTAGATGCACAGAGAACGTTGTAGTGGGTTAACTTGTCTCACAGCCCCCATTCTTGTTTCTAACTTCTCATTCTCCCCAGAAGAGGAAAACGCCAGCCAGGGTAAGGCGCCCGAGTATGATGCTTCCATTCCGTTCTGCTCTTAATTGGGTATCGCTGTTCTGAGTTGGCTGAAATTATAGGTGCTGTTTGAAAAACAACACAAGGAAAACAACAACAGCAAAGCAAGGCACCTCCACATGTAGCCAGTGATGGATATAATAGTTCTTCCTGCCAGAGGCTTTCTGTCCCCATAGCAACAGGAACACTACGGAGAGAAGCCAGGAGACAAATACCCTGGGGCCCTTTGGCTCCCTCTCTAAACCCTGGCCTTGGCTTTGTCCATCCTGGCTCTGAGATTTCCTTGGCTGAGTCAGTTGCTAATGTCCCTGGCCTTTTGGAGCTGGCTTCATCTTGATAAGCCCCAGAGTGCAGATCTCAAGGGTTCTCTGTTTGTTTGATGGAGTTTTAAGGAGACTTTATCGAAACTGCCTGTTTTTCCGAAGAATTGTTAAGTGGGAAGTTTTTCTTTAGTCCTAAAACATATAAATGCCATTACTTACATACAGGTCAGGGCAGCAGCTAAACTGGAGAGACAAGCCCAAGACGTGGCTAAAGGCAGCACATGGCAAGAGACGCGCTCACTGCCCTGTCACGAAGTGACCACGCCAGTCATCACGGTCTCATAAACATGAAGCAATGTCAGGCAACAATCGTTCCTTTTGTGACTCTTGCTCAAGAAAACATTTCAACATCAAACAAATCCTCCGAGCACCGTGCATCCTTCACGAGAGCAGACAAGCTGTCCCTGTCACTGCCGACACCCGGGCTTGCGTTAGAGTTCTGGCTCTGGGAAGGAGACTCAGTCCCTGCCTCCCTTTGTTCCTTTCTTGCTCTGGCTCACCTTCCTCCACTAACACTTTTTGCACAGCATCTGTTCCGCGTCTAGTTCGTGATGGCATTTGGTCCATTTTTGGTGGGGGAGCATCTTTCCTTCCAGTTTCCATTTGAAACATTCCGCAGCCGTGAAGCTAAACACACAGATGTCAGAACCATTCCCTGCCAGCCGGGCCTGGAAGGCTCCATGCTCCTAATGGAAGCCCTCTCCTGCAAAATGGCCTGCTTACTGCTGAGGTCAGCTTGTGCTCCACCCTAAGTCTACACAGACCCCGCAAAGCAGTGATTTCCCAGCCTGTGCCTGGCCCTGAGGGATTCCGGTTGATCATGGCTCCGTTTTGAGGGCAAATTTGGAAGTGAAATGACTCTGCATCTTGGGGTCTATTTGAACAGGTCCTTCAGTCTCTCACCACCCGCAAGGTACAAAATGATAAAAAATAAATAAATAAATAACAATTAAAAAAAAACTTATTTCTAAAAGTAGACGCTTCCACTTGAAATTTATCAAAGTAAATGGGGACTGTAGGAACAGAAGAGCAGATTAGGTCATATGAGGAAAATCGAGCCCAAGAACTGACCAGACATGTCATACTGCAGCTTCCTTACCTGAACCCATAGCGAGAAGCCCACCTAATGCTGCAGTGGTGATAGCCGCGCCAACCTGTCATCTACAACCCTGTGCGTATCAAGGGGCCGACGGGCAGAGAACGCCTAACCAGGTTAGGTTCTTCAGGTCAGTTTCTGCTGTTGACACGGACTACTCCGGTCGCCTCCTGTGCATTCATCCAGTGGTCCATGTGGCCCCGCTGTCCATCTGTCCATGCATTTGTCCATGTGGCTCCTATCCTGACCGTCACCTCTACTGCATCCTCACACTCTGAATCTTCAGTTTACTCTGGCCTGCAGCTGCCTGTAGACCACCACCAGCAGCAGCAGCAGCAATGTTTGCTCTGGATCTTGCTACATCCACATCAGTTTCCAGGGTTCAGCAGCTCAGAACTCTTTGAAATTCCTTGAACTCAGCTGCAGCCTCTTTAACCCTTTGTAGCTATTCTTTAACCTACATTACGTGCATACCTACATATAGAGAAAGGGGAGAAGGGGGAGGGAGGAAAGAAGAGAAAGGGAAGAGGTGAGGGAGGGAGAAGAGGAGGAGGGAACTGCTGTGGAATGCATGATCTGAGAGTTAATGATTAAGACTGAAGCCCAACTGTCTTTGGCCTTGGAAGAGGCTGTCAAGGAACGTGAGACTACTTGACAAATTGTCACACCTTTGGAATTGTTGTTCCAGAAATTCTGACACTATGGAAAGACACAGTGTGTTCATCCATGTTTCTGACGTAGCCAGGTCATAACATTCATTATCCTTTTCCTTCTAGGGAGAGAGCCCATGCATAACATCTTCTTTGCCCCAACCAACAGGACTTTTCTTGTTGTCCCTCAGGGGACAGCCTGCTGTGAAGCCTGAGCCTCCATCAAATGTCACCGACTAAACGTGATAGTCATGAAAAGGACAGCCCTTGCTGCTGCTCTCCTTGGGTTTGTGGGGGCTGCTTTCTCTGTGACCTTGGCGAGACACTTAGTCCTTCTGTGCTTTCATTTTCTGCTTTTCCAAATAAGATAATCGTGCCCATTTTGTAGGGTAGCTGTGAAAAATTAATTATTTTCCTTATATACTTATCCTGGCTGGTTTATGGCAACTTGACACAAACTAGAGTGATTCTGAGAGGAGGCAATCTCAATTAAGAAAATGCCCCTGTAAGATAAGGCTGTGGACAAGCCTCTCGGGCATTTTCCCAATTAGTGATTGGTGTGGGAGAGTCCAGCCCTTTGTGAGTGGTCTGCTGGTCCTGGGTGCTGCTGTAAGTGCACCCACACACTGAGACAATGGGGATGTTCTATCGGGAACTCACCTAGGCCAGCTGGCCTGGTTCAGAAAAAGCATGGGATAAAACCGGACACGCTGAACATAGCGGACAATGAGGACTACTGAGAACTCAAGAACAAGAAATCCAGTAAGCACCATTTCTCCATGGCCTCCACATGCTGCTTGAGTTCCTGTCTTGATTTCTTTCAGTAATGAACCGTGATGTGGGAAGCGTAAGCAAAATAACCATTTCCTCCTCGGGTTGCTTTCCCTGTGTCTCAGCACAGCAATAGAAACCCTAACTAAAATAGCATTTACACTGACAAAGCGCTTAGCACAGTGTTTGGTCCTAAGGCAGAGACTGTCCATATATTTCAGGACAGTCACCCTTTCCAATACGAATCCCCTTGATCCCGTTATGTTGTCTTATTGCTACTGCTAGAACTTCAAGCACTATATTGAAGAGGTATGGAGAGAGTGGACATCCTTGTCATGTTCCTGATTTTAGTGGGATGGCTTTGAGTTTTTCTCTGTTTAATTTAATGCTAACTGTCGGCTTGCTGTAAATAGCTTTTATTGTATTTAGGTATGACCCTTGTATCCCTAATCTCTCCAAGACCTTTATCATAAAGGGGTGTTGAATTTTGTCGAATGCTTTTTCAGCATCTAAGGAAATGATCATATGGTTTTTTTCTTTCAGTTTATTTATATGGTGGATTACATTGATAGATTTGCGTATGTTGAACCAGCCCTGAATCTCTGGGATGAAGCCTACTTGATCATAATGGATAATTTTTCTAACGTGTTTTTGGATTCAGTTTGCCAGTACTTTACTGAGAATTTTTGCGTCAATGTTCATGAGTGAGATTGGCCTGTAATTCTCTTTCTTGGTTGGGTCTTTGTGTGGTTTTGGTATCAGAGTAACTTCAGCTTCATAAAAGGAATTTGGCAATGACTCTTCTGTTTCTATATTGTGAAATATATTAAGGAGTATAGATATTAGCTCTTCTTGGAAGTTGTGGTAGAATTCTGCATTGAAACCATCTGGTCCTGGGCTTTTTTTGGAAGGGAGATTTTTGATAACAGTTTCTAATTCTTCGCGACTAACAGGTCTATTTAGATCTTTCACCTGGTCTTGATTTGACTTTGTTATATGGTACTTATCTAAAAAAAAATGTCCATTTCTTTTGCATTTTCCAGTTTTGTGGCATACAGGCTTTTGTAGTAAAGGGAGAAATTCTTTACCCTATTCTCTCTCTCTACCATGATTCTTTCTGAACTTATAAGTGAAATATTTTAATTTCTTTAATGGAGAATTTTTTATAAATGTGATTTTTAAGTATGTTTTAAAATTTTTAATATTTATTTTTATGTGTATTTGTATGTGTCTGTGTGCATGTGTGTGTTCATTTGTCTTTATGTGGACCACATATTTGTCAATCCCTTGGAGCAGGAGTTACAAGCAGTTGTGAGCAGCCCATGTGGGTACTGGGAATCAAACTCAGTCCTCTGAGAAAACAGCACATACTCTTAACTGATGACTCATCTCTTCAGTCCCTTTAAGAGACAATTTTGAAGGCACTGGCAATTTCAGATGTAGGGCAATGAATCAGGCTCACATCGAGACATCCAGCCTCTTCCTAGGTCCCTGAGTCTAATTCTTTTTCTGAGCGGCAGGCTTCTCTTCCGGGTATGGCGGATATGCATCCATCTGCAGTTCCCAAGGCAAAGACTGGTTACCGTGTGATCCCACTGAGTCTCATCCAGCCGCCTAGAAAGTGAGGTTGGTAGAAGCCACTGCTGCATAGGACTCTCATGAAGATTAAATGCCAGCGCACGTGTGTGTAGCACATGGGTCAATACTTGTCACCTAGCAAGCACTCAGTTTGTGATAGCGGGTGCTATACCTCCAGTCTTGATTGAAATGGTCCTGGTGACCTCTTAAGTGTCACCCTTTTGAGAAGGTAAGTGCATTAACCTTTTCTTCTTGAAACCAAAGCAAGAGCCTTGTGGATTTCTTTACCAGGCGTATTACACGCTGTTGCTAATTCAGTATGCTACTTTTCATTAGCGTTGAAGGAATGCCTCGCAATTTCTCAAACCTGGAATTAAAATCAGAGAGTGCAGTCATTGCCCTGAGTTAGACTAGGCATAAATAAACTTCTCTGGGAGAGTTGGGAACTTGCCTAGTTTGAAGATAATTAGCTCTACGTCTCTAGAGTAAGTATATAAACATGCTTTGGCTCTCACCAACTCAGAACCTCATGGTGTTTGGGAGCTGGCTGTATAGCAACTACTTAAAAGCCAAGGTATCCCTGCTTGTGTTTGGAGCTTGTATTGGGGTATGGTCAGCCTCCGTCATGAAGGAGGGATGTGCTTTCAAGGACAAGCTTTTTATTTGTGTTTGTTAAGTTTATTACAGGGACTCATGAGATAGACTTTGGTCAAAAGAACCAAGGAGAAAAACCCTACCTCTATTTCTCTCTGCTGGCTCCTAGAAGTATTATTGTTGTTGTTGTTGTTGTTTTTCAAGAGAGGGTTTCTTTGTGTAGCTCTGGTTGTCTCAGACCTGCCTTGAACTCACAGAGATCCACCTGCCTCTGCCTCCTGAGTGCTGGGATTAAGGGGGTGCGTCACCACCTGGGGTGACTCCTAGATTTCCAGCAAGATCGGCCACAGCTGTTGAGCAGGAAGAGGAATTCTGCCCAGTAGTATCCTTCTGGATGACACACCTTGGAAAGCTCTTGGAAGTTCAGAGACATGACTTAGTGTCCTCGTGGTGATAAGCATCTTTAGCGTGAGCAATTCCATTTTCACTTTAACCTGGTCTGGTAAAGCCCAGCCCAGAGCATGGTCCAAAACAGTGGACTCCTGTAGTTTGTATTTAACCACACTTAAGTTATTTCTATGATTTGTCTGTTGAGAACAATGTGCCAATGGACATGGAAGTGACATTTCTTTGTGATCTTTGGCTATATACCCATACATGGATTTAGTGAATCCACCGATGTTTCTGTTTTAGATTATTTGAGGGACTTCCACATTGGACAGCTTGGTCTGCACTCACTTCCAGGCTGCTCCAGACTTGATGGCATTACTTACCACCCAAGCACTGAGGGTGTGCAGATTCAGGCATCTGTCTCCGATGTCTCAGGACAATGACAATTCTGCTCTTTTAGTTGCTCAGTGACTTTGCTCCAGAGTCATCCAGAAGTCTTCTCCTTGGCCTGCATTTCACATCCCAGCAAATCCTACTTGCTCTTCTCCTTGGCACATAGATCCAGAATCGCCCTCTCTGCCATTGTCCCAGCTGAGTCTCTGTCACCTCCTGTTTAAGTTACCAAATCAGCCCCCCAACTAATCTCTGTGCACCCCGTTCCTCTCACAGACCACACTGCACACACGTGTGTGATGGTTTCTTACACACTCAGTGTAGAAGCCAAAGGTTTTGTGGTTCTGTGATGACGTCAAACCCCTCTAAGGCTGGATGGACCCCTGTCATTCCACCCTTCATCTCATCTTCTCCTCAATCTCTGTCTTGCCTCTCTGGCTACCGCCCTCCCTCCTGTTCTTGGTCTTGCTTCAGCGCTCTGTTCTTGCTATCCCCTCCTCTCTCAGATGTTAGACAGCTCACTCCTTTACCTCTTGCAATCCTGTTTTAAATGTCAACTTCTCAGTGAAGTCTCCCTGGCCGCCTTATCTCAGACTGTGCTCTCAATCCGTGCACTCATGCCCTTGTCTATTCCTGCTTCGGGTTTCTCACGAGCATTTACAACCATGGATTTTACTTCTATATTGTGTTGATCTCCTTTCTCTGACACTTCCATGAAGACATGGGCTTTTACTGTTTTGATCTATTACCATATTCCCAACACCTAAAGCAGCACCCAGCGTGTAGTAACTGCTCAAGACAAACCCTGTTTTATGATTGGCAGCATACACTTCCTAGTGGTATTTTAAGGTTAGGAGGATAGTGAGATTCATACTGCTTTCCTCAGAAACCTGTGCAGCTCACAGATACTTTAAGAGTCACAAATGCTGGGTGTGGTGGCACATGCGCATAATCTCAGCCCTTGAGAGACTGAGACAGGAGGATTGAGGAGGATGGGAGGTTAGCCTGCTATAGAGGTTTGAATAAGAATGGCCCCCATTGACTCCTATGTTTGAATACTTGGATCCAATTAGTGGAACTGTTTGGGAAGGATTAGGAGGTGTGGCCTTGTTGGAGGAAGTGTGTCACTGGGGGTGGGCTTTGGGGGTTTCAAAAACCCCATGTTATTCCCAGTGTGCTCTCTACCTCCCACTTGCAGTTTTGAGATGTGACCTCTCAATTGTGCCTGACACCACGCTTTCACTCTGCTCTAATGGACTCTAACTAACCCTCTGAAACTGCCAGCCCAATTCAATGCGCTAGTTTATAACTTGCCTTGGCTAGGTGTTTTAGGACTCCTGAGCTATATAATGAAACCCTGTCTCAAAAAAAAAAAATCACCCATCACTGATGGTCTATACCTAAGAGGGGACCCTGTTGGTCAAGCGGAAGATCTTCCGGAGCAAAAAAAAAGAAATTTCAATTTGGCTGAACATGATTCCACATTTCTAGAGCCCCTGCTATATTCTCCATAGCAGATACTAAGCAGCAGAGGTAGGACTTGAGCCTGGCTCTGCCCTGTTGGCAGCACATGGGGCTCTGTCCTAAGCATGCTCAGAGTAGAGTGGGGCGGGTGTTTCATCTTTGGTTGGAATAGTTGTATGGTTGTGTGCTGCACAGAAGACTCACTGTCTTTCCTTTCCTGCCTCTATGAAAGAGTGTAGAGGAGAACGGAACAGATGTTTCACCGTTTTTATAATGAATTTTATGAACTGTTCAGTTGTACTTCTGATAGCTTGATGATTTTCCCTTGGGAATTTAAGATTTATATTCAGGTGTTGTGAAATAAATTATTGAAGGGTGCGCATGAACCCCCTGCCATCCTGAGATGAACTGCAAACGTAATGGCTTATTTTTGAATTTTGTTATAATCAATAAACGATGGTTGAGCCTTCCAGTTGTGCCTAAAATATGCTGGTCAAAGGAGTAACCTGTGACTGTATCCAGTGCATGGCAGGACTCTGGAAGCTCAGTCTTGTAGTGCATGGGACATTACAGAAAGCATGGCAGACCCAGGCCTGCTACCTGGAGGGAGCCTTGGAAGCCCAAGATCAAACACACACGGGAACAGTGGCAACAAAGAAGCAATGTATACATGTTTCGTTCTCCCCTCAACTCCATCATCAAGGCCAGAGGACAATGGCAGGTATCCTTCATATTTACTTTCTGCTGTGTTCCTTTGAGACAAGATCTGTGACTGATCCTGGCATTCGGTTGGCAGCCAGAAAGCCCCAGCTCCTCCTTTATCTGCCCCCTCACTGAGGTTACAGGCGTGTGACTGCACACAGCTTTTTACGGGAGTTTTGAGGATTTGAATTCAGGTCTCCACTCTTGCACAAGTGATGCTCCTGACCAAGCTATCTTCCCTACCCAGAAGCAGCTTCTGATATCAATGAGCAGTAATTGACAATTCAAGAGAAGACTTGACTCCAGCTCCACATCTTAAACAGCACTGAGGAAACACGGATGCGGCACTTAGACCAGCTGTCTATTACTGAGCAACGAGGAGACCTGAAGAACTAGAGTGGAGTAAAATTAAGATTGACTGTCCTACCAGGTCCCTTCTGACGGTTTCCTGCCTCTGCCCTGCTTGACCTCGTCAGGACTAGCCCCAAAGGCTCTCATAGAAAACAAGCTGCAGGACATGGACTAGTTTATACGGGAGTACATGGAGCCTGAGTCTACGTAAAACAGAATCTGCATTTCTATCAGGCACCAGCTGCTGGAAGCAGCCTCTGTTGTCACACGCTTCCCTCCCATCTTTTTACTAAAAGGACAGGTAGCTCGGGATATTTGTGCAGAAAATGCACCAGGACTGCTCTCACAGATGCAGCGTGGAAAAGCCTACTCTCGGCCCAGAGAGAGGAAAGAGTTGCAACTAGATCCATGGGAGATGCAGGCAACTCCCAACCTCAGAACTCAGCCCCTGTCTTCCCATGGTTTCCACTAGCATCTGAATAACAAGGACGAAGAATCATTCCTCAGAACCCAATACATGCCATTTACAGTTGTGTGCTTCAAGACTGCAACGTGAGCCGCATGCCAATGGGCACATTATTCTTTCTGGGGTCTCATTTGGCTCGGTCTTTTCCCAACAAATGCTTCATTTAAGAACCCTCCGAGGTACTGCGTTAGGTGGCCAGATGGAAGTGAGCCCTACCTAATAACTCAAATCCATTCAATTGTCAGTGGGAAAACCTAAGTCCTTCCAGAACAGAGCTTAGACCGGGTTTATTTCAGTCCAAGTCTGTAAGGCAACGCACACTCACGGCAAGCAGCTGTAATCTCTGTGCACCTAGCACAATCTTGCACGTGGTAGTCATTAATTAAATATATTTTTTAATTAAACTAAATTTCCTAACATTGCCAGCAAACCCATTGCCCAATAGAGCTCCCCAGATCACTGAGTTTCAACTGCCTAACCGCATCCTGTTGTGCTAGGTCGCTCATAGCCAAGGGCTTGCAAAAGCAGTTGCTGTACTGAAGTCTATAGTGATAAACGATTACCCATGATAGTGTGCTATAGTTGCCTCCTAAGTATGAGAGTTCTATTGCCCCCATTGTTTGGAAATTAGATGGAGGATGGGGTGTCTTTCAAGACTGTAGAAGGGAACAGATTGCCCAAGTGGCATTTGTCAAAAATATCAAATTCATAATGGTCTCTCATTTTGAGTCAAGGTATTTGATATGTAAGAGTGTTCCTTTATGGGCTGAGGACAGAGCTTAGGTGGTACAGTTCTTGTCTAATATGTATGAAGCCCTGGGTTTGACCCCTAGTATCAAATAAAACCAGGTTACTATCACGTACCTCGAATCCCACTATAAGAAGTAGAGGACTAAGAATCATGAGTTCAAGGTCATCCTCAACTCTATAAGGAATTCAAGGTCAATCTGCACCACAATGAGATCCTGCCTCAGAACAAACAAACAAGCAAACAAATTATGAGAATTAGGTCTGTTGTCAACTTGACGCAATCTAGAATCCCCTGAGAAGAGACTGTGAGAGTGTCTTGGAGATTACCGTGTTTACATTAGTTGGGATTGGAAGTCTTGCCCACTGAAGGCGGCACCATTCCCTGTGCAGGGGATCCTGAACTGCATGAGTGGAGAAAGGGAGTTGAGCACAAGCTGCATGCACGAACCCATCCTCTCAGCTCTTGGCTGTAGATACAGTGTAGTCACTGCTTCAAGTTCCTGCTATGTTGAGTTCCCCATGGTAATGAAACTGTGACCTGGAATTGTGGACTCAAGTAAACAATTTTCCCCTTCAGTTGCTTTTGTTGGGGTAGTTCATCATCTCAAGAGGAAATGAAAGGAAGACACAAACAAATAAAAATAAAACTTACATATATGTAAGGAAGTAAACGCAGTCCCGGTCAGGTGTCAGCCTAAGGACTGCTCCTCCTCTGGTGGGAACTTTGCAAGGTGGTGTGACCCCCCCCCCCCCAAGAGGCATAGCCTGGCTTTGGCTTGCCTTTGCTTCTTCCCTCTTCTTCCTCACTCTTCCTCCAGTCTACCCAGCCTTCCAGACTCACTTTAGACATGTGGGCTAGTGAGGTTAATGGCCTCTGGGACATCCACCTTAGTACCGGAGTCAGTGGAAGCTGCAGAGTAATGGTTTTGGATTTGACCTTGGTGAGTTTCCTCTGGCAGGTTCTTCCTTTCATTTTAGACAAATAAAAGGTAAAACCAGTGACACAGTGAGAAAGTGTGGAGTCACGAGGAGCAGCAGCATATAACTGCATTATATGATAGTTTAGGCGAAGGCACAAAGAAAGCACAAGGTGTGGTCCTTGACTTTCTGTGTGAGTCTCATGAAATTGTCAGGGCAAAGAATGCCTTCAACAACGCCCTCCTGATGGAGCTGAGAAATGGCTCAGCAGTTAAGAGCCATTGTAGCTCTTGCAGAAGACCTGGGATGAGGTCCTAGCTTGGCAGCTCATGACCATATGTCACTCCAGCTCCAGGGGATCTAACAACCTCTTCTGACCTCTCTGGGCATTGTACCCACATGGTGCAGTTACATAGATGATATAGGATGTCTCTGTATGCTGTGAATAGGTTTTATTATGTTTTAATTTTATGTTAACAAAGAAACTAATTTGGCTAATAATCAGACAGAATAGAGCCAGGTGGGAAATCCAAACAGAGATACAGAGAGAAAAAGGGCGGAGTCAGGGAGACACCAGCAGCCACCAGAGGAGTAAGATGCCATAGCATTACTGGTAAGCCAAAGGACATGTGGCAATATACAAATTATTAGGAATGGGTTTATTTATATGTAGAGCTAACCAGTAAGAAACCTGAGTCATTGGCCAAACAGTTTGTAATCAATATTAAGCCTCAGAGTGGTTGTTCTGGAACTGGCAGGTGGAAGAGAAACCTCCAGTTACACATACATGAAGGCAAAATACCCACACATATAAAATAAAAATAAGCAAAATATTGATCTTCTTAACTGCTCTGAGGTCAAGAGCAGCATGGACCAGTTTAACAGGAAGGAGATTGAAGGGATGCATTGTGAGCGGTATCTACCTAGGCTGTGAGGCTTGGATCCTGTATCATACTCCTTTTACACAATACCCGCTTTGGGTACTTGTCACAAACGACTTGCTCCTTAAGATGGTGACAACTTTTCCAGTAAGTTCTTCCTTCTTATGATCAAATGATTAAGGTTGGATACATATAAGTGAAGAAGTGGTTGCTCTAGGCTGGTCTAAAGGTCACTGTGCAAACGCATTTGACTTGTGTACAGCTAGAAACAAGAGAAGAAACAAGAGACTTGTGTCTGCAATGCTTCTGGAGGGACTGCTTCTGCTGAAGACTTCAGTAGCTTTCTCCATGGACCAGCAATCCCTTCATCTGAAGGTCTTTACTGTGTAAGATCGGAAACTGGTTCATTTACTTCGCATATAGATAGATGCCTTATGAATTCTATGTCTTGGACATTGTTCAGGTAAACAAAACATGCTGGAATGAACTTTAGGACTTTAGGTTCAATAGGGGCTGTTCCCGCTGAAGAGGCCTGTATCCAGGGTCACAGTCTTGTGGGTGCAGCTGTCCCAGTGGCCATCCTCCCAGTGGCAGCATTCTTGAGCAGTAGGAGAACCATCATAGTGACATTTTGACTCCCCATCTCTCTGCTATCCAGAAATCAGGACAGTGGCACGGCCCTGGCCCTGTTCTCCACTGACTCCCACTCTGTAGAGTGGTCCAGCAGACTGGAGTCCAGAGTCCTGGAAAGCGTAGGCTTCTATCCATCCATCATCTCAGAACAACTCTACAGAGATGCAATTGTGACACTGGTATTTTGATGCAGTGTGACAGCTAGAACCTGTAGCTTAGAGAAGATTGCATTCTGGGTCTGGAGAAGTTTGCTCATTTGAAATCGAGCATGAGTTCAACAAATAGCGTCTGAACGCTGTGCTCTTAAGACTTTAACTAAAGGCTTCCATGCTAATCTCCTTCTTCCTCGGGCATGCTGTGATCTGGCCTTGCCCTGCCAAGTCGATCTTTCTACCCAGGCACAACTTGCTTTCCCTAGGATCCTCTGGGCAGATGGAAAGCACAGGATTTACTGGCAGCCGAGTCCAGCCACCTACCTTGCCACCTTTCTCTTCCTGCTGCCTTGTTTCCATAGCATTCTCAGAGCTGCTCTGCCATGAATGTTTGGTCTCTTGATGAGTCTGTGAGGTCATCATCTAAGCATCCAGGAAAACACTGGTAAGGAGTGTTTAGAGCCTCTTGGCGCAACAGAGAAAAATGGGCATTTGGGAAAACAGGAATCCAGGACAACTTCTGCTTCGCCTTGGAACCGAAGCTGATGTAAGAGGCTGCCAGAAATCTGGAACCATTTTGCTGGCTGCGAGTTTTTAGTGAAAGCATGAACAAGCATGTTTCCTTTTTCTTGAGGCCAGTTCATAACACGCTGGACACTGTCCTTGGCTCTGTCATCTGAGCTCCGCGGCCTGCACGCTACCCTCCCCTGTCCTCTTGGCTGGCTTGTCCTTCACTCTAAGCTGAAATAACCCGATTCCCTTCCTCTTGTTTGCCCCAGTGTCTTTGATCTCCTTCCTTTGGTTCCCAGAATTCAACATCATCCTTTGCCTTTTTCTCAGAGGCAGTCTGAATGTTTCCAACCTCCAAATGATCTTCTGAAGGATTCAGGCAGTGACTTTTCGCATTTAGGGCTGGGCTGGACGAGCCCCAGATGGGCCATAATGCAATCTCAGCGGCCATTGGGTGTGCCGTCCTGATGTAGACACCCGCACGCATGGATGTTCAGGACTGTGCATCAACTACTAAGCACTCCCTGCTCGTCCCCTTTTAATCCATTTCCCAGGATCTCTTTTCTTCCATCTGTAAAATGGAAAGAAGACAGCCTGCTTCACAAACCAGATCAGTTACCCCGACATGTTTTAATAACTCCGAACCCCCACATAGGCATTCTTAGTGTCATTTCTGCTACCTGGCATCATGCCCAGCATGGCATGTCTGGTGCTTGGTAATTTTATTGTTTGGAGAATGTCACAAGAAAGCATTTGTTGGCACTCATTAGAAACAGGCTGGAAAGATGGATGCACAATGATGACAACCAGGTACAATAAAACTTTACTTCCCAACATGCCCTTTCCTCGTCATGGTAATTTTTAAAGAACATGTATTTGTTTTTATTGGATGTGTATGGGTGTCGGCTGGCACACATGTGTGTGCACCACAGGAGTGCAATGCCTGAGGAGGCCAGAAGAGGACAGAGGTGCTAGGAATGGAGCCTGGACCCTCTGCAAGAGCAGCAAGTTTTCTTAGCCACTGAGCCATCTCTCCAGCCCTAGGTATGACAATTATCTAGGTATGACCATAGCTGATGACCAGTGTCCCTAGAACAGCCAGGGGGAGAAATGTCCCTTACTGTCTACCTAAGTTCCATTTGCTTCAGGGACATCCTCTGATCACATTACTCTGCCTACGTCTGTGTAGCCTGCTGACATTTCTAAAACACGTCTGACCTACTTGTTTGGGCTGCCCACAAGTGTGGTTCTGTTTGCCAAAGCCTTCTTCCTGGGCACTGTGTAATATACACAGACTACTCACACGGAAATCCAAGGAGGACCTTTTCTACTGGGGGCCCTGTGTTAGGCTCCTTGAAATCTGGCAGTTCCGGTTAGCAGACATGTATGTATATTTAATGTACGTTTTTGAAATGGCAGAGAGGGAAATTTGTTTTGAAAGGAGGGAAAGCAAGCAAAGCCCTTCTCCTGTCGGTCTGCAGCTGACAAGCTGCAGCCGAAGGGTTGGCTTGGCCTCTGTTTTCACTGCCAGTGGGTGTGCTTTGAGTTGGCACACACACTCAATGCGCAAATGGCGTGGGAGCTGAGAGAGTTGCATTGCTACTTCTCTTCTTAAAATTAACAGTGGAATCCTTATGAGAGCCGTGTGGGCTCCGGAATGTGCCACGCACCGTTCCCCGACTGCATAATTAGGGAGTTCTCCGTAATAAAATACTCTTCATTCTTGCCAAAGTCAATGCCCCTCCTCCACTCCCTCCTCCAAGAGGCAGCAGACTGACAGTTGGTTGCTTTGTTGCCTTCCCTAAGTCTTATAATTCCCTCCCAACCTGGTAATGGTGGTTTTGCAGGGAAGCCTGAGACTGCAATTCTGTACTCTGAATCAGTCACCTTTACCTTCCTGGCTCTTCTGAGTCCACAGTGAATGACTTACTGTGTACAAGCGTGCTCCCTGTGTGCTCCCCGTGAGGTCAATTCCTAGGGCCTGGCTGCTAGGAAGACCGTTGGGCTGTAGTCCTGCACCTGCAGAATTCCACTCAAGGGTCCTCATTATGAATGCAGACTCAAAGACCCCAACTCAGTTTTACTGAATCAGAACTGCTTTAAAAACAGCCTGGCACACTCCTTTAATCCCAGCACTTGGGGGAGGGAGAAGCAGGGAGGGGGAAGTGGGGAAGGGGCAGAGGCAGGTGGATCTCTGTAAGTTCGAGGCCAGTCTGGTCTACAAAGTGAATTCCAGGACAGCAGAGCTAAACAGTGAAAGCTAAAACCAAACCAAAACAAAAACAAAAAAACATTCCTTAGGTTGAACCGAAGGCCTTCCTCCTGCTAAACAAATGCCCTGTCACTGAGTCCACTCCTGACCCCAGCATCAATATTTTAAAGTGTTCTCAGAAGACAGGCTGGGTTTTGGCATTTAGTATCAACCAAGCAGTCAAGAGCCATCCAGTCAGTTCCTGTGGAACATCTACCAGGTTCTAATGTGGAAACCAGAGTCATAAAAGGAGCTGTCTTCGGGGTTCCTAAGGAAAAAACGTCTCCAAAGCTTGCAAGATCCGAGGCAGTATCTTAGTCCAGGAGCGGGGGTAATACGCGACCCTTGCAAATGCCGAGGCTGTAGTGAAGGCTAGCCCGTGTGTTTCTACTGCACTGGGAAGTCAGGGCTCACAGGAGAAGTTTTGATAAGAAGTGGGGGTGGGGCAGATGGGTGAGAGGGCTAGCAGGTAGGACATGTGTCCTGTTGTGGCTGTCCCAGGGGTGACATCAACTCTCTTTAAATTGTCTGTTAACTGGACAGGCATCACTCTGTACCGGCTCTGGAACCGTGCCACAGGGACCCATTCCAAGTGTTCTTTTCATGTTCCTTAAAGCCACGCTTAAGTCTTTGCCTCCCATCACCCAGTAAACCGCCATGCTGGGCATTTTCCCTTTGGAAAGGCTTTCCCCTTCCTTCCCTCCCCTTCCTTTCCTGTGCCATCCTTACGGGCTAGGAGACCACAGCAACTGGCTATAACAGTTACATGACTGTTTCGCTTCCAAAACTTCCCCCCAAGCATGCCCTAACCACGAGACTTATTTTTGACCGTGTGTAAGTATGTGCAAACAAGGGCAGGTGCCCACAGAAGATCTAACTGGAAGCCAGAGTTACAGGAGCTTTGTGAGCCACCAGATACAGTCGCTGGAAAAGGAACCTGGATTCCCTGGGGGAACAGCACATGCTCTCAACAGCTGAGCCATCTCTCCATGCCCCAATCACATCGTAAAAATGCTTCTAGCCACATGGCATCCTAAGTTGTGTTTATTAGGCTACATCTCTCTTCCATAGCATAACATTCTGCCCGAATGCCTTTTTTTGGCCTACAAAGCTCTTACCACCTGACATCCCATCTCCTGAAAGACAACTTGTCATTTATTGATGCCCCGCCGCCAGCTCCCTCACCCAAGATATTAGTCAATTTTTCTTCCACAATAGCATCCCTGGTTGAATCACATTATATTTAAGTCTTTACAAGGTTTGTTGTCTTTTGTAAAGAGCACACAGGCCGAGAATTTTCTCAATTGATTTTATTTGGAGCATTGAGGTGACATCTTGAAGCCACACATGTTAGACTGAACTCACTAATTTGGAGTATTCACCGGGATTAGCGCTTAAAAACTTAGGAAAGGACGTTTAATGTGGTTGTTACTGCCGACCCTGTGATCCCACTTCCAAAGTTCTGTGAGTAGCTATTGTACAGATTACTAGAAAAACACAGTAAGTGAGGTTTTGTAGAAATCATATCCAAGTCTTAGGAAGGAGAAGGCAAATCCCTGTGACTGACAAACATCAGCTGGGATAAAACCTTTAGTAACCTATCTGCATGTGGACTGAAGTAATGCCTTATGCCTAAGCCAGAGTTGTATGATCTCTGTAGGCAAATTGTGGCAATAAGTACTTATGATGGTGCATACAAGTTCAACCCCCACAGCCCATGTGGAAAAGTAGGTGTGGGATGCATGCTTGTGGCTTGTGACCCTAGAGCCGGTGAGGCTGTTCCAGGCAGATCCCTGGAATTCACTCGTCAGTCAGCCTAGCCTCCTTGGTGAGTTGTAGGTCAGCGATAGACCCTGTCTCAAAAGGGAAAAAAAAGTGTATAGAGCTTGAGAATTAGCACTCCAGGCTGCTCTCTGCCTACACACACACACACACACACAAGCATTCATGCACATGTACACATGTTCATGTGCATCTCCACATGCATGTGTATCAACACATACACACAAAGGCAGAAGAGGGTTATTACCTGCTCATCTAAATACTTACAACACTGCACATTTGAACCAGCTACTAAATTTTCTCTTGAAAGTTGATGTCTCTAGGAAAGTTTAGTTTCACCAGACAACCAAGGTTAGTTCTAGTTTACAGCACTCAGGGCTCTCTTCACTCTGCTATTCAGACCCCCTCTCCCTTCCCTCCCACCCCATGCCTTTCTCTCTGCACCGTGCCACTGGCCACTGCATTTTCCCTGGAAGCCTGGCTCACACCATCCCTGTTACAATGAGTGCCCTTTCCTCTGATGGCTTACACACCAGGATCCCCCCCTCTAAGTCTTCAAAGTCTTCAAGGAAGCTGCAGCCTCTTTGTCTCTCCTGATGTGTGTAGTAATGTCTTTTATTCCTATATTTATTTAAGTAAAAATATTGTCATTATTTGTGTGTGTGTGTGTGTGTTTGTGTATGTGTGTGCGTGTGGGGGTACACTCACATGCTGGCATGCCAGTCAGAGGTTGACCTGGGATGTCTTCTTCAGTCTCTCTTCGTCTTAGGTTTTTTTTTTTTCTTTCTTTCTTCAGAACCAGTAAGACCTTAATGGGGTGTCTAGACATAAGATCAGTGTCTCCAGGGCAATAATTTTCCTAGAAATCTGCCTAACAAGAAACTGAGCCCTTCCACCATAACAACAAAAGCCAAACTATGGGGCAGAACTCAAACAGAGAGCAGTATCATACAGAGATCGCGGCTGAACCACACTGAATGAGGGGCCTGGGTTACAGGGTTGTTACGATGCCCCCATTGATCTTGAGAGACAAGGTCTCTCACTGACCATGGTGCTCATGGATAGACTGGCTGGCCAGTGAACCCAGGGAGCTTCTGTGCCTCCCAGCACTGAGATGAGAGGTGAGCACTGCTACCCTCGGCCTCCATGATCTGAACTCAGGTCCTTACACTTGCTTAGTAAACACTTTATTGATTCAGTCCCCTCCCCCACAGCGTCTTATACCTGTTTTTGTTTTTTCGAGACAGTGTTTCTCAGTGTAACAGCCCTGGCTGTCCTGGAACTCACTCTGTAGACCAGGCTAGCTTCAAACTCACAGAGATCCACCTTGTGAGTACTGGGATTAAAGGTGTGTGCCATCACCGCCCTGCCAAATATAACTTTATTTTTAAACTAGAATAAAACTTTATTTCATCCTAACAAAACACCTTAGCTGAGCACCGTCGTTCCCTGATTGTCTCACGTGAACCAGACACTAAACGTGTCTGGCCTAATCTTGTTACCCCACAGAACAGAAAGCAACTGAGTTAATGTAGACACTATAGCCATGATAAAAACATTAGGACACAATCAGAAAAACTTAATGCTTACAGCCTGGAGCAGGACATTCCACGGCAGGACATTCCACGGCTTGTTTTCTGCATTTGTCCTTAAAAATAAATAAGCAAACAAATAAACTAATAGCAGTTTCACCGTTAACTTCATTAGGAAAATGTCACCTGCATTGCTGTCTTACTGGAAGCTAGCACACTGACTCATGAGATGTGGGAAGTCGGGTAAATAAAGCTACCTGACTTAATTTAACCCAAATTATATCACTAAAAATACCACACTTATTTCTAATTTTTAAATGGTGTCAATGTCTCTACAAAATTTATGCTTGGCAGAGTATACTCTAGAACCATGTGTTGGCCAAGAGTAGGGTGAACATAGGCTCTGAGCTTGGGTAGTCCTAGATATCCAGAGATGGACACTCCATGGCCCGTCATCATGGTTCTGCAGGAGGGTGGAAGATGTCACTAGGGCAAGCACAGGAGGCCTCTGGATGTGGGTGATCAGTGCCAGTGGGTTCACGGTAATGGCTGCTCTAGAGTGGCCAGGCTAAATCCTGGCTATGCATGGACAGCACCCAGAAGTTTTAAAATACCTGTAGCCTGGTCTCACTCCATAGACATAGATAAGATGTTAAAAACTCTCCCTGTTGTTGAATCAGCCATCAAAGTCCAGAATCTCTGCTCTTGGAGTATGGGGTGCTTGGACTACTTCTCTTCTATAGTCTAGGACCCCTTTCCCCCTGCACCCTCTTTTTTCCCCCTTCCCTCTCCACCAACTGTCCATCTCTCATCTTTTTCTCTTCTTCCATCCCTCAGCTTCCCTGTCTCTTTTATGGTAGGGATTGAACTCAGATCCTTCTTGCGCACTCTAGGTGAGTGTTTGACTGAGCTACAGCCCCAGCCCCTACATTCCCTCTATCAGAAGTCAAAAGCTGGACAGAAACACAGGACTCTAGGCCCTAGCCAGCTCTCTCTGGGCGCGTGCCTGAGTAGGGTTGAGTATCAGTGACTGAGCTGAACCTCTTGGGCAAGGAACTCTCTTGTCTTTCACACCTGTGGTCCAGGTGTCTGTCCTGTGTGACTACTTCTTAAAGCTTTGTCAGTCCTGGGCTCCTCAGTTGTCAGCTCCCCTGGAGGATGGTTATCTGTCTCTCAGATGAGCATCCAAGGGCCGTCCAATGGAAGGTTTCAAAGATCTGTAAGCTAATATTTAAATGGGGACTCTAAATTGGTGACAATCTCTTCAGCCCTAAGGTAGCAAGTTAGACAATCTAGAAAAATAATTTTACTTACACAGATGTCAAACAGTATCAGAAACAATTCTGTCCACTCTTTTTTCCCCCAGATTTCATATAGGAGGGGCAGGAGTCAAAGATGGAGACCCCAGTGAATGAGGCAATTGATCAAATGCATTTGAGTAAAGTATAGTTGAGTTTGCCGGTCAGGTGGAGAAAGAGAATCCAAGCAGAATGGACAGAAGCTGTCAAACTCCTGCTTTCCTTCCTTTCTTTCAGGGTCTCTATGTAGACCAGGCTGTCCTTGAACTCAGAGATTCATCTACCTCTGCCTCCCCAGTGCTGGAATTACAGGCATGTGCCACCAAGCCCAGTTCCTCTTGGACCTAAGTAGCTATAGCAAGCTCCTCATTCTACTCTTGTTTGCTACTTGGCCCCGACTCATCTGTTAGTTCCTTTATTTAGCTGCTCTACAGTCCCTGGTTAGCCTCTGTGCTCTGAGAGCCACACTAGTCTATGGGCACACCAGGGGCTTGCCCACAACAGAACACATAGACTAGAGACAGTTTCTAGGGGTCGCCTGGTATTAAAAGAAGACACTAGTGGGGCTTCAGACCTGGAATCCTAGCATTTGGGAAGTAGAGGCAAGAAGATCATAGTTTAAGGTCATCCTAAGCTACATAAAAGACACAAGGCCAGCGTGGGCTTCATGAGATCCTGTCTTACAGAATAAAAGAAGGTCTGGATAGAGTCCAGCAGTTAAGAGCACTTCGTGGTTTTACAGAGGACCCAGGTCCCATTCCCAGCACCCATATCATGGCTTACAACCATCTGTAACTCGAGTTCCAGCAAATCCCACACCCACATCTGCCCTCTGTGTGAACAGTGCACATACATACATGCATACAAAACACTCACACAAAATTTAAAACAAAACAAAACAAAAACAAAAAGAAAGTTAGATATATCATCAATAAAGCAGAATAATCTTTTTAACTAAATAAGATGATTATTTTGGGGCTTGCTCTGGCACACTGACTTTAAATTCCATTTAAAAAGAAGGCAGAAGTTGATTTGTTTATAAATCTTGTTATTCAGATTTTTTTTTACAAGAAATATGCCCTATCTGCCCAAATCTGATACCAGTATCCTTGAGAACAAAGGGCATGGTCTTTCTGGTGTGTCTGTCATAAGCTATGACATGGTCTGACAATCAGACTGGATGTAACCAAGTGGCAAGAACGGACAGACACGTTTGCCTGTGCCAGACACTGCAGCAATAATATTCCTTCCTGTAGCAAGAGCCCAAGAAACAAACTGTCCTCTTTTTGTCTCTGAATTCTCGAAGGAATGGAAGGAAAAATCAAGGCTCTTGGTTACAAATCAAAGACCCTTTCTCGACTATCTTATGGCAAAAGATATTCACATGTTGGGCAACTTACAGAGCTAACAGGAAGGCTGAAGACTCAAGCATGGAAATGGGCAACCAAGAAAGGGCAGGCTGGGAAGCCAGTGAGCATACAGGTGCCACGGGTGAGCATGCTGCTATTCTGCAAGACCTGCTCTGTTGCTCTGAGCAACAGCATCAGCATCACTGTCACACCAGCATCCTGCCTGGTGTGACACTGGCCATCCGGGGCTATAGATCTAAATTACACCTTCCAAGGGATCCATGTGTATTTGGGCTTTGTGAGTCTTCTATTTACCTCCGGTAGGACACCAACAAACAGACCAAGGAAATGGTTCCACCTCTGTGTAGTTTGGTGAGTCAATGAGTTCTCGACTGAGCGATTACTCAGAGGAAAGTGGATGACCCTAGACATTTGCATCAGTGGGAAGTCTCAGCCCAGCACCCCAAAACAGAAAATTGTGCAGGTAAAGTCTTATTTTCCGTCAGCCTTCTACTTTCTATAGGTTCTAGAACCTTTCAAGGTCACTTACAGCTGCAGCTCGATTAAGTGCAACTTGGGTATGGCAGATTCAGGAAGGACTGAGGGTCTAGACTCTCAGGGGAGGTCTAATGGCCTCCCCCAACCGTTTTAGAAGAGAACTTGATCGCCCCCATCCTGAGTGTCATGTGCAGCAATCAAAGCTGCTCTCATACCAGGCATGAAGGATAGCATCTACAACAGGTTGGCACTTCCCACTCCAAGAGTTAGAAGTCAGCTCCCATGATGCATAGTATCAGAGGTTAGTTAACAACCTCTAGTTAGTTAGTAACGTAAGAATAGTGTGTGCGTGGGGGGGGGGCAGAACATGACATGTGTCCATTTAAGGTGGAACCATTTTTATTTATGTATTCACGATAATTAAGTGATTGGATATCTTTAAATAAAGTTGGTACCTTTAAGACTGAGTTCATCCCTCCTTTTCTATTCTCCGTGGCTCGCCTGTGGTAAGCTTTTGTGGAAGTTTGGTGTTGTAATGGTTTAGTTGTCAACTTGACACCATCTAGAATCACCCAGCAAGAGAATCTTGGTGAGAAATTATTTAGATGAGATTGGCCTGCCTGTGAGGGGCTTTCTTTTTCATTCAAGACAGTGTTGCTTTGTCTAGCTCTGGCTGTCCTGGAACTCGATTTAGACCAGACTGGCCTCAAACTCACAGATCCATCCGCCTCTGCCTCCCAAGTGCTGGGGTTAAAGGTGTGCACTACCACTGTCTGGCTGGAACTTTCTGGAAGACCCACCGTGAATGCGGAACTACTTCATGGACTGGGCTGGGACTGGATGAAGAGGGAAAGGTGCTGAACACTGCCGGGCGCACAAACTTACTGCCTATGGTCTCGACCGTGGATGTAACGTGAGGGACTGTTTCAGGTTCCTGCTGCCCCAGCTACCCTGCAATGATGGACAGGGACAGGAACAATGAGTCAAATCAAGTTTTTCTCCTTTCAGTTGCTTTTGTCCTGGTGTCTTATCACAGCAACAGGAAACGGGACAGGTCCTTGCAGTTCTAAGACAGACAGGTCCTTACAGTTCTAAGATAGACAGGTCCTAGCAGTTCTGAGACAGGTCCTTGCAGCTCGCCTGTGCAGGGAAGAAGACAGGAAGACTTGCAGACGATGCAGCGCTGCTGTGGCAGATCCAGAAGCCCCATCTGAATTACCTTAAGCAAAACTGACAATTTATTGTAAGTGTATGGAGAGTTGTAAACCACAGCTTAATAAAATACAGAGAGAGAGGGGAGGGGGAGAGGTGCTTTCTATGGAATCCTAATGGGAGAGGATGACACAAATCCAGAGCCTGCAATCCTATCAGGCTTTGCCTTTAATTTAATATCGTTAGAGGAGTAGTTTTTATATCCTAGGATTTATGAATATTGGTTGGGCCCACTGCATTTTTTTCTTATAACTTTATGAAACCAGAACTAAAATGATTGCATTTTACAGAGCAGGGAGCCTAGAGTAATAGAGTCATGCAGCCAAGTGCTGCCTTGCTAGTCTCCCGTGACCTGGAGCCTGTCCCCGCGATCATCAAGCTCCATTTTCCCGTCTTAGTGTACGGTTCTCTGTTCTTTGTCACATAGATTCCACATGCCGTCATCAGTCCAGAGAGAGGTCCCTTCTCTGCGTTTAAAGCTCAGTCACTCAGAGGGAGGACTGTGGCTAGACAGCGTTTGCCGCTGGGGCTTGCAGGTAAGACATTAGCTCTCAGCGCCGCGCCTGCCTGCCACCTGATCACAACTGTGATCCTGGATTAACCCGCTGAAGCTGTAAGCGAGCGCCCAGCTAGATGTTTTCTCTTGTGTGTTGCCGTGGTCATGGTGTTCCACGAGTGGAACGGTGACTTAGACAAGATGTGGATGGACATGCCCTGCTAACTGGAGAGACGGGTGAGTGTGGGGCTCTGGATGCAGGACAGTGTTTCCAGGGACTGAGGTTGGGGGGCGGCCAAACAGTTGTTAGCTGAGCATTTCAACTTTGCCTTCAGGGGGCTCCTTTGTTTTCCTTACTTTGCCAAAATTTAGCGGTGCTGTTGAAAGTCTAACGGCCATGACTTGTCCCAGTGATGTGCCTTGAGCAGCTGACTCCTGCTGTCTTTCACAATGCTTTCTTTTCCTACCACAGTCTTGTCACTAATGATAATAATAGACTAAAAATCAGTTTTCTTTCATGCTGTGCTTGGTTCCTTTTTTAAAAAGCAGACTATCTTAGAATAATCATGGCAATAGGTGAGGTAGAAATCCTTGGGCAAAAAGGGAAAAAAAAAAAGACCACAGAGTGATGTAGCCCAGCACGGGAGCTACTGGCTACATATGGCTACTTTAATTAATGGAATTAAATACAATTAAAGTGTTATTTCCTCATTCACAACAGTTACATGTTCAACACTTTGGGGCACACCAGCATTCTGCATTATAGAATGTTCTAGTCACTTCATGTTATTTTGTTGTACAGTGATGTCACTGACCCCAGCAATGGTGCAGACAGCCTATGAAATGGGCCGTGTGGCCCAAGTGGCCCCTTGACCTGGAATGACTCTCCTGCTCCCAGAGGCTATGCACCCCAGCTTTCTCTCCACCACCATGTGTATCTCATTCCCATATAGATTTTCTTGAGGCCAATGTTTCCATCACATGACCTTGACTGGCGCAGAAAGGCATCCAACTTTAGTACCGCAGTGTCACAGGCTGGGGTCGACATTTAGTGCTAACACTGAAATCTTTATGCACATGCTTAACTAGAGGTGGGGTTGGAAGACCCTACAGACTGGAGATGCCGGTAAACAAAACGAAGTGTTCAGAGGTGAAATGCTCCAAGATCCCAGAACTAGAGTTCCCAAGGTGTCTGTGGTGGAAACCTTTCCATGTCTCCTTTTATAACTGCAGAAATGACAGGCTGTTCATGACAGAGGAACTTTGACCCTTTAGCATTATCGTGTTCTCTTGGAACAAAACACGCTTCATGCAGTGTCCACCCATAAACTCTGCTTTTGGGGATCTCTAGTTCTAGTGGGGAAAGTAGAACAGACAGTAGACAGGAGGGAGCAGGCTGTGGTTTGAGAGAGCTCCCAGTGAGTTCTGTCCTAGCCTGGGTGGAGAGGAAATGCTTTGGAAGATTCAAGGAAGAGAAGTCACAGGGAGATGGCGACTGTGTTTGAAGACGGTCCCTGCAAAAGCTCTAGGATTTGTTGAATCGCGCTGCATTGCATTTAAATGCTTATTTCATTTATAAAAGAAAAATCCAGAAGAGACGACGTAAAGAGATCCCCTATGTCTGACTTGCAAAGAAAGGGAACAATACAGCATTCTGATCTGCAAATCCGTAGTCAAACACTGAGCAAATAAAAGGAACGCTGCGTTAACACTTTTCCCTTCACACTGAAATGTTGAGTGTTTGTATTGTCTGAGATTCCCATTTGATCGATCGCCCTCTACTGGTCAGAAGCCGAGATGCCACCGCGGGGATCACGTGGTCGCCCCACCCACGGTAGAACATTTCTGTCTGTCCAATTGTGCAAATTTCCGGTGACAATGATTGGTAAGCACATGGTTGTGGTTATGTCGACACGGCGCGACCATTTTATGTGAAGAGTACTTTCGTCTATCGATACAAGCATGTTTTGTGACCGGAAAACCAAAAGGAGTGATGGACCCTGCCCCGTCAAACTATTTCATTGTCTTTCTCTTGCTGGTATGTTACGTATCAATCACTCCTCGGTAGCATATTAAAGCAGATGCGGATTTAAAGGCTTTCGAAAGTTACAGCTGCCGTTGAGTGCAGTGTGAAATAAAAATAATCCTTACTCACTACGGAAAGATCTGATCTTGCTGTGGAATGAAAAAGCCTAACGCTTGCGACAGAGAAAGCCCTCTCCCTCCCCCACCGGGGACTTTTTGTAGAGATGGAAAAGCCTCCTGCGGCAACCATCCTAGCGCTACCGCAGGAGACTCGGCGAGATGGCGGCGGGCTCCTCCCACCTCTGCCGCAGCCGAGATCAATAATGCAAGGCTCTGCGGCAAACACGCGCCTCCTTTCTTCCCTTGCAGCGGCCATCAAGAGCCTGCGACTGGAGCATTGATCGTCGCGCCATCTAGTGTCCTTTAGGGTCCAGTGCAGCTTTGAGCTGGAAAGTCCAGAAACAGCTTGAAAGCCGCATCGGGTTGACAAGAGTTTCCATCAGCTGATCTCATTTAAAAGAACAAAGAAAAAGACAGATAAGTAGTGTGTCTATTTTCCCGCGAAGGCTCTCTTAATGTCATTCGTTGCATGGAATAAAGACTCCTTACGTTTTATCCCCCATGTCTTAATCATAGTTACTATTGCGGTGACGAAGCGCCATAACCCAAGTAACTTGGGAAGTAGAGGGTTTATTTGGATCACACTCCAAATCACTCATCATAATCGAAGGAAGTCAGGAAAAAAAATCAAACAGAGCAGAAACATGGAGCTGATGCAAGGGCCATGGAAGGTCCTGCCCACTGGCGTGTTCTTTGCGGCTTGCTCAGCGTGCTTTCTCACAGAACCCAGAACCACCAGCCCAGAGAGGGTACCACCCACAGTGGGCTGGGCCCTCCTCCTTCAAACACTAAGAAAATGCTCTACAGGCTTGTCTACTGCCGAATCTTGTGGAAGCATTTATTTTTTTAATTGAAGTTGCATTTAAATGCTTGTTTCTTAACGACTCTAGTTTGTGTCAAGCTGACAGACAACTAGCTAGCATACCCATTATTTTGAAATAGTCTGATCACTGCATGATCCAAGCTAATAGGAAAATCCTATACAAGCATATCTGGCTAAATTTGAATTTCTGGTTAAAAAACAATAATTATTTAGTATATGCATGTAATATGCGATAAAACATTTCACTAGGAATCCTGACGTGATCATTATCTTTGGTTTTATTAGCGCAGTTTGACAACACTCCTAGAAACAGACTGTTGTAGTACAGGTTTTAGAAGGGCTCCTAGCCAGACTTGGACTGCTTGAGGCATTTTGCTGTGGGAGCCCTCTTCTGGCCTCCACGGGCACTGCACTCATCCGTTCTCTCCTACACACCTTAACAGACCCATTATTAAAAAAAAAAAAAAAAAAAAAAAAAAAAAAAAAAAAAAAAAACAAAAAAAAAAACAGAAAACTAAAAGTTAAAAGGAAAACCAGGAGCCAGGTGGTGGTGGCTCACGTCTTTAATCCCAGTACTTGGGAGGCGGAGGCAGGTGGATCTCTGTGAGTTCGAGGCCAGCCTGGTCTACAGAGGGAGTTCCAGGACAGCCAGGGCTACACAGGGAAACCCTGTCTTGAAAAACAAAAACGAACAAACAAAAAATAAAAAAAAAAGAAAGGAAGGAAAGCAAGCCAGGAACAGCACACTGCTTTATGCAAGCGTTTCTTTCCTGCAGCATTAGCTCCACCCACACCCTGGAGCACAGCTAATACTTGGTCCTCTTTTCTCCCTACTTTCCCTGTGATAGTTTTCTGTGTCTGTGTCTCATTAACTCAGCCTTCTTTCCCACTCAGAGCTCCCTCTGCAAACCAGAGTAACAAGGCAAGGTATGGCACTTCCACTTTGGCCTTGTTTTCCTTATGCCCTTGGAATGAGGCTCTGACCCAGGGCCCACACAGGTGGCAGGGCAGGGCATTTTGTGGTTTGCTTGTTGCTAGGGACCCGGTGTTTACTAGAAACCAAACAGAATGTGGTAACCCCTCTACTCCCCACATGTCTGGAGAGAAACTGCAAACTGTGGGCCCTCTCCTCAGGTGGCCTCAGAGGCAGGCGGATCTCTGTGAGTTCGAGACCAGCCTGGTCTAAGAGCTAGTTCCAGGACAGGCACCAAAGCCACAGAGAAACCCTGTCTCGAAAAACCAAAAACCAAAAAAAAAAAAAAAAGAAGGCACAAGAGCTGGTTCATGGGGCTATGTGCAGATCAGGAAGTGAGTGAACCAAGGAGGTAATAGTACTTTCTCACGCGTGGCTGTGAGAATCAAGTGTTTTATATCCAACCGTGAGTGCCCTGTGGAGAGCCAGGCGAACTCCCTAGATATTAGCTGTCATTTCTATTCAGTCTACTTTCCCTGAGGGGAACGCGGACCCTCCCACCCTCTCTCAGCCTCCTTTCCAGTAGGTTACCACACAACAATCCTTGTCACCCTTTCAGACCTAGGGATCCATGACCTTTCTATAACCAAAGACATCGGAAAAGAAGGGCTGAAGAGAGGCGCGCATGCTCTGTAAAACTTGCTGACCAAGAGCGCCGAGTTCTGACTTTTGCCCGCCCAAGAAGGCTGCCTGTCCTGGAGAAGGGACCTGGACAATGCCCTTACCAGAGGGACTAATGACGGGATCTGTCCTTTGCTGACGGGGCTCTCCTTGTGAGAGGCATGCAGCCTGCCTGAGCACTGGAGCAGAAATCCTCTCTTCATCTGGTGTCAACTCTGAACTTTTGAAGCCACTTGCAATGTAAATTAGCTCTTATCTGTCATTCTCGGAGTTTCTCTTCTGTTATTAGCCTTTCTGCAATTTTTAATGACGGATATTTTGTGTGTTTGTTTATTCAAGGTCTGCTCTGCCGGTAGATAGCATAGGTCTTGGGGGCAAGGATTAAGGGTGTTTTATTGACCAAGCACAATGACTTAGCTTTAACTTTTTAATCTGTTAAATGAGGACAGCAATACAGCTTTTGTCCACCTCACTGAGCTGTGAAATTAAAAGAGATAATACATGGGAAGCGTCCTTGTAAGTTATGAAATGTGCTCCACATAGTTAGGCTTAGGGCTGTGTCAGTTTGAGGGGACAGCACAGGCTGAGCGCTTGTGGATGAGATAATCACGAGAGAGATGAGATATAATAGGAGAAAGTCCTTGGAAGAGGTGACACCGTGACAGCTTTTACTGCGTAGAGCGGAGCACAGCGGTTCCCACCCCTAAAAATATCCTGTTCACCCAGCCGAGAGTGAAATAGTTAAACAGCAGCAGAAGACTGGAGAAGTCTTAAGTGTGGGCAGAAGTGAGTACCTCAGAACTGATGGGGGTCTCCTAAGGTGGGCGGAAGTGAGTACCCCAGAGCTGATTGGGTCTCCTAAGTGGGCGGAAGTGAGTACCCCAGAGCTGATGGGGTCTTCTAAGGTGGGCGGAAGTGAGTTCCTCAGAGTGGATGGGGTCCCTTAACCATGTGAGGTTTTGCTAGCCAGTTGTTCTTTTCCCACTACAGCAAGGACGGACAGACAGTAGGACACCCTCCCTGTTCCACAGCTGTGAGAGTGCGCAGTGAAGGAAGGCATTTCCAAAAAACTGGCTGAGGCTGCAGGGTTTTCACAGAGAGCAAAGGTGGAGAGCGTGGATCCCTCTGCAAGTCCAGTCGCTGCAGATATATGGAGCTCCACATTTGAAATAAGGAGAGTGGGAGCCAGAGAGATGTGGCTGATGAGCCAGCGAACAGGACATTATCAAATCAGATGGCCAGTTTGGGGCAAGGATCACTGTGCCTGGGGATCCAAATGCCAAATGATCTCTACACCAGGGAAATAAAAAGAGAAAGGTCAGACTGGACCAAAAGCAGACACAGTCTCCCTCACTGAGCACTCTGGGCGTTTGTCTTAATTCTTAAGGAGCAGGACACCCCAGTGATGGTTAGTCTTGATCATCACCTTGAAGTGCTCTGGGATCAATTAAGAAATATATCCTTCCTTGGATCTGTAGGGGTGTTTTTTAGAAAGGATAAGCTGAGGTGGGAAGACCCGCCCTCAATACGGGCAATACCATCGCATGGACTGGGCTTCTGGGCTGGATTTAAAGGAGAAGGCAATGAGCTCTGACTTTCATCTCTCCTTCCTGACTTTGAGTGCAACCTGCGGTGCGCGGCGGCCCCACGCTCCTGCGATGGCTTCCATGCTGTGATGGAGCCCCACGCTCCTGCTGAGACTTTCGTGCCGTGATGGGGCCCCACACTCCTGCCGTGGCTTCTGTGCCGTGATGGGGCCCCACACTCCTGCTGAGGCTTCTGCGCAGTGATGGAGCCCCATGCTCCTGCCGTGGCTTCCGTGCCGTGATGGACGGCACATGTAGGCCCTACCTTAAGTCACCTCTGTCAGGTATTTTCTCACAATAAAGAGAAAAGTAACCGATCCGAGGCCTTAGAGCTGCAACTGCACGGGGGTCATCTGGTGGTCCGCAGCATGTAGCTGGAGGCTGTCTGCGCGTGTGCACAGGCTTCTTGCACTGTGGGCTCAGTAACATCAGACTCCCTGGGGTCGCCATGGGAGGCATTAGCCGTGTGCTACGTTTATGCTCACAGAAGAGCAATGAGTTAAGGATAAGAAAGACGTCAGGATACCATAGGCTCGGTGACAGGCCAGAGGAATCATAGGCTCCGTGACAGGCCAGAGGAAAGGGTTTCTGCCTGCTGGATCCTCAGGAAGGCAAGACTCCGATAGAGAAAGAGCAAAGGGCAGGAAGGGCGCACAGAGGTGCTGGTGACAACACAGGAGGGGACAGGCTGGTAGCCACATGTGGGGAGGGATGGGTGAGGAGAAACGGTACAAATACAGAATAATTTCACGTTTTAGATTTTTAAGGATTGTTTAGACTGATACGTAGAAACATACAATTGTACAAATTAACGTGTAATTTGTAGTGTTCCCTAAGTTTTAAAAATCCTACTATTTCTATGGATGTCAGTGTTTGGTCCTAGGCTGGAAAAGATCTGGGGTTAACTTTTCTGTAACCTTCCATGGAACTGCGACCGCAGAAAGGGGCCTGGCTTAGGCAATGCACTGGGAGAGTCCAGCCACATGACCTAGGTTTACTGGTTACTGTCCTCCAGGGGTAAGCTATGTACTGGCATAGAGGACAGGGAAGTGGGGGGCAGCTCAGAGACAGTGAGCTGATGGCTGTCTACCACCTCAGGAAAGGCAGTTAGAATCTGCTGTTGGTAAAGCATGAAACTCGGTGGCACCTAAGGGGGAGGGACCAGACCAGCGCCCCTAGCAGAGAAATCAAAGACAGAGACCAAGGGCAGGGAGGGGACAGTATCTAAGGCAGCTAATGCCATCCGCCTCCTGGAAGACAGGCTTAGACCTCAAGAACAGAGCGCCAGCCCTTCCCCAGAGGGAAGCCTCCACTTGATCTTGCCCAGTCCCTGCAGGAAGGTCTAGCCTCTGGAGACACAAGCTGTGCAGACCAAAGGTGCTTCTAGAAGTCACATGAAGTAAGCAGGGCACTGGAATGGATGGATCCTCAGATGGAAAGTGCAGCCTGGCCCGGGAGGTGGAGACGTGGTTCCCTGCGGAAGACACAGGGGAGCTTTGTGCCCTAGGCGAGGACGGGCCAGCGCTCCTCCGACTCTCCATCCTCCCACGTCCCGGCCACGTCCCGGCAACATGCACAGGCATCTCTTCTGCACTCTGCTCATTCCTGGACTGGCACAGGTAGGTCTTTGTTTTACAGCCCGGCTTCAGCTGTACTCCTTCAGGCCCAAAGGAAAACGGCAAGACAGAGATGGGGAAAGATGCGGGTAATTATTTCATGAGAAGTGGGGAGCCATTTTCCTTTCCAGAAAGTTCTGTTTTACAGTTCAGGAGCTTTGTGAGATGCTTGACGTTTCTCCTTTTGAGGTGTGCCCTCTAGTTTGCTTGTGATGTATGAGCAGTCCACAGACATTACCTTATATCTGTTTACAGAGTTCAGTCCCAGCTCTTGGACGGGTGGTGCTGATGGCCACAGCCGTAAACATGGTCCCTTCAGGCGGGTTACAGGCACCGGCTCATCTTTCCAGAGCTTGCAGTATGCAAAGAGTCCCTGGAAAAACGGTTTGGGGCATTTTTTTTTACGTTGAAGCCTGTCCTTGTTTGAAAGGAGCACTTAGGAAGGAACATTTAGTTGTTGTTTTTTTTTTTTTTTAATGTCCTATTACTTTGTCTTTTCTCAAACCTCACATCTCTGACTTTTTTGTGAGTGATTCTGTCCATGGAAGCTCGAAATATTTCAGAGAGCCAATCAAAGGAAGTTTAATTTAATACTAGCAATTCATTGCCTTGGTGTTTTCTAATGAGAAAATTAAATCAGGGTGACTAGTTTATTGATTTATTTACATGGCGAAGGTCATTGCTGTCACAGAGGACAGAGCTCTGACCGCTTCTGGTCACTTGGACAACATACCCGGATGTGGAGTTAGGAGCCGGTTCTGGCCTGGGCAGCAGAGGTGTTTTAGAAGGGAAGCTGTTACACTGTTTAAGAATGTAAGGTTTCAAAGGGATCCCAAGGAGGATGTCCAGGGTGCGGTTCTTCTCTTTTTCACAGTTGGAATGTATTGCTTCAGCAGCTGTGGAACCAGCTTGTTCCTGTTCTGCATTCTGAGAGGAGGCAGGTAGTTATTGTCAATGGAAAGCTAGGACATGTTCTTACACAGTAAATATTCCAGCCCAGAGAGATATGTACGGAATAAAAAACAAGCGCAAACATAAAAAGAGATTTGCTTAGAGCAGAAAATATCCTTTTCTGCTTTTCTGCTTTTTTTTTTTTTTTGTCTTAGTGATTTTTCCTCTTTTGGTCACTGGGATAAAATACCTAAGAAAAACACCCGTAGGAAGGGAAGGCTTGCTTTGGCTCTCACTTCCAGAAGTTTCAGTCCATGGTTGTTGGCTGACTCATTTCAGTCTCTGATGAGACACAACACGGCAGCAGAAGCATGTGACAGAGGAGGCAACTTATGTCACAAGCAGAGAGACAAACCAGAGACAGAGGCAGGAGTAATGACACACCCCTCTCCAATGGCGCCCTTCACTGAGATGCCACCTCCTAGCTGTCCATTCTCCCGAGAATCCACAAATGTGTGGATCCGTGAACCAGGTCAGCAAACACACCGTACACAGACCATTTCTGGACAGTGGTGACCAGCTTGTGTGTGTACATGTGGTAAACATGTGTGCAACATGGTGCAAGTCTCGTCTGTGTGTCCGTACAGTGTCCCGAGTTCAGCATCAAGTGCCTGTCTGTGACTCCCTACCTTGTGTTTTTGAGTCAGGATTTCTCTTATTTAAGATCACAGATCTGTCCTTAAGCTCAGATCTGTTTTAGAACATTCTCTCACATGCATCATTCCATTGTCTCAAGACTTGGCTTTTGAAACAAAATGTCTGAAAGAAAAAAAAATATGTGTAAAATTCCTTATATTCTCAACATTTTTTTGTGTGTGAATCCTTTTTTGTCAATACTTTTTGCATTACAATCTATTATAATTTCCTTGTTTTTTTTTGTGAGGTAAGTCTGCTAACAAAATCAAACAGAGAAACCAAGCGATCCAAAGTTTTGAAGGTCCCATGCTCAGAAGTTTGCATGGTAAGCTGCAGAGAGTGGGGACCACCAGAAGACTTTAAGGAGTAATACAATCAGATAGTGTGCCATTTAGTATCTGTGAGATAAGAAAGGATAGACTAGGAGCATGAGGACAGTATGGTAAGCAGGATCAGCTATGGCATGGCTGTGGTGTGAGGGAGCAGAGCTTGGTCTATGTGGAAGATGAGTTTTGAACCCCGGTTTTTTAGAAAGGACATTTGGGCATCCATGCCCATTGGGCAGTCATCTGTGTGGGCCTACAGGTCAGTGGCACACAGCGTAGGGAGAAAACTGAAGACGGGGTGGGGAAGGAGATTGCCAGGTGATGGTATTTAGAAGTGAGCAGCTCATCAAGGCGACTGCTGATGTTCTAAGGTACAGTCCCGCACAGCTGATGTTCTAAGGTACAGTCCCGCATAGCCTAACAGGCCGGGAGATCTGGAATGGTTGGGGGAAGTCACTCCTGTGAACATGCCATGGATGCTGAATAAATGTGACTGTAGAGAAGGTTCTTCTAATTACCCAAGTGAACACTGTGGTGGATTGGATCACAGTGGTAGGAGAGAGGACATGGAGGCCAGTGGGTAGTGGTGGTGTAGATTTGAAAGGTGCCTTCAACAAGGTTTATCAATGAAATTGAATGTTAGCATGTGAGTCCAGCCTGATCCAGTGCACAAGATGTTTTTGAAAAATACAATGGACATTTGTATGGATGGAAAAGATGCGTGGAGGAAGAGGGCAAGTTTGCGCGGGCTGTTTACCATCTAAGTGGAGCAGTTAAACAGGCACGTTTGGTTCCTTCAGAAGAGTGAGCTGGTTGGGAGAAGAGACGAAGTGAGGGAGGGAGCGATCCTACCCCAAATGTTCCAGTGCAGAGCTCAGGGGAATGAAATCAAAGCAGTTCAGGAGACGGAGGAGCAGTGTGGCGGGCAGAGACAGAAACCCAGTGAGGAGTCAGGGAGTGCGCATGCCCAATACCAATATTGTAACTCACCACCTGTTTGGCATGCATCTCCTACAGAGTCTCAGGAACCTTTTCTAACATCACCTTTATCATCAAATGAAGCTCTGCTGCAGGGCGCAGGGCACTGTGCCATCAGACACGACCCCTGAAGGAGGGCCCGCAGAAACACCCCAAGTGGGTCACCGGAAACAGGTCTGTCACTGGCCCTGCCGATGTCCTCCTCGGAAGCCCAGCTGTCCTCCTGGGGTGAGCTTGGTGAGGGATGGCTGCGGATGCTGCAAAGTCTGCGCCAAGCAACGAGGAGACGTCTGTAATGAAGCCGACCTCTGCGACCCTCACAAAGGGCTGTACTGTGACTACTCGGCGGACAAGCCTAGGTACGAGACGGGAGTGTGTGCATGTAAGTGTCTTCTGGATCCATTGGGAAAAGCTGAATTGAGACACATTTTCCTGCCCCACGTAATTCAGAGTATGAATTTAGTTTATCTAAATACAGGACAGATGCAGGTTCCGCGCACCAGTGGGCTGGTTCAATTGTACCGGGTAACGTTTGAAATTCAGAGACACACGTTTGAAAGCCACATAGTTATCTCGCAGTTCTCAGATAGCTGGGTTTGTTGTTGTTTGTTTTGTTTTATTTTTGCGACAGGAGCTCTCTACACAGCTCTAGCTGGCCTAGAACTCATAGAGATCCACATGCCTCTGCTTTGAATGCTGGGATTAAATGCATGTGCCACCAAGTCTGGCTCAGGTAGCCGCTTTTCCTGATCCCATATAGCAAATGTCACGTAACTAGGGTCTGACCTAAAAATGACAGCTTTTCTTAATCCTGTCTGAAATTAATCTGAATTCAGCCTTTCATAAAAGGAGAAAATAATCGTCTTTAAAAATGCATGGATGTTTCTCTTCAGAAGGAGGAGTGGATGGGGGAGGGAGCAGAGCACTGGGAGGAGGGGAGGGAAAACCTTGGTCAGGATGTAAAAACAAACAAACACATCATGGGATGTAAAACGTGAGGATGTGGACGTTCTGTGTTACCTTCCCTCTGGCCAGCTGAGACTGTCTTCCCACGAGTGGCTTCCACATACAACACGAGATCTTTAGTGGCAGATGAGGGAAGCAATTTAGAACTAGGACCTCAATTACTTCCCAGAGCTAGCCTAGACCACAGCTTGGGCTATCATTGGCAATCTACGCCTGCTGCACAGAGCAAACCAGTGTAGAGACCGCGTGGCCTGGGATGACTAAGCCATTCAGTCTTTCATAGAACATTTGTTGACTTCTGACGTAGAACACTGACAGACTGTCAAGCTTGTTTTAAGGTCCGGGCATCTCCCCACGGACTAGCAATCCCAAGGACTAGAGCTTCTGCTAATGTGGGCTTTTGTCAGTTGACATTTAATGAGTTTGTAATTTTAAAGTTTGTTTAAATGAAACACATCTAATACAAGCTATAATAATACATTTTCTTATAAATGACAACTACTGACAGCAAAGTACATTTTAGTGAGGATAATGCAGTCTTACATTTTTGTAAACGTCCCAGATGTCTAGCTCAATAGAGGAGTAGACCCTCACATCTGCCTCTTTGCTTTTCTGGTTGACATCTGAGGGAAACTTGGCTTTACACAGACACACAATTAGAAGCAGGTGGACTACAGTGACATGCTCTTCAGACACACTCATGCATGCTTCTGATAGACTCACGTGTGACAGGTCAGACACACTCACGCGTGCTTCTGATAGACTCACGTGTGACAGGTCAGACACACTTACGCGTGCTTCTGATAGACTCGTGTGATAGGGTGCTCCTTAGAAATTAGCTGCATCATGGGATCTGAGACCAAACCAACAAACTTTTTTTTTTTTTTTTTTTTTTAATTTTTCAAGACAGGATTTCTCTATGTGACAGCCCTGACTGTCCTGGAACTCACTCTGTAAACCAGGCTGGCCTTGAACTCACAGAGATCCACCTGCCTCTGCCTCCCAAGTCTTGGGAATAAAGGTGTGTGTCACTGCTCGGACCCCAAAAACCTTTTTTTTCTTTATTTATTATGTATGAAACATTTTGCTTGCATGTATTTTTGCATGCCAGAAGAGGGCAACAGATCTCATTTTAGATGATTGTGAGCCACCATGTGGTTGCTGGGAATTGAACTCAGGACCTCTGGAAGAGCAGCCAGTGCTCTTAACCTCTGAGCCATCTCTCCAGCCCCCAACAAACTTTTAATTCTAATAAAATACCTCAAACCCACTGGGCTGGTTCACACATACTTCTAGCACTGAGGAGGCTGAGGCAGGAGGATTGGGAGTTTGAGGCCAGACTGGGCTACTTGGGAAGACCCCCCCCCCCTAACTTTTTAAAATTTTTGATGTGTTTGGTTGTTCAGCTTTCTTTTTTTTTTTTTTTTTTTTTTTGGTTTTTCGAGACAGGGTTTCTCTGTGGCTTTGGAGCCTGTCCTGGAACTAGCTCTTGGTTGTTCAGCTTTCATACGTGTCTGTATACCACATGTGCAGCTGGCCTCTCTCGGAGATCAGAAGAGGGTGTTGGGTCCCTCGAGTCTGGAGTTAGAGATGGTCATGAGTTGCTTTGTAGGTGATGGGAATGGAACCCAAGGGGAAAGAAACCTTATCTTAAAAACCCAAAGCAAATACAGAATCTGCTTGGACTTGGTTTTTGACTCATGTGCGGTTTTGTCATCCTCTGCTCTGGGTATTTGGAAAGTATCAGTTTTCCGATTGTGTAAATAATAAATATATGCCCTTTAAACAATCACTCTCAGCAGAAAGTTGACACAGTTGGTGGCTAGAAAGATCTCAGTGGTGGATAGCAGTTTTCCAAAATTCTTTTACTAGGAAGTGTGACTATGTCACTGGCAACAAACACTTTTTTTCTTAGCAGTGACAATTAGTGACAACTTCTGCCCAGTTTCAAGAAGACACCTCCACAAGATCCAAGTCTGAGCACCCACAGTTTACCCAACAACTGTTTAAGGAAAGTCCCAACTGAAAACTTAACTCCTTTGTCTCCTAATACTATTATACTTGGCACACTGAATATTATGTATTTACTTTGTCATAAGAATATATTTAAACAGAAATGGGGAGGATTTAATAAAGTTAGCATATTTTACTGTGCTACCAAGAACACTGTTGTAACATGAGGGTCTGTTTGTTGGGGTTTCTGTCCTGTCTGGTTCCCGCAACTGATTAGCCCCAAAGAAAATCACACAGAGTCTACATTAGGTTATAAACTGATTGGCCCATTAGCTCAATCTTCTTATTAGCTTTTGTAGCTTATATTAACCCATTATTCTTATCTATGTTAGATAAGAATGGCTCGGTACCTTTTTCAGCAGGGCAGGTCACATTCTGCTTCTCTAGTGATCTGGGCAAGAATGCAGGAAGAGCTTCCTTCATCCCAGAATACTCCTGTTCTCATCGCCCAGCTTCTACTTCCTGTCTGGTTGACCCGCCTATACTTCCTACCTGGCCAATCAGCATTTATTTAAAACATGATTGACAGAATACAGACAATTATCCCACACCACACTGTGAAGCTAACTTTATTTTTCTAAGTACCAGTGCACAAAAAGTCAGAGCATAGCCACTTCCTGTATGGCCCAAGTCATGCTAACGCATCTGTTCTAGCCACTGCTGATTGTTCCACCGATGTCACACACACCCCAGTGTCGTGAAGAGTTTCCACGGATTCTTTGAAAACTATTCCTACAGGGCTGGTGGGGCACGTTTGGAAAGGGCTGATCCTGAAAGGGATCCGACTTCCAGTGACCTCGCAGGACTACAGTTAGCTAGGTGGTTCTCCAGCCCCGCCTGTGGACACATTCTGGCCTGTATCTGTGCATCCAGGTGGAACTGTCTCACCAGGCATCCACCATTTATTTATAACCATCTCACTGCCAAGCCTAGAACTTTGAATAGCTGCCTTTACTCCAACTTTTGGGGTTTTTTGGAAGTGACCATTTGGGGTTTTTAGCCTACACAAAAATACAAACACCCCATTTTAACCTTTCTATAGATGCTCTGTGAAGGAGATTCCAAAGAGGCTTAAGGAATTAAGAACCACATTCATAAGAGACAGTTACACCTGGAGTAGGGTCTATCTAGCCAAGCCATATAGTTTGATTTATGTTGACAGTCTGCTGCTGCTGCTGCTGCTGTTGTTTTCCAGATCTTGTGGCTGTTGGATGTGAGTTCAACAGGGTCCATTATCAGAATGGCCAAGTATTTCAGCCCCACCCCCTGTTCAGTTGCCTCTGTGTGGGTGGTGCAATTGGATGCACGCCCCTGTTCATACCCAGGCTGGCTGGCAGCAACTGTTCTGCAGCTGAAGGTGTAAGGAGAGCTGGTACAACCAACTGTGGCCTGGGACCATCGCAACAAGGGCGCCCTGCAGGCTCCAGAGCAGTGCCAGGTGAGCCTCAAAACCATAGCTTAGGGCCACAGTCATGGGTTGCCCTGCAGGCTACAGAGCAGGGCCAGGTGAGCCTCAAAACCGTAGCCCAGTCACGGGGCGCTCCGTAGACTATAGAGCAGGGCCAGGGCCTCAAAACCGTGGCCCAGGGCCACAGTCACGGGGTGCCCTGCAGGCTCCAGAGCAGAGCCAGGTGAGCCTCAAAACCGTAAGCCAGGGCCACAGTCACGGGGCGCCCTGCAGGCTCCAGAGCAGGGCCAGGTGAGCCTCAAAACCATAGGCCAGTCACGGGGTGCTCCGCAGACTACAGAGCAGGGCCAGGTGAGCCTCAAAACTGTACCCCAGTCACGGGACGCCCTGTGGCTACAGAGCAGGGCCAGGTGAGCCTCAAAACCGTGTCACGGGGCGCTCTGCAGGCTAAACAGCAGTGCCAAGTGACCCTCAGAATTGTAGCCCAGGACCACAGTCACGGGGTGCCCTACAGGCTACAGAGTAGGGCCAGGTGAGCCTCAAAACCATAGCCCAGGACCACAGTCACAGGGCGGGCGCTCTGCAGGCTATATTGCAGCACCAGGTGACCTCAGCAGGGATGACTTCCTGTGGTTCTTTCCTGATTCCAGCCAGTAAGAACTGATTGGCTGATGGTTAGAGATTTACAGTGTGTGTACCCGTGTAGTGTTTGCTTCAGGCAGGTAGGTATATTCCAAGTGTCTGAAAACTTTATATTTTGGTTTTGAGAATAAAAGAGTCTGATTTTTAAAACCTCCCAGATTAGGGAATTTCTAAAATCTTACTCTGTTTATCCTCAACACCTTAGGAACACTAAACAAATACTGTTCACATGTACCAGTTCCTGCATTATCAAAGTTTTTCATATAGTACTAGCAGAAATGAAAAGTTAATTTTAAAAAGTTTTTTTTTTTTTTTTTTTTTTGGACTAACACATTTTGAGGTTCAAAACATTATTTTCAAAACTGACAAGGGCTCCAGTCTTCTTCACTTTAAAGCAGGCCACAGTAGTCAGGCCGCAAAGCGAGACTCCTGAGTGCTTATCTTGAGCACGAGGTGGCTGCAGGCGTAAATGATGTCCTACTCAGACGCTCGAGAATTTTCCAGACAGGAGTTCCTCTAGGGCCACCTTCATTATGTTGTTAGTAAAAATTATTCTGAGTTTTAGATATTTAAAGATGCAACGAACAAAAACTTCCTCCAGGATTCTGGTTGTGTGAGTTAGTTAGACAATTTCCAGGTTGTTCACATGGTCACTCAGCTAACAGCACGGCTTAGCATACCTTTGAAACAGAGTTAGGAGACTGTCTCACTTCTTTGTAGCTCACCATTTGGGAGTTCGTGGGAACATGAGTAATAACTAATAGGGTCTATTGCTGGAATCGTATGTGTGGTAATAACATTTTGGAATCTAGCATTTGCCAGGCCCGTATAAAGCAAGCAATGGCATCATCCCTTCCTCATGTTTTTCTCAGTGCTCATAAACACTAAGCTTTTGTTTTATTAATCCCATAATTTCTTTTCTTTTTAGTGAATGTTGAACAAATTCCTGAACTGCAGGCCTTGGTTTAACTGTAAGCAGGGTTATCAGCAATGCAGTAATCGAAGATACCTTTACCTATTGCAGATGTGCCAGGCTAATCTGCTTCCTGCAGTGAGGTCTTTAACTGTTGTCTGCCTCCGGGTATCTTTGTTTCCACTTCCGTTGCTCACTGTTACACTGAGGGCAGCATTGGGAAGCCAGTTTCATCAGGCAGCACAGGCTTCAGAGTGACTGATATTTTCTATTAAGGTAGTTTTTCTTTTTTAAAATCCCCTCCCCCCAGCTTTAAGTTGATATTCTCAAAGTAGTACTGTGCTATATATCTATGGGCTCAAATCACCACTTTCCTCCCAAAGTATCAATTGTAGGATGTACATTAGAGAGATGCCTGGAGGTAACAAACCTGTGTTTACTATGAACCAAGGGTCTGCGTCAATGGAGAACAGTAACAATCTCCTAATGGTTTTTCATGGAGAATTATTATGGAAGAATTATCTTTTTTCCTGTTTCTTCTACACAGCAGACAGTGGAGAAGTTTCATTTCTCCACTCGTAATTCATCCACAGTTGCATTCCCTAAGTATTTCATAGGTGATTTCAAGTGGCTAACTTATAGAGCTTACTGTGGGCCTGGTAGCAGGGAATGAGACAAGTTGGGTGAGATTGACATGTGAAATGATTTAGTATATAAGATTAAATTAGTGCAGTGTTGTTAGAAATTCCCATGATGGACAGGTGAGACTTGCTGTGCAAACCTGGCGACCTGAATTTGAGCTCTGCTTAACGGGAAAAGGACAGAATTGACGACACAGAGCTGTCTCAATCTCCACAGGTACACTGAGGCCCGTGCGTCTCACCTTGACTACAATTTTCTAAGAGTAGATTTAAAGTGGAAGAGAACTAATTTTATTATCTCATTCTTAAATATTTTATTTTAGATCTTGAACATATCGTGAAATTTAAATACTAAGGTCATACATATTACACCAGCCATGGTGATACAGCCATGGTGCCTGTATACCTAAGGCTTGGAAGGCAGGACTGCGAGCGAATTAGCAGGTAGTCTGAGCTGCACAGCAAAACCAGGTCTCAAGGAAAGAAAACCCACACTATTCTGATTATTGTCCTGACTTCCCTAATCCTACCAACATTCACCTCGATACCTGTTAGAAATATCAGGCAAGAGCTAACAAAAGACAGATACCGATCAGAAGCAGTCTAATCCTCGAGGATGGATGGGCAGAATGATGTCAGTGGGTGAAGATGAGTCTATTCCCTAGAAACTACACGGCCACACTTGACGAAGGGAGGAAACGCAGGTTCCAGGAAGGGAAGGATGACTTAGAACATAAGCGTTTATCCTTTCATGCAAAAAGTCTTAGAACTTTTAGATACCTATCGACTTTGTTTAAAAATTAAGTCCAGGGTAAGTACATATGTGCACACATATGCAGTCTCCCATTTATGTTAGCTTACAGGAACCTCCCACTTACTTGGAAAAAAAAGTGCCTTGTGCAAGCAACGAAGTGGACTCCCTGCTCCAGAACGTGTGGAATGGGAATTTCTAACAGGGTAACCAATGAAAACATCAACTGTGAAATGAGAAGAGAGAAGAGGCTATGCTATATCCAGCCCTGCAACAGTAATATAGCCAAGACAGTGAAGGTACAGTGTAACCAGACTTAAGTCAATTATGCTTGTGTTAAGTTCCTGAAAAGTAAGGTGTGTGTATTCTGGAGGGAGGGATAGTGTTTGAATCTCATCAAACAAAACCACCTCACTGTGACTGACTCTTAAGTTAAATTATCTCAGAGGACAATAGGTGTTGACCTAGCTCAACTCTACAGGGAAAATTGTATATAGTAGTGGGATTGTAGGTGTTCAGTTTAGTGAAGTGGGGCTTGTTGGGTAGTGGTGGCGCGAGCCTTTAATCCCAGCACTCAGGAAGCAGAGGCAGGCGGATCTCTGAGTTGAAGCCAGCCTGGTCTACAGAGTGAATTCTGGGACAGATCGGGCCACACAGAATCCAAGAAATATCTACTCTGAAGGAACGGTATGCGTGGAGGGTTCTAAGAGATATCTACTCTGAAGGAACGGTACATATGGAGGATTCCAAGAGATATCTACTCTGAAGGAACGGTATGCGTGGAGGGTTACAAGACACTGGGCTGCTCAAGACCCCTATTACTTGTTTTCTTAAGGCAGGGTTTCTCTATTTTCTTGTTCATCCTAATTATAAAAGTGTAACCAAAGTATTAAACATAAAATCCAGTTGTTATACCAGAGCATGAAAGCAGTTCTGCTTACAGTTACATAATGGCATGACTGTTGCTTTGGAGGGCCACACCAAAATGCTCTGTGCATGTTAGAGTAAACTTGCCAAAGGCCATGCTGTCCTACAACTGGCATAAAGTAGTAGAGCTGGTACTATTTCTTGATTGAAGCAAGAGAATTATCTTTTTATTTATTTTTTTGGAGACAGGGTCTCTCTATATTGTCCTGGAACTGACTATTTTGCCCAGGTTGGCCTCAAACTCAGAGATCTTAGCTGCTTCTGCCTCCAGAGTGCTGGGATTAAATGGGTGTGATACCATGCCTGGTGCTGCAAGAGAATTATCTTAATGGATTGATTTTTAAATTTATTTTTGTGTATGCACTTAAGCACACATAGAAAAGACTAATCTTTAGAAATGATATAAACTGTGTTATACTCAAGGTAGTCCCTATTGTATTATCAAGTTGATTCCTCAGCTTTAAAGCTGTCCATTCATGGGGGCTGGAGAGGTGGCTCAGCAGTTAACATGGACTGTTTTTTCAGGGGACCCCTATTGGATTTTTAGAATACACATGCAGGCTCACAACCATCTGTAACTCTAGTTCCAGGGGATCTGATACCTGCTGGCCTTTGTAGGCACCAGGTACACAAGTGGTGCACAGACATACATGCAGGTAAGACACACATAAATATAAACTAGAAATAAATAAGTCTTTAAAATTAACAAAAGATATCCATTCATTTATTCACCCACCCAAACTGAGTGATATGTATTAGAAAATTTGCTAAGCCTTAGGTAAGTGACATTTAATAAGACAGCTCTTTAAATGCAACAAAACAAATAAGTTTTCATTTATTGTACAACTGAATAAAAGACAGAACGAGAAACACCAGGACATCTGAAAGCATGATGGGACAAAGGTATTTCACAGAGAAGAGGGTCCTAGAAGGCACAAACAACGACTAGTAATGCCCAAGAAATAACCCACCTAGTATCTGCTATAAAATCCTTGTTACTGTAGTCAAATTTAAAGAATGACCTTTTAACTTCATTCATCTTTTCAGATTCCCAGAGGAAAAACATGTCAACCCACTTTCCAACTCTCCAAAGCTGAGAAATTCGTTTTTTCTGGTTGCTCAAGTACTCAGAGTTACAGACCGACTTTTTGTGGAATATGCCTGGACAAGAGATGCTGCGTCCCCAACAAGTCTAAGATGATCACTGTTAGGTTCGACTGCCCCAGCGAAGGGTCCTTTCAATGGCGGATGCTCTGGGTCACATCTTGTGTGTGCCAGAGAGACTGCAGAGAACCAGGAGATATGTTTTCTGAGCTCAGAATTCTATAGAGCCAAATATAGGGAGGAAAGTTTAAGGCTAAGTCATTCACGTCATATAATCAAAAGACTAAAGTAGCTATAAAAGGATGAAACATTTATCTAATAGATTTAAAGCATAAAGAGCCACTAGTTATTCTTTGGTTGCTTTATTTGTGACATCAGAAGTTTCTAAAAAATATTCTAAACAAAAAGGAATGCCTGAAAAAATTTAAATAACTCATTTCTAGAGGATATCTATAATTATGTAATATATACATGATACCATATAAGGATTTAATATATAATAAAAATATAGTTTACAAGAAAAAATTTTATATAAATATAAAAAGACATAATTTAAAATTTTATTCTGTACCTGGCAATGCAGTCTATCAGATCCTATCACATGATATTAAAGGGAAGATTCTTAAAAATAAGATACTACAAATGTATCTATAATATCCATTGTCGTGTTCTGAATATCAGCTAAGATGCTTATAGGAAGGAGAAAATGGAATGTCTGGAACTACTGCTAATCTAAACTAACAAAATAAAAGCCAAAAATATAACAATTACTTAGTAAAGGGAAGAAACAAACTATTAATAAACAAAGCACACAACAGATTAGTTTTTCTTGAAAATAATTTTTTCTCCCAAAATATTTTCCTTGAAGGATAAACCAACCAATGGATCTGAAATATAAATGCGACTAAAATCAATATTAAAGATTCAAAATATTATGGAGACTGGAATCATTTCAGTAAATAATGACCACTTACAACGAAATTCAGATGAAGATACCAAGCTTAGCAATGTTCTGCTCAGTGTGCAAACAGTGACATGATAAGTAGCAGTGTTGTACATTTGCTTTTAAACTATTTTAGAAGTGACTGTATGTCTAAGTTGTGATTCTCTTGAGTATAGGCATGTTACTACTCAAAGGCTTATCAGTTTTAATAAAGACTCCCTAAAAGTCCAAACATGACACACACTGTTCTTCCATTCCTAGGACCTGCTTTCCCAGCATTTAAACAGAGCACGAAGAGATAAAGATAAATACAGAAAAGATATGTACAGTCTTTCCTGAGGCGTTCACCAGTGAGGTCTGCAAAAGGAAGCGATGGGGAAAGAAAGGAGATGAAGAAGCACTCTTTCCCTCTCCATCGGCTCTCACTACGCAGCCCAGGCTGGTCCTGAACACAGTCCTCCTGCATGTCAGACACACTGGATTACATGGTGTACCACATCAGGCTCTCTCTTAATTTTGAAAAATTGCTACAAGTGATCCCACACACCGGTGTGTGTGTGTATACATATACATACATATACACACACACACACATATATAAACAAAATAGAAGCCATTGTTTTAGATAACATACTTCCTGACTCCCGGATACTGTAAAAAACAAATTGGGCTTTCTGAATCACAGACAACGCTGAAAGACAAAGGGAGAACGAATGTGAGCCAGAGAAAGTAACAGTGCACGTTTAGCTGCTTCTTTCACAAGGCCACGCTTAGCCGAGGCACATCCAGCACAGGCATGCTCTTTGTGGCATCAAGTTCATCATACTCCTGAATGAGAGCTGACAGAGAGGACACAGCTTCTGCAAAAGCACATTCCTCCATCCCGTCAACTTGAAGATAGTGATGGAGGTGAGCCTGCAATCGAAAAAAGACAACATTACCAACTCAGGAACTTAAGACATACAACTGCCCCATAAAACAAATACTGTTAAAATTCTATGTCATTCACCCGTCCCTCCTTGGGAGCTCTAAGCAGTTGCTGAGGAAAGGGTGAGGCAGTTCTCAGTGGTAAACCCACTTGTAAAAGCCTTGCTTAAGTAAAAGCCCTCCACATTCGTTCAAGGAACCCTAATAAATTACAGTGGAGGAACACACACACAAAGACTTGAAGGTAGGAGGGAGGTTGAGAAGCAGAAGGGGTTCAGCTCGAAGGGAAAAGGAAAGGATCATAGGAAGTATGATCAAAGTAGATACTATGTATGCAGGAAATAGTGAAAGATTAAATGCATTTTAAACGCATAGAACATTCAGCTCTAATCTGGAAGCAGGAACTTAAGTCAAATATTTTGCCTAAAGCTGTGTCCACTGTACAAGAGTGGCGTGGGTCTTAATGGGTTGGCCGCCCATTTCTGACTGGATCTGAGCCCCTCCACTGGAGCTGTAACCCAGGACAAAAGTCCAAGACTCAGGAGGTCACAGGATGTAAGGGACAATCTTTTGTCATTCATTGGTTTGCTAAATGGACATGTTGAAAAACTGTCCATTTATATTTATATTTATAGAATAGTGCTGCTCTCAATATTGGTCATAAAGGCTTTCTTTTTCCTTCCCGTGGATACTGCAGAGACCAGTCAAAATGCGGAGAATAATTGAGTATCGAGTACTTAGCTATAAACGGACATCTATAGAATCCCTTCCTCCTACACCCCAGCCTCACCAAGGCTCAGGGCACACTGTAGAAGATAGTGCAGAAAGACTATAAGCTAGACTATGGGAAAGAACATTGTGAGCTTAGGTTCTAGACATGGCCACTGTGCTCCCGGACTCGCGGTAGCTGTGGTTACCTACGTAAGACCGAGCCTGCCAAGAGTGTGACATGGGTCTCATGAGGCCCCACTCCTTGTGCAGAACTACTGGTAGTTAATGTTTGTGGGGAAGGGGGAGTCATTCTTGCTCAGTGATGTAGTCACTGGTAAACAGCCCATGCATCAGAAACATCCACACTCGCGCTCATGCAAGGAACAATAATCAAACTCAGTGTGTCACTAGGAAAAGAAGTGAGACTAGGGGAACCTGTTGGGAAGAAGCGGTCCAAAGGGAGCGGGAGGGGAAGAGAGAGCAGTGTGGGGGGATATAATCAGAATACATTACACACATTTGTGAAATTGTTGAATAAATGATTTCTTTTAAACAAAAATAGTATATTGCCTAAATCCTAAGAATTCATGGAATTTCTCATTTAAAGTAGATATGCGAACTTTTCTTTGCTTACAACGAATGTAACAGATACGCTGGACAGCGCTGGCCCTGACTTCCAATCACCTCCGCCAAAGTGAGCGCAGTTACAAGGTGTGCAATTACCTTTTTCTTGTAGAGCCTCATGAACCTTTCTCTCAGTTCCATGAAGGTGGGCTTCACACACGTGTTGTTTGCTAAAGCTAGTAATGAATGGAAGTGACCCACAGGGGGCACTGAACACAGGCTAGTCTTCCAGCCTTCTTGATTCCAGGAGACAAAATGCAGAGCAGGTTTCAATCTGAAATACAAAAATCCTAAGGTAAGAACTAAGGTACAAAGAATGACATTACAGCAGCTCAGTCCACATAAGCAAACAAGACATCAGCAGAATCATAGGTCTGTGTCGTTTGGAATCTGCCATCTGTCCTCAAAACTGGCAGCATCTAGAACCTTCATTCAGTAACTGATGGAAGCAGATGTAGAGACTCACAGCTAAGCACTGGGCCAAACTCCTGGAGTCCAGCCATAGAGAGTGAGGAGCTATATTATGAGCAAAGGGCTCAAAGCCATGAAGGGGAAACCCACAGAAAGGGCTGACTTGAGCTAGTGGGAGCTCACTGATTCTGGAATGACAGCTGGGGAACCAGCAGAGAACTGAACTAGGCCCTCTGAACTGCTTGGGCAGTTTATGGGGCACTAGCAGTGGAAGCAGTATTTATCCCTAGTGCATGAGCTGGCTCTTTGGAGCCCATGCCCTATGAAGGAATACCTTGTTCAGTCTAGATAGAGGGGAGGGGCTAGGTCCTGCCTTATGTGATGTGACAGACTTTCTTGACTCCTCACGGGAAGCTTCACCCTCTCTGAGGAGTGTATGAGGGGTGGGGTGGAGAGAAGGTGGGGGGAGGAGGACAGAAGGGAGAGGGAACTGGGACTGGTATGTAAAATAAGAAATAAGATTGCTTTAGAATGAAACACACACACAAAGCTGCAGCATCATGCGACAGTATGAAGAAGCACCTCACGTCACGTCTCCCTTAGTGCTGACAAAAACGAGGCTCTGTACTTAAGGAGCCACATTTTACTCTAATTTCAACAGAGGCTTTCTTTTTTTTTGGTTTTTTGAGACAGGGTTTCTCTGTGGTTTTGGAGCCTGTCCTGGAACTAGGTCTTGTAGACCAGGCTGGTCTCGAACTCACAGAGATCCACCTGCCTCTGCCTCCCAAGTGCTGGGATTAAAGGCATGCGCCACAACCACCTGGACCAACAGAGGCTTTCTTAACTATGCACTACACTGCCCCAATCTGTACACGTGAATTATCTTAAAAACGAAAACCAAACCTTTCAATATTTCTGCGAAGATCTGAAATCTGCACATTTCCTCTAACGATGAGGGCACAGGCGAGGTAGAGACTACGTCTGGGGTCTGCTTGGATGAGCTGGTGGTCTTTACTAAAGGCATCTGAAAACATCTGGTCCAATCTACAACAGGAAAGCACCACTGTTTACACAAAAGGAGTCTCTTTCTTCTAAACATAACCACAGAATGAAAACATACACTGGTATGGCAGCTCCTGGTCACCTATAGTAGAGCAGATGTTGGAAACAAAGAAAATAAACCCATTAACCCTAACAACAGAAAAGGACACCATTGCAAATTAGTATAACATTTTAAATGGTCCTTGTGGATTTTTACTAAAACTTTAATAAACATCAATTACCACAAACTATCACAATTAAAATTAAAATGTTGATACAAATATTATTTATATCAAAATATACCAAGCAGATTACGGAATAGTTCACTGACTTTGAAATATTTAAATTAGAGGATCAAGTCAAACACATTCCTTTTTCATTATGCTGAACTTAGAAATAAAGATTAACTTTAAATATAAAAAAATTCACTTAATACTAGTTTACTACTGATGGGCGTGGTGGCACGTATCTTTAATAATCCCAGCACTCAGGAGGCAGAGGTCAGCGGACTTCTGAGTTTGAGGCCAGCCTGGTCTACAGAGCAAGAGTTACCAGGACAGTCAGAACCACAAAGAGAAATCCTGTCTCAAAAAAATGGGAGAAAAAAAGTTTACTACCAGGTATTCATTCGGTGTCCACGTTAACCAGGCTGTGCTGATGTGCAGTGACCAATCAGCGATCACGACCCACACACCACATACCGCTTCCCCTGCTGAGATCAATATGGGATCCCTGGCAGATACTGGCTGGCGCCAACGGCCCTTTTGCTAAAATAAAATTTATTAGCATCACTTGTAATACTCCTGAAGTATAGAACTGTTACCAAAACTTTAATTGTAAAAAGAGATTTCTGAGGGCTAGCGAGACAGCTCCACGGTTAGGAGTGTGCATTGTTCTGCAGAGGGCCCGAGTTCAAGTCCCAATACCCACAGAGAGCAGCTCCCCTCCAGGGGATCTGTAGGCACCTGTACTCACGCTCACATACACACTCACAACATACACTTAATTAAAAAAAAATCTTAAAACAACAACAAAACAACCCTTTGGGCCCACAAGATGGCTTACCAGGTGCTTGCTGTCAAGCCCGGTAGCCTAGATTCAATCCCCAGGACCCCATGATGGAGAGAACTGAATCCAAAAAGGTGTTTTCTGTTCCTCAAACACACCATGGCACACACAAAATAAAAATTTAAAAATGTAATAAAGATAGTAATAAAAGTATTTTTAATTTCTCCTCTCATTTATAGTCTCCCACAGCAAATACCAGTGTGAGTCTTTGAAGCTCATCATCACTGTATAAGCTAAAAGCATCTTCTCTTCTTAAAAAATCATTCATTCATTCACTCATCCATCCATCCATCCATCCATCCATCCATCCATCCATCCATCCATCCATCCATCCATCCATCCATATGTTATCTGTTTAAGCCGTGTGTCTGCACCACACAGGCATGCCTGGTGATCCTGGAGACCAGAAGAGGTGCCAGAACCCCTGGAACGAGTTACAGATAGCTATGAGCCATCATGTGGGTTCTGGGGGTTCCCAGGGCTGCATGAATGCCAGGCAGCACTCTACTAACTGAGCAACATCCCAGTTACTTTGTTTTTTGTAATTTTTTGAGATAGTCTCACTGTGTATCCCAGACTGGCCTGGCCCCCAAGTGCTAGAATTACAGGTGTGTACAACCACGCCAGCCTAAAGACATCTTTTTTTTTTGAGACAGGATCTCACACGCCACTTGCTATGTAGCCCAGGCTGGCCTCAAACTCATAAGAGATCTGCCTATCTCTACCTCCTGAGAGCTGGGATTAAAGGCAAGTGTTATCAAGTCTGGCCCTGAAAACATTTTCAAGGTGCTCTGAAAATAATATGCAATACATATAAAGCCTTCTATGGTGCTTGGCTGTGGTTAAGATACCATTTCATATACCCCACAAACAATAAGATGAGGAATTTAAGACATTTGCCCAAGATCCTACAACTAGCAACAGAATCAGGATTCAAGCCTGCCAGATTCTATTAATTTTCAAAAGTCAAAAAATTTAGTTATCAGGTTTAGCTTCAGTTTAATACTATGTTTTAAAACAATTTGCTTCTAAATAAATATTTGCCTAATAAAAATGACTGTCACTAACTACATTTTATATGATTCTCACCAAAAAAATGATATAAATAATCTGAGTTAATATAAACTTTTTTTCGCTGAAATTTCACTTCAAGTTCTCAGGAAAATGGAAGCCAGTTCTACCTTACCTTCGAGGGGGAATGTTCACATCTGCCAGAGTATACAGAGGTGTAAGGCTTGACACAAGATAATGAAGTTGAGGGAAAGGAACCAAGTTCATGCTGATCTCATTCAAGTCCATATTAAGGGATCCCTCAAATCTTGCAGAGCTAAAAGGCCAACATTAGAACAATGAGACATGTTTTCATTTAAAAACCATAATTCAGCAGGTTATCTTCTCATATTCCTTCTTAGCAATTCTTATTTCCAGATTTCTAATGTGCAAGCAACATCTATTATACTTGTTCATTATACAAGCAAAAGTATCTTATTTAAACAGACACAATGAGTTCAACACCTATAGGACCATTGCTTAATGTGGAAATTTTACTATATTTATTAAGGGTTTGATTAATATACTCATAATCATAAAATCATAATCTTAACTGCTTGAGAGATTTGAGACCCAAGACATGGAAATGTTTTGTTTCCAATGACAAAGATGTATAGATTAGCTGGTTCACAGCATGTCTACCGTGAGGCTGCTGAGCATGGAACGCCCACTAGTGTTCCAAGTGACAATCTTGGAGAATTGCTGGCTTACCACTCTAACACATGAAAACAACACAAAGTGAGTAGCAAAAATTGGCCTTGATGGGAACAAAAATCGGACACAAAGTTGGGCAGGAGGAGGGGTTAGGAGGGTTAATATGACCAAATTATGTTGTAAGAAATTCTCATAGAACTAATAAAAACATGTCAGACAAATCGGGACAGAAAAACAATAGAAGAAGCTCCTACAACTTAGAACAACCAAATAAACACAACTGGGCTGGGCCTGTAGCTTAGTGGTTAAGTGCTTGTTTCAACCCATTCAAGTACTGGATTTAACAGTGCCCCCAAATCAAACAAAAGAATAAAACACCACTAAATGTGAACATTGCAAAGGCACAGTGACTTTGCCAGCGTTCCGAGAGGGTTACCTTGTCAGGCTGAGGAGCAGATTGGCCACAATGTTGTTCATTGCGTCAAAAGGCTTCTTGGGGCACTTTGTAATAGTCCCCACATTCGTGGTAACTAGACTCTTAGGCTTCACAGCTGCACCCAACTTGCCAGAAGTTACAAGATCAATTTTGCTAATAATGTCAAATAAAGACTGAGAAAAAATAATATTGGGTGAGAAACTACTAGTGAATCAATTAGATGGCATTTTAGTAGGCAAGAAAAGAAAAACAATTCAAACTTATTCTTTCTCTTAGACAGAGAAGGTTAAAAACTGAAGAGAATACCAAACAAACACAAATTCATGTATATAACACAGAATTGAATGAATACAAAATATGTCCGGAGTCCAGTACCATTTCTTACTTGGTTGTCAATGGGCAGCACACAGTCTGCGTGCTCATTCAGTTCCTTCATGGCCAGCATGCTGTTGTAAGGCGAGGTAATGACATCGTCCTCACTGGAAGGATAAACTGCTGTCACAAATCTGTACACTTCTGGGAATTCATCTTCAAGCACCTTTAGCAGAAACGTGCCAAGTCCAGATCCTGTTCCTGAGAAGCAACATTTTAAGAGGAAAACAACAAAAACCACAAACGGTTTGAAGTCTAATTCTGAAGGACCCAGAGAGCACAGGCAAGGCTGCCAAGGCTCAGGTGGAGAATTCCATCTCAGGTTCTGAGCATGAGTCTGGGATGGCTTTCTCTAATTATCTTTTGTATTTAAGTCATTAGATTACAAATAAACTGAATTATGAAAAATTCAACTAAGAGAGCATCCAGTATTCCTGATAAAAGCAACTTAAAAAACAAAAACAAAATTGACAGTCTTTGTAGGATCCTCACTCCTTATTCTCAAAGGGGCGAGAAGAAATTTCCTAGCAGAATGTTTTCCCAGGAAGATAGTGGCCTTCCCCTCTTCCACCTGGGAGATTTCCAAGCACAAGGTCACTTAGCCCAGCCAGCCACCTGGTACAGGCTGATAAAGATGGCCTTGCTCTAAGAACAAGGAGAAGCTGACTTAGCAGGATGCGAGGGAGCAAAAGACCTTGCACCTGTGCCAAAGCAGCTTCAAAAAGCTTCTTTGTAGTTATGCCTTTAAAAGCTTACCCCACAGAGGAGATATGACTCCTCTCTACCTCATTGCAGCGGGGTCAGAGACGGGTTCCAAACATGTTTGTATTATGCTAATTAACCTTGCTTATTACAGTCTGGGCCTCTCTGGTGGTCTCTGGGGGTCATAGTCTGGGCACAACACTTTAGTCTCAAGATACATATTGTCTCAATGACACAGAAAACTATCAAGTCATCAAGAAACTTCAAACACCCAATAAAATATGTTCATCTTGTTTACAAAGTTTCAAACACAACATGCTCCCAATGCTCATATAAATGAAGAAACACTGGAAATCTCATTAGTAACTTTAATGTTTAAAGTCACATTTATACAAATTTAGAAAATTTTAAGGACTTAAAGGAAAAAAGTGGATTCTATAACTTATTTCTATGATACTTAGTGATAAAGTTAGTAAGAGTGTTTTTTAAGTTGAAACAGGAGAAAGTAGCAATGTGTCTAATGTAAATGGATAAGTACTTTTCTGAATTGTGTTTATACATATATGTAATTTATTACGTTAAAATGTGGAGCCAAAACTCCCAGGTGGGTGTATCATGTGCGCCTTGGGCCTGCCCTTCCCCCTCTTCTATAACTCTATTACCCGGTTCTTCACTGGGAACATTGTATATGACAATGCCATGTTTGCAAGCCTCAAAATGTAAATCTTTTTTTTTTTTTTTTTTTGGTTTTTCGAGACAGGGTTTCTCTGTAGCTTTGGAGCCTGTCCTGGAACTCCCTTTGTAGACCAGGCTGGCCTCGAACTCACAGAGATCCGCCTGCCTCTGCCTCCCGAGTGCTGGGATTAAAGGCGTGCGCCACCACCACATCTCAGTTTTAGGAAGAAAAGGATGTTAATTTTTTCTTCCAAACCTTGTTAATTACCATTTTAAAATTAGCACACTAACCTTGTTTCTGTTTAATGAACAGGAGAGCAAAACACATCCATTCCAAACTAGAGACTCATCTGGGAACACAAAGCAATGCAGACTATGCTTCAAGCTCAGCAGCTACTACTGCGAAACGGGTGCTCTTTAAGGAACTGACTGAAGTCATTTCTTTCATCTTCAGTTTTCTTATTGGATGGAGGTGTGGGAAGGTTTGAAGGTGGTTAATAAAAGAGTTATTAGTATCCTCATAATGGCAAGCCATATAAGAACATGCCAGAAAAGCTCAACTCCACTTGGGATATAGGAACAAAGAAGCATTTCTCAAAAGTGCATGCATACTGGAGTGTGTTTGAAATACTACAAGAAAATCTAAAAGTGAAAAACATTTCAAAATTAAAAAAAGAAAAATAGGCTCACAGTGAGATTCTCACAATGTTTTGTATGTGTGTACACGCTTCTCTTTGTGTGTGTGCTCATGCACTGCAGATATGTATACATATGGAAAAGACAACACCAGGTATTATTCAAGTGCCATCCACTACTTTGCTTGAGACAGTCTCCCACTGACTTGGAGCTGGTTGTCCAGCGAACCCCAGGGGCCCATCTGTCTCTTGCTCCCTGAAATTACAAGCATGTGCCTCCACACCCAGCCTTTTTATGTGTGTTCTGAGGCTCAAACTCAGGTCCTCATGCTTGTGGCATAAACATTTTATTCAATAAGCTATCTTAGCCCCAACTTCACAAACTTTTAAGATGAAATATATAAACACTGCAGCATACATATACCTATCAGGTAAATCCAATCTACATCATGGGTCGTATGTACTCTAGGCTAGCTATGAATGTGGCCCAACACACTATGTGAAGCATTATGAGGTTGTTTTCTGTGCATGGTACTTGTGCACGAAGCCTCTAGTTGATACTGTATCTCAGTGTGAAAAGGCTGGACATGCCTGCCTGCTCAGTTGCAGGCTGATATTTGCACAATGAATTCCCAGTTACATGTAGCTTCCTTACAGGCAAATGAGTGACTCCTACCTCCTCCCATGGAGTGTATGATGAAGAAACACTGCAAGCAGTCACACTGCTCTGCTGACTTGCGGAGCTTCTCTAGAATCTGTTCCCGGTAAAGACTTCCAAAAACTTTGTGACCCACAGCCCTGAAAATAAGAACACAGATTTAAGGGCTGGAGAGATGGCTCAGTGGTTAAGAGCATTGCCTGCTCTTCCAAAGGTCCTGAGTTCAATTCCCAGCAACCACATGGTGGCTCACAACCATCTGTAATGAGGTCTGGTGCCCTCTTCTGGACATACACACAGACAGAATATTGAACACATAATAAATATTAAAAAAATGTTTAAAAAAAAATAGAACACAGATTTAAAAAAATCCTTGATTTATTATTTGATGATTTTATTATTTCTGCTCTAAATAAAGATTGAACAAAAATGGAGAAACTATTTAAATTGTACTAAGAAATCTATTCTTTCATGTAATACATTCTATTTATTATAGATTATTATATACCAAAAATTCTCAAAAGTCCTGGTAAGTAAGCATTGGGCATTAACTATTGTTTTCTAATCATATTTACAATTTTTTCTCCAGATAAATTATAAAAAAATAAGAATTTAGTTTTGTTTCCACTTAAACTAAACTCTGAACCACAGTGAATTTACATATTAAAAAGAAGAATGAGGTCAGCTCAACAGATAACAAAATGAAAAATTTCAAACTAATTTATCTGGTTTAAAATGGGAAAAGCTGGTCACATCACATTAGTAGATGAAATGGCAACAGCTGAAAATGATAGTGAAGAGATTGAGCTGTCTTTCTTAATCAAATCTTGGAGTACCACTATGATACAACACAAGATAAAAAAGATCTCCCTGTTACACACAGCTTCGTACAATGCAAACAATATATAATGATTATACATAACCAGAGGAAGGCTCATTTCTTAAGTGACTGGTCCCTGGTCTCCTGACACATGGAATTCGAATGCAAATTCATGCTTTAAAAAACTATACATCTGAACAAACAACATGAAGCAATTAATTTTTAAGCAACAACAACAAATCAGTGTGAATTCTTTAACTGTTGGGCGTGGCTTTCCCCATAGAGGTCACATGTTTAAGACAGCCTGCACAGACTGGATAGGAGGATCCTGGTTTGGCTTGGATCTCTTAATTCTACTTGTCGGGGTCCTATACCAGCCAGGATCATAAATTATTTCTCTGGACTAGGGGGGAGGCGTGGGAATAAAGACACAACTCACATGATTTCTGAGAAATCACCATACTGATTTCCAAAGCAGCTGTACAAGTTTGTACAACCAGCAATGGGGGAGTGTTCCCTGTGGAGGCCCAAAAATGTGAGCCTATTTCTACTTGTTGGATGGTCAGAGAATTTGGAGGTTACACAAACTTGATGACAACAATCGGGGCTGCACATGCTTACTCAGGCTGTGGTTACTTGGTTCTTTTGACATTAAGATGATCATACAGGTAGACCCACTCCATCCTGACACATGGTCAGGATATGCAAGCACACTTCTGCTCCTTCTTTGGTAATAGGTTATCTGGAGAGTGGCTGCCTTCAGGATACTTGGTCTAGGGTGGCTTTACTGCCTAAACAGCAGAATGCTAATGATTTGATGTCTCAAAGTGTTAAAGCGATTAACTGTTCGAGTTGTCCTTTGTATCATTTTAAAGAAGTCTTTTGTTCCTTCTTCCCCCTTTTGTATTGGGGTATAAAAGTGTATGGAAAATTAAACATGGGTGATTTCAGTATTCACTGGAACTCCCTCCCGGTACTATCCTAGGTTTTCTGTTTTATTATTTTATTCACTTCTTATTCTTATTTTCCTGATCCCCATGCCCTCACCATGGCAAGTGGCATTTTTGTTGAGGCTGGTCCCAGTTCCCCTTACTCTGCATCCTCTCAAGCATAAGCTGTCATCAGTGTTTTTGATATTGATTATTATGACAGGTTAAAGATAGTATCTCTGAGTTGTTTTGATTTGTATTTCTCTGACGGATAAGGAAGGATGTTGAGCATTTCCTTCAGTGTCTTTTGGCTATGAGAGTTCACTGTTGAGAGGTCTCTGTTTAGGTCTATACCTCATTCTTTTCTTTCTTTTCTTTTTTTTTTTTTTTTTTTTGAGACAGGGTTTCTCTGTAGCTTTGGAGCCTGTCCTGGAACTAGCTCTTGTAGACCAGGCTGGCCTTGAACTCACAGAGATCCGCTTGCCTCTGCCTCACAAGTGCTGGCATTAAAGGTGTGTGCTATCACCACCTAGAGATTATTTGTTCTTTTTATGTCTAAGTTTCTTGAGTTCTTTGTATATTTTGGAGACCAGCCCACTGTCAGATGTGGAGCTGATGATCATTTTTTCCCATTCTGCAGGGTATTGTTTTGTCTTGTTGACCGTGTCCTTTGCTTTACAGAAGCTTCTCAGTTTCAGGAAGTCCCATTTATTAACTGTTGTTCTCAGTGTCTGTACTACTGGAGGTATATTTAGGAAGTGATCTCCTGTGTCAATGCATTTAAGTGTACTTTCCACTTTTTCTATGAGTATGGCTGGTTTTAGGTCTTTAATCCATTTGGACTTGAGTTTTATGCATGGCAATAGATAAGGATCTATTTGCATTCTTCTACATGTCAATATCCAATTATGCCAGCACCATTTGTTGAAGATGCTTTCTTTTTTTTTCAGGTGTTTGTAGGTGTGTGGACTGATATCCAGGAGTTCAATTCTATGCCATTGGTCATCCTGTGTATTTTTATGCCAAATACCAACCTGGTTTTTTTTTGTTTGTTTTTGTTTTTGTCTTTCAGGACAGGGTTTCTCTAATAGTCCTAGCTGTCCTGGAACTAGCTCTTGTAGACCAGACTGGTCTCAAGCTCACAGAGTTCTACCTGCCTCTACCTCCAGAGTGCTGGGATTCATTACTATAGCCCTATGTTAGAGTTTGAAGTCAGGAATTGTAATACCTCCAGAAGTTTCTATATTGTACAGGATTGTTTTGGCTATTCTGAGTTTTTCAAAAAAAATTTCCATGTGAAGTTGAATATTGTTCTTTTAAGGTCTGTGAAGAATTTTGCTGGGATTCAGATGGATATTGCATTGAATTTGTAGATTGCTTTTGGTAAGATTGCCATTTTTACTATGTTAATCCTACCTATCCAAGAACATGGGAGATCTTCCCATTTTTCTGCTGTTTTGATTTCTTTCCTCAATGATTTATAAAGTTCTTGTCATACAGTCTTTGGTTAAAGTTACCCCAAGATATTTTATGTTATTTGTGGCTGCTGTAAAGGGTGATGATTCTCTGATTTCATTTTCAGCCTGTTTATCATTTGTATAAAGGAAGGCTACTGATTTTTTTTTTTTAGTTGATCTTGTTTGTATCCTGTTACATTGCTGAAGGTGTTTATCAGTTTACGAGTTCCCTGGTAGAATTTTTGAGATCACTTATGAATACTATCATATCATCAGCAAATAGTGAAAGTTTGACTTCTTTTTCAATTTGTATCTCCTTGATCTTTTTTTGTCTTATTGCTCTAGCTAGAACATCAAGTATTATTTGAATACATATGGAAAAAGTGGACAACCTTGTCTTGTTCCTCATTTTAGTGGGATGGCTGTTTCTCTCCATTTCGTTTTATGTTGCTGTTGGCTTGCTGTGTATTGCCTTTATTATATTTAGGTATGCTCCTTGTATCCCTGCTCTTTCCAAGACCTTTATCATGAAGGGGTGCTAAATTCTGTCAAAGGCTTTTTCAGCATCTAATGAGATGATCAGGTGGTTTTCTTTCAGCTTGTTTATATGGTAGATTATATTGATGGGTTTTTCACAGTGAAGCATCCCTGCATCTCTGGGATGAAGCCTACCTATCATGGTGGATTATTTATTTGATGCGTTCTTGAATTCGGTTGCCAGTATTTTACTGAGTATTTTTGCATCAATGTTCACGAAGGAGACTAGTCTGTAATTCTCTTTCTTAGTTGTGTCTTTTTGTAGTTTGAGTATCAGGGTAACTGTAGCCTTGTAAAAAGAGTTTGGCAATGTTCCTTCTGTTTCTGTTGTTTGGAACAATTTGATGTTATTGAAAATCTGGTAGAATTCTGCACTGAAAACATCTGGTCCTGAGCTTTTTTTGGTTGGCAGACTTTCTGATGATTGTTTCTATTTCCTTAGCAGTTATAGGCCTATTTAATTTGCTCATCTGGTCTTTAGTTTTGGTACGTGATACTTATCCAGAAAACTGTCCATTTTCTTTAAGTTTTCCAATTTTGTGGAGTACAGGTTTTAGAAGTATGATCTGATGATTCTTTGGATTACCTCAATGTCTGTTGTTATATCCCCTTTTTATTTCTAATTTTATTAATTTGGATATTTTCTCTCTGCCTTCTGGTTAGTGTGGATAAGGTTTATATGTTTTGCTGATTTTCTTGAAGAACCAACACTTTGTCTCATTGATTCTTTGTACTGTTTTGTTTCTATTTTGTTGATTTCAGCTCTCAGTTTGATTATTTCCTGTTGTCTAGCCCTTCTGGGCTAGTTTGCTTCTTTTTGTTCTGGGCTTTCAGGTGCTTTTTAAATTCACTAGTGTGGGATTTTTCTAACTTCTTTATGTAGGCATTTAGTGCTTGAACTTTCCTCCTAGCACTGCTTTCATTCTGTACCATAAGTTTGGATATGTTATGTGGTCATTTTCAATCAATTTTAGAAGTGTTTAATTTCTTTATTTCTTCCTTGACCCAGTGGTAATTCACTTGAGCATTGTTCAGTCTCCATGAGTTTGTGGGCTTTTTGCAATTAGTGTTGCTGTTGAATATGAATAATTTTTTAAAGTACTTAAAACATTTAAGAATTTAGAATATCAATTTCTCATGATTAGTTTTCTATTTTTTTTTTTTTTAAAAGCAGAAGTGGGACTGAAAGTAAATCCTGGCAGCTTCTGAGCATCATAAAGCATCATCATCAGCTAATTAATTATTAAAAGAGGAGGCATATACTTTTGTGTGGCAAACTGCACTTTGCTTTCATTACAGCAGGACCTATTAGGACAAGGCAGTGAATGCTCAACTTTTTCAAATGACATTTAGTATGTTCTCACCAATTGTTTCCTGAGCCAGATATATCAGTGATGAGTTGCTTGCTGTCAAACACATCTCTCAGTGGTCCTTGGAGAATTTCATTAACTACTCCCTCTTCCATGTCAATCAAAACTGCCTGAAAAAAGAGAATTTAAATTTGGAATATTTTCTCTAGTAATTTATAAATTCAAGAATTCATGAGCTGTAAGTTATATTGTTCTTTTTCACAATTTAAGGTTAATTAAAATGTTTCTTCATGTAATCTATTGTAAGATTAAAGGCGTGCACCACCAACACCTGGTTAACCTTTCCTTTTCTTAAAATCAAAGACTACTAACCAACAACCAGAAGGGAAGGACAAACTTGCAGAGAAACAATTAACTCAAATTTTACTGCCACGTTACAAAGTAAGAACCCTAGAAAATGCATCTTACTCGTGCTTTTAACGAAGATATTCTTCCTTTGGAAATACTGCTGCCATCACCACCCACTCTGAAACATAAAGAAATTGAGAAAGGGTCATAAGACTTTCCAGGACTGGTAGTGTTCACTTTCACTTCCCCTTTCTGTCATACTGGTCAGGGGAATCAAACTCAAGTCCTCAGCTTGGCAGCAAGCCCCTGACCTGCTGCACCACCTTGCCAGCCTTAGTATCTATGTCTTTGAGGCATTTTCAGTTTTGTGAGATAAGTGAGTATCTTTCTTGTTTAAGTTATTGTTAATTAGCTATTCTGCTGCAGCCAACACATCAAATGATATAAGACTACATACCACTCAGTCTATTTCTAGAATTTTACTACAACCTGTGAATAAGCATAGCGTACAAGTCAATATAATTCACAAGACAGAGACCAGATGAGGAGCTGATTAAACACAGGTACGACAGGCCAGCAGTAAGCAAACTGTAATCCCCAGGTCAACGCCAATCAGCTGCCCGCTTTGCTAAAGAGAATTTTGTTTAAATACAGTCACCTGCATTTGTTCATGTGCCTATTATCCATGAAGGCAGATGAATACCTGCAACAAGACCTTATGCTCTGAAAAGTGTCCAAGTATTTGTTACTTGTTTTTTCATGCCTCCACTGTTGGTATATTCCTATCATGTTGTTAAAAAGGATTAATTTGATAGGCAGGTGTATACAAAGATGTGGTAGCAGCTTTCATAAGAGGTTTTGAGTACCACACCTGTGGAACAGAGGCTGGAACGCACACCACAGGAGAGATGTCCATACCTTTCCCTCCTCTCCGAACTCTAGACTGAGGAAACACAGTGCTTTCATTTAAAAGTATATGACCCACAAGGTAGATGAGAATTACATGAAAATCCTCAGACTGTCAAATATGTAATAAATTTTATTTTATTAACTTGCAAAGAATTTGGTTTCATTATATCATTTTTCAAACATTTCTGTTTTTGTTTCTCTCCCCAAAGCTTCCTTCCTGCTTTCATGTCACACATACACCTTCTGCCCCCACCTCTGTCTCTCTCTTGGTCCCCTCGCATGGCCTATCTAGTTCTATTCAACTATGTCATAACTGAAGACGCGACTATCAAGAAAGGAAGGCGTGGCAGTGAGCTAGTGAGAGAAGCAGGTGAAAGGACTATCACACAGACACATCTGTGAACACGTGATGAGGGAGAGGATACGTGATGAGAGAGCTCGTAAGTGAACTGCTCTAACACCTCCCTGTAGCAGCTCTTCTTCATGTGACCCCGTGAAAGGGCTGTTGGACCCTGAGGGGTCTCAATCCATGGGTTGAGAAACCCTGTTCTAAGGTCAAATAGTCAATAAAAACCGACCCATGACATGGTACCCTCAGTGAAAAGTTGAGGTTTCTCTGACTGAAGCATCATTCCAGTTAATGCAGTCTCTTTACAGGCTCCTTTTGTTCCTTCCTGAAGCCTGTCAAGGAAGCCTGCTGCTCGGCAGGCATGAAAACGTGACATGAGAACGGTCTTCAGTCACATCAGCAGACATGGCTGACACCATCACAGCCAGGGCTGCTTCCAGAACCCCGTAAGCAATCCACTCTGCTGACCCAACAGGAAGGAATCAATGCCAATGCAGAGAAGGATTCTCATCCCCTTACCTGGTATCCACGTTCCTGAAGAAACTGCTGAGTGCATCGTCATAAATTCCTTTCTAAACACAAAGTATAGCATTTAAGTTTACTTTTTCTTAAGTCCTCGAATTTTAGTAATTCTACAACGCCGAAAGGGCCACCATGCAGCTCTTAGAAAAAGAAACCCAGGTCGGTTCTTCCAATTGCGTCTAAAGAGTAAGATACCAATAGGACTCCTGGCTAAACTTGAGAGAGCAATGAAAAATGTATGCCCTATAGGCCTGTACAGCTGGTATACCACGTGAGAATTTTCTGGGATACTCGATCGTCTGATGTTATCTACTTTATAGCGCTTTCACCTATAGAACCTACTGCCTTTCAAAAACGTGTTTTTTTTTTTTTTTTAAAGGAAGACCGCTGAGAATTAGGGACACCCAAGACCAAACTCTTGGGCCTGTGTCTTCTGTCTGTGACTTACAGCAACATGGGTTTAAAAGTCAAACTAGCTACGTTCAGCATGAGAAGATCCTATGCAACTTATGATAAAGATATAAAGGTAATTTATGGCATAGATAAAATCGCTCAAGTGAGACCAGCATGGTCTGCACAGCGAGTCCCAGCTCAGTCGGGGCCCCGTAGCGAGAGCTTCAAGACAACCCTTCCTTCTCCGCTGGCGGGGCCGGGTGACAGGTCGGGGGCTCAGGGCAAGCGCGTACCTGGTTGACCGCCGCGTGCTCCCTCAGCGCCAGGTCCCAGAAGCAGCAGCCGATCTGGTTTCCGCACTGCCCGACTGCGGCCGGCGGCGGGGAAGAGAGAGAAGCACGTTAGGAAGACAAGCAGGTGCCTGGGCTCCGCGGCGACCCGGGGGACAAGGGGGCAGCTCACCCTGTACGACCACCGACTGGGTCATCCCGGCTCGCGGACAAGCAACGGGAGCGCTCCCGCTCGGACTCCCGCCCCGACATTCGAGCCCAAAGACGGCTACGACGGGCGGCCGTAAGTCACGTCGCTGCCGCAAGTAGCTACTGTCGTTAAGACCGTTTCATCGCGTCTCGGGGTTTGCGCGCAAGCGCATTTGCGACTAGCTGTTACCATAGCGACTGGGCCTCCGACAGGTAAATCCTAGCTGCCTTGTCAACATCTTTGGGCATCTGCAGCACCGGAGGCCCTGGTAACGGACGGGTAACTAGGTTTCGGAGTGGCATTTTAAAGAAGGGTCTTTCAAACCGATCCCGGGCTAGGAGAGGCTCACAGTCTTAACGGCCAGGGCCGGGGGTCGGATTTCTCGGGACGTCGCCCTCGTGTCGTTATCTAACAGAAAACGAATGTCAAGGAGCGCAGAGAAACTCCAGACAAATAGGCTTTTCCAAGAACACCCGGAGCTAGGTGCACCTAACCCAAGGGCACAGCTTTCAAAGGCCAACCTAAAACTCACTTTTAAGGTTTCTGGAAAATTCAAAAGCAATGAAGACATAAAAAATCCAGCTTCTCAGGACAGCTGACAGTGTAGTTGAACACTTGCACTATGTACTCCAAAGACATGACCTAAAATATTATGGGGCAGTGACAAGGAGGGCCGTGGACAAGGGTGTAAGATAAAATAGATGGGTTCAAAGTTACGGCATTTGAGGTATGTACGCCATAGGCGGATTAAAAAAAATAGGGGGTGGCAAAGTTTGAAAAAAAAATCAGTTATTTTCAGAAACTGAATTTTTACTGACTAAATTAAATAAGATTTCACTTAACTAAATTAAGAATTTAGGCAGGAGAGATGGCTCAGTCAGTAAGTGTGGGGACCTAAATGCAGATCCACATTGCTCACAAAGAAACCGGGAGCCTGTAATCCTGGGTTTGGAAGGGTGGAGGAGGGAGGATCCCTGGAGTGTAGCTTAACCTGTGAGCTCCAGGTTCAGATGGAAACAATGTCTTAAAAAAAAGGCAAAATGAATGATTAAGGAGAGCACTCCACGTTCACATCTTGCATACATGTACACACACACACACACACACACACACACATCCGCAGGAACTCTGCTACCTTAAAGAAATTAATACTTTTCCACAAAAATTTTGAGAAATTACAAACCCTTTAGTCTTGATTTAATAAAATTTACATTATACTTGCTCTTAATGTGTTGTGATATGAGCCACAACATTTGATTGGCTCGAACACCTTATTTTGCCAGTTAGATAAATAATAGATTGTTATTATACATTTTGGAAAGATGAGAAGTTTGAAGTTGTAGTGGCTAGTTTATACTTTCATATTTTTGCTTGGATGTTTTACACTTTTATTCTTACATCTCTCATAATTAAGGGGCAGAGTTTAGTCAAGAAAAACGTGAAGTTGCTAGATTTACTTTTACCTGCTTACTGGGGAGCACAGAGTCCGTGGTGAAGGTACAATCAGACACTTTGGGTCTTAAGATTGAAATCCTCAAATCTGGGGCTTCCAAAATTTGCGAAACCCAGACAGATACTTAAGTTGTGCTGGGATTCAAGTGCCAACTCCTGTGTTCTGGCCTTTGTAGAACTCGCCAGTGCTGTACTTCCCGTCATTCTCCAGAAGTCGCGGAACAGCAGGAGCTGTAAGAACATCCTTACGAGCTTTGCCAGTAACTTCAATCTGGAGGGAGACAGATGTGTCTGCTTAATAGCCAGGTGAGCTAGAGCCTTCCACACCAGCCACACCAGGACCTTAGGGCAGGCACATTTAGGTTAGCCAAGATGGAAAGAGCTTAATGGCTGGTTGTCGGCAGTCTTACAAGCAAGAAATTTTTTTTTTTTGTTATGAAGTCATTGAGATTTGGGGGCGTAATTGTATCGGGGTAATAACTGATTAATACATAGAAGAAAAAGATTCAAGAAGATTTTACATGGTGAGTATTAGCAAAAGAAAAAGTCAGCGATAGTCATGTAGATGGGTGTTGTAAAAAGAAGGAAAGGGAGGGAAATGGGAAAGGAGGAGGGAAGGAAGAGAACGTGTTAAGATGGATGAGGCACATGATATGAGCTAGAATCTAACCTAAGAAGGAGGAAGGAGAATTTACATAAGTATTTTGCACTGTGGAACAATGTAGGATTATGATGAACACAGTAACAAGATACTAAAGCAATGTATTGAAAAATATAAGCCGAATTGAGATAAAAGAAATAAGGAAACCAATTAAAGAGAAAAACACCTTTAAGAATTACTGGACAGGTTTTAAAATCATGGAAAAAGTAAACTGGAGGAATGAAATCAAATTTCTGATATAGAGAAAAGGCTTTGAGTAGTCACAAAGAATTCTGAGGGATACGTGAAAAATTTTGAAGCTATCAAAAATTATATTCATGGGGAGCACAGTGGCTCAGCTTAAGATTAGTAGATATCCCTGCAATCGAGAACAAGAGTATGCAAGGACAAACATACTTAATGATACAAAACAATGAAAAGTGAATAAAAAGGATACAATACATTCCACAGGAATATTTCTGTAGGACAATCAACATCAATAACTATATCTTGTTTAAGTTACACAGTTTTCAGAATAAATAATTCTTCAGGTTTCTTGGCAAGAAACAACGAGAAGAAGAAAAAACAATTAGGCTGCTTTTATTGATGGATAACAGGGCACATCTTTACATCTGTTTGTAGTGTTTCAGCAATTGTTGGAAATTCTATCCTAATCCCAGAGTGAAATTTATTTAATTACTTTTAAAAAATGAAATTAAAGTCAGCAACTGAAGCATCAATTTTAGAAGTCAAACATTGTGACATGGAACAACCCCAAGTTATACTTACTTGATACATACTAAGGGGTGACAGTAGGAAAATATTAAAAATCATTGGGTTATTTTGTATAATTTAAACCTCTATGTTTCTATAAGAAGCAGAAAAATTTGCACATGCAGTAGAGACACTGCGATTAGTAACCTGCAATCTCCAACCTGAGCTGAGGTGTCGAGTGTAGATGGCGTGTAGAGTGCATAGTGTGTGCATGGTGTGTGCATGGTGTGTGCATGGTGTGTGCATGGTGTGTGCATGGTGTGTGCTCAGAGCCAAGGCAACCGTGAGAATACACGGCACAGGATAGGCAAGCCAGACACATGACAAGCTCATTACAAAGTGCGCACACTGTGTTCTCCGAGCCAAGGCAACCATGAAAATACACGGCACAGGATAGGCAAGCACTGCCAGACACACGACAAGTTCATTACTTGCTTGATTTTTAATTTATGATTGTTGTATGTTGGATGGTTGTCAAATATTTCATTTGGTTACATGACCCAACTGTTTAAGAAGCTATGATCAGCCCAGAGTCCGGGAGTCGAAGCCGGTTGTCAAGCCAGTCCCGTTCCGCGCTCCCCTGCCTTTTCTTTCTCTTTCAACATGACAGATGCCGCTGTGTCCTTCGCTAAGGACTTCTTGGCAGGTGGAGTGGCCGCGGCCATCTCCAAGACGGCGGTAGCGCCCATCGAGCGGGTCAAGCTGCTGCTGCAGGTGCAGCATGCCAGCAAGCAAATCACGGCAGATAAGCAATACAAGGGCATTATAGACTGCGTGGTTCGTATCCCCAAGGAACAGGGAGTCCTGTCCTTCTGACGTGGTAACCTGGCCAATGTCATCAGATACTTCCCCACCCAGGCTCTCAACTTTGCCTTCAAAGATAAATACAAGCAGATATTTTTGGGTGGTGTGGACAAGAAGACCCAGTTTTGGCGCTACTTTGCAGGGAACCTGGCATCAGGTGGTGCCGCTGGGGCCACATCTTTGTGCTTTGTGTACCCCCTTGATTTTGCCCGTACCCGTCTAGCAGCTGATGTGGGCAAAGCTGGAGCTGAAAGGGAATTCAAAGGCCTTGGTGACTGCCTGGTTAAGATCTACAAATCTGATGGGATTAGGGGCCTGTACCAAGGCTTTAATGTGTCAGTCCAGGGCATTATCATCTACCGAGCTGCCTACTTTGGCATCTATGACACTGCAAAGGGAATGCTTCCAGATCCCAAGAACACTCACATCTTCATCAGCTGGATGATTGCACAGTCTGTCACCGCTGTCGCTGGCTTAACTTCCTATCCCTTTGACACGGTTCGCCGTCGTATGATGATGCAGTCAGGACGCAAAGGAACTGACATCATGTATACAGGCACGATCGACTGCTGGAGGAAGATTGCTCGTGTTGAAGGAAGCAAGGCCTTTTTCAAGGGTGCATGGTCCAACGTTCTCAGGGGCATGGGTGGTGCCTTTGTGCTTGTCTTGTATGATGAGATCAAGAAGTACACATAATTATGTCGTAGGTGTTCTCCCCGAGAACAGGCATGTTGTATAATACACCATATCTTGAACATTCTGGACAGATTCTCTGGGCTTGTCTGTTTTATCAATGGCAACTATTTACCAGTTGAAAAGTGGGAAGCAATAATATTCATCTGACCAGTTTTCTCTTAAAGCCATTTCCATAATGACAATAATGATGGGACTCAATTATATTTTTTATTTCAGTCACTCCTGATAATAAAAATTGAGGAAATAAAAAATATCTAAAGACAAAAAAAAAAAAAAAAAAAAAAAGAAGCCATGGTCAGGGGAGTGGAGAGATGGCTCAGCAGTTAAGAGCACAGCCTGTTCTTCCAAAGGTCCTGAGTTTAATTCCCAGCAACTACAGATCTGTAATGAGATCTGGTGCCCTCTTCTGGCCTGCAGGGATACACACAGGCAGAACACTGTGTACATAATAAATAAATAAATAAATAAATAAATAAATAAATAAATAAATAAATCTTTAAAAAAAAAGCCACAATCAAGCACATACGGTAGTGGAAACACTTGGAAATCCTCTCCAGGGTTGCAAGGAGAATAGAATACATTCAGAAGAAATTATAATTCTATGGCTTCCCAAGTTGTCATTTAACTAAAATTTGATTTTGTGGTCACTTATCCACATTTATTCTTGTACACTGTCCCTTCTGAATCCATCTCTTGTGTAACTTGACAGTCAGTAGTGTTTTTGCAAGCCTTTCAGATCTACTCTTCTTTCTTCCTGGAAAAGGACCTTTGCTTACGATGCTGTTTGCTCCCTCCCTAACCAACCAGATTTCTTTGTCCCATCCCTTTCTACACAGTTAACGCCTACTTATCTTTTACATTGAGATTGGCTATTCTCATCTAGAGTTTATCTAATTTGTAAACTCCACTAGAGCAGAAACTCTATTTGCTTTTGCTCATTTCTTTTTAACATTTAACGTGGTGTAGCTCATGGTAGAGTCTCAGGGGGGAAAATGTTAGATGGACGAATCAAGTATGATAATAGGCCTGTTTTCTTGACTACAATCTTTTTATTGTATTTCATGAATATGTTATTTAAAGGTCATTATTTGGGGCTTGTGGTCAAGAGAGCACCTTTGGAGATTTCACAATCCTTTTGTTCCTTATTTATACTTACGTATTATTGCTTGTGGATACTGCTGTAGATCAAACCCACTTGGTCTTCTGATATATTACTTAATCTTGCCAGTTCTCACCAATACGTTTGTTATCTGATTTAATTATCCCACCTGCACAGGAAACTTGACACAACCCATACCAAATAAATTGCTGAAATAGCACTAAAGGGCTTAAAAAATAGCAGCCTTGAAGATACTCTACTTTGTGGCTTTAATGCCATTTCACATATAAACTTTTGGTGATCTGTTTAGAATTTCAGTGTTAACATCCTGTTAAATTCACATCTAGTTTTGACGCCCAAACCCATAATATTTCCACTGTTACCTTGTCTCAAACATACCAACTTCAGCTTTGTTTGGCATCTTAAGAATCTGGTTAGATGACAGTCATGAGCTAGCTAACAATGGGCAGCAATTACTTCAGTTGTCTGACTGACACAGTAAGTTAAACTTAGTTTTCTCTAAGATCAAATTGTGATCAATGTATTTACATGTAGCCCTCGTAAGAGAAAGAAGATAGAGGTAAGATTTTTATCCAACATGAACTTCACTCCTAGATAAGATGCCAGTTTTCTGTAAGAAGTTTTGAAGCACAACAGTGAGGACTAAGTATAAACACAGTTACCAAGACTTCCGTAAAACTAAAGATTGGCTGGCTTGAAGGTTACTAAAGCACTTTAAAGTAGGACCAACGTTGAATGGAACAGCTGTGGCTACAGATGCCCAGAATTGGGGGTGGTGGTGGTGGTGGTGGTGGTGGTGGTGGTGATAAGGAGTCCTAAGGGTAGGATTAGCAGGAAAGAAACTCTAGCACAAGGAACTAGATTAACAAGTTTGTATAAAATGGAGTCTTTCCTTCCCAACTGTCATTTCCTCCGTTTGGGAATTTCAAGGCTGTCTGGAAGCAGGAGAAAGGGGTGGTCCAGGCATGACAAGAAATGGCCCAGGATGTGAAGAATTCCAGGTAAGAAGAGATTCAGAATCTCTTCTCGGCCTTTGTGTTGAGGCCACGTGCTGAGACACAGTGAACCTGGTTCTGAGTTTGGGAGAATGGTGTAGGGAGACTGGGGGACTTGCTGTTGATTGGTAGAGGAAGTCTGGGAGGTGGTGATGAAGAGGAAATGTGTCTCAGGTGGGGAGAATCCGGAGTGTGATTTTATGCAGATTGATTAGTTATATGTCTTTATAGCTTAAGATAAATAATGTCAAAAGTAAGGCACTGACAAGAACAAAACTCTGAAATACTCAGTTTTTTATTGAGCAGGCATCTTGTTACCAAAGCTGTGAACTGAGATGTTCCATTCATTAGCAGGCAGGAAGCTATGTGAAAGAATCTTCTGATGTCACAATTTCTGGGTGTCACTGGAACATTTGATCGTCATTTCTTTGGCAAGTCTATCCTTCTATGGAAAGTCAGTAGAAGCAATTGATTTATTCACCTCTACAGGAATCAGACTTGGCCTATTTTGGTAAGTCTATGTTTCCCTGAGCTTAATGTTTATACATATAGTGAATTTAAACCACAGGTGACTGTGTTTATACAAGATTGTCACTGAATAAAATCCCCTTTCTTGATAATGGCCACAGTCTACTAATCAAATTCTTAGAACTGAATACTTTAGTTTTATTATTTCTTCCAATGAATACTTATTTTGAATAGACTACTAGGCATAAGAAACACTTTAAAGGCATTTTCTTGTTTCCTATCCCTTGTGTATTAATAGTTAAACATATGTAAATTAAATCAAGATAGAATTATTAAATGTCCACTATGTGCCCAAACTCTTTTAGCTATAAAGGATTAAATAGTGACAAAGATGGAGAAAGAATGATTGAGGATATTTAAAACATTTTAAAAATGATTAGGGCAGTGCTTCGCAATGGGGAGAAGTTTTGCTTCTCTCTCTACCAGGAGATATTTAATATTTGGCAATATCTTCCTTCCTTCCTTCCTTCCTTCCTTCCTTCCTTCCTTCCTTCCTTCCTTCCTTTCTTTCTTTCTTTCTTTCTTTCTTTCTTTCTTTCTTTCTTTCTTTCTTCCTTCCTTCCTTCCTTCCTCCCTCCCTCCCTCCCTCCCTCCCTCCCTCCCTCCCTCCCTCCTTCCCTTTCTTTTTCTTTTTTAAACTGTCAAACTCTGGGAGAAGGTTGTTGTTGACATCTGTAGGGTGAATACTGAAGAACATTTTACAATGCCTATGACAGTCTTTCTCCTGCTTAGAATCATTTGATCTCAAATGTTCGTAGCACCATGACTGAGAAATCCTGAATTTGGAATAATTAAATTATAACTGTTATAAAACACAAAGAGAGGTCTATGAAGACTTAGACAATAAGGGTTATGGAAAAATTCTTCCTCTAAGGAAGGAAAATAAAAATTCAAACTTAGTGGATAAATTTACTCTAGCAAGTAAAAGGAGTGACCAGTGGGTTGTGGAGAGTTCCAGGCACAGGAAACAGTAGGTAATAATGAATTTATGTACATGTATTGCATATACTTAATGTTTCCCATTTACATGAGTGCTTACTAATGCTCAGTATTGACTAAAACTGTTATTACTGACTGAACACTTACTATGTGGTGTGGGAGGTCCTCTGTCTATGTGTACTTTTATTGGTTAATGAATAAAGAAATTGCTTTGAGCCTATAGCTGAGCAGGGCATAACAGAGCCTGAAAATTAAACTGAATGCTGGGAGAAGGGAGGCGGAGTCAGAGAGGAGCCATGGAGCTGCAGCGAGACAGATATGTTGAAACATTGCCTGTAGACCACAAACCTCGTGGTAAAATGTAAAACATTGGAAATGGATTAATACTAGATATAAGAGCTAGCAAGCTATATATATATATATATATATATATATATATATGTATATATATATATACACACTTAAGTAATTGGCCAAGCAGTGATTTGAATGATTTGAATAATATAGTTTCTGTGTGATTATTTCGGGAGTCTGGGTGGCAGGGAAAACAAAGTGGCCTCATACTACAACTATGTGTCAGGCATTGTATTTCCCATGATTTATCTCCTTTAAACCTATTATTCCCTGAAAGCAGATATTATTGCTATTCTTTGGACAAGTTGTTAAGTACTTTTACTTAGATCATGATATTGGGATGTCTCAGATTGCAGTGGTAACTCAGGAACCCAACTCTCCCAAGGCCAATTGCTTAACTTACGCACTATAATATAGGGGGTGGGTGGACTAAATGGTTACAGGAACAAAAGGATTATTTAAAAGTGTCTGAATGGGTATGAAATTCTTCTCAAAGAAAGCCTACCTTAGTAGAGAGGCATGGAAGGGTAGGGAATGAAGACTCAAGGTTGCTGATGTCAATATGGGTAGGCAATTTGATCTTTTCTTTCCCCACAATAGAGACATCACTGTTAACCACAGGCTAATCACAACATAGGCACAATGTGCTTATACTACTTGGGACTATTTTGAATTTGTCATACAACTTTAAATTGTTTATAAGGGATATTTGTATAATAAAGACTCAGAATCTTCAGATGTCGCCTTCTGAATGTTTTTGTAAACGTATAACAAAATTGTAGCATTAAAAATGTCAACTTATCTTCGAATGATAAGCACCACCGTTATTCTAACTTGGTATTCTAGGATTTCAGTGAATTATGCCTTTTCGGTTTGGGACCCAGCCAAGGAGGTTTCCGGTGGAAGGAGGAGATTCTTCAAATGGGTTGGAATCAGGCCTGAGCTCCAGTGCTGCCTGTAATGGGAAAGAGACATCACCCAATAGGTGAAGTCTGATTGTCTTGCCAACTGAGGTTATGGGTATTGGCTATCATCCATATGAACTCTGACATTTACTATTAACAAGAAAAAATTAAACCTAGGAATTCAAACACTACTGTTATTAAATTAGTACCAACAGAGCCCAGGTTTAACAGTTTATATTTCATAACTTTGTAAGTCTAACCAGTCCTTTCCCTGCCCCCATGAATTTTTATCTAGATTGTGTCTCTAGTCTCAAGATCAACATCAAATCACCAGCATAATTATGTGTAGGATATTGTTCTAGGTACAAGACTACACATGAAAAAAAGATAGAGACCTCAGACTTAGTCTTGCTTGGATTGGATCACTGACTGAGACGACAGTAGAGGCGAAAGCCCTGTGAGTGAAATTCCTTCACAAAATCGAAGCAGACTATTGCAAGTAGGATTTGTCTTGCTGTTTACCAACAGCAAAACCACAAACAATACACTGTTAGTTCTCTTAGTGGATGAGAGTTTTAAGGGTCACAGAGTCAAGTCAATACTTAGTAAAGTCAATACTTTATGAAATTGGCTACATTATCCAAGGCTGATTATCTGATGATTATCAGAAAAGGAACTCAGTCACTGGAAGCATTTTGAACTGGTGTCATCTAAGTGTTCTTTTAACTCTGAGATTCTACCCACATTTGAACATTATTTTGTTAACTTTCACTCCACAAATGTTCTAGTTTTAAAATTACTCAGCCAAAGTGATTGAAGTCTCATTTCTGAATTAATTTTCATACTACAGTCACATGCATTTTTTCCATTTAGTAACTACTGCATACCCTTGAAATAACATCTGGAGCATTAATTTTATTTTATGAATTTCCTATAATTAAATATATGGCAATAGTCATATTTTCTTTGCTATGTACATGTAGACTCTCATTAGAACCTCTGTGTTATCAATTTCTGTGACATTTGAAGGCCTCAGAGAAAATTGAAATAGTTGAAAAGATCTTTTTTTTTTTTTGCTTTGAAAATAATTTTCTAATTATTAGTATCTTAACTCTGTTTCACTTGCCCTTTCATTCAGGCAACTCCGAAGATGCCCTGGAAGTCATTGCCTGACAATAACTGATGTTCCCATCACTGTCTATGCAACAATGAGAAAGCCACCTGTGCCAAGCAGCAAGGAAATGCATCCCAAATAGCAGCATTAAGTCTCTGTCGAGGGTTGACTAGGATCAAGGGTAATGGGCCGGTATCATCCTGTGGTCTGTCTCGTAAACAAATAAAGGTGGTGGCACTACTTGAGTGATGCCAGTAGTTGAGTAGTTGACTTTAATGAAAAGGAAACATGTGGTCAGTAGAGCACACACGATGAGAAGCCGTTGGCTGCATCTGACAAGGCAGACTACTTCACTTCGAAAGTCCTGCTCACAGCCAGAGTACTAGTTCTGAAAATTCAAGATAAAGCCTGATCCATGATGGTCATAATTCCAGTTTCTCAGAGCTTATAGAGAGCAGAGAGGTATATGAAATTTCATCAGTTAAAGAGGAAAGGCAATGCATAAGTGCAGGCTCTGAGTCCTGCCTCTATAGGTCTAAACTACCTCAACAAAGAGACAATATAATTCTACCTTATCGTGAACATAAGATGAGACTCAAACACAGTTGTCAAGTAAAGATGTAACACTCCTTAGAGAAAGGAAACTCAGTCTAGACTGAAAGTTGCCCAACAGTAGGAAAAGATTGCAGGGAAGGTGCCAAGAAGGCCTCAAGAGCTCATCCAAGGGTGAGAATGATTAGTGTTTCAACCACTGTTAAAAGTCCTTTCCTCCCTCTCCTTCTTCCTAGCTATTCTTTCCTCCCTGCCCCCCATTCCTTCACTTTCTCCCTTCTTTCCTCTCTTCTCTCTTTCTTCCCCTAGAGATCCAACTTAGGGTCTCCCACATGCTGGGAAAGTACCCTACCACTGAATTACTGTACGCTAAAAAGATCCCAAGTCCTTAGTCTTTTCCACAGTGAGAATGGGGCTAGACTCGATGGGGAAGGCTGCGAAAGGGAAGACTGATTTCAGGGATTTTTGCTGTGACCAAGTGTGAGGAGAAGAGATAAAGAAAACAATGATATTATCAGAACCATGTCTTACAACTCAACAGGAGTCATGTTGAGGAAGGAGAGAACTGACTCCCACAGGTCATCCTCTGGCCTCTGCACACACATCAAAGCATACCTGGCCACACATATGTGTACTTAAATGTAATAAAAAGCAAGAAGCAGAGGAAAACAGTGGAACCCAAGCCTTTTCTACACATGATTAGTAAACCTGATAAATATCTAGTAGAATTGTCAGGGAGAACAAGAGACACAAATTACTGAGAATCGGGATTGACAGTGGAGCGTCACTGTTGATTTTACCAGGATAAACACCCTTGCAGTACAATGGATGCTTTAACACTGACTGTCTCCCTGCATTCTCTCACATTCCTGGGTATACGCATGCTCTCCCAGAGTGGTTCATATTTTCATAACTTGCCTCCAGATTGATATTAGCTCATGACTACTTGAAAAGATAATCTGTTGAGGCTGTGGGCGGAGGTCACCGTGAACTCAGTGTGATCTGGCTAGGTTGACCAGAATAAATCCTGAGCTTCCTCTTGTCGCCACCCTTTGGAGCTGGGGAGAGATCCAAGTGCTGCAGCTGGCTGGTGGGGTCATCCTACACGTTCATGCTTGTGCCTTTCTGTCCCATGCTTACACAGACCATCGGGATGTCATCCCTCAATCCCATCCCCCGCTGGCTGTCCCATCTCTCTCTCATGGTCTCTTCAAGGACCAGTGTCCTCTGCTGTAGGCTTAAGCCTACCTTATTCCCTGATTTTGAGAACTTCCTGACAGCTGTCCGTCTTTCCTCCTGTCTTCTCACACCCTCAAGCAAGTCTCGGGCTCAGAGGAATCAAAGGTAGAGTGTCAGGTTTTGCTTCTCTCAGCCTTCAGGAACATTATGATGTCCTGGAAGATGATATGAGAGGGATAGCCTTTCCGGAAACTCTGCTTGCCTGTAGTTGATGCAGTGTTTACTGAATGTACATGCCAGACACGATTCTGGACTCTTTGAACAATTCAGAAGTTCACATAGTTTATACTAGAAAACATTTTATTCTGTATGTATGAGTGTTTTGTCTGTATGCATGTACCTGTAGCACCCTAGGAGGACAGAAGAGGGTGGCAGAGCCCCCTCAACTGAAGTTATACGTGGTTGTGAGCTAACAAGTGCGTGTTAGGAGAAGAATTAGGGTCCTTTGCAAGAGCAGTATTTGCTCTTAATCCTCGAGGCATCTTTCCAGACCGTGGCTTCCATTTTTGAAGTTGTATAAACTTCTTATGAAGAGCTAACAGATGGGACACCAATGACAGAAATGCTTCTACCCACGTGTAGCATGGGGATCTGTGAGTTGGAGTGGAGTTACAGGAGTATGGGAGAGGGGTTATGTATAGAGTCATGAGCAACTTACGGGTGGCTACATCACTGAAAAAGGTTTTCTTTATCAATGTTTAATAACCTATTTTCATGGGAGGTGGGGCCTCATGAGCCCCTCCCCCAATAATTGTTAAGGCCTATACATGTTCAGAGAAAGGCAGAAACTGTTTAATACCCCTCATGAATGGGCCTAATTCCCAGCTGAGGGCTGAGGGGATCATTGCTGGACAAAGGGTAGAGGCTGTGCCATTCTGTATCTACAGAATGGCAATGCCAAGATCTGCATGCCTGAGGATGTGTGCCCTGAGAAGCTTAAATCACATTTCAGTCGAATTCGCTTCAGTTTCAACTTCTATTAGTGTCTGATTTCCTTGTTTCATAACCCAAACTCACAAGAGAAAATATTCAAAGGTTCACACTCGTCTTTTTCATCCCAGGCAGTGTCTTCCCCAGTCTGCTGTGGCTGTAAGAGAGGACGTGGAACACAGGCACACCAAGGGGCTCCATCACACAAGGACCTCCTCATTTCGTAGGGGCTCTGAACTGGCAGGGGCCATGAGTGAGAAAAAGCACATAGCTCATTTTTTCTCCCTTTGTATCAACTCCTGACAATGCTATGCTTAGCTGAAAGAAGAGAAAGAGGAGGTGGAGAAGGAGGGGGAGGAGGAGGAGGAAGAGAAAGAGGAGAAGGAGGAAACCCTTTTCCTTTTGAGTCTGGGAGAGTGACGTCTCATCTAAGAATGGAGTCATGTAAATGGTGAAGCTTCAGTTTCAGAAGGTCATTGTGTGGTTTTAAGTGGTACACGACTCGGGATTCTCATCTTCTGAGTGGAAGTGGGTGAAGTACTGGCTCTGTAGAAAGGTGGCCTCCTTTCAGTCCAGAAAATATTAAACTATACTGCAATTTCCTCTCCTTTAAAAGTTTATGCATGTGTGTAGTGATATTCCATTTGTATTTTAATAACTAAAGCTTGCCTGAAGAGAGTTAAACAGCTGCACTGACCAGCCTTACAGCCCTGGTAGCGCTGACACACACCTTTAAGCCCAGTTTGCAACGTTAGTTTGCCATAGAAACCAGGCAGTAGGTTTCTAAAGGTGCATGACTTTAATCCGAGCCCTAGAGACGAATATAAGACAAGAGGAGATAGCTCTCACACATAGTCTCATTCTGAGATTTCTGGAGGCAGGCTCGCCATTTTGGACTGAGGTAGAGGTAAGAGCCAGTGGCTGGCTGATCTGCTTTTCTGATCTTCAGGTTGAACCCCACTTTCTGTTTCTGAGTTTTTATTAATCGTGCTACATTAATGTGTGCACACATACATGAGACCCGTGAGTGCGGATGCTCACACATCCATGTGCCCTCTAAATGCTGCTGCACACATGGCTTCTGTTGGGACATCATAGGTTAACACACCTGAAACGGTGTGGGGCTGAGGAGCCAACTCCATTAGGCTTGGACTCAGACCCCTCCCATCTCAGGACTCATCTCCCCAGCTCCATGAAAGCACAATCCGGGAGAGCTGTTTCTAAACCAGGTCCTCCTACTGTAAACCGAAAACACTCTTGTAAAGACGAAAACGGATGATCTAATTTTAGGTTGTGAAAAAGTCAGGAAATCTAAGGCAAAGGAGCCGAGGACAAACATTGGGAACAAGTTGAACGACCTCCCCTGAAAGACTGGTGACTCTGACCACATAGTGACACTGTGGGAATCCTGGGGCTGGTTTGGAAGCCCTTCTACTTTATTAGGGACAGGAGAAATAACTTAGCCAGCTGAAGAACATGGGTTCTCAATAGAAGGAATTCTGCCACCATTTCAATCGCTGTCCACCGCAGACATTTTGGACCCACAGTGTAAATTCAAATAAGAAATAGGAAGTGGCCGGTCTCTGATTTATTGAATTCCCCTTCAACCAGGTGAGAGTTTCCATGGGGGAGGGAGCTTGGACCCCTCCCCCAGTGGCTCTGTGTTTATTTCAGTGCGAGGAAGAGCCTTGTCCTGCTATGTCAAGCTGTGGGGCAAGAGTTGATGCTCACGGCCCCGCTGACTAGGGCGGCTTTACTGAAGCTCACTGGGCGCCCGTCAATCACAAAGTGGCGGATGCAGCCTGTGTAGGGTTTACTGGGAGCCAAACGGGGTGTCAGTAGAGACTCTGAAAAGAGAGAAAAAAAAAAAAAAAAAAAAAGCAGACATTTCAGTGGGGGAATTCCAAACTCCTATGTTACCTCCTGGTAAAAACTGGAAAATCGCTCAGACTGTCAAAATGATTCCCACATCAGCAATGGCACAGGGCCCTCTAGCGGACTCCCAGGACCCGCACTCATTTTTGAAGAATGAGGGATTGCGCGTGCGTGTGTGTGTGTGTGTGTGTGTGTGTGGAGGGGGTGTTTACGCTAGCCATGTTTTCTCTGAGCACATTTCTGTGCATACTGTGGCTGTTTTCTAGAGCTGCAGTTCGCTGCTTCCCCGTGAAGCTCAGCAGGGAGTTCTCGTGACCTATCCCTGCCGTGCCGAGTTCATTTCCCAGAGGCCTCGTTTATTTACTGTGTTTTGCTGAGAAGGGAAAGGAATTTGAGCTTCCATGTTATTTTTGGACAGATTTAATGTTTTTGTTTAATTCCTATCTTCATTACCCGTCACCCTTAAGTCTCTCTCTCTATTTTATTTTATTTTTTTTGGGGGGGGGGCAGGCTTACAGAAATAATGAGAAAACAATGAATTCAAACGAGGTAAAATTGAATTTTTCTGAGCTCAGGACTTAAGAACTATAAACAGGGAAGTGGTAGGTAGCATAGATTCTGTATGGACACAGGTGTCTTGTATGTCGGGGAACCATCTCATCTCACAGTAATTAGGCATCTAGAGAAAGGCTGGTGTTTATTTATTGTATAGGTAAATACAATACAAAAAGGCTGGTGTTGGGATGAGAGAAGCGATATAAATTAAAGCAACTTAGAGAGCTTATAAATACTATAAAATTGAAATCCATTTAGTCAAAGCTCATTATAACACACAGTTATATGAGCAGTGGCAGACAAAAGGAAAAAAAAAACCACTTGGCAATCTAACTCAGAAAGGAACATAAAATAGAACACCAAGCAAACAGCATCAAGCAACTGTTGCCATACGTACTTCTCTGCGGTGTAGAGTAAGTCTGCACAGAAGCTGTGCACTAAAAATGAAGAGCAGAAGCTGCATTCTGTCTTTAGAATGGTAATCGTAAAGCTGGAGATGTGAAAGGGGCCCCAGAGACCACTTCCTTTTATTCGTATCTAATTTACAGTGGCTGCATGTTTGCAAAGCCTGCTCTGTGGACTTCATCCTCAGAATAAAAACCGAGGGAAGGCTCGAGGGGAAACCTCTAAAGCCTCTGCCACCCCAGGCACAAAGGAACATGGCTTCTATTGTGCCTGAGTGGTCCGCCCTTGCTCGGTTCATGCAGAAAATCATCTGGAGGAAACAATTAGCATAGCAATTATGATCTGCATGATTTACCATAAAATTAATCTTAAGTAGTGTCAGAAGAGTACCCCAGGGCCCTAGGTAATTGATTAACAAAATTAATACATTTGTTTGTTTTTATGTTCATGTGTGTGTGTCTATATGTATGCATGTGTGTAGTGCATGCACTTAGGTGTGCAGAAGTCAGAGGGGTGTGTTGGGTGTCCTTCATGATCTCTCACTGCCTCATTTCTTGGAGGCAGGGTCTCTCCCCAAACTCCGAGCACACTACTTTGTTTCCCACTACGATACAGAGCTGTTGAGGCTCGGAGTTCCTCCTGTCTCTGTCGCTGTCAGTGTTGGGGCTATAGTCATGTTGTGAACAATATCAAGATTTCGTGCAGGTCCTTTTATGCTTAAGCATCAAGTACTTTTACCTGTAGAGCCATTTCCCCATCACCCAACACATACTTTTAAGAGAGAATGTTTCCAAGATGGAAAGAAGACTTGACTATATTTTATAGAAAATAATGTGGAGTTTTCAATAGCAATTGGTTAAGACTTGGGAATGGGCTTCACTAACTTCAAAGACTCTTTAATTTTTAAATTACCATATAGGCAGGTTGATTGTGTGTGTGTGTGTGTGTGTGTGTGTGTGATGGTTAAATGAATTTTATTTATTACCTTTCTTTTTATTTATTTATTTATTTTTTTATTAATTAATTAATTTAATTATTAAAGATTTCTGCCTCTTCCCCGCCACCACCTCCCATTCCCTCCCCCTCCCCCAATCAAGTCTTCCTTCCTCCTCAGCCCAAAGAGCAAGCAGGTTTCTCTGCCCTGTGGGAGGTCCAAGGACCACCCACCTCCATCCAGGTCTATTAAGGTGAGCATCCAAACTACCTGGGCTCCCACAAAGCCATTACATGCAATAGGATCAAGAACCCATTGCCATTGTTCTTCAGTTCTCAGTAGTCCTCATTGTCCATTATGTTCAGCGAGACCGGTTTTGTCCCATGCTTTTTCAGTCCCCGGCCAGCTGGCCTTGGTGAGTTCCCGATAGATCATCCCCATTGCCTCAGTGTGTGGGTGCACCCCTCTTTTTATTTTTTTATTTAACTTTTCTGTTCTTTTTCAAGATAGGGTTTCTCCGTATAGCCCTGGCTGTACTAGATCTTGATCTGCATGTGTATCAGGCTGGCCTCAAACTTAGAGCTTCACCTGCCTCTGCCTCTCAAGTGCTGGGATCAAAGGCATGAACCACCACTTCCAGGCTGTTCATTAACTTTCTAGTGAGATGTGATAGTTTTTTTGTCAACTTGATACAAGCCAGAGTCACCTGGGAAGAAGAAACCACACGTGTGGAATTGGTTCCGTGAGACTGGCCTTCAGGTGTGTCATCGGGGTATTTCCTTGATTAATGACAGATGGGTAAGGGCCCACCCCGTGATGGGCAGTACTGTTCCTGTGCAGGTGGCCCTGGGCGTGTATACAAAGGAAACTGAGGAGCCAGGCAGTAAAAAGCATTCCTCCAGGGCCTCTACCTGAGCTCCTGGCTCAACTTCTCTCCATTTCTCCCCAAGCTGTTTTGATTACAGTGTTTATCACAGTCTTGGGAAGCAAACTGGGACATGAGAAAAATGTGTCATCAAAGTGACGAATTGTATAAGAGTGACTGGCATTTCAAGAGAATTCAGGACATACAGGATTTCTATGCTTAATTTCTTTAATTATCATTCTTACTGCCTTGGTTTCTGATGCCATTTTAGTGGAATTAAACTCAAGCAGCTCGGGATGATAGAATTAATCACAGTCAGCTTAAATTATAATGGCATTTGCTGAAGGCTTGCTGGCATGTTTTCTAGGTGGAAACGAGGAGGGGCAGAGGGCTGGTGGCTTGGACCCCAAGTTAGTGTGTCCCTGCGCGTCCCTGTGGGGTGGCTCACTAGTGAAATTTTGCTGCCTATTACGTGGGCTGGACACCCTGGTTGTGTTTTTAGGTGCATCTTGTTCACTCAGTCTGTGGCGCTTACTGAGAGACTAAGAAAGCAGACAAAAGGCAAAGATGAAGTTCTCTGGAATCACAAGGTGAACAGCTCAGGCACAGGGAGGAGCAAGTGCTGTAAGGCTCCCCCTGGAGAGACACGCTGTCACTCTCCCACTGGAGAGACACGCTGTCACTCTCCCACTGGAGAGACACGCTGTCACTCTCCCACTGGAGAGACACGCTGTCACTCTCCCCCTGGAGAGACACGCTGTCACTCTCCCCCTGGAGAGACACGCTGTCACTCTCCCCCTGGAGAGACACGCTGTCACTCTCCCACTGGAGAGACACGCTGTCACTCTCCCCCTGGAGAGACACGCTGTCACTCCCACACTGGAGAGACACGCTGTCACTCTCCCCCTGGAGAGACACGCTGTCACTCTCCCCCTGGAGAGACACGCTGTCACTCTCCCACTGGAGAGACACGCTGTCACTCTCCCACTGGAGAGACACGCTGTCACTCCCACACTGGAGAGACACTGTCACTCTCACACTGGAGAGACACACTGTCACTCCCACACTGGAGAGACACGCTGTCATTCCCACACTGGAGAGACACGCTGTCACTCTCACACTGGAGAGACACGCTGTCACTCCCACACTGGAGAGACACACTGTCATTCCCACACTGGAGAGACACACTCGCCATCACTCTTACTGGAGAGACACACTCGCCGTCACTCTCACATTGGAGAGACCTGCTTGCTTGGCCACCCAGAGCTTAGACAGGCGCTTAGCAGTGAGTGCTGGACGGGATGAGGGCTTGCTCCCCGCCAGCAGGCAGAGTGCCGTCTAGCTGTGACAGCACTCTAGAGTAACCTGTGACGGTGTGAAGGAGAAATGCCTTCCACAGTCTCAGGTATTTGAGGTTCCCAGTTGATGGTGCTGTTTGGGAGGTTTGAGCGGTGTGGCCTTGTTGGTGGAAGTGTGTCACTGGAGGGGGGCAGTGAGACATACTCTGTTTTGAATTTGCTGTCTCTGCCCTGGGCTTGTTGTTACAGTGTGATCAGCTTCCTGATCACATCAAAGAACTGCAATCTCAGGTAGTACAGGGAGACCTGAGGCCAGGGCACAAAGGGGACAGGTGCATGCTTTGTTTAATTCTGTGTGTGCTGGAAGCCTGGGAAATAGTGAAAGCTACACCATGATTTCTAGGGAGGAAGCAATATGGAGAAATAGAATTGACATGAGAGAGTTTTTACAGGGTACTGACGTGAGGGGCCTTCTCTAGAGCCCTGTTCAGAATCAAAGCCAGAACAGAGGCCGAGGTCTGGGGCACAGCGGTGTGAGCGCCTGTGTGAAATAGAAGAGGGGGCTGCCTTTGAGGGTCTTGACTACGCCTTTTGGCTCCTGGATTACCGTTATTGTTAATGCTGGTTGGTGTCTTAGTCATGGTTCTATTGCCGGGAAGAGACACCACAACCAAGGCAACTCTTACAAAAGAACGCATTAAACTGGGGGCTTGTTTTCAGTTTTAGAGGCTTTGTTCATTATCCTAATTCCCATGGCATGAAGCGTGGTGGTATGCAGGCAGACATGATGCTGGAGAAGTAGCTGAGAGCTTTACATTCTGATCCTCGTGCAGGAGGGAGGGAAAGAGAGAGAGAGGGAGAGAGAGAGAGAGAGAAAGAGGAGGGGAGGGGAGGGGAGGGGAGAGGAGAGGAGAGGAGAAGAGAAGAGACTCAAAGACCACCCCAGTGACACACTTTCTCCAACAAGGTCACGCTTCACCCATGGGCCATTCTCATCCCAACCACTACAGCTCCTATCTGAAAATGTCAGACTAGAAAGAAGAATACTTGGGAGGACATGAGATGAGATAATTGATTTTATCTGTAGATTTTTGTTTTAAATTATTCACTGCTTTTGTATGATAGTGTTAAAAATCTATTTGGATTATTAAAATCCTCACCAAATTCCAGATGAAACTTCAATATCTCCATATTATATCCTCTGTACTTCTCATTTTCAACTTTTCCAAGTTGGAGAAATACGTAAGAACAGCCTTGTTCAACGGAAGATAATGGTCATTGTTCTGAGGCAAAAGGTAGTTGCAGGGGGCCCATAAGTGTCTTCTCACTATCCTGAATTAGGCACTATTTTGGCTGCTGTTTACCGGACTGTAGATGGAAACCTCTCTTAGGGAATGCTATTCCATCTGAGCCATGTGTTACTTGCAGTCAGATCAGTTCTGGACAGGGGAAGCAGGCATTCTTCTCGGTTGTGTAGGGGGAGTGATTGTCAGCAAACTTTTAATCCTTAGGGTTTTCAGGTCCTACAGTGCTCTCATTCATAATGGGGGAGGGGGGAGAAGAGGGAGAGAAAGGGAGAGAGAAAGGGGAAAGAGGGAGAGGGAGAGAGTTGTGTTTGTGAATGTATAGAGGCTATTTAAAGGAGAAAAAGGGGAAGAGGAGAATGAGCAGTAAGAATGGCAAGAGTGAGTGGCATCTCCCAGTGGGCATGCTAATTCTTATGTGCTGGGAATCTTGAATCAGGAATTATAAGTTTTGACAATTTACTTTTTTTCTTTTTGTTTTCTTCAATGCTGAGATCGAACTCAGCACTTTGCTGCTCTTTTCCATTAAGAGTTGCAACATGTAAAACCCTTTGGATTTTTAGGTGTTATGACAAATACATGGCTCAATTTTTAATATAATAGCAGCAATTATAAAAGCTTACTGGGTTTTCCTGGATTTGGAAGCCTGTCCCTCTGGGACATACTTACCTGGAACGCCTCCAACAAACACAGGCTCCCTGTGATCAACTGGCTTTGGATTCAACGGTCCAACCACGTGGTTCACTTCAGAATCCACATCCAGCTGAACCACGTTTGCATCTCTAATAACTGAGAGACAGGAGAAAGACCGGTCATACATGTTGCTGGGATAATTTTTACATGAAAGAAACTAATGTATCACAACACCAATACATTCTAGAATAAAAATTCCCAAACTTTGCTATCATTGAAAATAGCAATCATGTCTAAGCATATCTAATTGAGCAATAGTGATGATATTTTCCTTAACAAGAAGGACTATCAGAACACACTTCTACATGTTTCTTGCTCCAAAATGTCCATGTCTTGTATTTTGGCAGCATTCAGATTCGTGTATTCAATGCACATTTTGGTCTGACGATTCTTTATTTTTTTCTCTTGTCATCTGTTAGGAATCACATAACGGTGCACCATCCTCCACCTCCCATGTGCTGTGCAGGCTCAGGCATGCACAGGACCCTTTAGGTGCCTCACCTGTGATTCTGTGCCATCTGCCATCACAGAGATTCTGCTTGGGTGTTACTGAGGTAGAAAAGTCCCTGACACCGTTGTTGACTTTCACTATGACCTGCGTGGATGGGACACGTTATAGTCAGTTTAATTTCTCATCATCATGGTAAAACTGGATTTCATAACTAATTTACCACAGAGAAGCAATACCTCGAATAAATGCTCGTGCATGAGTACAGTTGCAATGTGAACACAAGGGGTCAGTCTTTGACAGGTAATGGAAGAGTTTGAATTAAAATAGTTCAAGTCTTTGGAGTGAGAACAAAATTATCCGACTGGAGAGAACACAGAGGAATGGTAAGAACTGTAAGGGAACAAATTTGCCCAGTTTATAGGTCCTGTTCTGTTCGTACAAAGCAGGTTGAGATACTGGAGCCACTCCAGGGAAGGCCCAGGCCTTGGAGTTGTTGGCCAATGCAAAACAAACTCAATGGCCCTTTGTGGACTCTCTCTCTCTCTCTCTCTCTCTCTCTCTCTCTCTCTCTCTCTCTCCCTCCCTCCCTCCCTCCCTCCCTCCCTCCCTCTCTCTCTCTCTCTCTCTCTCTCTCTCTCTCTGTGGCATTTTTTTGTGTTCTTGGTCTTTTGCTTATTTTTTTCCCCCATTTTTTAAAAAAGAGGTATAAGAACACAAAATTGGGTGGGTAGAGAGGTAGGAAGACTCTGGGAGAAGTTGAGGGAGGAGATCATAATGATCAAAATATATTGAATGAAATTTTTTTCAATCAGAAATGGAAAAATAAAAGATACCGTTTAAGAGAACTTTCAAGCCAAACTGCATAGCCTCCATTTATTTACTTTCTACCCCATTTTTCACAGATATAAAATTAAAATGATAATACTATACATATCCTTGAGATGATAGGAGGCCTAAGACACTTCACTCATGAATCTTTTAGTACCTGATACCTAATAACTAGTATGTATAATATACAGTATATTTTATATACTGCAAATTATATAATATATAAATATAAACTGTATATCATACATATAGTTACTATAGCTAATAATATAATATTATACTAGTAATATTATACATTATAGTATATAATATTATATATTATATTAGTGGTTGATACCTAGTAACTGATACCTAGTAATTAATATGTATAATATATAGTTATTATATATATAATATACCTGATACCTATACCTGATAGTATATATATAATATTATATACCTGATACCTAGTAACTAATACATATAGTATATACTATAAAACTAATATATATGTAATATATATATAATTTATATATAATATAAACACACATAAATATTCTGGGGATTCATGTCAGGGTTTTATGAAAGCTGTTTTAAATTTTTATGCCTTAATTGATTGCATTATAACTCAAATAAAAACTTGGTTATATTAAGTCTGAGGCATAATGAAAATATTCCTTTCCTTGAAACTTATTTGACTATCTTTCTAAATATTCTTTGGTATTATCTTATGGTGAATGTGGTATTTAGCTATAACCCAATACAAACTTCTAGTAACTGAGAATAATATGCGTGAACATATGTGTATGTATACACATAACTGCAGTTAGCTATAAATCTTTAGCAAGATGCTTTCACATTTGTGAATGTTGAAAGTGGATATATTTTTACCTTCTATTTGCTGAAAAGTTTTCTTCTAATTCTTTTATTAAAATGTCATGCTGTTATTGGTGATTGTTTGGTAGCTTTGCCACATTTTCATGACTCTGTTCTAATTAATTCCCAGTACACGAATGTGAGCACCAACATTGCACACACTTAAATCTCATGTTCAAGTTTCCTCTTTTTCCCACTAGAGAGACTGAAGAAATAATTCTGTGACACACATCTGCTGCTTTACATCAGCATCCAAGGTGAGACAAGATGGGCGGTTCACTCTCAAGCCATACCTGTCCATTTTTCATGTGTACATTCAGGTATTCTCCGTTGACACTGTGGCCATGGACAAGGGTTCCAGAACTGCTTCGGGGACGGACTTCAAAGGCGATTTCAAACTTTAATCCGATATTGAAAGACTCATCTGCAGAGAGAAACAGAAATTGCCAAGAAGAGAAAAGTACAATGTCTAGCTCCGGTGTGATTTTGTGAGGACGACGTGCTAAAATTAGTCCAGTATGCACATCGTGGCTCACAACCATCTAATCCCAAGGGACCCAGCACCCTTTCTAGATTCTGTGGACACCAGGCATGCGTGTGGTGGACAAACACTTGTACACATAAAATTAATCTTACAAAAAGAAAGAAAAAGAGAAGCTGTGGGGCTGGAGAGATGGCTTAACAGTTAAGAGCAGATGCAGCTCTTCAGAGGATCTGAGTTCAGATCCTAGTACTAACACTGGGCAGCTCACAACCTTCTGTAACTCCAGATCCGGGGACCAGACGCCCTCTTCTGGCACCTGCACTCATGTGCACACACATCCCTCACACACCCCGATATACAGGTAATTAAAGCCTCATTACAAACCTAGGAATCTTGATAGTGTCGACTTGACATACTACTCAAAAACAAGTTAAATATTTATTTCCCAACACAGTTTTCCTTTCTTCTTGTTTTTAGCAGGGGTCTCTCTGTGCAGCCCTGACTAGCCTAGAACTTGCTATGTAGACCAGGCTGGCCTCAAACTCGTGGAGATCCTAAGAAAGCTGGAATTAAAGGGGTACACCACCATGCCCAGTCCTCCTGGTAATGCTCAAGGAACAGAACATAAATTATATGGTTGACTATACATTTCAAACTGTCCAAACCTCAGAATTCTTTAAAGACTAAGAAACTTGAATGTTATGTTTTTAGTAGGAGTGAATGGGAGTGGGCAGGGAAGGAAGGCAAAATCCTGAGGTAGGCAGAGGGCAATTGCCTCTAATCACATTCTACTGAACATGAGAGGTTATTTATGAAAGTGTACCTGGTCACATCATGGTCTCCTTATCAGAGGTTGTACAAAATTCCCAAAGGTTGTTTTTATCAAACCCATTAAGGGGTTGCATCATAAAGAAGGGTTATTCCTTTATGTTCATAGCATGTTTGCTGCTGTGAGTGAGATGACGGCTGTGTATAGTCTTTTTTTTTTTTTTTGGAACTGTCACCCAGCATCACCCAGCACACAGACTGCCATACAGGGGGTGTGCACACGGACTGCCTGATGCACAGGGGGTGTGTACACAGACTGCCTGATGCACAGGGGGTGTGTACACAGACTGCCGTACCCGGGGTGTGCACACAGACTGCCGTACCTGGGGTGTGTACACAGACTGCTGTACAGGGGGTGTGCACGCAGACTGCGGTACCCGGGGTGTGTACACAGACTGCCGTACCCGGGGTGTGTACACAGACTGCCGTACCCGGGGTGTGTACACAGACTGCTGTACAGGGGGTGTGAACGCAGACTGCCGTACCCGGGGTGTGCACACAGACTGCCGTACCCGGGGTGTGTACACAGACTGCCGTACCCGGGGTGTGTACACAGACTGCTGTACAGGGGGTGTGAACGCAGACTGCCGTACCCGGGGTGTGTACACAGACTGCCGTACCCGGGGTGTGTACACGGACTGCCGTACCCGGGGTGTGTACACGGACTGCCTTACAGGAGGTGTGCACGCGGACTGCCGTATAGGTAGCATGCAATAAAAGCTGCTGAATGCATGAGCAGCGCAGTAATGGTTGGGGAAAATCTTCAGAATAAGATCTCTGAAGGCCAGTGTTGTATTGGGGCTTCAGAGCAGGTGGAGGGAGTGTAAGTTCCCTCAGTGGGGACAGTAGTTCACACGGATAAGAAAACTTAGAAGGAATAAGGTGGCCAAGAGCTGACAGAGACCATGCTACAGGACAGTGAAGAAAGTTCTGCGCCACTATGGTCTGCGTCCACAAGTTTGCCCAGGGTGCTGCATATTGGATTTGAAACAGTAAAGGCGATCAAAGTGGTCCCCAAAAGAGGGACTTTACAGGGATGAGCTTAGCATTATTAAATTTTAACTTTGGGCTTAAAGTTCCCTGTCAGCTATCTCCAGGAAAGGGGCATCTCAGGACTCAGGCTTTCGCCATATATTATCGTTGTCATCTGTTACGTTGCTCTAACAGGGTACCTGACACTGGCTGATATCTAAAGGAAGGAGGTCTGTTTGCTTCTCAGTCCTGGAGCCGGGAAGTATAGGCGGTAGCATCTGTTGAGGTTCCTCCTGCAGAAGTGGCATGGTGCGCACAGAGAAAGAGGACAGGGGCCAGGGTTTCTATACAACAGCTCACTCTGACGGCGAATAGCAGAAAGTGAGAATCCACTCACACCAGAACAGCATTCATCTTTGCAAGGACTGAATTTCCTCTCACAGGCCCGCCTTCCGGATGCGTTGTACTGGGGGAGCGAGCTTTCCCTCCAGTTTAGGTGGGGCCAACCATAATCACACCGGAGCAGTCGCCTTACCTAGGACCACATAGCCTCCTTCTGCTGAGAAGTAAGTTCCAGTTTCCATTGGCCCTTCGAAGCAGGGGGTCACACTGAACGTTTGTGAGGCTGAGGTGATCGAGGCACCGTTGAGCTGCAAATTACCAAGGCAGCCGCTGAAACTGTAGACGGAGTTAATCTGAAAGAAGAAGAAGTCACTTAAAATCCCCTTGTTCAGGGCCAGATGCACCATGGGAAAGCAAACGAGTGAGTTCCAGAGGAACAGTCTCAGCCCCTGTCCTTTCTGAATGATCAATATGGCTCCAGGTAATTACTTTTAGCTAATTCATGGAAGCTGGAATTTTGTATTTCATAACCTTGGCACACAGTAATTAAGCAAAGGAACTGAAACGTTTCTGCAGGCTGTGACGAAATGAGAGCTGCAGCTATGGTTTTCCAGGAACGAGGGCTGGGCCCGAGATCGGGGACTTGGAGGGAAATCGTCCGCAAAGAAGCTTGCCGAGCGGGCTTCATTAGTCATAAGGCAGGTGTGAATCTGTCGTGCTGTAGGATGTGGCACTTGGGGACACTTTAGACAACTGATTCTATACTACACTTGGGAACAGTGAAAAATGATTGTCCCAGGACCGGGACAAATTATAATGTAAACTGCCTTTTCTAGGATCTTAACATTGTACTGGCGCTGTGACAAAAATCAATTCTACCTTTGCATTTAAGATAAATTAAACCCTTTGGTACCCTCCTTTCGCTGAGAAACATTTTAAAAACCTGCAGTGGTTACAGTTCAACGCACAAAAATGTTTCTTATATTCTTAATTCTTCACCTTACACCCATATTCCTTGCATATTTAAAAATTATATGTGAAAAAGAAAAGCTGGAACTGAATTTTAAATGAGCTGAAGGTTTTTTTTTTTTTTTTTTTCCCCAACTCAGTAACACAGTGCAATGACTTGTTCTCTGTTCTCTGTGAGCCAATGAAGTAATGAGATGCCCTGGAGATGAAAGTTTCATGACCTACCAAGCTTTCTTCACCTCGCTTTTATTTTAAAAATAAAAGGTGACAGCTGATTTTGTAATGCCCCAGGGCAGGCAGGAAGCCCATGGAACAGCCTAGGATCCTTCTTCTCCAGCAAAACCGCTTCACTTTTGTTGGTTTCCTACTCTGTGAAATGAGGACCTGAATTCAGTGATCTTCCGGTTCAAGGGTCAGTGCCTTAATCTTGCCCCTGCCCCTTACCTGAATGTTTTTCACAGCCCTTCCAGGAGCCACTCCTCCCAGATAAATGGGACCCTTGATTTTCCAAGCAGCCCCACTTAGAGGAAGGCTTTCTTCTAGGACTCGTAGACCATCAATGACCAGTCGGCCGCTGTTCTTTTCCCGACTAAATATCACCTGGATAGAGAGAAGGAGAAGAGCCTGGCTTAGTGATGGCCCCAAACAGAGGGGAGGTTGTCTACCCTCTGAACCCTGGTATTGCAATGCTGTGGGAAGGTACAGGAAGTTCTTAAACCGTGAACCCATCTCTGAAGGGCAGCAGCTTTCTTTCTTCCTCTTAGTAGGCTTTTGGCTATCTTGTTCTTGGAGTGTCAGAAACTTTATTCCTTGATTAATAAAGCAGATGCCTTCATTATGAATACCTCCTTGCTTGATGCATTCTTGCATCTTTTTGTTTTTCTGGCTCTCCTTGGGTTTACCACTTCATGTATTAGACAAGTGTTCACCTGTTTTATTATCTCTGGATTGAGTGACTTAAAGCTAGTTTCTGTGTACAGGTTATATTTTTGGCAGGGTACTTTAGGAAGCTGCTCCTAGCTGAGAAGCTATTGTGGGGCATTTGTTTACTGTGTGAAGGTGTGTTGCTGTGATTGGTGCAATAAAAAGAGGAATAGCCAATAACTAGGCAGGAGAGACAGGCAGGACTGCTGTGTAGAGAGAGATCTCTGGGAGGAAGAAAGAGGAGTCTCCAGAAAGTGTGGAGAAAGCAGGATGGACAGTATGGAGAGATGAGTTATCAAGCCTTCCGACAGAACATAGATATAAAAATATGGGTTAATTTAAATTATAAAAACTAGTTAGGAGCAAGGCTAATTCATAATTAATATGAGTCTTTGTGTCATTATTTGTGAGCTGGTGGCCCAAAGGAAAGCCTTCTATAAGTAGCCACATTCTCCAGTTAACTACCACATTGTGTGCAGTGTACTCTTGCCATTCCACTCCCATAGCCACCGCAGTGGTCAGGTACTCCTGATCGGAAGAGCCTGTCTTCCATGGGTTTGCTCACTTCATATCTCCCATAGATTACTTTTGGAAAGAAAGTCAGTAATAGTTGCCAAAATTATGAACTTAGCTTACTGTTAAGTGAGGAAAAAGTAAAAAAAAAAAAATCATTACAAACCAAACTTTAGTTCATGCTGATGACTGGGACTTTGGTTGAGATAATTATACTTAACCTGTGATTATCTAAATACGTGGTTCAAGACTTTTAAAACAAACAATTACTAAACTCCTAAAATCGAACTCTGGGTGCCCAGCCTCAGAATCCTAATGTGGCTATTTCTATCAGGCCAGTAGTATAGAATCAGCGGCAATCCCCAGGGCAGTGGCCAATGTTTGCTGACAGTACCGGTCTCTGCACTCAACTTACATCATGCCATAATCCGTCATTGTATTTCTCCTGGCTTCTAATCTTCAGTTTCTTGTGGCCAACATTAAACATGAAGACCAAACGACCATGAGCCAAGAACAGAGTCATGAAATCATCCTCTTCTTGGTCTGAGACATAGAAAATCATCCCATGTGAGGACCGGGTTTTCAGACGAATGGAGAACTGAGATCTGGTAAAGGAAGAGAGAAGTCACCACGTGTAAAGCAAGACCGAGAATAATAGGTCAGCATAAAATTTCAAAGCAATACAGTCCAAGAAAGAATAGTCATTCTATCTAGTTGCAAATAGCTTCATTCGAGTTATCCCTGGCTACAAGCTAATGAGTTTTATTGGGTAGGATGCTTACTTCAAAAATGCTAATTCTCCTTGAGACCTATTCTAGAAATTTCAGGCCCAGAGGATCCCATGCATGTGAACCTTTACTTTCTCTACAGGTCTGTTATACATTTCACACAGTCTTATCTTGTTTATAGATCTTATGGTGTCTTGCTTTGAAGATTAATGTGATGGCTAATCTTGTCAATTTGACCACATCTGGAATTAACTAGAATCCAACCAGCTGGGCGTATCTGTGAGGGATTTTTCTTGGCTGGATTATTTGAGGTGGGAGATCCACCCTAGATCTGAATCTTCTGAGGTCAGAAACCCCCCCCCCCACGAATTTGGGTCACACTGTATGGAGGCCTGCTGAGACCAGGACACGGAAGAAGGAAGCTTTTGTTCTTTGCTTGCTTGCCATCAGCCTTTCTGGCAAGCTCATCTGTCTTGCTGCTGAGATATTCCTTTGTGGATAGTAGAACCTACTGCTTTGGGACTGTGAAGACCAGAGGAGACAACTAGCCTCATGGGTAGAACAATTACTGGGTTCTTTGCATTTCTGTTGGGAGACTGCTATTGTTTTACTAGCCAGACCACGGCCTGTAAGTCACTTTAACAAATCCTCTTTTTATCTATATATATTCATTCTATCAGCTTCTTTAGAGCAGTGGTTTTCAACCTTCCTAAGGCTGGGACCCTTTAATACAGTTCCTCAGTTGTGGTGACCCCCAACTATAAAATTATTTTTGTTGTTGCTTCATAACTGTAATTTTGCTACTATTATGAATCATAATTCGAATATCTGGTTTTCGACAGTGTTAGGTGATCCCTGTGAAAGGGGTCTTGACCCACAGGTTGAGAACCACTGCTCTAGAGAATCCTATCTAATAAAATTAGTAAACACTAAAAACCAACATGTTAAATTAACTTATCTCTGTGGATAAATAGCCATGAGTAATTAATATGCATAGAGAAAATTTTACAGAGAGATTGTTTATATCCTACATAAATCACAGACTAAAGGTCCTCTCAGTAGAACGGTATAGAGTCTATACTATGGACAAATATCACATGTCAAAAGCAGCCACCCAAGGGGGTGGAAAATGTGTGTGAAGAACTATGCCCAGAACTTTAGCTCCAAGTGTGGGTAAGGCACGTTTATTAAGTCTCCTTCATGAAGCATATGAAAATGCAGATTTTGCCTGCTGTGTACATAAACACTATGAAAATGAATCTTTAATAACAGGGAGTCATTAGAGATTTGCAAAGAAGTAATGGGGTTTGAGGCAGCTGGAGGGTCACAGATGTACACGAACATCTGTATTTTCTGTGTCTCTTGATCACTAGAAGTTTGGGTGCATTCTCATTCATAATCTGCATGCAATTTAAGTGGGGAAGGGAAGGTGATATCAAGTCTGCTGATGGGCCGTTCTGGACTTTCCCTGGTCAAGAGGCCTCTTTTTGGAGCGGCCTTGGTAAACTGTGAGGATACTGCTCCATGTGCCTTCCACTGGGAGGGAAAGTGTGAGCAGTTTCTTGGAAAGCAGGAATCAAGTGTTGTTTAGTATATACTTTCACACACACGCATACACACACACACACAGCAGGATTAAGACGACATAATAGGAAAGGTAGAAGAAAGGTGCCCCGTGACAAACAAGGATGGAGCATGGCACAAAGCTTCTAGAAGGACAGTGCACTCCTTTACTTTTCACCAAAGTCTCCTTGTACGTGTTCAAACTCTTGGCGGCTGTTGGCTGTGCCTCCATACTGGTAGGCATGTTCTATCGCTCTGGGGCTGTTGGAGAGGTGGCAGTGAGAGTCTCTTGGAGCCTTCTGTTCTAGAAACTTCAGGCCAACAGGATCCCATGCAGGAGGTTCATCCTTATTTTTCTTTCCCTGTAGGAAATGAGTGAAATGGAGAGACGCCATTCCTGAAACTGGTAACAAAATTTAACATGCAACATCTTTATCCTTAATAAGAATACAAAATTTGTAAAGTGGCTATTCCTTGTGAGTTTTCAGTTCATGAACAATCAGGCTACAATTCCTTTTAGCACCATAAACAAGCGACAGCAATAGTAACCACATGGCATGACAGCAGACCCAGAATTCTAGTCTGTGATTGCAAACCAGCACGCAAGTGCAACTTTAGAGAAAACTGCTCTAGCGCTTAAATTAAATAAATATCCTAAATAATAGTGACCAATGGGAAAGCTGGCAATAAAATAACCCTGAGAGAATCAATCAATAAAATCTGCACATAGCCACACAACATCGCATTAACACATAGTATTATTCATACATGCTGTGTAAAATGTTAAGATATTGGGGCTGGAGAGATGGGCTAATGGTTAAGAGCACGGGCTTCACTTCCAAAGGACCTGGATTTGGTTCCCATTATCCACATGGCAGCTCACAGCAGTCATTCACCCCAGTTCCAAGAGATCTGATGACCTCTTCTAATGTCCTGGGGCACCAGACACGTACATGGTGCACAGACATGCACGCACTCAGAACACTCATACATATAAAATAAATAGATCTTTAAAAAGTTTGAAAATATTTAGGGTTATTTTTTTTTAGCAACAGGCTGTATAATGAAATTTTATGTGACCGAATCAATATTGAAGAACATTTTAGAATAGAATTCTTTTCTTTGATGATTTGTTGGGCCTTTTAAATTGCCCCACTGATGCAAAAATGTAGTGTTGTGAAACTATTGACTAATATTTAATGATTATGTCATCTTTATTTCTGAGGCAAAATAAAAGTGTAGAGAAAATCAAGTATGTAATAGTTTATTCACTATTTAAAGCAAACATTTATTGGATGAGTAGAGGTGAAGATGAAAGAAATCAATGCTCCTGCATGCACTCTGTGGGTGCTATGTGGTGGGTGCCATGTGGGTACTATGTGGTGGACACTCTGTGGGTGCTATGTGGTGGACACTCTGTGGGTGCTATGTGGTGAACACTCTGTGGGTGCTATGTGGTGGACACTCTGTGGGTGCTGTGTGGTGGACACTCTGTGGGGCTATGTGGTAGGCACTCTGTGGGTGCTGTGTGGTGGGCACTCTGTGGGTGCTATGTGGTGGGCACCATGTGGGTGCCATTTGGTGGGCATTCTGTGGGTGCTATGTGGTAGGAACTAGAAAGGCGGGAGATGATAGTTGGTTTTTAAGAGCTGATAATTTGGAGAGGCAGGTCTACAAAAAGAAACTGGGAATCAGGTTGGCGACAGAAAGGTCTTTAAATGATGGGTTAGAGGTAGAGTTTTGCTTTTAGGCAATGAGGAGCCAAACAGGCTTTAAAGCAAGAAGTGGCCAGATCTGACCCACTCAGGAAGCTGACAGGGGACATGTTTGGCAGCAGGGAGGTCTGGAAAGCCTGGCAAGGGGTTAAGTTTTATTGAGTGCAATCATTTCCCTTCTCCCTAATTTCTGGTGAAGTGTCAGACCTATACATATTAAAAAGACCAAAACCCAAACCAACACCAACCCCATTTCTCTTTCTCTCTCTCCTTTTTCTTGTTCTTGCTCTCACTCTCTCTTTTCTCTTCAGGTCAGTTTTCTGGCTTTTATTCTCTCTAGAAAGCTCCTTTCTCTGTACACATCTGCTCTAAGGCTTACAGTATCTGTAGTTAATCAGAACAGGCTGATCTTTCTAGGTTTCTTCCCAAGGAAGAGGATTTTGTAGGCCTGCTCAGATAAGGGCATACATACTGGTCTGATTACCTATATCCAGGGGGTGGGTGTCACAGTCCTGAACCACAGGACTTACAGGGTGGGTAGGGAGTCAGTTCTCAGAAAAGAGTGGCTGGCTAGATACCCACAGTGACCCATCAGTGAACACTGATATTATATTACAAATGAAAATTTCCCAGTTCATCTTAAAGCATAAAGTTCATCTTAAAAGTTTGAAAAAACTTTAAGCATGGAACATAGCTTTTTAAAACAGGTATTCTCAAGTACCTGTGGGGAAATATAAAATTAGCCTTACCTCTTTGAGAATGTAATTTGCCTTGATCCAGTAATTCTATCTCTTGGAATCTAGTCTAAAAATTTATTCAACTATGCACTCAGAGGAGTGATTGTGAAAATAATTTGGATTCTAATCCAAAGCTGTGGAATAATCTTCTTGTACACTATAAAGATTTGTCACTCAGTTTGGTACAATAAAACACAGATTGACCAGTTGCCAGGCAGGAAGTATAGACAGGGTAGCCAAACTAAGAATGATGGGAAGGAAAAGGGCAGAGTCAGTCGCAAGTCAACACAGAGAAACAAGATGAGAATGCTGTACTGAGAAAAGGTACCAAGTCACGTGATTAAATATAGATAAGAATTATGTATTAATTTTAGTGTAAGAGTGTAGATGGAAGTTTCTGTTCCATACAGTCCTACCATTGTTCAGTCCCAAAGAAGCACACAGAGGCTTATATTAATTATAAACTGTTTGGCCTTTTAGCTCAGACTTATTATCAATTAGCTCTTACAACTTAAATTAACCCATAATTTTTGTCTATGTTTAGCTATGTGGCTTGGTACCTTTTATTAGTGAGGCATTCTCATCTTGCTTCCTCTGTGTCTGGTTGGTAACTGCATCTTGCCTTTCCTCTTCCCAGAATTCTCTTAGTCTGGTTGCCCTGCCAATACTTTCTGCATGGCTACTGGCCAATCAGCGTTCTATTAAACTAATACGAATGATGAATCTTTGTAGTGCATAAGAGCATTAGCCCACAGCATAAGAGTTAGCTAGTAACAAGCCTGAGTTACCAGCTGAACATTTATAATTAATACTAAGCCTCAGTGTGTTTATTTGGGAGCTACTGGCAGGACATAAACTTCTGCTTACAATCTAAACCCTTTAACGCAGCCTTGATAAAAAGTCAAACCAGGGCTGGGTGACACATGCCTTTAATCTTAGCACTTTTGGGAGGAAGAGGTAGGCGGATTTTTATGAGTTCAGGACTGCAAAGTGAGTTCCAGGACAGCCCTTGTCTCTAACAAACAAACATTCATTTAAAACAAAGGTGGCCAGTTTTTCTTGGTAGCTATTAACACATCTTCATAAGTTACATGAATCTTAGTTATATTTTCTCCCCATGGGATTAAGAACAACCAGAAAAGGCAAAAATATGGATATACTGGTCAGAGGCAGTAGATAGGTTGTGTCACTGAATAGGCAGCCAGGGAAATTGTGCAGATATCTGAGATAAGAGAGGAAGTGGAGACAGGAAAGACTGAATAAAAACTGTAAAGGGGAGGGGGTGGCTAATGTGGCCAGTTTTGGTAATGGGCTGGTGGGGGAGGACAGTGAGTGAGGCAGGCAAGTGAGCACGATGAGATGAACAGAGCGACAGGGTGTTGATCACACAGGACCTATCGGGAACTGTAGGGACTCTGGAGTTTCTGCTGAGTGCACTGGGGGCAGGGGCACTTTGATGAGTGCCTGAGACAGTGTGCACGCATAGGGGTCTGGATGCTGTGCCAAGAACAGATGGTAAGGGGGCAAAGTAGAAGCCAGGAACCCTGTTTGGAAGCTGGTGCTGGAGCAGGAGCACGGACGGAGCTTTGCTGAACCGGCGCCAAGGAGGGAGCCGGGAGTATTAGACCGAGGGAATGGGAAGGGACCAGGGCTCTCGTTTGTAACGGAATCAAATCATGTGCATGAGTAAATAAGAAAGAACAGTGATCAGAGGTGAAATTTCACAGCTCATTGTTTAATGAATGGGCCGTTCACATCCACCTGTGCATGTGGGGGGAGGAACACAAAGGTGAGAAGGTAAAATGTAGTGATATTTTATCCGTGTTAATAGATCAAGCTTGCCTGGAGATAAGAGTGCAGAGCCAAGCCACTAGAGGCCAGAGAGTGGTGGCACACTCCTTTAGTCTCAGGACTCAAGGCTACCCTGGGCTACACGAGATTGCATCTGTCGAAAAAGAGAAACAGAACTCATACAAAGTGTTCCCAGCTGTTGGGGGTCACACGCCTTTAATCCCAGCACTAGCGAGGTGGAGACGGGAGTCATGTGGCTGGGCGGAGAGAGGTATACAAGGCAGAAGGAGACAAGAGCTCCTTGCAGTCTGAGGTTTGGTGGAGAGCATTGCAGTCTGCAGTCACGCCGAGGACAGGGTCACCCCTTTGTTTGTCTGAGCCTTGGTAGAGGTAAGAGCTCTCTAGTGGCTTGGTTGCTTTGCTTTTCTGAACTTCAGCATGAACCCCAATATCTGTCTCTGGGATTTTATTATTTGTGCTATGGTAAAATAAAGTTTAATGATTTTCATGACTGTGACAAAGGCTGAAAATTATTGCTGAAAGTAGATTATATAGTAGACAGTTATAGTTCTAAATTAAACACACACACAATGCTCAGAGCAGAGCTATTTTGATCGCCTTTAATGCAAAACCATTAGAATTGGAAGTAAACAGCCAACTCTGCTCCTCTGAGAGCAATCCCTAGGGCAGTATATGCTACAAACTGGGCCACCTGCTGTTACCCGAACTCTCTTCCACCTGGATGCATGCGTCAGCGAGAGCAGGGTCTACAGCGCAACCGTGTTTGGGATTGTAAGTACACAGCGCGAGGGCCATTGTGGGTTCTGCACAGTGCTAGCGGTTGGTTACCTGCTTATTTGTTTTAGGCTTTGAGGAATTTCTTCCTTTCTTGTGAAGGAGAAGCAATGGCGATGACTCAATGGGACACTCGTAAAGTGAAGTGTGGACCTTTTCGGAATAACGCTGGAAATCTTCCACCTCCACATCTCTATCCAGCCTGTGTGTAAGAGGAAGAAAATCATCCTAAACATGCTGTCCGTCACTATGTAATGAAAGCTATGGCAAAACCCTGCAGTGGTGGAAATGTATGTGTGCTAGATCCTAACCTATCTTAACAGGAAGCCTAATTAGCGTTCAGTCAACTAACACTGTTTTTTTGGTATTCCACATTCCGACTGACAGCTGTCCTTTCCTCTATACACTGAGTGACGAGGACCATGGCTGTGTCCCTTCATCTCTGTTCAGTTTCTCCCTTGCTTGTCTTGTATCCTCAGAGCCTCTGTTGTCTCTTAAGGATCTAGATCAGTGACTTTGTTTAAAGCCAGGTGTTAAATTAAGAAGACCTTCAACTTCGAACAAGGATTTCAGAATGTTTACCTGTAGTTTCCTATTAATAACCAGCACAAAATAAAGGTATCATATTTATAGCTTGTTATATACCAGGTACTGAACAAGGTAGCTTAATATGTATTGTCTTGTAAATTTCTGTGACAAGCCTACCAAGCAGGTGCTCTTGTTATCTGTCTTTAGCATGTGAAGAAATGAAGGCTTGCTTAGCCATAGCTATACAGGAACCAAAGAACAAGAGACTTACAATCCTAAGTACGTCAGTTGCTCAAGCGCATGAACTTTTAATTGCTATCTGATAAGGACTGTAAATTTCATAATTATCAATTTTACTAGGGTAAACATTTCACTACTGTATTGATCAATATCAATCAGGACCATTCGCTGATTAAAAATTAGTATACCTGGTAAAGTAGGCATTGCTTATGCATCCGGTGAAATTAGCATATTGAGGACTGATGGGTGAGCCACCAAAGTAGAACTTCTTTTCGTTTGTTTGAATCTGTTCCGCTTTTTTGCCTGTAAGAGTCTCAATCCGTTGGCTTTTATCTACTACCAGTTCATATCTGCAAAGGAGAGAGATTTTATACACAGCACATCTCACTCACCCGTTACTTTTCATCAGACAGCCAGGTTTTCTCACAGGACTGAAATGGAACGTCTCCTTCATGAAAAGACAGATTCCTCAGGAGGCCCAGGAGGAAATGACTACACACGCCTATGTGCAAGAAGGGCTCTCCAAACTGAGGTTGGAATTTAAATCTCCGGGCCGAGAGTTTTTTAGGGAGAACCAGAGCCCACCTCTGGCGTCGTCACATGTACGTGAGGTCAGTTTCATTAGCCAGTACAGTGGGGGATGATCATGAGAAGCAGAGTCTGCAGACACTGTCCCACCATTTATTTCTGATGGGAATATTCTACACAAAGAGACAGGGCAGCGGCAGTATCCAACAGAGGGTTTTTCTTATTTCAAAACATTTTGTTTTATGAAAAAGAAATCCCAGTAATATATATGTTAAAGATGAACCTAGAGCTTTTAAAAATGTAATCATAAATGTGACACCCTTTACTGTTTAGATTGAAAAATCTAAACACAACCAGTATTGGCTGAACCCCTTCTATGTGAAAAACTCTATTCATCAAGTCCTTGGTGTGCACTGCCAGTGCAGAGATGAAAACGGATCTTTTTATTGACCCCACCGCCACCAAAATGTCTGTATTGATTAAGCACCTTTCTGATGGTGTCTTTGGTATCTCTTGAAAATAAATAGCATCTTTTTGGGGAGAAGGTAAGCTGTTCCTTCCATTACTTTTGGAACACTGGAAAAGCAACGGCACAGCCTAGGAGCCACAGTACTTCCCACAGAAGCACACCCTGGAAAGGGAGATCCTGCTGGGAAGTACAGGAAGGGAGGAGCTATACCTTGTGGGTGAGACGGAGGCAATGACGAAGTGGGGCAGCCCATCATGGTAATGACTGTCTGCCGACATAACCTTGGTCTTCTTTACTTCCATGACGACAGTCCCATTGTCCAAAGAGACGGAAAACACATCAGACTGAAATACAAACACACGTGTGTAAGTAGGACTCTCAGGATGAAAACTGGGCATGTTTTCAAAATCCACTCGATGGTATTGCTTAAAAGAACACATGGTGTGAAGAAAATTTGCTGATAGGGTAATTTCTGTGACTAGCAATGACTAAATACTTTTGCCTAAATTAATGCGGCTTATAAAAGTAGATGTGGTTTAGGGCTGGCTCAGTAGGTGAATGTGCTTTCCCTGAAAGCCCAATGACCTAAATTCAGAAGCCCAGAAGCCAGTAAAAACCAGATCCAGTAGCATGCATCTGCAGTACAGTACTGCTATGGTGAGACAAGAAATGTCGATAGGAGTATTGCAAACCTGGAGTACACATGGATGTGGAAAACCAAGAGAGAGCCTGCTGCCTCCAAACAAGGTGGAGGAAGGCGAGAACTGATGCCTAAGAGCTGTGCTTTGACCTCAACACATGGAAGGATATACATGGTAGGTATACATGGTATGATATATATGGTAGGTATACATGGTAGGATATACATGGAAGGATATACATGGTAGGATATACATGGTAGGATAATTATGGTACGATATATATGGTAGAATATACATGGTAGGTATACATGGTAGGATATACATGGTAGGATATATATGGTAGGATATACATGGAAGGATATACATGGTATGTATACATGGAAGGATATACATGGTAGGTATACATGGTAGGATATACATGGTAGGATAATTATGGTAGCATATATATGGTAGGATATACATGGTAGGTATACATGGTAGGATATACATGGTAGGTATACATGGTAGGATATACATGGTAGGATATACATGGTAGGTATACATGGTAGGATATACATGGTAGGATATATATGGTAGGATATACATGGAAGGATATATATGGTAGGATATACATGGTAGGATATATATGGTAGGATATACATGGAAGGATATACATGGTAGGATATACATGGTAGGTATACATGGTAGGTATACATGGTAGGTATACATGGTAGGATATATTTGTAGCATCTCTTTCTCTCTCTTCCTCCCCCTTCCCACCACTCACATATTTCAATGGAAAAAGATACTCCCACATTTTGAACTGAAACCCTTTGGTGGTTATGTCATGCCAAGAGATGGCTTAGTCTCAATACTTTCCTAACCTAAGCATTTTTACCACATTACTCTCATTGATCCCCTTGAAAGAGAGTGTTTCAACCTCCTGAAGGATGCAACTAGAGGAAGAGGCTGGACTTAATTCACTGGTATGTTTTTTTTTTTAAATGTTTCACTTATTTGATTCATCGAGATAGAAGAGACCTTTTAAGAAGCAGAAGTTACTTGTTTTCTGAATTTGCTTACTGCTCATTTCAAAACACTAGTGGATGATAATGTGGTTTCTTTTTCCTTACATCTACACTAACTTTTAAAATCAGCTGTCAGTCCGCAAACCCCAACTGCATACCAAAACCACCAACTGTGACAGAAAATAATTTAATGGACGAGGGTACTCGGAGACAAACGTTGAGGGCAAAAGTTCTACAAAATGCTTTCTGTAAATCCACACGAATGCTACTGATTTAAACTACATTGAAAATAAAAATGACAGAGCTAGGGGAGATTCATCAGTCTACAAAGAGTTTGTTGTACAAGCATGAAGAGCCCATTTGATCCCCAGAACCCATGCGAACAGCTGGGCGTGGTGGCTTATACTTGCAATCCCAGCCCTGGGCAGATGGAGACTGGCAGATTTCTGGGGCTCACTGGCCACGCTGCCAGTGAGGGACTCTTTTTCAAAAACTAAACCAAACAAGTCCAAGGCAGATGGCACTTGAGGAAGCATGACACCTGAGGTTGTCCTTTGACCTCAACACACACAAACACCGTGTGTTAACTCTCCCAATATACACAAGCAAAAGAGACAAATTTTTAAAAGGTGGCAGATACAGGTAATTGTAAAAAGCAAAATTTGCTTTCAAAAACTGTGGTATAGGCAGAGATGTATTGGCTAAATCTTAGCTTCACCAAACCTCTACAGAGCTTTATTTTCACGGGAATGAAGATTGAAGTGGGCATCACACATGGTAGAACAGCTCTCTGTCACTGAGCCACAAACCCAGTCTTTTATTTTTGACTTAAGTTTTGTAAACTGAGCTTGAGTATCCTGTTGTAAACTCAAAGGCAAAGAAGAGTGCAACTTCCTTCTAATTTATAAACTAAATCACCAATGTGTTTGTTCTTACATGCAGAAGCTATTGTTATTATGGTGCTGCCATGGATAATGGCATGCTTTTGGCAGGTTGTGGATATATGTGGTTTCTTTCGCAAAGCAATAACCTAAAATGTTTAAGACAAAATAAACATGAATAGGAAGGAGATCTACTACACTGAAATATTGCTCTCAAAATGGTCAAATAAGGAATTTGTGATATATAGTAATATTCTTCCATATAAAGACATCAAGTAATAGATTTAATAGACCTGACAGCTTCTATATTTGAAACTAGTAGAAATGAACAAAAAAAAATGATAATTTCAAATGTCTGCACCAACTGTAATGTCAAGTGAAAAATATGTGTAATTTTGTACAATGATAAAGTTAGAGGTAGTGCTAATACGATTGTGGTTTGAAAATGTTATTTCATCTGGAGAAAATAAAGATACAATTTTCCACAATTGAGTCTACGGATTCTTTGAATTCTACCCATCAGCTCCTGAGGGACAGGACTGAATTCCACGCTAAGATACATCTATGGTTGCAATAGTAGCATGAATGTTATGGATGTAATCAATTGCTGTCTTTTGGAATTTAAGGCCTGGTCTATAGAAGCAAACACATGCCTAGTACTGTTGACCTGGCTAAGAACCTGTGGTTGGGAAGCTCACAGGCCCCAGGGTGAATTTACTACTATCACTCTGCTAAGCAGACATAGCATCTAACTGCCCTCTAAGTTCTTATTCCACACCCAGAGAATAGTGCAGTTCTCAGATACCATCGGAGAAGTTTCTTTGTGCAGTGGATGCCAGTCAACCCAGAAGCTTACGACTACTCAGTGTTTAGAGTGTAAATTCGTGGGACATTTGTGTCACACCCTCCCCATGAGACTCTTGGACTATCAGGGGAGAGGGTATAAAGAGCCAGAGGTTGGGGAAGTCTGGAGCCAAAGTGTCATCTACACTCCTAAGCGCATGACACCTGTGGTTGCCTCAACAGGAGTTGCGAAATATCAAGCCAGTCAACGTTTTAGAGAAGAAGGGGTTCATGAACCCCACCCCAACTGTGGAAGTGCAGTCTGCTGATGGCTTCTGCAGGAGGGACTCAGTTTTCTTAAAGGGTATGGTCTCTGTAGGTCAACAGTGTTCTAGTGGCTGGCCTTATACCCAGGAGTACATGGGCAGCACAAAGAAGATTTGGATGTTGGATCATTAGTAAAGGTCACATCACCAATATCATCCACCAACATTTTATTCAAGCCAACTGGCTCAAGAGAACTTTTAACAATGTTGGTAATAGAAGCTGCAGACATAAATTTCTGGGAGCGGATTGTTTCCCCAGTACTGTGGTCTCTGAACATGGACAGAGGGCCCTCCATCTTCAGGGATCCTGGTCAACCTCACTAACACCACACATACCTGGTATCTCTGCTCTGAGGCCAAATGGTGGCCTCCATGGTGATGACCACAGCGTGGAGAGGCCCGAGCGAAGGTTATTTTATGTATAGAAAAAGAGGACATTAGTTGGGTTTAGGGAGGGAGGGAGGTGGGATGAAGCAGGAGGAATTAGGGGAAGGAATGAGTGTGTGTGTGTGTGTGTGTGTGTGACTACAATGAAATACATTGTATAAAATTTTCAAAGAATTAATATTATATTGAAAATATGTGTATTGCATATTTCGCATCTGATAATCTCTGTGTATTTGTGAACTAAAATCTGAATCAAAATTCACTTTCAACTTGCACGAAACTTGTTTCTGATAGACAAAACAGCTACACAGAATATCCTCAGAGGGAAACAAGTACTTACCCCTGAAGCATAGTAGAACAGTAACCCATTTGGCTGTAACGTTCGGAAATTGAAACCTCCTTCGAAGCCATCAAAAAAAGATATTTTCTGAGTCGAAGCAATAAAACTTTGCCCGTTGAAATATGCTCTGCGAGATATCTGTACCAGAAAAGGTAAACATAGTGTTTTCTTTGGCACTTAGGGACCGTTTATGTCAGTTTTCACATACAAAGAGCCTTGCCTGCCGGGGAAGCAGTTTTTGTTTCCATTTGGTTTCTGCTGGAATTCAGGCATGCTAGCTTTCTTCCCATGTTCCTACAGCAGCTGGGCTTCAGTTTTCCCATTTCTTACACCCAAGTGACCACCAGCGTCTGAGCAGCCTCTGTGGGCTGTGGATGCCCCATCCACTGGAGGCTGGCGCAACTGCACAGGTGACAGGAGAGTCCCACAAGCCTTTCTAGTTTAATGAGTTTTCTCTCTCCTGGCAGCAGAAAGGAACCCAGCGAAGCAGAGAAGGTTGAGCTCACTGTTGAAAGTGGTCTGTTTACCCAGGAAAAAGCTCTTGGCTGAATGGTACTTACCAGAGAGTCTTCTGGGCATCCGTAACCAACTCCTAGGGTTTCTGTCTGCTCCAGTAAATTGAAATCTTTCTTTTGGAACTGGAAGCCCTTCATGCATCCCCTGAAGTTGATATCTAGGGGAAGGTGTGCTCTCAGGGTCCTGGAAAAGGAAAGCAGTCCTCATGGGCACAGCTGTGCTGATGACGCTGCACTGCATACAGTCCCTTCAGAGCTCTGCTTGCTTACCATCATAGCCGCTTTAAAACCATCCGCTCTCAAGCTCTGTTTTGATAAGCACACAGCTGTGTCGAGCTGTGTCAAACCTTGGTGTGCAGCGGGTTTTTTTCCAAGTCAAGACAATTGCTTACTTCTTTATAGTTTTGAAAAACATAGCTTACATTGTCAATTGCTATCTTTATAACAAACAAGCAATGCAGATGGAAACGCTAGTTGTTTTTTTAAAAATAGAGTCTTGAGATTGATGTTTTACAGATTAAAAAAATACTCTGCTATCAGAAATTTTATTGGAATTGGAAAAACAATTACATTGTAAATAATAAGTTAGGACTTGAACTCATGTTTTCAGACTTCTACTAACGGGGTTGGCCTTATTTGTAGCATAGTCTAATCAAGGAAAGTCGGAGATGGGTCTTAGAGAATGCCAGACTGGGGGTCTGGGTCCCAGGCTCTGCTCAGGCCTGCACCAGATGGGTTTCGAGAGCTGAAAGGAGACATGGGCACATGCCCCTATTCCTAACCCAGAAGCTATCTCCAGTTGATAACTACTGGATATCGGGGTAGCAAATGAAAAATAAGATTTTTTTTCCAAGCGAGTCCCACTGAAGAAACAAACCGCTATTAAGGGAAGGCCTCATGCCTAGCTGTAGATGGCCAAAACAAAATGATTTAAACAACATTGTTGGAGCTTCTTCATTTCATGATGTTAAGTCAGGGCACTTAAAAAAAAAAACAAAAACCCTTTACAGGTGCGTTGTGTATATTTATCATGGTTTCTGACTTTGTGACTTTTAGGGGATTCTTGTGGGCACCCACATGTGTGTCTGCATCTGTATATGTTTCTTGTGCTTTTTCTTGTTTGGTTGTTTTGTCCTTTTCTGGTTTGTTTGATTTTGCTTTATCTTATTTTTTTTTTTTCTAACAGGAGACAGGAAGGGTGTGAATCTGCATGGGAAGGGAGGTGGGGAGCAATTGAGAGGAGAAGGAAGAAGGGAAACTATCATCAGAATACACTGCAAGAAATACATCTATTTTCATTAAAAAGTGGAAGTAAGAGACGTCTTATCCTTCTGATCAGGGATGGCATTCTTGTCCAGTGCTCGACTCTTAGCTCCTGTCTTGCTCAGTATATAGGAGGTGCCCAAGAACATGCCACTTGGTACTGAATGAATGCCAAGTTGGTTTGGACCAAATCACAGTGGGTTAACTATGCAGAGGATGAATGACTCTGCTGTGTTCTTCCTCCACAGGTCAGAGCTCGAGGAGTGTGTTACCCAGCAGGCATAGTGGTCAACGTTCTCACAGGACAACATTGGAGGACTGGGAAGGTGTTTAATTTGAAAAAAAAAAGTGGGGAGCCTTCTTTCAGATATGGTACTTTGCAACATGAAAGGATTGGACTCAAGATAAATAAGAACTTTATAACAATCGAAATATTAATACACACACATATTGCCTTCTGAAGTAATAAATATGTATATAGCCTTCTGAGGTAAACATTCAAACAGCACTAAATTTACTCAGAAGTAATGCTAACAGAGAAGTAAATGCTAATAGAGAAGGGTATTTTGGTTAGATGAGGGGTGGATTCCATCATCAGTTCTTGCTTAAGTAGGGGATTTTTTTTTTTTTTCCCTTTAAATGCTGAGGCCTGACTTCAGAGTAGTTAGAATTTAGGTACGCAAGTGGCTTTATGTATAAACCTCTCCAGGTTACCCCAACAAGAGTCACCATACAGAATAGTCTCAATGCTGCTTTTAAGCTTTAAGGATCTTTGTTTCTATAAATTTATTTATTTTGAGGTTTACTTATTTCAATTTTATATGTGTGGGTATTTTGCCTGTGTGTATGTCTATGCATCTTGTGCATGGCTTATGGAGGCCAGAAGAGGATGTTGGATCCCCTTGGAACCAGAGTTACAGATGGTTGTGAGCTGCTCTGTTGGTGTGGGGAATCAAATCCAGGTCCTCTGGAAGAGTGGCCAGTGCTTTTAACCACTGGGCCATTTCTCTAGTTCTGCTTCTGTGAATTTAATGCATAGAAAGAGCTGAATTTTTGAATACAGCAGGACAATGTGTCAGTGCACACAAACCACGGCCTCATGGGTATGCTCAAAAATGGACATACTGTCAGATACTAGTGAGTTCGAAATAAATTTAAAGACTAAATAAGAAGTGAAAATATGTATGCTGTTTCATCTCCACATGATACGTTAGCTTCTACTCTTTCTCTTCTTGAGAAATACCGCAGGAGACTATGTGCTAAAAGTAATGTTATACTAATGACATAAGTAAGTTACACACATGAGATGCTGATTTAAGGGTGTCAAAGGGCTGGCTGTGGGTGGCCTGCAGGTCGATGGATATGTTTGTCTATACCTATGCAGGTGTGCAAAAGCAGCAAGCAAGGATGCTTAAGCTTGTCATCGGACCGCTGGGTATTGAATACTCATTAGTATATCATTAGCAGCGAAAAGCTACGTAACAAGAGGGCTTTACCTGGATTGCAAAACTTCTTGGGGAGCACCTCCAATGTAGATGTCTGTGAAAGGTATTTTCTTCTTTTCATTGTCCATGCTCTTGACATGTCGTCTGTCAACTACCAAAATCATTTTCTTGTCATTGTGGTAAATGATTGAGATCTGGAAGAAAGAATGCATTGTAAGGTTGTTTAACAATTAGTTTTGTTTTTTAAAGAAAATTTTAACGTATTTTAACTAGCCTGGTTGTAACAACCATTGTTCTTGTTTGTCCACAGATAGGGAATAGATTTTTTTTCCCGTTTACTCACAAATATGAGAACTACGGCTTTTATGTAATGTAAAGGAACAGTTTGTGTTTCCTAAGGAAGGGTCCCTTTTTGGGAAAGGAACTAGTGCAGGCTAAATTTTTCTACAAGTCTTCTTAGTTTTTTCATCTATCTTTTTTTTAAAAAAACAAAAAGCTCGGTTAAGGCACATATTTTGAGAAGTTACACATTTTTTTAAGTTTGGACTTATGAAAATACCCACTATGCCACTAGTCCAATCAAATGAACAATATCTAGTATTTCTTAAAGTTTCATTGCTTCATAACACTCCCTAGTGGGGTGTGTGTAAGACATATATTATGAGATCTATCCTCTTAACAGTAAGTTTCTTCTTTTGTGGTGCTGGGAATAGAGCCCAAATCTTCTGTGGGTACATGAATGTGTATGACTATAGCTATATAAGTGTTTAAAATAGCAAGCCTGAAACTTGCTAGGACAGTGCTCTACCACTGAATTACATGTCCAGCAACACATTCTAATTATTGGTATTTGTAATAGCATTGTGTTATTTAGTAGATCTCTAAAATATATTCACCCACTATAACAGAAACTTCCTACATATTGGGCAAGTCCTCATTTTCCATTCTCTCTAGCCCCTGGGCAGCACCACTATAGGCTTAAGCAGTGCTTTCTGGGTTGTAGAATGCATGCTACCAAAGTGTCAGTTCTTTGCGCCATTTGTGTATTATTTTGAATTACTGGGTTTGTATAAATAAATATAGAATAATTGTTTAAATGACAGCGAGCAGTTCTAGTGAATCTGCAAAAATGCTGGTCAGACGAACAGTCAAGTCCTTCTTTTATTGAAAGTCATCCTTAGGAAGCTTCTGGGCATTGAACTGAGAAGGAAAAACAGCTGGCTAACAACTGCATTTGGATCCAACTTAGGAGACATTACATCTTTTATATGTCTTATTAAATTATGTAGTTAAAGTAGTTGAAGATGTAGAAGAAGGATATTTTCTACAGACTATAAATATGGTTGAAGAACCTACTTTTGGGATCCTCTTCATGAAGGGAATCACTAGCATGGCTACATTCTAGAGACCAAATTCAAGAGAAAATTTTGTATTTACTTATATTACCTCCTTATATTAATGAGGCCTCAAAGTACAAATAAAAAGGGCTATGCATCTGAATCCTAACATGTTCAACAGACCACACACACACACACACACACACACACACACACACACACACAGAGTATTTTGTCAGTCTGTTATTGGAATCAAGACATTTAAGATTAACAAGAGTCTTTTGGCCAATGAACCCCTTTTAATGACAAGGGGACGTCCACTGACTCGTTTGTTAGAAATTCCAACATGTGTTTTCCTGGAGCGGAGCAGATGAGGGCATATCAACTGTACTTCAGATGTGACTATAATAATTTGCTATTCTGCTCACGGTATTTGGCCACCTGGTCAGATACACAGATGTAACGGTCGAAACCCAAACACACCCAAAGTACAATGACAGTACCTCATGGTATCTTGCATCATTAATCTTGGCTTTTTTCAATGTGTCTTCAAGATGTACGGGGCCGTTGCTGAATCCAAAGTCATAGAAGACATGTAGGTAGCCATTGCGCATTTCCAAGCTGAAAAACATGCTCTGCAGAGAGAAAGCAACTGTAAGACAGGAGCATCCACTGTTAGGACAGTGGAACAGATTTATCTGAGTTTGAGGAATGATATTAAAATTCTTTATTAGTGAAATTCTTGAAGAATAGTCTCATGAATTCTTATAATAAGGAAAATGACAATTATGTTCCCATCAGCACTTATTTCTTACAGATTACTAAAAGCACTAATATTTTTACAAACTTTAAAATACCTATCTTCTTTTGTTTTTGTGTTACCCTACAAACCACGGCCACGGCATGGAAAAATAAGTCACATTACTGACCCTTAATTCTCCAAGACAAAGTTTTTTTTTTTAAAAAAAAAACTGCTTGGTCGTTAAGCATGATAAGCAACTTTTAAAAATATAATAGTCCTAAAGATGCAATTGTAGTCATTTGAGGGTGAAATTAGTAACATTGAAAAATTATTCCAAGGTAAACTAAAGAATTCTTTTAAAGTGCCAACCAATATGGATACAGGAAAAAGAAGGTCTTTTCTGTATTATTTTGAGCCACTGGATTTGCATAAGTGAAGATGCAATTAGGATGTACTTGGGCCAGATGATGTTAAAGAATATACATAATTCAGCAGCTGTCAAATAACTTGCTGGTTGGGTTTTCTCATTTCAGAAGATAATTCATAGATACAAGAATTGAATAAATTTTAAAAAAACTATCATGGTAAAATATTCATTCTACACAAAGTGATTTCTTGAATGGAGTTTGTTTATTTCTTGACATGGGAAACAATCCCTGGGGTTGGGGGAAAAGGTCTTAACTTTTATTTACATCATTAAAAATTCTGAAATAACTGGGTGATGGTGGCGCATGCCTTTACTCCCAGCACCTGGGAGGCAGAGACAGGTAGATTTCTGAGTTTGATGCCAACCTATTTTACAAAGTGAGTTCCAAGACAGCCAGGGCTACACAGAAAAAAACTTGTCTTGAAAAAACAAAACCCAAACCAAAACAACCCCACCAGAAAAAAATAAAACAAAAACAAACCCCAACTGAAATATTAAAAGAAAGTGATCTTTGATGTAGATTATTGGCCCTGGGTCTTCACTTCATTGTTGCACCAGACTTTCACAGACTTGATGTGGGAGGGTCTTCTGTTTTGTGTTGATTTCATTGGTTAATAAAGAAACTGCCTTAGCCATTTGATAGGCCAACCCTTAGGTGGGTGGAGTAGACAGAACAGAATGCTGGGAGGAAAAGGGAAGTGAGGCAATCGCCTTGCCTCTCCTCTCTGGGTCAGACGCCATGGATCCAGCCACCAGGTCAGACATGCTGAATCTTTCCCAGTAAGTCACCACCTTGTGGTGATACGCATGTTAATAGAAATGGATTAATCAAGATGTGAGAGTTAGCCAATAAGAGGCTGAAACTAATGGGCCAGGCAGTATTTAAATAAATACAATTTTTGTGTTGTTATTTTGGGTGTAAAGCTAGCTGTGCAGGAGCTGGGTGGGAATGCAGCCCACTGCTCCTTCTACACAGACTTCCTGAACTGAAGGGCCCAAGGTGTCCTCTTTGTGGGGGTTTATTGATGATCTGACTTAAAAACCAGAATTTTGACAATCAGTCTGTACTGAGATGAGGAGCAATATACAAATATTTTGGGACAGGATGCTGGTTACTTCCTGTGAAGTTTTGATAATACTGTCAACTTAAATGACGTTTTCTTAGTTATGAAAGGTATTGTTTGAAATTGCTCAACTTTATATATAATGGTGAATGTCTTTAAGCAGTATGAAACTTGGATATTTCAAGAAACACAGTTGATATGTCACCTCAAGATAAAGGTAATGATAACAATGGATTAGAAAGTAGCACACTCTCTCTCTCCCTCTCTTTCTCAGAAAGTATGCTATAGATAAATAGTTGTTTGAAAACATTTGGGGGGTATTTTTCTATTGTTAAGAAATTTTGGTGATAAAAACATGAATGCACAACCTATCAAAAACTCCTATCAGGTTCTAGAGAGGGAGAGTGGTACTAAGAAAGATGGGTAAAGATAACCAATGTCTGATTTGTGCATGTATGGAAACACCACAGTAAATCTCATTAGTTGATACAATTTGTGTTTCTTCTTTTGTTTGTTCTTTTTGTAAACACTTTTGCATCTGTACTATTTTCCAATCTTTGGAATACATATTTATATTTTAAGCATCAGCAATTTTAAATTGCCACACAAAATCACAGTACAATTGATTGTCTCATGGAAAGCTTCAGGTTCTGGTCAAAGGATTAAGTCATATTTGTACTTTCAAAATATTTTTTATGAGAAAAGATTTCTAATCTGTTAAAATATCTTTAAAAGAAGATGTTTAGTGATTTGGAACAATTTTACTAAAGTTTCCAAGATAATATAGTATTTTATTTGCTCAGAAGCCCTGACATGGGGACAGAAAATGAACTAGCCAAATAGCTAAAGTTACCTGGGCCAAGTAGAACAGGAAACTTAAAAAAAGTATATCATTTAGCAGACACAACTATTAATATATGTCTCATATATATGTATATACATGCAAACATATACATGTATACACACATTTGGAGGATGAATTCTATCTAGTTTTGACAGTTAATAAAACAATAATGAAAAAACTGGATTAGGATGTCATTCTTGAATCACTGTATCACAAAGAGTAGAAAAAGAAATTCAGAAATACTTAGCACATTTTATTATATCATTCTCACTAATATTATTATTAATAAGATATTTTTAGTGAGTTTAGGTTTCTATATTATTAGTAAATGAGAATAAATTACATTTTATTTAAAATATTTATATTTACATTTGCATTTAATATGTTTTATTATTTTTATTATGACTTTTGAGTGTTTCACGACATGCTTATGTCTGCATTTGCCTCATCTATCTATAACACGCAGAAGGAGAAATATCTTAATATATACTATATCTTGGTGCTGAATTTTTTCCAAGTTTTTTCTTATGAAAGGGTATATTTAATATATATTGAAATTGAAATGTAGAGAAGTGCATCTCAGGACTGCTTCTATTTAATGCTGTCATAACTTCCCTGGAGAAAAATAAATCCAATTTTCCTTTCTGAACTAGATATTCATTTTGATGGCACGGCATACAGGTGTAACCTTGTGTGTGTGTGTGTGTGTGTGTGTGTGTGTGTGCAGTTCCAAGAAAAATGAGTATCAGAGAGCAAAGAAAATAAATAAAGGGGAATAAGGAGGACTTTCATTTGTACTCACCCCGTTGACCATCAGAAGCACAAGGCCATTGTCGGCTGGTGTCCGAACTTCTATGTCAAAGCGAGTCACCTGGCCAAATTTCCCTCTCCTTGTGATGTCTCTTACCACAGCGTAACTGGAGCCATCAAAGAAGTAGCTGGCAGCTCGACTCTGAGTGAAGGCCAGTTTATCCCTGAAATGGAACACAGGTTTGGTTATGCTTCCCAAATGAGACTGCTGAACCCATTCTCAGAACATCTTTCCCTGTCCTAGTGGCACGCAAGGGAAGCTCTGTTGTTCACGGGGAAGAGATGAAGTATTTATAATGAATCTAATGAACTTTTTAAAATGAGTTTCCTCTGTGGAGGCCCAAAAATGTGAGCCTATTTCCACCTTGACCAAAGGTCAGAAGGGTTGAACTTACCTCGATTCCTTCAAGGTTGTTGTGTTTCTACCTCAAACAAAGTTCCCACCTAGATTTAAATCAGAGAGTTCTGCTCTTTCAAGGTTATTGTCAGCAGGTGTGGCTAATATCCAGACTTTGTATTTCAGGAATATAGAAGTAGATATGTTTTTTACCTCAAACTAAAGTCTAAGGATCCAACTAAGGTTCCAATTCTCTTAAGGGAGTGGTTTGCCTACAGAATGTTTTGGTCTAGGGTGTGAGCTTGACTTCTTTTGTTCTAGCAGCAGAATGTCTAACTGTGGATATAGCCCATGACCTTCAACTGGTCTGCTCATTTTCTTGTATCATGTTAGTGCAGTTTTTTTTTTTTTGTCTTACTCCTACCTTTTGGTATTTTAAGCAATTGGAAATTAAACATAGGTGATTTCAGTACTCACTGGAACTCCCTCCTGGTACTATTCTATGTTTCTCCATTATATTCTTTTTCTTTTTCTTTTTTTTGGTTTTTCGAGACAGGGTTCCTCTGTGGTTTTGGAGCCTGTCCTGGAACTAGCTCTTGTAGACCAGGCTGGTCTCGAACTCACAGAGATCCGCCTGCCTCTACCTCCCGAGTGCTGGGATTAAAGGCGTGCGCCACCACCGCCCGGCTATATTATATTTTCATACATCTTCGTGTTCTTTATTAACATTTCTAAATCCCCATGCCCCTATCCTGGCAGGAGGTGTTTTTGTTAAAGCTGGTCCCAGACATTCTTCTCCACACTACACACTGGGACAGTAGAAGTCTTCAAGGAAACCTCTGACCTTAGACTCCTAAATCAAATATATATATTTAAACATCTTCACATATATATAAGTATATATACACATATATGTATATGTCATCATACATATATGAAGAATTTCAGTGCTGCAATGCTCATCCGTGGCAGAGGAAAACAGAAGCGTGTTTTGCAGGTTTGACACTTACACAACTTCACACATCCTTTTCCCAAACAAGTTTTGAGAAGCCATGCAATGGCACACGCTTGTTCTGTCCACCGCCCTGCCTGACTACTAAAGGCGTTCACGCTCCTAACGGTCTCTTACCTGGCACACGGCACTGACTTGGATGGATCCATATTATAGATGTGTTTGAAGTTGTACAGACTGATCACATCATTGTTCAGCGTGGCCAGCTCTAGGCAGCCTGAGTAGCTGGGCAGGTTTAAGCTGTCAGGAAGCTGTGCGATAGAGGGGTAAGATCAATTCCCCTGAGGTCATGTTTCACGCAGACACTGCGGAACAGGAACCCGAGGGACCCTCCCATTGACTAGAGCACCCCTCAGCACCAGCCTTTGTGTCAGTATGCCAGATCGCTTAATAAAAAAACAAACCAGCTATTTGTTGGTTTCACTTATCTTTGTGGAGAACCAGTGTTTATTGGGTATGGACTATGTATACTACTCACCCTAAACAACAAATTCACAATGGAAACCAATTATCACACCGATTCTGTCAGATGGGTATTCCAGATCTCATAGAAAGACAGAATAATTCTCAAGAGAGGGTCAACAATGTGCCTACAACTGTAAGCAACAGTTTTGGATGGAAGGCCTGATATGGACTCCTCATCTTCTTGGGCCTTTTCTCTATCCACTCTTTGTCAGGTCTCCTGTTCTCCCTCAGGTCTTAGCTTTTCTCATCTTGTATGTTTTATACTGTGCTTGTATATTTCAGGTAAGAGTATCTGAAACTGCCATGGGCCATGCTGAAATCTAGATCCAAACTAGTGAGAATCTAAGGTACCAACATACTAGTAGCAGATTACCCTTACATTATGATACTACAAAATGACATCACAAGATGTTATTACGACATTGCAGGGTTTTTGTAATGTCTTTTTGGTGAAGACTTTTGATTTCAAAATGACAGCAATTAATCTTCAAGCATCAGCTGTAACTTGAAGGTAATGGACACCGCATACATGGATGGGAGAGACTAGATTGAGACATCAGACTCACAGAGAGATTCTGGTCCAGAATTCGAGCACCCATTGGACTGAGCTCTTAAAGTGGTGTCCGACTCCATGCCTCGCTCTCTCCAGTGATCTGGGGTTTATGCATTTAGAAAGGAGCCGCTGCAGATTTGCATCAAGCCAGCCAGTTGCATAGCTTACCTTGAAGTTCGCAGGCACCCCGCCGACGTAAAACACTGTGTCCTCGGGGGCCAGATCCAGCAAGGAGTCATCTTCTGACAACCCGCCCTTCTTAATAAATTTCTCTTCAGCCGTGCTACTGAGACTGGGCACTGTCAGGAACACCTTTCCGTGTTTCCCTACCCTGGTGAAGAAAGGGTTGGCACCCGCTTCAGCTTGGCCATTTGGAGAAAATACTTTCTTTATATCAAAATATCAATGAAAGCTTACCACTGAGAGAACAGATCTGTGAGAAAAAGCAACACGAATTTGTACTGGCACTGAAAGTATGGCAGGTTCCTTAAGATTTAAGATTTAAACTAGCCTAGGCATACCTCCATTGTAGTAAGATTAACTAGTGGCTTATGCTTTACTTACTGGCCATTTGAAAGACCTAAAATGTTTGCCATATATTGAAGAGTGTAATGCTTTTTATAAATTAATTAAAGATATGTTTAAGTAGAAAAAACAGGTGTCTGATTGTATCACAGTGTTGTGCATAAACAGAATATCAGCGAAGGAAGGAAAGTAGGAAAACAGACGACGTGATTTTTTTGTTTCCTTTTTTTAATTTTTCCATTAAAAAATTTCCACTTCCTCCCCTCCTCCCATTCCTCTCCCACTCCTCCACTCCCCCTCCTCCCTCCCGACGTAATTTTAAATTTTTAACTTATGCCAAGATAAAACCATCCAATAATCAGGTTGCTATTTATAAGTGATCATTTTTTTCTGGTATTTATGTTTTACTCAGGTATTTGGGAAGAAATATAGAAATAGTGGAAGAAAGGGAGTAAGATGAAAAAGCAAGAAATACATATGTGTGTGTGTGTGAAAGAGAGAGAGAGAGAGAGAGAGAGAGAGAGAGAGAGAGAGAGAGAGAGAAAGATTTCTAAGGAAACGCGCACATAAACCACTTGCCATGGATTCCCCTTACCTCTCAATCTTGACGATACTAAAGTAAGCAGGCCAGGAGCTGACAGGCTTGGAGTCCAGGGGAATTTCCACGTCTTCGTTCCCCAAATTATAAACATATACCAGGTTATCATTTTTGATTGCAAGACCCATGTACTCTTTTTGAGCCTGAAATATCAAGACATCACTTACATAAAACTGATAAATATATTCCACACAGACGATATTATCTGTTTCGTTTCTGCACAGCGCAATCATAGGTCTGAAGGGCTGCTGTAAACAAGCAACTTCGGGCCCTGCCAGACTGCCTGGCATCTGCTCTCATTTCTACCCTCCCTGGGGCTGCATCAGAGTGTGCTGTCCGTGTCTCTAAGTGCTTGCTACGTTGGTGGAGGGTGAGGAGAGGGGAGAACTATTGAAGGCTCATGGGAACGCGATGGCTGCCGGAAGTGTTCCAGCATTGTCAGGTTAGCGTAGGGACCATGTACCTTGACAAAGTCAGTCTGTCTGTATCTTTAAGTAGGACTCAGCAAAGGGTATAGTTACTCCAAAGACCTTTCAAATGCTTTGTTCAGATTCTCTCAAGTTAGAGACAGGGTGCCGCCAGGAAACAATCCCCTAAACATGCCCCCTACTCCTGGGATCCCTTGTTCTTCAATCCCAGCTTGTATCCTGCCATTGAAATGATTTCTGGCCCTTACTACCACAGTGGAAATTTGTTTGCTCTTTTGGACATTTTTGTTTGAGGCAGAGGCCAACACGATCTCCTTTAAAGCCTCCGCTATGCTCTTACGTCTTTGCTTCCGAGGTACAGGACAAACTGATCCGCTATCCAGCTCCCAGCCTGCTCTGGCCGCTTTGCAGGAGGCTTCATGTACAAGCTGATGGATGTGAAGGCCTTCAGGTCATCCACGCTGACTTTGGGGTGCACTTCAACGGCTGACTGGCCATCAAACATCATGGAGACTTGGATCTGGAATGACAAACTTGTTCCATTAAAAGTGCTCCGAGAAGAGGGGCGGAATGCTCTCCTACGGTGTCTGGAGGGACCTCTTTTGCCTCCATTCCTTTATTTACTTACGCATTCTCGCTCAGTTAGAGGAAGAATTTAGGGCAGATTACACCGTGATAGTTTTAGACTGAAATGGACTGAAGAGAGCAGAGAGCAGATGACCGAGTAGATCCAAGGATGATAGACGTGACTCCCACAGTGACCCGTACAAGAACTGTACATGTAGGTTGCTGAACTAAACAAGATCAAGGGCCACTCGACTGCTCTTAAAAGTTCCCAGTGACTCCGCAAGGCACAGAAGAATTATTTGTTTGGGAGAAGTATAACTCACGTCGGGTACTAAAGCTGCTGAAATTCTTTCCCCAAGGGCAGAGGAAAAGCAGTATAGAACAGAGTGGTGGGCAGCATCCTGACCGCACCATGCACAGTCAGGGTCTCGGCATGGCCCCTGACTCACACCGGCCGTTTCATGTAACTACTCAGTAAGTGTTCTTTTGTAAAACGACGTAATAAACATGGTGCCCAAAATAAGGTGGTAACTATCAAGCGCTTTCCAGGCCCTGCCTCTCTCCCTGTAGCAGCTGTAATAAGAACTTCCTTAAACTGTTTCCCGGAATGTTTCTCAGAAAGGCAAAGAGCACTTTCAGCGTATTTCTCAGAGGCCCAAGACGACACTAGGAACTCATTTGATTTGCGAGAGATTTTTGGGGGCATTTGATAATGTGCATATCCCCGCTGTCTGCATAAACCTCTCTGAATAATCAGATGTATTTCTGTCAATATGGCTGATGTGGATACTCAGCTAGTGTGAGATTCTGTTCTCCAGCGCTTAGAGCACAGCTGTCTCCTGTTTTCAAGCAGTGTGTGGGACGGAAGAGTCTGAGAAGACTGTGCGCGAGTGCGTGCGTGCATATGTGTGTGTGTGTGTGTGTGTGTGAGAGAGAGAGAAACATCTCACTTCGGAGCTCAATGTCCAGCAGCTGGGCAGTTTTTCTTTAGAAAATGACCTTTTTTGGTGACCAGGAAACCAATATTATATTCCATACAAGTAATTAAGTAATACTGAATAACATCATCAAGAATCAAGAAACCCCCAACAAAAACTGTTCTTAAAAATATCCCTTTTCTTTCTTTCTTTCTTTCTTTCTTTCTTTCTTTCTTTCTTTCTTTCTTTCTTTCTTTCTTTCTTTCTTCCTTCCTTCCTTCCTTCCTTCCTCCCTCCCTCCCTCCCTCCCTCCCTCCCTCCCTCCCTCCCTCCCTCCCTCCCTCCCTCTTTCCTTCCATCCTTCCTTCTTGTCTTTCTTTTTTAATCTTCGAGACAGTCTTACTGATTCATCCTGGAAAGTTCTTATTAATTCAGGATGCCTTTAAACCCACAACCCTCTGTCTTAGCCTTCCAAATTCTGGGATTACAGGCACGTGTCATCACACCCAGTTTAAAATCCCATTTCTTGATATATGTTTTAGATCATTTATCATGGAATATTCATGGAGGTATCCAAATAAGATAATTTGTAAGGCAGGGCCCTGTCTTACATAGCATTTGAAAGCTGCATGTCTTTACCAAGAATAATCCATGGCACTATAAAATAACTGATTTCTCATTCTTGTTTCTACCAGTCCTTGAGTGAATGTTCTGTTTGATGCAGTTCTTAATCGAGAAAAAAAATTACATAATTTGTTTGTAAATATGAGGCTGATCTATAAATCAATTAAAACAAACTAAAGAGAGGCCCAAGCACAAGTCCTCTTCTGCCACGTGAAAATGTTAACTATATGGGCATCGGTCCCGACAGCACTGGCTCTGGATTTTGTGACTCGGTTGCCTCTAGAACAGAACCTCAGACATGTGCCTTGCTTCAGTTTCTCCCACTCATGACTCCTCAGTTAAGCCTGCAGAGTGAGCAACCTAGCCTTCACAGGATGCGCATCCTACCAGAGAGGTCTTGCAGCGGTGGGACAGATGGGCAACACGGTTCCATACAGTAACTGCGCTAGCACAGCTGTTAAAAATGAATAGTTATTGAACTGAATCTTTTTATTGAAGTTTAACCTGACTTCTTTGCAGTTGATTCTGGCTTCACATTAGGAGAACTAAGTAACTTGAAAGATGGCAAGTGTCGAGCCTTCCTTGCTCTGAGGTTGGGGCTAAGAATTGGTCTACTACATATATATATCATGTCTCCTGAGATGTGAACTTGTTCTGTAGCCCTAAAGGCAGGGAATTTGCTCTGTAGACAAGGCTGGCCTGGAACTTGTTGTGATTCTCTACCTGCTGCCTCCAGGTGCTTGAATTATAGTTGTGTGCCCCCATCCCCCACAGGTTTACTTTCCAATGCTTCTCATGGGACTGTAAGGAATGACCCTGTAGGAAGGTGCTAGACCTCAGGAGCTGCCGAGGAGTTGGAGCTCAATGTCATGTCCCCAGCATTCCCAGGTAACTGATGACACCACTCAACACGTCACGTACCTTGCTGGCGACACTCCTGGTCTGAGCAATGAGCTCTCGGATTCTCTGGATGCTGGCAGAAACATTGCTTGCAGGCCGCTTCTGCTCAACGGTACGAAGCTGATCCAGGAGTTGGGGGACAACCTCTGTGAGATTTCTCACTGCAATGAGGAAAATGAGTCACTTGAATTAATTATATATTAAGAATCGAGTGAGAGACAGAACATATTACCTCTGGTTGATCTATTGGCATAATTTTCAACCTTACAAAATTAACAATAGAGCTCAAAGCACAATCCATCCTGGTTTTTGTGACATTTAGAACACATATTGATCTATAAAATGGAACGTGGTGCATGCTGACTTACAATGTACATTCTAAAGGTCAGGCTCCATGGCCAACATACAGATGCTTCTTTAATCATACAGCATGGGCGTCACACGTCTAGTATACAGGCTGATTCTCTTTCTAAAGTCTCTTACATTATGTTATGTTGTTTAATGTCCTTTTTTAAAACCACAAAGTACTATTTGAAAAAAACACAACAGCTTGAGACAATTTCATTTGGTACTGTCCTTGGATGCTTATTGTGATAACTTGACAGGACAAATGACAAATATGAAAATAATTTTAATACAGACACAGAAAATATTCCCAGGGCAATGTTTTGATAAATGAAAATACTGATTAACACACCTCCCCACCTATGCTGGAGATCAAACCAGGGCTTTACAAATTCTAGGAAAGTGCTCTACTATCAAACTAAACAAATCTTTTAAAGGTTAAAAATTAAAATGTGATGGAGCCGGGCGGTGGTGGCGCACGCCTTTAATCCCAGCACTTGGGAGGCAGAGGCAGGCAGAACTCCGTGAGTTTGGGGCCAGCCTGGTCTACAAGAGCTAGTTCCAGGACAGGCTCCAAAGCTACAGAGAAACCCTGTCTCAAAAAACCAAAACCAAACCAAGCCAAACCAAACCAAAACAAAACACAAAAAACCCCAAAAAACAAACAAACAAAAAAACATGTGTTTGGGAAAATGGTTATGTGGGTGTGTTATGAATACTCATGGGAAATAATATAAAAGAGTTATATTCCTCTTATGGTAATCAGTCTTGTAAGTTGGGGTAGCATTGCTAGCAACTGACAGATCAGGTATGGGTTGATGACTATTTTTTGGCTCAGATGGAGACTGGATTGTGAAGAATGACTAAGAATGGTGACCAGTCACGATTTGTCGCGACACTGGTAGACACTGTTGCTGAGAGATTTATGAAGAATCTGAACAAAAACGTGAGAATGGAGAATTGTGTCCTCTGCTATCATGTGATATTTAATTATACATACAAAACTACATTAGGTAGACATTCATATATTTCATTTTCATTGCTGTAAAATTGTATATGTGAATTGGCCAACACACAGTTGGTATTCATAATAATCTGGCCCTCTTAAATGAGCAGAATCCAAATGGTGGATAGTAAAATCAACACCATATACTGTTTTTCCTCTCACAGTAGAACAGTGTTTTGCTGAAATGATTTACTCCAACATTTGATTAAACTTTTATGCTAAAGGATTAGCCTTACGTCAATAAAGATAATTGCTACCATTACAATTGCTACCACACAATACAAACTACTCCATCAGTTTAACTAATTGATTTACTTCTATAAGTGTATCTATCTGTAAATTTATGTGATATTTACATATATTTCATGTTGATTCGTACCTGTCTAGAATCTAGATAAATCTAACTTTAGATAAGTACATAGATGGACTGAGCAACATGCTTCTCTTTTTCTAAACTAGTTTCTGCAGCATTCCAACCTAAAATGCAAATGGAGCATCCTGTTTGTCATGAAGAGTTGTGTAGAGTTTAATGGCCAATTCTTGAGAAGCTTGGGAAGAGGTACCTGCGTCCCGAGCAGAGGCCACTGCAGTGTTGTATGCAGAAGAGTCAAACGTCTGAAGGTTCTGTGACCAGTTGCTGATGTTGCTGGTCATTGGCGTAGTGACCTCTTGGACAGCCATTGTCGTCCTGTTAGCTTCCTCAATGACCAGCTTGGACTGGCCCAGGCGCTGCTGGGCATCCCCTGCACACAGAGCAGAGGGACATCCCCTTCACTGGAGAGCACTGACATCAGTTCAAACACTGGGGTGAAACAGACCTCAAATTTTGGGTTGTGGGAGAAGGCTAAGACTTTAAATCCGTGACAACTGTGTTGTCAGTTGAATGAACTAGAAAATGATAAACAGCATTGATATGTGAGTTGCTAAGACTCTGCAGTCTCAAGTAGTACAAGATATTTACTTAAAATGTTTTTAAATTAAGAAGTAAATTACAAAAAACTAAAACAAAACAAACAACAACAACAAAAACCAAACCAAACAGGAACCGAGTACATTCTTAGGATAGCAGTCTGGTTGGAAAGTGACAGAAAATGCATCTTCTGTGACGTTCACATCTGAACTTCATCTTGAAAAACCTCTTCCTTTTATAGAAGAGAAATTCTTGGGGAAGACTCTTGCCATAAAAATGATGCTGCATTTAGTTCTGAAGTAAATTCATGAGAACAGTTTTTCTTTTTCAAAAGAAAAACAAGTTTTAGAAAAGCTTTAATGTTAAAATCTGGTTTTCATTAAGAAATGATTACATAATTTGTCTGGGATTCCCTAGAACCCACATGAAGTCAGCTGGAGTAGCACACATTGGTAAGCCCAGTTCTGCACAGCAAGACGGCAAGCAGAGAGGAGACTCCCTGCAAGCCTGTGGTCCAGCTGGCAGGAGGATTGCCACAAGTTTAGAGCCAGCCTTGCTAGGGTACATAGTAAGGTCTAGGCTTCCATGGCTATATAACAAGACCCTCTCTCGCAAAAACAACAGAAGAGCCAAGTATAGTGAGACATCTCGAATCCCAGTTGTCTGGAGTTAGAAGCAGGAGGCAAGTTCAAGGCCAGCTCAGTTCACATAGTGAGTTTCAGGAACTAGAGACCTTGATTTAAACCAGGTAGACAATGAAGACCTGTACTTGTGGTTGTTGTTTGACTTTCAGAGTGCACAGTTGTCCAGTGCACGCGTGTTTGTGTTCTCTCTCTCTCCCTCCCTCTCTGCTTATACAAACATATGCACACACACACACATGCATGAATCTACCATACATATACATACACTCAGATAAAACTTATTGCATATTTAAAATAATGATAATGTAAATTTACAGCAACACATTTGATCTAGATGATGGGATTATAGGTGATTTTTCCTTTTTTTCCCTCTAATATGTGTTTTACATTTTTCTATAAGGTTAATGTATTACTTTTGTAATAAAAATACTTAGAAGTTGCTTAGGTGATGTTTTAACTTAAGTTTTTAAAGTGAAGAAACATTTGTTTAATATTTCAAGCTCTGGATGGGGCTTTGAATCCTGGCTCTTTGTTGTAGAAGGCTGCTTGTTTGTTCCTGGCTGCTCAGCCTCTAAATAACCACACAGACACTGTATTAATTAAACCACTGCTTGGCCTATCAGCTCTAGCCTCTTATTAGCTAGCTCTTATATCTTTGGTCAATCCATTTCTATTATTTTATATTTTACTACAAGTTTCGTGGCCTACTGGCAAGGTTCTGATGTGTCTGTCTAGGACAGCTACATGACTTTTCTCTGACTCCACCTACTCTCTCTATATCTCTTTTAGCCTGGCTTTACTCTGTTAAGCCATTGGCCGAAAGCAGCTTCTTTATTCATTAACCAATAAAAACAACACATAGACAGAAGGACTTCCCACATGAGCTCTTCCTCCTGGTCGCTGTACCCAGGCCCTGGCAACCCTCAGGGTTCTCTTCAGCTGGAAGGTAAATAGTGACTCTCCTCTCCAGAGCTCAGCAGGCATCAGTAATCAGTATCTCTGAAAGGCTTCTCAGTGCAGGCACACTCTCCTGGCCAGACCTCCAGGCTCCAAGGCCAGCTCATTTCAGCAAAAATTTTCATAACCAGTAACATGGTCTTAACTTCTGCTTTGCCTAGGGAGACACGCCTGCTTCCAACCAAAGCTTTTCAGGATACCACTAGAGTCCCAGGTTAGGCGAGGGAAGTACTCTCGTTTTTCTTTTTGGTGCATCCATCTTCCTGCTTATTTGATAAGAATAATTTGACACCTAACAGAAGGATGCTGTTTATGGGAAGGGCCAGAAAAATCCAATAACCAAATTAGGACACACTGTTAGCAATGTTGGATGTTCACAGGAGAGGCACCAAGAGGTAGAAACAGCACAATCCTACTTAAACACACGTGGACACAAGCATGTAGGCACAGAGTAAAGACTGGAAGAAAACACTTTTCACTTAATAATGCTCATCCCTGCGTGATACGGTTACAACTTTCTTTTTTTTAGAAGGATAGATTTTAGATAGCAATGGACGGTTTTTCATTGTTGCTGTTGTTATAGGAGAATGAAAATCCTACTGTATGAAAGAAATGATGAATAAGGAAGCACCTCATCTCCCCTTGCAAGGTTGTTTTCCACCAGTGGATAAACACGCAGGACCTTGAAGTTCTGGATCCTTACCTCGTTCTGCCGCCTGCAGTTGCTTGACAGCATCATTCAGCCTGTCTTTGAGGGCCGCCTTCCTCCACAGGGCCCCTCCCATCCTCCTGCTGGTATCAGCCACCGCTTCATCATTGCCTGTGGAGAAGAAGCAGAGGAAAGCATCAGGGGGTCCACGATGCCTGGAAGACGTCTCCCTCCCAACAAGCCAAGTTCTGACTTGTATCGTGGACGCATATGCAATAATCTAACACTTTAGAAAAGGATGGTCTGTTCTGGAAAATGGCATTTAGAATCTGAGGTGCAAGGCAGCAGACAGCTTGCGACCCGAGCTGGGAGTGACTTAGGCTGCTATGGTGCTCATGTGCTCATGTTTTGGAGGAACAGGGCAAGGCTGTGACTGATAAAATTCAACAGCACAAATGAGAATGTCAGGAAGAAATGTATCTATCCGTATGATGATGCTCAGTTATAAGAGAATCCGTTGCCTCCTATCCAGTTCTCTCAATATAATTTTTATAAATATAAGCCATGAATCTAAAAAACAGATTATATATACACAACTTGATAAACTGTCACACAGTGAACACAAGATATAGCCATCCGGAGGTCATCAAGATGGGACATTATGAGCACCTACCAAGCTCCCCTGGATTCTGTCTATGATTATCCAGAGAGGACTACTATTTGGTCTCGATTATTATCTAGCTTTAAAGGTTGATTTTATTTTATGTTTTAATGCGTATATGTTTGTGTCTGTGTGGGTGGGGTATGTGCATGTCGCCATAGAGGCCAGAAGAGGGCATTGGTTGCCCTAGAGCTCAAGTTATAAATGATTATGAGTCTCCAGAGGTTAAGTACTGGGAGCCAAGCTTGGGTCCTCTGCACAACCAATGTGTCCTCTTACTTGCTGACCCATCTTTCCAGTCCCTATACTTTGTAAAGGTTTATTTTACTTTTAATTGTGTGTGTGTGTGTGTGTGTGTGTGTGTGTGTAAGTAAGGGGGTATGTGTGCGAAAGTGAAGGTATTATCTGGTTATAAATCCCCCCAAAATGACAAAGTATTAAAATCATTTGTATGTCTGTTTTGGTATCTGTAAAGGTATAAATCTTGCCATCTTTTTCCATTTTCATTAGTCTTTACCAATTACATAATCCATTTTCATTAGCATTTAACAATTACATAAAACAATGGGTTTCATTATGACATTTCACACATGTATATAACGTACTTTGATCATCTCAGCCCCTTATTATTATATCCTGGTCCCTCCTCACTGTTCCCCTTCCTCTACCTCTAAGCCCTCCTTATTTCATGCATTGCCTCTACTGTTTTCATTTTCTTTGATTTTACACACACATATAAACATATAAATGCAACCACTCAGTCCATTTAGTGTTACTCATATCTGTTATTGTTTAGATATTTTGTTCTTACTTTTCAAGATTAGCTACTGGCATTTCCTCTCTTCTCAAGGAAATCCCAGAATTAATCTATCTGCATATCCACAGTGTTACAGTGGATCATTGTATTGCACCTAGAGATTTGTGTTGTAGAATGGTCCATTTCACACAGTTGAGCCTTTCCCTCAGTGAATATTATATCTATTATTTTTTAAGCTTTTACTTAGATATTCTATTTAGAATAGGTAATGGGGATATCCTGATTTTGCTTGCAGTCTCATTGGAAAAGGCCTTTGATATTTTATTATGAATATGTTTAATGAATATTATTTTATTATTCTCTATTAGATTATGGAAATTTCCTTCTGTTCTTTGTTTGCTAAGAGGTTAAAAATATTGGATGGACCCTGTTTTATTTATGGAGTGAAGTGGGTAGGTAGAGGAGATTTGGGAGGAGTTAGAGGAGGGGGAAGAATACGACCAAATTATATACGAAAAAATTTAAAAGTTAAAAGTATTTCCTGTGTATAGTGAGATGATTGTATTAACATTCTCCTATAGTCTGTCAATGTGGTAATACTTTAAATGTTAAACTACCTTTGAAATCCTGTAATAAATTTATGCTGCTCACCATATGTTATCATTTCTATAATGTTAGATTTGACTTACTAATATCTCTTATTTATTGTTTTGAGCTAGAGTCTTATTCTCTAGCCTAACCTGGCCTTAACCTAGTAGCCAGCCTCCTGCCTTAGCAGTCCCAGAAAGCTGGGATTACAGGCACGAGCCACCATACTTGGCTGATCAGGATTTTTGCATCTGCAAGAAAATTTTCTTGCATTTCACCCGTTTCTATGTCCTCCTGAGGTTTCAACATATACATATTTCTGGAGTTCATAGAACAAGATGGAGAATATTTCTTTTGCTATCATTTGGAAGTGTTTGTATAAAAGTGGTGCTGGTTCTTCTCTAAAATTTAGAAAGAATTCACTGGGAGCCTGGAGACTTCTTTGTGGGAGAGTTTAATTTCTGAGATAACGGACAACACACCTGTATGTACCTGTATGTGTGTATTGCTCTACCAGATCACCTATTCTCTGCAATTCATCTGTGATAGTTTTTTTTTTTCCTTTGAAAGTATGCCCTGGACACGGTTCCCAAACTGGGGTTATTCTTGAGCAAATCCTAGCAGGTCATGAAGCTGTATCTCCTTATCTGAATGGAAGAGCGGCTTTCCCAGTAACTGTTTGGGTTTGAGTTTGGCTTACTTCTGAAGCGCAAGGAAATTTATACTACTTGACTGATAGCAAACTGGCTGCCTTGCTTCTTCTTCCTCTGTTTCCTCCAGTGGCACCCACACAGGGCACGGTCGCTTCTAGCGCCCGTGTTGCAGGATTTTGTACTGCTCTGTATAGTGCGCATAGACAAGGTGGGCCCCACTGTTTTACGTCACCAAGCACAGTGTAATCAGGAACAAGCACTTACCTCCTCTAGGTGTCTCAGCCTTCCAAGAGTGACTTAACGTACCTTTTAGTGACAGTGAACCTCCCTTCCCTTTTTTTAAAGTTTCTGTTTTCAGATATATGGCAATATAAAAGCAATTTCAGCTTTCGGTTTTGGGCCTGTGACTGTATTAAATACTGCTTTATTTAACTCTATATCTGGGACTTGATAAAAATAAGAGGAGAATCTATTTGCAGCTAGATAAGAATTGCTATATGCTGGCCCTCCCCACATAAGATACAAAAGCAGTTCACAGATCTGGCAGCACTTAGTTTTTAAAATTGCTGTTAACATGCTAATTCTTGCCAGGTAGTGGTGGCGCACACCTTTAATCACAGCACTCAGAAGGTAGAGGCAGGCGGATCTCTGAGTTTGAGGCCAGCCTGGTCTACAGAGCAAGTTATAGGACAGTCAGGCTGTTACACAGAGAAACCCTGTCTCGAAAAACAAAACAAAAATCCTAATACTTTACTGCTTATATTCCCACTATTCTCATAATTTCCAGAAAGAATATTCAGAATTAGTTCTATAAGACATTAATATGAATTATGTGATAAATTAGGACAGAAAAAATGAATAGTGTCCTTGTTACTTTTGTCTACCTAGAAAGCATAGAAGAGCAGTTGCCTCGTGGTACTCAGCATTTACAATATGAAAATCAAAGTGTGTTCATTTCTCTATGTAATTTTTTTTCAGAAGATGACAAAAAGATAACGCATTGTTTCGATAAGGCTTCATGAAGTTTTTTGTTTTGAACTTGACTTGTTTTCAGGCAAGAGTTAGGAGTCAGCTAGGCAAGGGCTTTCCAACTCCCTAGTCAATGCTCAAGTATCCTTAGGAATGAGCCCATGACCTCAGAAATGAGGACCACTTAATGACAATCTTGGTCCATTTAGTTGTTAGTAGCAGTGACTCATGAGCTCTAAAAGGACTGCGGTGATTAACTTGTGTCCTTCTCCGTTCCACTCTCAGAGTGCTGGCTTTCACAGTGGTGGGAAAAGCTTCTTTCTATGTGTCTGTTAGGGCTGTCCACAACCATTCGCTGTGGCAAACAAGCTGTAGCAGAGCCCACCAACGCGATGGCTTGTGGTATCACAACATCCCAATCGACTCTCACGGGGATGACATTTCCCATCATCCCAATCGACATTCATAGGGATGACATTTTCCATCATCCTAATCGACACTCATGGGAATGATATATGAAATCAGCTCTCACAGTGGTGATGCCTCCCTTCACTGTAAAAATGTGAAGGTTTCTGGATTATGGGCAACATCGTTTTAGTGTTTACTATATTTTATGGTTTTATCTCCTTGAATATCAGTATTATAATGTTTTTTATCATCCAGCCCATTTATTAATATGAGTTTCCACCATATGTTGACTACATATATGTTTCCATGTAGTTTTCCACATGGAAGGGTTTTTTCAATCATCATTTTCTTTGAAATGTTTTGTGACTTGATTCTAAAGTGCTGCTGCGTTTAGTGAGACATTATTTCCTCCTTCAGCTTCGGCTTTAGAAATCGGTCTACGTTTGTCAAAGGGAGCTGTGTGGTAGGAGGAGGAGAGCATGAGCTACTTACTAGAATCCGCCTTTGCTTGCAGCTGTCTCGCTTGATTGAGAAGGTTATCACTTTCATCCTTATGGTAAACGATCTGAGTGTCAATTCCGCTCACAGCCTACAAAACAAGCGGTCAGAGCGGGTAAGAACAGTTGGAGAAACGCCAGCTTTTCACGGTTTTCAGAGGTAAGTGAAGTCATTTATCTGCTAAATGCCAAGTGAAATTCGCACAGCTTTACTTCCATAGCTTAGAATCAAGAAGGAACACAGAGAGGAGAGAACAAGGTCTTGGCATTTCCAAAGTAAGTCCCTGCCCAGGATAACTCAACCAACTAGAAGAAGGCTTTGGTCAAGGCTTGAACTAAGTGCTCTCATAAAGAAAGCACCGGATAAATAATTTTGAATTGAGAGGAAACTAGAAAAAGAGGGATGCATCCTAAGATATCTTCTGCATCACAAGATGCTAGCCTAAAAATGTTTTCTTTGGAGACTTTGGCAAAAAGGAAGAAGATACACTGAACAGTCAGAGAACAAAAACAGCATCTGTAAAGGAACTCTGATTTGCTAACAGCGCTCAGCCGATGAACTTGAAAACCCAAGTTTTATGTATGGCACACGATGCTTGCTTCTTAGTGCTCCTGACCTTTCTGACATTTTAATTTTTCATTTAAAGGTCAGGGGTTAAGGGATGATGTTAGTTAAACAAAGATATATTTTTACACACACACATATACATGAAACACGTTAATGTATATTATACTATGTATAATGTATTATGCATGTATGTTCTAACGCATACATGCACACACAAAAGCAGAAGGGGACTGTTTAGTGAATGGGGAGAAGGAAGTACAGTAGCAAATAAGGGCAAGGCATAATGATTTTTTTTTTGCATAAAATACAAGAAAGACCATAGGAATCTGTTAATTAAAAAAAAAAAAAGAGAGAGAGAAGAAAAGCCAGAATAAGATGAGGCCATAAACCAACAAGCCCTGAGGTAAAGGAACACTCACGTCATAAATCCGATCGGTGATATTCAGAGCAAGTTCTGCTGTTTCATTGGCTTCGCTGACATAATTGGCAATATTTTCATAGACATTCGATGCATCCAAAGCCTTCTGCACCAGCCCGTTCATGGTCTGAACTGTGCAAATTTCTGTTAATAAACGGATTTGTTACTTTTGCTTCTTACTTCCGTAGGAAATGGGGTCCCACTCAGGTCATCTAGACACTTCTGTGATCACAGATGCCTCCTTCCTGTTTTCAAAGCCACCTGTCCTGGAAGGTGTTCCTGAGTCTCCTTCCTGGGGGCACATTATGTTTGCATTTGTCTGCCTGTGTCCCAACATCTCATCCCATTCTGGCTTCACAGCAGCTGCTGTTGGCAGCAGCTGCTGAAAAAGGTAATGGTGATTTAGTAAGAGTCCCCCGTTCCTCTTCCTGCAAGGATGGAGGGAACTACAGATGTGAGCCTGTTCCACCTTGACTCGAGGGTCAGAGTGTTTGAGCTTATTTTGCTCTTTCAAAGTTGTGACAACAGGTGTGGCTACACACCCTGACTTAGGGGTGTGTTTACTTGGGTTTTGGACATTAAGACGGCCTATAGAGGTGGATCTGCTCCACCCTGACCAAAGGTCAGAGAATTCAAGCCTATTCCTGTGCTTCATTTTTAAAAAGGAGGTTTGATACAGGGAGTGGCTGCCTACAGGGTACTTGGTCTATGATGGATTCGTTGTAGATCCTGCCTCAAAACATCAAATGCTTTACTCGGGAAATGACGGCTCGGTGTCTCAAGGATTGACTGGTTGTCCTTGTGTCATGTTAAAGCAGTCTTTGCCTTCTTCCCCCACTTCTGTATTGGGGTATAAAAGCGTATGGAAATTAAACACGGGTGAATTCAGTATTCCATATCCACTGAGTTGCCTCGTCCTGTACTATTGTGTGTCTCTGTATTTCTTTCACATCTCTGTTCCTCCTACTTAACATTTCTAATCCACAACACCTACCCTGAAATGTATGAACCTGTTGTGACTGGACCATGACAGAAGTCACCCCAAAATGTGGCTTATGACACAAGGGTTTATTTAAATCATGCAGGTCAGACAAAGGCCTGAAGCATGTGCCTTGGCCTACTCTTTACCAAGTGGTTACTCTTTATAACAGAGATCCAGCCCTCCAGAGAAGGTACAGAGCTTCCAGGCCACACACACTGGTTTGCCAAGGTTAGCCTGATTCCTCAGGCAGCCCCAACTCAGTCTAGCCTCCCCTCTGCCCTGAAACACCAGTGTTCTCTGCATTATCCCTTCCTTGCTTGGGTAAGGATCATGGACCACGTACCAAGAACCTATCATAGATGGGGTGTTCTCGCATACAATGGTTAATAACCAAACATCTAAGGATTCGCTCAGGAATAACAAGGGATCAGCTGCATAATGACAGCATCCCGTGCAGCTCTTGAACTTTAGGATTTACTGGTTATACCGTTTCTGAACTGGACTCAGAAACTATGTTCTCTCTCTCCCTCCTCTCCCCCCCCCCCTCCCCTCCCTCCCTCTCTCCCCTCTCCTCTCCTCTCCCTCCCTCTCCCTCCCTCTCTCTCCCTCTCCTTCCTTCCTTCTCTCTCCCTTTCCCTCCCTCCTCCTCTCTCTCTCTCTCTCTCTCTCTCTCTCTCTCTCTCTCTCTCCTCTCTCTCTCTCTCTCTCTCTCTTTGCATAGCCCTGGCTGTTCTGGAACTCACTACATAGATGAGGCTGACCTTGAACTCATCCTGCCTCTGCTTTCTGGTGCTAGAATTAAAGCCTGCACCGCCATGCCTGGCTAACAATACTTCTTATCCTTTATTATACAATCTCCATTTCATTTCCATGGCTCATCCTAAATCTTTAGCGTTTTCCTGACTCTCAGCTCCAACAGCTTCTCGCTTCCTCTCAGTCTCAAACATCTACAACTTGTATCATTGGTTCGTCAATACCTTGCAGACAGTGGCTGCCTGTGCCCACACTGCTGGGCACTGCAGCTCCTACCCGGGTCTTCTCCAATCACAGAACCGATGAGTACAACCCATTCTTTCTTAGCCTCCTCCATCTGGCAGAGGCCCAGTTTGCTCTCAGGCTGAGCTACTTCCTCCATGCTTCCTCAGCTACTTCTCTCTTTGTTCACATCCATCATTAGCCAATTTGCCCTGTAGCAGGGCTGACTCCCCCCCCCGCCCCACCCCCATGGGTACAGCAGGGATCCATGAAAAATGTTTCATTTGAATTTTTAAATCAGCCACGAAAAAATGAGACAATAAAATGATCTTGTCTCCATTATATTGTGATCATGACACAGATCTTGATTTTGATGGAGAAATGATCAGAGTGTTGTTATATGGAGGCGATTCCCTTCCAAATGCTCTCTGCCATTCCCCCCGGAACCTGTTCTTAGAAATGGCTCCAAGAATAAAATATGAAGAAAGTAAACAAGAAAAAGGACATCATGTCTGTAATCCCAGCACTCAACAGCAAAGGCAGGAGAGTTTCAGGACAGCCCTGAGGCAGAGTGAGACTCTAAGGTCTCAAAACAAACAATACAAAGAAGCACCTAAAATGCACAGAGCTCTGGATTTGATCCCCAGCAATGCATAAAACAACACAGTAGCCCTAGCCTGTGATTCCATCCCAGCCCTGGAAAGGGAGGGCAGGATGATCAGAAGTTCAAGCTTTAGCTGTACAGAGTTGGAAGACAGTCTGGGTTTTAGGATACTTTGTAACAAAATAAACCAACATAAGCTACTTCCTAGCAGGCAAAAAGAGGTAAAGGATAAAAGTGTGTACACCAGACAGATGTTGAGGAATTTTCAGCCTTTACATTTTGAGGTGGAAAGATCTACAAATTTTGAATATGTCAGAGAATCGATTGAGTCAAAAACATGACGTCAGGGGTGACCAATACTTGTGGTTGGGGTCCAAGTGGGAGGCACAACAGCTTCCATGAACCCTGCTTGACACCACGGGCAGAATGGCATTTAGAGATGCGTGCTGTGTGCACCCGCCAGTTGAACGTGGTTCCTGTAAAGACGGAGGAACAATGAGAGAGCCAGAGGGTGGCTGGTAACTAATAACTGACAGGCGAGCATCAAAACTGGCATTTTGATCTAAGTCCCTTTTACTGCTTTCATCAAAGGCACATTTCCTAAGGGCACAGCGCCAAACTGAATAACTGTAACACAGCCGCACTGCCAATTCTATAGACTTCCATATTATGTCCCCTTCTCCCCTTCTTTCTTCTCCTTTTCTTCCTCCCTCTCTCCTCTTCCCTTTACCCTCCCCTTCTCCCCTCTTCCTTCCTCTCTTATTCCTTAAGCTTCCTCACTCAGCCTGGAAGGATGTTGAAACTTTTGGTGAACAGGAGTAGAAGGATGGCGTGTGTTTTGAACAGGCGTTAATCTCCGGTCTTTACCCCCGACCTTTCAAGGCATGTGGTCTCCATAACCATCTCATTATTTGCCTATTTCAGGGTCATGAATCCAATTCCAATCTTTTGGTACATGTCAGTTAACATTAATTGAGTGCCCAGAGGATGTGTGATTTTTTTTCTAGGGGCTGTGAGGGAAATTGCCATTGATTTTTCTCTTAACTCGAGTTAAATCAAACATTTGCAGCTGGCACCGCAGAAAGCTGAGTATTTACCAGACAGTTCTATTGTTAACTCTCAACCAGCATGGATTATGATATTGGGTATGGAAAGGTAAATGTTGTCTATGATATAAGCAGTGATGATGGCAGAGTTAGACATTGTGGAAGATTTGACTTCTTGCCGCAGTCATCCCATTGACAATTGCGAAACAGACTTCACTTGCACCCCTTGCCTCAAAAAAAAAAGGTGATCGTCTCTGAGTAAACAATAAACAAATCACAAATCAGCAACCAAACAGAGCTGCCCCCTCTCCCGGCCCCCAACCTACTTGCTTTGTCCTAGAGACTCTGGAGTGGGAACGGAACACAAATGGCTCCTCCTGACCGTGTAAATACTTGCATTTCTAAACCTCGGACGTTACCTGCTCAGCTCCTCGGCTTCTTGTTGAAGGTTGGATGCATGGTCCATCGCTTCTTGGACTAAGTCTTGACTAGGTTACTTAGGTTGGAGCGTTTTCCCTGTAGCTCATTTGTGGCGCCATCTATTTCTGCATAAATTCCAGATGCATTCTAAAGACAAACAAATTACGTGTCTTGAGCTTAGAGAAATACCGAACAATTCCCCCAGATAAACAACAACATTGGCCATTTTTCCTTCTTGTCAATTTCAGGCCTTAATTACTGTAAGGAAGATTTGTGTGCCCCTGCACCTTCACCCCTTTCTCTACGGAGTGCTTCCTCATCATTCAGACATGCTCTATTTCCTTTCCAAAACAAAAACTAAACCTACAGCTTCCATTACCCATACATCCTGTTAGTGTTCCACCTTTCAATTCCCTTTGTAGCAAATCTCTCTGGGGAATCTACCAGTAGGAAGCCTTGCTTTCCAGTATCCAATTTCTAAATGTGTTGGAAAATACATAAATAAATAAGTAAACACAGAGACCAAGCATGTTATCTCATTTCTGTGCAGCTGAGGGAAAGCATGCCTTCAGATCTTAGCCAGCTGGTAACTGGTACTTAGCCCAAGAAGTACAGTTAGTCTACCTGGTCAGGCAGTGTGACTATCAGGGGCCCTTGTGCCCAAAGAGCTTCCTTACCGAATAGCACAAGGAAATAAGTCATCTGCCCGAAGCTTCTATCCAAGAAGAGGGTGGAGTTGAGCAGGGCCTGAACAATTCTTCTAAATTTACCAATAAAGCAAATCTCCCCTTTTCATGGGGCCCAGTGAGGAGAGGGATTGGCAAGGTTTGCCTGTGTGGCCAGTGTTTCCCTTGAGCTGAGTCTTTCTTGCTTTTATCCTTTTCTATCATCTTTCAGGGAAGGTGATGATTATGCATGTCCCTTCCCAGAATCAGCCCATTGCCTTTTCCCTGGTAGCTCCTTCTAGTCTGGTTCATCTTTCTCTGCTGATTTAATCACATTTTTCTCCACTAGTTCTCACAGACCAATCTTGTCTAATGGGTCGTGTGTGTGTGTGTGTGTGTATTCTGGCCCCTGTACACACTGTTTCCCTGATCTGGGCTAGCTTTCCTTTCGGAACCCACCTGGAGCTCCACTCATCCTCCTGAATTCAGCTCAAGTATTGCTACCATTGTATAGCAACTCCTGACTTCTTGGGTGAGCTCCTGTTTCCATAGGTCTCTTATCTATTGTAATCACTGTGCATGATTATTCACCTATATTATAAACCCTTACTTGATATTACACACACAGGAATCAGGAGCTGAGATGAATTTGGCTTTTCTTCTTTAGACTCCAGCACAGTTTCTAACATACGAGATTTATTTCTTAGAAGCTATATTAAGCCTTTAGCCATTTGACTGGTCACATTGCTTTGAATTATATAAACAGAAAAAATACCACAGGCATTCCATCTTTGCCCATTATCTCATTCTTCCTTCAACAAATGTCCACTGTGCTCCTAGTGCCCGTCCATCACTCTTGAAGAGAAGACCACACAGTCACTGCCTTTAAGGGCTGCAGTTGGGAGTCGGGACACACAGACAGCAATGATCCCTTAAGTGGGGAAAGTAATTTAGAAAGCTAAAGACATTGTGAAGAAACTGTAATGCGTAGGATGGGGTGGATAGAGGCTGGGGTTCAGGGACCTTTTGGATTAAGTTGTCGCATAGATGTGAGTCATTTAAAGATCTAAGGACAGAAGGTGCAAAGGCCTTGTGTGAGGACTATGAACAGTGTTTAGCATTTGTGAGAATGAGAGTTTGCTGAGCTGCTGAGTAGCCAGTGAGGAAGGCAGCAAGTTAAAGCTGTCAGATAGGTGGGTGAGCCGGGTCTAGTGGTGCCTCCTGGGTCATGGTGCAATGTGCTTCTGGCTTTCAGTGTCACTACAAGTTTAACAGGAGAAACAATAGAGTTTAATTAGGTTTCAAAGTGATTTTTCTGGTACCGGGTTGGGAATGCATCTGAAGGGCCACAGTGGTGGCAAATGCATCTGTTGGCAACTTTCTTTGCCACTTTGCATGGGGCAACAGGTGGCTAGAACTGAGGGGTTTAAACTTTGCCACTTTTACACCTAAATCTAGGTTTCAGTTCTCGGAGAGGGTCAAAACAGGTGTCTCTCCCAACAAAGGACCATTCATCAACAAGATCCTTATTTAGGGACAAGGGAGAGAGCACACACAAAGCCTGAGTGAGCCCCACAGTTTCTCAAGGACAAATCCTGCATCCCTCTTCTGAGTCATGTCCAGACTGGTCCAAACTTGTTTAAGTATGTCCCAAAATGGTAAAACTCAACCTCAGTCAATTAAAAGTATACTAGTGTGACTATTGCTTTCTTGGCCAATTATGTTTGAGATGACCTAACTGTTCCTGAAATTATCCTAGCTGTGGTTAAAAGAAGCCTGTATGTTCCTTTCAGGGTGGTCGCCATTTTGTACAGGTGTTGACCCCTGCATGGTGGTCTAGTAGGAAACGCTCTTTGTCCTTACATACTATTTGAGTCTGGGGTCTTCCTTCAGAGTTGACAGAGCCAGAGGGAGGCAGCAGAGAAGAGAAAGCGGCCAGAAGCTATGATTCATTTCAGATCGAGGGCCAACATGTCTTGTCAAAAAGTCACCCAAAGAAAGGAGAACTCAGGCATGACTTGGGATTTTGGACTTGAGCAGGTGGGTTGTGCCATTTACTGAGATGTGGGCAGCGGGGTGGGAGGAGAATGCGTGAGGTTTGATTTGCTTATTATACAGTAGATGAAATTCTGATTTTGTAACACAAAACGCTACCTTCTGACTTGTAATGTCCAATAAGCAGTTGTCTACAAGGGCTTGGACAGTGGGGTCAGACACGGTGCTGTAAATTATAGAGTCATCTGTATAATTATTCTCTAACGCCATCAGAGCCAATGACGTCAGCTAGGAGAGACCAGGGTGAAAAAGAGGGCTCCATACCGTATGCTAAGTCACTCATTCTCCGGAGGAGCAGAGACCAGAGAACCAGGTCCAGCTCAAAGCTGTTTTCACGCAGCCCTGAGCTAAGAATGCATTTCTCGCTTTTGAAGGGTTGTTCAGTAACAGCAAGCAGAGCTGCACCAGTGGAGAATCCCGGCATCCCAAGCAGAGTGGGTGGAGCCAGGAGACGGGGAGGGGCGTGGGGGGGCCTGGAAGGCAAATCACAGCCCCGACTTGAGACATTTATTATTTTCCCTAGGATGCTGAACAAAGTAACGGGCAAAGATTACTGGCGCTTGAAGATTTTTTTTTAAAACCAACAATAGCTCTTTCAAAGGCAGTTTTCTTTCTTTGTGCGTGTGTTTAAGAGCTAGGAGATGCGAGGGTTAGTAGGGACTCAACAAAGCTAAGAATTGGGTGCTAAAGGAGACTGGAGAACAAAAGCCCTGCGACCATGGGAGGAAGTTGCAGGAGGAGCAACATCCAGAGTGGCTCTGGAAGTAGGTGGGCTGGCAGACTGAAGGAGGAGAGGTGAGGGGTGGGTGCTGTTTGTTTTCAGTTTTCCAGTGATATAGGAAGCAAAGGCACCAGCCAGAGCTGATAGGAGGGAGGCAGTGAAGAAGCCCAGCGGGCCTGAGCACAGCAGACATGGTGCTAATAGGTTTTGCTTTGCTAAAAACCATTAGATTACATTCCTAAAGCTAATCCCAAGGTCCAAGCCACTGACTCATTCCTGAGGTAAAACAACAAGGTCCAACAATCAAAATTCATTATTTGGCTACAGGATTTACCAGCTCACCCTAGCACAGACTCCCCATTTTTCTCCTTAAAAACCTTCTGCTGCAGAAAAATGCTTGAAGTTGTTGCTGCTGCTGTTGCTACTGCTGCTTGCTGTTTGCCTTTGCAGGCCACCCCCCAACCAAGGTAATAAATTTCTTTTGTGTTGAGAATTTGGTGTCTCAGTTTGTCCTATATTGACTCTGAAGGGGGCAACCTCCCTTCCAGACAGGGTTTCTCTCTCTCTCTCTCTCTCTCTCTCTCTCTCTCTCTCTCTCTCTCTCTCTCTCTCTCTCTCTCTCTCTCTCTCTCTCTTCATCAGGCAAGGGAAGTCTGCTCTGCTGTGACTTTGCTGAGTCTCAGTAGCTCTTGTTTGCTTGAAGGGGGAAGCAGAGGCGCAGCAATTGTGTTTTCTCTCCAGAGAGGCTATTGTTCTGGGAGCGCTTGCCTGGACTTTTCTTTTCTTTTCTTTTTTCTTTTCTTTTCTTTTCTTTTCTTTTCTTTTCTTTTCTTTTCTTTCTTTCTTCCTTCCTTCTTTCTTTCTTTTTTCCCTCCCTTCTTCCCTCCCTCCCTCCCCCCCTTTCTCTCTTTCTCTCTCCCTTCTTTTTGTGAGTTTTCGAGACAGCGTTTCTCTCTTTAGCTTTGGAGCCTGTCTTGGAACTCGCTCTGTTGAACAGGCTAGCTGGAGCTCACAGTGATCCTGCCTCTGTCTCCCAGTGCTGGGATTAAAGACGTGCACCACCACCACCCGGCCAAGCAGACAGGTTTCTTACAAGTCACATTCAGCTGCTCTGGTGCAGCTGTGATACCGGGAACCCAGGGTTAGAATTTGTATGTAAATAACCAGGAAGAGGTGTACTTGGGAGCTCAAGGTATTTTTCAGGCATAATTAGACTGACCATTTCAGCTGGTTTAGAAAGAAAGCAAGGAAGTAGAGGTACAGGACAAAGGAGGAAGGAGGGGCTGATGTGGTTGGAGAATTGCTGACCTGGGTGCTCTAGGCTGAGATAGAAGACAACACTTAACAAGGGAAGGTTTGAGATGGATTTAGGACAAGTAAGATCATGGATTGGCAAGATTGGCCCTATGAGGGACAGTAGAGGTGGGCTGGAGGAAAAGATGGAAGTTAAAAAAAAATATGGGGAACAGAGTTGGTGGGACTTCAGTAGCTGAAGAAGAATGATGTGGTGACCAGTTTGCTCTAGTCTGATATTCTTCAAAGGTAAAAACACAACAACAGAAAAAAACAAAACAAAACAAAACAAAAACAAGTGGAGTCATTTATTTCAAGGTAGTTTCATTCATTGCATCTCATTAGAAAATTTCTATTTAAAAATATGGAGCTACATTAGTACTTTTAATAGATTTTTATCATGACTGTAAGCCATCAAAGCTGCTAGTCACATGTGGCTTTGAGGATTTGAAATGCAGCAGATTCATATGGAGTTGAATTTGTATGGCATTCTTTAGGTTCTACTATGGCATTTTCATGCATACATGCTGCTCGATTCTCTTCTTATTTGTTGCCCTCCCTACTGCTCTCCTTTGTGATCCCATCTGTCTCTGGTTGGCTACCTTTCTTCCTGCAGAGTCCTCTGCTTTCTTAGAACACATATTTCCTGCAGCTTCCAGTTCCCCCTCCTTTCAGATCTCCTCCTCTCCTCTCACAATCCCCCTTTCTGTACACACATGTACACACACACACACACACACACAATTTTGTTTCCACAAATGAGAGAAAGCATCTGGCACTTGTCTCTCCGAGCCTGACTTATTCTCTCTGACACGATGGTCTCTGGTTCTAGTCATTCTCTTGCAAACATCATGACCTTATTTTTGATAGACGTCTAGGTTGGCTTCATTTCTCATCCCTTGTGAATAATTTGGGATGTGCAAGGTTCTCTGTGGTGTGTTGACTTAGTCCTTCAGTTTTACACCAAAGAGTGGGATAGCTGGCCCATATGGCCGTTCTCCTCCACAGTAGCTGTAAAATGCTACATTCCCAATCTGCAGCAAATAAAGGTGTATCTTTCCTGACATCTGGCCAGCATTTGTTTTCTTGATGACAGCCATTTCGATTGGCATGAGATGGATTCTCAAAGTGGTTTTAATTTCCATTTCCTGATAGTTAAGAAAGCTGAACACTCTTTCCCAAGTATTTATTGACTGTGTGTGTATTTCTTTTGAGGATTATATATTTAGTTCATTAGTTTATTTATTGACTGAACGATTTGGTTTGTTAAATAGCTTCCTGTAGGGGAAGCACAGCCAATCACCTTGCTTGAAGGGCGGGATCCCTTTAGGCTAATATTTACTTATAAATGTTGTGGGTGTGCTCCCCGCTTCCCCTTCTGTTTCCTGCTCTTCGTTGGAACCTTGGTTTTGTAAGTTACCCCTTCTTCCCCTTAATAAAGCTGATATTAAAGCTAGCCTGATTAATCCTATTTGCTGGTCGTTTACGGAGAGTGAGTGGGAAGGAACTACAGCCTAATTTTAATACTTTTAAATAGATTTTACCATGACCACATGCCACCAAAGTTGCTAGTCACATGTGACTCTTGAGGGTTTGAAATGCAGGTGATTCAGATGGAGTTGAATTTCTAACTTTATGAAATTGAAATTTAAGTAGCTGTGTATGTTAGTAGTCGCTGTGTAACACAAGAAACTAGAAATTCTCATCATCTGATATTCTTTTATAATCTTACTAGTTTGAATTGAGTTGGATTACTCTGGCACTTAGTTGCTGTGCAAAACTGCTCTAAAGGCAAATCTGAACAATCCAGGTATTTCCTTACCTTTATTATCTCATCAAGCTCTTCAAGAGTCTGCCGAGGGACCATCAGAGAGTCTGCAGACATACTCAGAGAGGTGCTCACGACTTCCATCTGCGCCTTCACTCTCTCATATTGTTTCTGAGGGAAGGAAGAACAAGAGAGAGAGGACGTGACTGTACACCGTATAAACAAACCTAAGACAAAAACCGCAGGATCCTATCACTGGCTACCGAAAAGGCCTTTCACAAAATCTAACACCCATTCATGAAAAAAGTCATGGAGCAATTAGGGCATCAGGGGGCATAGCTCAACATAATAAAGGCAGTTTGCAGCAAGCCAGTAGCCAATATCAGCTTAAACGGAAACTCAAAGTAATTCCACTAAAACCAGGAACGAGATAAAGTTGTCCAATTTCTCCATACATACTCAACATGGCACTTGAAGTCTTAGCTGGAGCAATAGGACAACTAAAGGAGACCAAGGGGATATGAATTAGAAAGGAAGAAGTCAAAGTATCTTCATTTGCAGACAATCTGATAGTATATATAAGTGACCTATAAATCCACTGGGAGACTCCTACAGCTGATAAGCCCTTTTATCAAAGTAGCTGGGTAAGAAATTAACTCGCGAAAATCAATAGCCCTCCTATACAAATGAAAAACGGACTAAGAATGGAATCAGGGAAGCAATGCCTTTCATAATAACATCAAATGATGCAAAATATCTTGGGGTATCTCCAACCAAACAAGTGAAAGACTTGTATGGAAAAAAAGCTTTAAGAAATTGAAGCAGATATCTTCTATGCTCATGGATCAGTAAGATTAATAAAACAAAAGGACCATACTACCAAAAGCAATCTACAGATTCAATGACATCCCCATCAAATTCCAACCCAATCCTTCACAGATCTTGAAAGGACAATTTTTAGCTTAATATGGAAATCACAGACACAAAGACACACACACACACACTCACACACACCTAAGATAGTTAATAATAAAAGAACTATTGGAAATATCAATGTCCTTGACCTCGAATTGTTCTAGAGTGATAAGAACCGATGGTGAGTGACTAGAAAGAGACGACCAAGTAGGGCATGGAAGGATGGAGAGGATGAGGGAGGGAATATGGAAAGAGACAGCTTAAAGTAAGAGCAATATGAGGGGCTAACATAGAAGCCTAACATAGTAGAAGATTCCTAACACACAGATACACAGACAGACAGATAGAAACAAATGCACACACAAACACACACACACACACAAATGAAGGCGATCTAAATGAAACTGTCAAATAATGAGAGAGACAGAGCCACAACTAGACATTTATTGTCACCAAATGAAGCTTCCAGTATCAGGAATGGGTTACATTTAATTAATGTAGGCCAAAGGGGCCTCATAGGAACCCCAAACAACTCATGTTGTTGCCAAGACTATAGGTGGCTTCCACAAACTAATTGGAAAGTCCTTTTGCTGAACACAATACCATACCCATACCACTCAATGAATGTGAAGAATTTGAGCTGATGTCTACTTAGAGCCTTCACCCCTACATGCTAGAGTTTTTGGTATAGGAAGGTACTTTGCACACCACCAACACAAACACAAACACCAACCCCACCATAAAGCCTGTAATATACAATGATATCTTACCTTCAAAGTTTACTAGTGCAATGGTGGTACAAAGTTTGTGGAAGTAATCAGCTAATATGTTCTTTGACTTAAGGTCCACTCTATGAGATGGAATCCATATCTTACTGCTTGGGTGATCAAAACCCTGAGGCTAGACAGCCCAGAGACCTAGAGTAAATCAAATACTACTGTTCTACTAATAGAACATAGCAAGAAAGTGACTCCCAGTGACATTCTGCTATATTCATATCTCAGTGACTTGCTCAGACACTATCAGAGAAGCTTCCTCATGCAGCAGATGGGAACAAATACAGAAGTACACCGCCAGACGTCATACAAAGTGTGAGAGACCTTGGAATACTCAATCCTAAGTAGGATGTTTCTATCAAATCCCTCTCTGCCAGGGCTCATGAAATCCTAAGGAAGAGGAAGCAGGAAGAGTACACGCCAGAGGGGTTAGAGGACACCATGAAACCAAACCCTCTAAATCAACATACTTTACCCACACTCGAGTTCACAGAGACCTAGGCGGCATGCATGGGGACTGTAACGTTTTGTATCAGATGGGCTCCCAGAGCTGAAAGGAGAAATGGACACATGCCCCAACCCGGAATCCATCTCCAATTGATAGTGACTTGCAAATGAAAATTTAGTTTTCTCCAAGGGAGTCTCACTGGGGAAACAAACAACTCTAAAGGGTAGGCTGTGTGCCCAGCAGTATTAGACAGGAAATGTGCAGCCCACGGATCTATTAGACTAATCCATGGGCGTATAGGCACTCCACATGGAGAACCCATGTGTGCAGAGCTGCGGGAATGCCTGCCTTTGGATAAGTCACTGTCAGTTCTGTAGAAATCTTGTGAAATCATGATGTTTCTCCCTTCTGTAATATCCCAGCAGTGTATAAACCTGACTTTTTCTGTAGGGCAGTCAGATATACGCACCCCCTCCACACACTGTGAAGACCTGGGGTGAAAGCATTCACTCAGTCAAACCTTTGTTTTCATAGATGAAATCTACATAAAACTAGTCCCTCATAACTTTTTTTATTGACAGAACTCATTGATAAGAAAGGAGCACTGGATAGGAGGCATTAAATAGAGAGGCAGTATGTCTGCTCTAATAGCAGACTCAGGAAGGTGTGGTCTGCTGTCTTCTGCTCTGACTTAACAGGCTACTAATATTCTGTACTACCCTTCACCTCGGATTCCATTAATAGCACAAGAAATTAAATGCTTATACAGGAAGAAGACCAGACTTGCTAAAACTAACTTCAGAGAGAAAAATTTTCACTTGGGTGCCCTGATGGAGTCAGAAAAAGCAAAGTCCTCAAAAGAGATTTCCTTTAGTTCAACCAGCTAAATGTTAATGCAAATCAGGTACCTTACCTCCCTCCCAGGCCCTTGCTATGGCTACCAATGTTGTGTTCCTAGCTATGCCCCCTCTGAGATATAAGGCACCTTCTTGCCAAATCCACTGTTTTTTTTTTTGTGTGTGATTCTGTGAAATGCATGTTTGATATTATTGTTGCCTATGGAATTGCTAACTTGTCTGTATGCCTATATAAACTGAAAACTTTGTGGAGAATGGCCATTCGTTTATTCTTCTCCTTCTGTCTTTTCTCCTTCCCCCAAGGAATAAAGAAACATGCAGAAGGGATATGCTCCAGTCAGACAGTTTGCTCTACCCCTCAAATCCAATTAGCCATGTTTTTGCCTTCTATTGGAATATTAGCTAGACCCTGAGAAGTTTAATGGGGCTTAACCCCAAAATAAACCTCGATAGGACAACAAAACAAACTCCATGAAATCTTTGGTAGTTCCTTGTCTTATAATGTTATATCAGAGTATCTTCTTTTTAAAATACTTTAGACTTGTTTTCTATTTTCATATATATACATATACATCTATCTGTCTATCTATCTATCTATCTATCTATCTATCTATCTATCTATCTATCTATCTATGTTACTCTACAGGTTCTCTCTGTGTGTGCATTTGTATGTATGTATATATATATTTATGTATATATACACATATATAATTTCCAGTTTAGTGGTTTTATGGGATCCCAGTGTGAATGAGTAGGTCTCTGCAGCTATAACTATTTATTGGGCTCTTGCCTTTCTGTTTTTTTGTTCTATTCTGATGTGTTAGTTTTTATCTTATTATATATTATTTTATTTTATTATAAATTAATAAAATGATTAGAAGCCTGTATGTTTTCTAAGGAGAGACAGAAAGGGGGGATGCTGTGAAATAGTCCTTTTGTACATCATGAAAATGTGTTGCTCTCATTGTTAATAAAAAACTGATTGGCCTATAGCTGGGCAGGAACAGATTAGGTGGGAGAGCCAGACTAGGAGGATGTTGGGAAGAAGAAGGGTGGAACAAGAGGAGGCACCATGAGATGCAGAGCAAGCAGGATGGGAAGTAGGTACTTGAAGTAAATGAGCCTTGGGGCAGCATATAGATAAATAGAAATGGATTAATTTAAGTTATATGAGCTAGCTAAAAACAAGCTCAAGTTAATAATAAAGCATTTATAACTAATAATAAGTCTCTGTGTAGTTATTTGGGAACTGGCTGTTGGGACAGAAAAATCCTAGTACAAATGGTGTTCCAATGTGGGGGCTGAATTTCCACATTGGGCCTGAGAAAACTTTAAAAACACCCAAACCCAGAAAACTAAGTAAGAATGCCTGCCTTATGCTGGACAAAGGTGTCCAGTGCTTGGGGAAGCCAGTTGCCAAAACCAAGGTAGTCCTAACTATATTTAGCAGTTTAAAGGCCCACGCAGATGGAAAAGGATAGAGATAAGCGGTAAAGGCAGATTCAAATGAAAAAAAAAACCCTTTAAATGGGTTACAGTGTGTTTAAAAATATACATAGGTTTGGGAGAGAAAAGAGAAAAGCTATATACAATCATAGATTTTAAAAGTAGTTTAAAAATAATAAAGTCCTTAAAAAGGAATAAAGTAAAACAAAAATAAGCCACTTAAAGATGGGAAATATGGAGAGTCTGGATTCTGTATGTTATTATGCTGTCTTTAGATTTTCTGATTGCTCATGAAGGAATGGCAGCTGCTATGAAACATTGGATTTGAAAACTCATTGATTGAATCAATCTATATATTTTAAAAATGTCTTGACTTCAAAGTAGAAGTCAAAAGATGTTACTTTGGGGAAGAGGTTATGCTTTTATTTTCACAGGAGATGAGAGGCTGTGGATTCATTCCAGGTTGATATAGATAAGGTTTGGTCAGGGAAGACCCCTTGAAAATCCTGACTACAAATATAAAAAAAATATATCTAGAACTACAGGATATGTGATGTACAATTTTACCTGTTCAAACATAAAACAAAAAAATCATCATCTTTAACTGACTTGTACACAAGTCATATTTCATAGTTGTAATGTATGTTATATTTAAAAGTTTATGTAGTTTTAGAACAAGAGGATCAAACACCAATTAAAATGGATAGCTCAGTGATCCAACATCTCAGAATACTCCTATGCAGTTGCCTCAAGATTCTGTATCCAGAATGACTACAAAGCTATTAGCTGAAATGGTCCAGCCTCACAGACTATTCCAGCCAGATTTACAGACAGATAAGCCTTACATTTTTCCATCACAGCAAGACTAGACAACAAGTATCTCTCCCAGGACTTGATCACTATTCCAATTTCCTCAGTGTTCCCTAAAGATACTGTTGCCCCCAAACAACAGGAAGCATTCCAGAGATCACAATGCCTGTATTCCCAAGAGGTGGAGTGGGAAATTATGGTCATTCAGTGGTTATGGATGTTTGTCATTGTTTAGGAATGTTGGTTACAAGCTATTGCTGGTCATGGTCAAGAAAAAATGTGAACAAAGGGGATTAGATTTAGGGATCTCATTCTGAAGAGAAAAGGAGGGATATAAAATGATAGGATAAATGGGTAGATTATTGAATCTACTTTTGAACTAAAAAAGCAACCACTGGTCTCAAATATTTTATATTGTTATAAATTTCTGTATATTGTTTCAAATTTAAGGTTATTTTTTTATTATACCGTAAATGTGTATCTACTCTTGTTTCTGGTATTGTACCTATGCAGTTCAGTTAACAATGCAATGTTAAGCTCTAGTCCTTGAAGGCTATTTAGAATAATAAAGAAATATAGATTAATAGTGGGCATCAATAAGAATCAAACTTGTAATCATGTTATGTGCTGTGAGAAAATGCTCTTGTACCCTGTAAATATTTGTCTCTCGTATTGGTTTAATAAAATGCTGATTGGCCAGTAGCCAGGCAAGAAGTATAGGTGGGGTGGCCCAGACTAGGAGAATTTTGAGAAAAGAAAAGGCAGAGATGCAGTTGCAAGTCAGATGCACAGGAAGCAAGATGAGAATGCCTTACTGAGAAAAGGTACCAAGTCATGTGACTGAACATAGATAAGAACTATGGGTTAATTTAAGTTGTAAGAGCTAGTTAGTAATAAGCCTGAGCAACAGGTCATATAGTTTATAATCAATATAAGCCTCTGTGTGTTTATTTGGGATTGAACATCTGTGGGACCAGGTGGAACAGAAACTTCCATCTACAGTTAGGTAAGTTTGCAAGGTCATACAGAGATATATTTTAGATGGCCTTCAAATAGTTCAGAGACCTACAGAATTTGGCATTTAAAATGTTTTAATAACATAAGACTTTTCATGACAGTGAGACACATCTGCTCCTGGCAACATCAGTTTACATCAAAAAAGGATAATGGGCATAGAAGAAACTCTATATGGGTTTTGCTTTCTTTCTGAAAAATGTTAGCCACTAGGCAAGAAAGTGCCCTTGCCTTGACTGCTGACAATATGCTGTCCAAATTGGACTAGCAGGATGTAAAAAAAAAAAAAAAAGCAACTGCCAAGCTTTGCCAAGACAAGGTAGGTAAGTCCTTCAAAATTCTCTGCTTCTCAGAAATGTCTGTCAGATATACTAGATCTGTAGCTGAAGACAGATGCTTCAATGTTACAGAAGAACTTTGGGTGACTGTTTAGGCAGCCAAATGTCTCTGTCATTAGGAAACATTACACCATTATGGTGGTCTTTGATGGAGTTAAAGACTAAATAATTAAACTTATAGTTTTCCTTAGTTATGATAAAAAGTAAGTTAGGTATAAAACTTTAGACTCATAAAGATAAGAGACAATATCTTCTTTAAATTTGCCAAATACGAATGGACTGGCTATTGTAACTGTAATTCTTGATAACTGCTTTTGTTGCATATAATTTTATTATGTTAAAGTTAAAACCCTCTTTTTTATCCAGACAAAAATGGGGAAATGCTGTGAAATAATCCTTTTGTACACTGTGAAATGTGTTGCTCTCGTTGGTAATAAAAAGCTGATTGCCCAATAGCTAGGCAGGATTTTCAGGGCAGAGAGGATGCTGGAAAGAAGATTGGCAGAGTCTAAGAAGTCTTGAGAGATGCAGAGAGAAGCAGGATGAATGTGCCATGTTGAAAGAAGGTACAGCAACATGGCAGAGGGTAGATAAGAAATTTGAAATGTAAGTGTTAGCTAGTAATCAGTCTACACTACTGGCTGAGCATTTAAAAGTAGTAAAAAGTTTCCATGTGGTTATTTGGGAACTGGCTGGTAAGAAAGAAAAGTCCACCTACTGGAGAAACTATGAGGGGTAAAAGGAGGGGGAACTGTAATCAGGAAATATTATATGAGAAAAAAAGCTATTTTCAATAAAAGGTGAGAAAAGAAAAATAAAAAATACTTTTGCAAAAAAAATATTCTTAAGTTTGGGACTGGGCATATTATTTAGTAGTAGAGCATATACCTACCATGGACAAGGCCCTGGGTTTTACACCAGCACTACAATTAATTAGCTAAATGAATAAAATCAGACAGTATAATTTACTTTTGTTCATGACATTTAAAAAAATTATATTCCAAAGTACAGAATCAAAAACTGCAATAAGGTTACATCCTTTCAAAACAATTTATTGTAGGAAAGACTAATACTATATAACTGAAATACTAGGTTTTAAATTCTGTTGGAAAAAGTTAAAATTTAATAACATTTAAGCATGCAAAAATAGAGAAAAGTATTAATAGTGGTGGTTAGTAATTTGAGGGTCTGGTTTATATTTGAAGGAGTATTTATAATTAAGAGAAATCAGTATATATAAATGTCCTTGGTTGATGTTGCTGTTGTTTGTTTGTTTGTTTGTTCTGGTTTTTTGACATAGGGTTTCTCTATGTAGCCCTGGCTGTCCTAACTATCTCTGTAGACCAGGCTGGCTTTGAACTTGGAAATTTGCCTGCCTTTGCCTCCCTAGTCCTGGGATTAAAGGTGTGCACCACCACCCTCCAGCTTCATGTCCTTGTTTATTCATTTGTTAACAAATATAGCTGATGCATTCAAGACATCGTGTTAGGTTCTGGAAGTATACAACTCATGAAAAGCAAGGGCGCTGTCCTTTGGATGCTTATGATCTTAGTGGGAATAGGCAAAACGTGCCTCACAGCCACACACACATGTACACACACAGAAGATACACAGCTTCACATTCAGTAATTAATGATGTTTTTGAAACTGGAGCATAGACTATCTGCTGAATGTATTAAAGACATTTAATAATGTGTCTGTAGCTACACTTTATGGCTGTACTGGTGCAGAAGAGGGAGGGGCTCCTTCTGATGGTCACATTTTGTTTTAACTTTAGAAGGACTTTCCTTAACTTTTAGAAGTCTTTAGAAGGGTTGCCTGAATTTGTCTGCCAACATATGGTATGTATAAATAACTGAACATGTTTTTCATGGCAAAACTGCATCTGTGTGTGCATGCATATATGTCTGTACATGGGAGTGACGTGCGAGTGTGGGTGGTTGCCCTAGTTTTCAGAGAATTTTCAGTAGATGTAAGACAGGAAGGATGAAAGAACTTTAGTAAGTGGATGAGACATACTACACCGTGAGTCACTTCAAGCCCAGTCTAAAACAAGACAGAATTAGATAAGGAAGAGAGGCAAATCCACGAGAGCAAAGGAAACAAGGAGAAGTTACAGGGTCTCCACATCTGGGAGGCAGCTTTTGTACGTAAATCAAAAAACACTGTTGAAAGTGAGCAATAATTTGCCTTTACTAACACACCATTGAGGCTTCTTAAAATACTATTTTTGGTTAAAATTGCTTTATTACATTTATTTCTCTGCCTCTGTTTCTGTCTCTCTGTCTCACTCCCCACTTTTTTCTCTGTAGGTCAGAGGCTAGAAGACAACTTGCAGTCATTGGAACTCTTCCTCTACCCTATGGGTCCCGTTAGTTGATCCACCAGGTGGTCTGGTTTGGTGGCAAACACCTTACCCATTGAGCCACACCACCAGCCCTTCTTTTTGAGAGAAGGTTTCACTGTGTAGTTCAGGTTGGCCTGGAGCTTGCCTCAGCTTCTCCAGGTACATACAGCTATACCTGACTTCACTGAAGCCTTTCTGAGAAGAACCAGAAAAGGTCTTGAAATTGATTCAGTTGTAATCTGATGGAGAGAGAGGCCCACAGCCTAGGAGGACAGTAGATCATCAGTGAACAGATGAGATACAGGATAAATGGGTGAGTTAGAGACTTGGGACTTAGAAGGGAAAAATTTGCCTCAATGGGTATGGAAAAGTAGTGGGAAAGGGGTTATTTTTAGAAGGTAGTAGGATGATATTTTCCCATGGCTATTCCCACAGGCAGACACCCATGTGATAGACGTTCTGTGGGGTGAGCTAGAGACAAGTAGAGTGCCCCACATGTCTTTCCAGGGCAGGAGCAGTGAGATGAGGTGTAAATCACCAGAGAGAGGACCAGGGCAACAGGGAAGGAGGTCTGGCTAATGCTAACCGCCTAATTAGGAAGAAGAAGTGGGATGGGCTTAAAGTGCTGTGCGCTATACTGTTCTCTTTCTAAAATTTTGCTCATACTGTTCATTTGGACTTAGTAGAAGGATTTGTTTAACCAAGCTAAGTGAGGCCTACCATCTGCAATCACCGAAATGCCAAATTCCTGGTATCCACATCCATGAGAGGATTTTAAAAAGATGTGCACAGGAAACGTTTAATTCAGAGCTAGATTGGCATACATTTGTTTTTAGACGCACAGACGACACTGTTCATTTACTGCTTATGACAAAGTCCTGACACACAACAGTATTTCCCAAATTCTAGCAAAGCAGCTGGACGTGACTGTGTATATACAATGGTCTCCAGTCCATTGTGCATCGCTCTTGTTGGCTGTGGAGATAACAGAGCCCTAAAAATAAAATCAGTGGGGAATTGAGCGCATTAGCTCACAATATACTTGAAAGTATTCTCTGGGAAAGGTCTATACAGAAGATAAAGCACTTGCTGAGATCCACAGCTCACAGCTGGGAAAGAGAACCCAGTATGGTTTGCTAATACATTAACGTGGATCTAAGCTTTTTTCCCTGTCTGTGATAAAATCTTACTTCTATGGCCAAGGGGACAATCTATGATTCTCCTAAGGGTTGTCACTTGTCCTTGTTCTGGCAGGGGCTGGTCTGGGTTGCTAACCTTTCCCTTTCAAGACTCTGTACTGAACAGTTTGGGAGTCTTCATCAATGAGCCCCTAGACCCGTTAGACCAGCCGCAGTGATGCTCTTGTCTTGCATTTATCACAGTTTTGCTTTCACGTGTTTTAGCTCGCCACCTGCCTGCACATTTGTTAGTGTGTGTCATGGCTAACATGATTTAAAAGTCTGCACCCTACAGGAGTCCATGTCCTTAACATGGCATGCGGGACCCTCTGATCCGCCCATCAGCTGCCTTAGCCTTGCCCCATGCTGTTCATGGGCGGATGAGTTCAGCTCAGGCAGGCCCTACCTACCCAGAAGGCAGCCTTTGCTTTCTCTTCACCTGGCTAGCTTAGCCATGCTTTCCTTTCTCCTGCAGAGGCTGACCATCCGGCCCGATAATGTCAGGTCCACAGCTGTGCTTCTCCACTGTGGCCATCTGTGAATGGATTCATCTGCCCTCTAAACTAGAAATTCTGCGCTATCGCGGAATCATGTGTTCTTCACCTGTCATAATTTCTGGCACAAGTTAACATATCTGTAAAAAATTGCTTATTTGATGAAATTATTTTAAGATTTTCCAATTGTGTGCTGCTATAAGTTTTAAAAATATTGCGCCCAAGTTTATTGAAGATGCATTGTAGACATGTTAAATGGTAACACAAATGGTAAAAGTCATAAATGGCTCTTTTGTTTGTGGGCTTAAAAGCACATCTATACCCTGTGTGGTAATACTGCTCTATAACCAAGAAAGGATAATTCCATGCACTCATGTCCTTTTATCTAGCTTTCTTTTGAAAATTATCATCATAAACCTCCAAACTTATAACCCATTGAATGGCTCACAGTGACTATCTTCAAACAATACTTGGTGCTATACTGACATGTTTATTATACACCATAAGCATACATTCATTCACTAAAGAATGTCAGTATGGACATGGACATTATTGTTCTAAAAAATAAAAGAAAACAGCAAGAAACAAAAAAAAAACCCTATTGAATAGAGTTTGCTCCTGTTAGAAAACTGGTGGTGAGTGTAATTCATTTTTATTTATGAATTTTTACAACAAACTACTGCGGGGGGGGGGATGATGACTGAAAATCACATCAGTGCACCATTAATATAAATTGACAATAAACTATGTAACTGAATCGATGAATTTGGTCCTGGTTGTTTCTGTTTGTCTGTGTTGGATTTTTAGCCTAAGTTTTAGGAACATGTCCAGGTTTACTTGCACTATCCCTTTGGAGCCAGCTCTCCACTGGTGGCGGTCGGAAGTACAACTGTGTAGTGGACACATGGCTGACACTTCCAGTCCAGCGGGTGTGGGCCTCAGACAGAGATGGGCTGAGGAAGTGGTGGAGATGCTCGGAATGTCCCTCACCTTTTGGTGTTTGTACAGTTTTAGCTTGAGTCCAACTCCTTCCCTCTACAGCTGCTACCAGTGGCCTGTGAAATTTACTTACAGTGTCTTTTACCTTCCTAAAGCCTGTACACACCTAAAACACACGATTCTGGACAGCTGGGTGTTTAATAGTAATCCATTTTCCTCTTGAGAAAGCTGTGTAGTCATATGTAGGGGTGCAAGCAATGCCCAACCTCATTCTCAGTCAAGCAAGAACTAAACACATCACCGTTCAACATAATTTTAGGTACAAAAACGGTAGTAACTTACAATAGCAGGAAAGCAACCATATTTAAAACATAAGTATTTAGGTATATCAGTCTTTAAATTTTTTTATGTCAACTGCTTTTTCTTGGCATAAGTTCAGATCGTCTAGCCTGACATACATTTACAGTTGCTGCCTCTGTACCTCATGGTCCCGCTGCTTAGAGGTGATGGCTCTGTTCATGTCTTCGGCATCCCTGACACGGTCAAGGGCCTGATTAAGTGATTCCTGGATGTCCAAAAGCTTAGCATTGTAGTCGTCCAGCTGCTCCAACACCACAGGGAACAAAGAGCGGGTGTCATTGTGTAGCCGCTGCCAGTTCTCAACCAGGTTCAGCACTGAGGAGAAAGGGAGACACATTTACTCGGGGCTTCTCCTGTATCTAGCAAAGTATAAAATAGTTCAGGCCTGTCTCCTTCAGTGGCTGAGACTGGAGATACAAGTAGCACCACAGTTTACAACTGGTACGAGATGCTTTTCTGGAGGATGTAGGAGCTTCTGGAACAACAAATGAAGGAAGGGATTGCTTTGTTTTCCCATGAAGATTATACTTCGTGCAGAAACTAGGCTGTTATAGTTTCCTGCTTATTGCCTGGAGATCCATAGTTTTACCTGCGAAAGGGAAACTGGCTATGCAGTGAACAATAACCACCGCTTTCTAGTTAGCGATGGAACAAAGAGCTATGCTGTTCATAACCACTCACTTTAACCACTTTCTCCTGAAATTTCCCGTTGACTCCTCAGGTCAAGTTTGGGTTGAGATTTTGGGTGGGATAAAGATGAAATAGCAACGGCATGATATTCTAAAGTCTCTTTGTGTGCAAGCTTTACTCTTGGCTCATAGGTCCCTTGGTTGATTAGATGCCATAATTCTCCCTGATGCTATTTGATGCCACAAGCCAATGATCTTCTCCCCTGGTGTTCACAGAAATTGTCATCAGGGGTTGCTAGAGTGACATCTGTGGGACAAAGACTTATGCCTTTGACTCTTGCTGTCTCATTGATTCCCCTGCAATCTAGTGAAGCCCCAGACCCCTTTTTAAGATGGATTTTTGAGTGTGTAAAATAAAACATATAAAAATTAAAAGTGAATATATAAAAGTAAAAATAGTTAATATATAAAATTCAAATAATAACTTTGTAATCTATATTTAATCAAGTTTTACTAGCATATGAAGATAAGATCTAGCGATGGATTATTAACTATAATTCTGAGGTACCAATGAAGGTATTAGGAGGTATCAGCAACAGCTGAAAACTGATCTGAAAATCTATAATTTCCTTTGTTGAATGTCTTGATCCTTTGTAACCTTTCTCAAGAATGTAACCAATCCTAACCTCGAATCCAGGCTGGCCTTAACCAACAGAACAGATAAACTACAACTGAGTTCCAAGCCTAGGCTTGAAGAGTCCTTGAATTTTCTATTCTTCCCTCTTGGAAGTCTCCCCTGCTACACAAACAAGCCTGGGATACTCTCCAGAAGACAAAGACTCTATGTGAAGGGAGATGCCTAACTTGTCTAGCTAGTCCCAGACATATGAGTGAATCTCACCTATGCCATTTAGAGCAGAGGTAGACTTTAGCCTGAATAACCACCCTATGAAATTAGTATCAAAGTAAATAGTTATATTTTGAAATGAATACAATGGGGCCAACTGGTAAACAACAATTGATGAGCTATTTAGTGACCAAGTCAGAGGTCCAGCCATACCATTTCATGTGTTTTAGTGATTATCCTTAGTTATGTCAAGTTTCTATTGGAGGTTAAAGGTTACAAAAAATCAGGGCTATCAGAGCATCAACACTGTTGACATTTTCTATAAAATTTCTCTCACTATAGACTTGGGAATTTAATCTTCCCCTTTCTCCTCCACCAACTTTTAAGACCCTATTCTTTCTCCACGGTAGTAAAAGTTATGTAGATTCTTAGCAGAATCTCTGCAATTTCACAAATTCTTAAAAGTTGTGCCTGGATCTAAAACTCTTGACCAAAAGGTCAAGTGTTCCTGAATGAGTCCCCAATGCTGTACATAACTTCTACATAGCTCTGAGTATTGAGAATTAGTGGTTTGATCGAATGTTGCCCTGTGACTTGCTGTTCTTTTTTTCCTGGTCCCACAGAGAAATAAGATATATGTTGTGTTGGCCAGGAATGGAAGACACATACATTCCTGGGCCTCATCTGCTTCTTCATCCACGAGCTCCCGCTGGGTGAGGAATGGTTGTCGGCTTCGAATCTCCTCCAGCATTCTCTGGGCCAACACCAGCTTCTGCGCGATTTCCTCTGGGCCAAGTTCCTGATTCTCTCCATAATAGAGCATCTTGCTGTTGATCTCTGAGAAGAAGAAGATGGTGAGACAGGAACAGAGGAAGGATGTGCAGGACAGTGCAGACTGGGGGCAAGACTTAGGACTGACCTTACAGTGGAATATTGGGAGAATTGATGTCAGCACGGGAGCTCTTCCAAAGGGGAGAGAGGCAAACCTCAGGAAACCATTCTGGTCCCATGAGGTGTGTTTAGAATGGAAACGGCTGCTCCGGAGCCTGCCTGGCTTCTCTGTTCATCGGATAGCCATGTTGATTTGAGAACACTAATATTTAAGGTCCAATAATCTTAGGGCATTTGTTCATTATCTTATAGAAATACTTGACTTGGAAAAAGCATTTCGCAGAGTCTCCTGTCACTTGTAGCATTCAATGGAGAGATTAATTACATTGTTGTCATCAATGATTTAACAGCACAAAGCTCTAGGCCAAAATAAGAGTGTATTTGTAATTGTCCAAATGACTCTTCAAAATTTTACAGACAAGCTAGTTATAGGAATTTAAAAAAATTATTGTGATAGTTTTGCTCATATATATATATTTATGAATAATATATTTATATATTACACAAATTTTCTTTTGTTCCTCTGTGGTGTGTATTTTCAAGACTGGGCCATTTGATGTTGATTCCTTTTGCCCTATATCTGATGTAGGCTGAAGGATTTTAGAACCAAGGGGACCACTGAAGCTCAGAGGGATTAGATATCTTGCCTAAACGTTGGCATGCAACGGTTCTTTGATGCCGTCATTCCTACTCCATACGATCAGAGGAGAGGTTGTATGGCTCACTTGTTCTCTGGCAGCTCTGGGAGGAAGAGCTTTATCTTCCTGGTATAATGAAATTGTGTGTCTGTGGTTCACTATGATCTATGTGGTTGGCCAGACAAGACGGGTAAACAAACATTGGTGTCACATAAATCACGCCAAGATGAGGAGCTGTATTTTATGTGGGTAATAGCTTGAAGGTCACCAGCAGCTATTTTAGAGATGGTTGGGAATGAGAAATGACCTACTGCGGGTGCCGTGCAGCATTCCTGAATTCTGAAAGAAGGGAGATAAATGGGAATAGATAGTTTTAATGCTTCAGACATCACTGTGAGCGTTATAGGGAGATCAATAATATGCTAACTCCCTCCAAACCCCATGTGTCAAAGCATTAAACATCCACTTTTCAAACAAAGCTAAACAATATGAATCCTTGAAATAAATGAAATGCAAACATTAAATAAGTCAAACACATCATTCTCCCTCCAGGTTCTGATAGTGGTGAAGCTGAATTATTTGGCATTTTGATGTAAATTCTGTTCAGTCTTGGGATGTCTTGTTTTAGCTGTCTGGGGGTAGATTAGCAAAAAGAAACATAGACGGTAACACTTGTGCCTTTGGTCTTCGGAGACTGTTCACACATTATTTTAAAGAGATGAAAAACTGGTAAAGGTTACTATTTCCCACTTCCTTTCCTTTTGTGTTTTTCCTCATCCTTTCCCATGACCAAAGGTCACGTTGGATGGTTCAGATTCCTTCCGAATGAAACATGTTACAACCAAAGTCTGGGTTACTAAATAGCAAAGGCGAATTACTTCCCTTGATTGGCTTAGAAGGGTCTTGACTTTATCTGCTGCCCAACAGGGCATTTATTTCTTATTTGGATGATATAGTATGAGGACATCGAATTTTCCAGGTTCATCCTCACTGAACAAATCAATAGAACAGTGCTTTAGGAAAAGAATATTTTACCGGTTGATGCTAGGGAGCTAGAGAGGTAAACGCACGTGAGCTAGGGAGGATGGCAGTGGGAAGCTTGAAATGCGTGTCATTTGTTTTTACGGTGCTTTATAGGCACCCGAGGAAACGAAGCAAAGGATTAATCTGGGCTTTATAAGTCCCTTAGCCTAGCCTATGCTCTCACTACCTCAGTATAAAGAGATGAATCTCTGTCACTGTGGGTCCCTTTATTGTCATTGTGCTCTGAGTTGCATTTGGTGTTGTCACCCAACTCTTGATATATAGTATAATAAAACACCATGGCAACAAACAGTAGATCTGAGCTGACTCTAGCCTGAGGAGTGTCTCTTTACTTTAGAACAAATGCCGTCTCTTTCGGTTGGGCAGCCGGCAGTAGCTTTCACACTTCACTAAGATAGTCTTCCAGATGCAGCCGGCACTTAGTAGAAATAAGAGCACAGATGAGACTCTCCAGCAGGGCAGGTAGACGTTGCCACAGTGCTTTAGGGCAGGGAATCACTCAAGACTCCCCCCCCCCTTTTCTTTTGGGTTACAAACCTGAGTGACTCATCTGGCTGGTTCTTGAAGAAGAGCACACAGAAACAACTAGTGACTATCTGGATTGATTTACCACCCCAGCTCCACTCAACCCCCACTTATTTTGAGGCAGGGTTTCTTGTGTGGCCCAGACTAGCTTGGAACTCATTCTGTAGACCAGACTGTTCTTCAACTCACAGAGATCCACCTACCTCTGCCTCCCAAGTCTAAAGGCAGGCACCACCCTGCCTGACATGGTTTAATATTCTGAAGACATATTTGGGGGCTGTAAATAATTGAAAAAGAAGTGTGACTTCCACTAAACTCTTTTATTTTAAAGACACCACATTCCCTCGAAAGAAATGTAACATGGCATGAAGCCCAAGTGATTATATATATTTATTCTTTAACATTAACAGATAATAAATAGATATAGGGGTTCAGAAATCTCAATGAATGAAATTGCCATGGTTAGTGTATGTCAGGTAAAACCTGTAACACTTTGAACTATACGCTCCTGCACATAGCAACCACTGACAATAGCCATTGTCACCTTCACTGTCACTCATACATCGTGTGGTTCTTTGACGTGAAGTTAAACCGAAGGGAAGATATTTACCTTGGATCTTGTCCCTCATGTTGTGGGCTTGCTCTACAAGTTGAGTTGCTTGGTCAATGGTGTCCATGCTTTCCTTCTGCAGCGCCTTCCCCTTCCTTGAAGCTTGACGTTCCTACGGATTATATAAATGAACATTGGATTTATGTGGTGTATGCACACCTGGGGTGGGTGGGTGTATTCACTTGACAAGCATAAACTTTCTCGGCATGTGTAAGCTCTGTGACACACTGAATGGTCCTAGGGGTCGTACACGAAGACTGAGTAATGACCTGTTTCAGGATCCTGGAATGCTATTAAAATCAGATGCAATCCCAAGGCCATGAGTTATGGTGCAGTTCAAGCCAACGACCTATCACACGGGCCTTAGCCTTGCAATTGTTGCTGTAGCTCAAGATGCCAGACTAGGAAATGACCCATGTCTGCGGATCACTTTGACATTGTTCTGGTTGAAGGGTTTAAACTTCAAAGAGGAAATCGTCTAGAAGGTGGGCAGATCTTGAAATTCTCCTACTGGGTGGTCCAACTGCTGCTGAAACTGAATCACCATGGGGCTTTATACAGGATTATACTCCCTGGGCTAGCTGCTGTGTTCAGAGCTTCATTCCAATTTCCCTTCAATACTGATGGCCCTTGCGTTCAAATAACGGGTCAGGCAGATCTGGCACAGAGTAAATGGAACTTCCCCCACCCTGGGGCTGACTCTACTTAGTGTGGTGTCTCAATCTCAAGGCATCCATAAAGTATCTGTTGTCATTAAATTCCATCTGCTCTGTGGCTTTAGAAGAAAGTTTGTGTGTGTGCATGCATGTGCATGCAGGCACGCGTTTATGTATGTAGTCAAGGGCAGGAGGTGATCTAAAGGCATGGAGGTCAAGGTCAGGACATTACTCCCATTGCACGAAGGATGAGCCCTTCCTTTGGGCATCAGATAGATACATAGAACAGTTACTATAGCTAGGGGGAAGGGGTAGTTCTTCAGCCTGTATTTAAGAGGTGTCTGCTTACCTTTTCTGCTGCTTTCTTGGTTCACCTCTGTGCTAAAGGGCTACAGTGATCCCATGAATGGCAGGCTGAAGCTACATGGACGGAGCAATGAGAGACTGCTGAGCAGGTTCTTGGGACTAGGAAGGGGGTCGTTCCAAACCTCTCTTCTGTCAAGCAGTTCTACCCAGGGGACTGTGGCCTTATACTATCAGTAGTGGTTTTGCCCTTTCTAGGAAAAACCAAGCAAGTGTCCCTCTGTGATGGCTGAGAAAGAAGATGCAGAAACGGCATCGGAGTAGACATATTTAGAAGATGCAGAAACGGCATCAGAGTAGACGTATTTAGAAGCTGTACTGGCTGGTTTTAGGTCAATGTGACACAGGCTAGGGTCTAAGAGAGGAGGGAGCCTCAACTGAGAAAATGCCTCCATAAGATCTGGTTGTAGGCAAGCCTGTAGTACAGCTTTTTCTTAATTACTGATTGGTGGGGGAGGACCTAGGCCATTGTGGGTGTTGCCAAGCCTGGAATGGTGATCCTGAGTTCTATAAGAAAGCAGGTTGAGCAAGCCATGTCAGTAAGCAGTGCTCCTTCATGGTTTCTGTAGTGGCTCCTACCTCCAGGTTCCTGCCCCAGTGAATTCCTGCCCTCACTGATTTTGATAATGAACAGTTTTATGGAACTGTGAGTGAAACAAACCCTTTCCTTCCTAAGTTGCTTTGGTCATGCATGGTGTATCATGACAGCAACAGTAACAGTCACCCCAATTAAGACAGAAGTCTTTTATCAGCCAAGTCAGTACTTCCTTCACACAAAATGGGGCTTGTGCCAGAGGCAACATAGCCTTCATATTGACAAAGCTGTGCATTTCCTGTGCACACTGTCTCCTGAGTGGTCACATCCCTTCCCCCAAAGCCATTCTTTTCCTTGTCTTATTCTAATGCTTTGTGCAGGGAAACTATATAGTGTCACCATTTAAAAATAAGATAATACAGAAAATGAAATGAATCTTATTTTGATGCCACCCCTCACTGTTATTAAAACAGGAATTTGATATATGACACATTAAAACGTTTATGGTTGATCCCATCCAAATATTATGTTTAGAAAAAAATGAGACTCACTTTCTAAGTTAAATACACATCCAAATGTGCACACCCACTCTGGTCCCACACTTCAAAAGGATGCTTGATTGCTAGTTCTCCGTCTTTAAATTTATTTTTAACATTCAACTTTGAAGAGATGCTGCATGTATAAGAAAACTTTTTTTGCATTAGCCAAGTATTCCTGGGCATGGCACCTTCCCTGAAGCACCGCTAATATGCCCAGGGAGACTGCCTTAGAGGAAACTGATTTTTCTTTTGTTGGTAGGTACCAACTTCAGATAGAACTCAGCAGAATTTTTAAGATTTTTGTCTCATTTTTGTGTGTTTGGGCATTTTTTTATCTTATTGGTTTTTGCTTGTGTATTCTTATTTGTTTTTGTGGAGTATTTTTGTGTGTTGGGACTTTGTTTGTTTTTTATTTACTTGTTTGCTTGCTTTCAAAGAGAGGATAAAAGAATGTTCAGTTTGGTGGGTATGGAAATGGGGAGGATTTGGGACAGGGGACAAACATGATCAAATATGTTGTATGAAAAAAAAATTTTTAAATGAGAAAAAGAGAATAATGGAAATGATAAAAAGAAAAAAGAAAGAAAACGTCTAGCTGATAAGCACCAGAGGGCGCTGTGAGATATAAAGATAGCCAGGGACCTGTAGTGCTATCCTTCATAAAGAGCCATAAAGGTGACCATTTATTATTATTTGAAGTTGAAAAATTACCAAATATAATACATATATAGGAAAATTTTAAAGGTTTAACTTCTTTTCTTGAACTTTGCTCATGGAAGGAAAGTAATGGAATGTACACATGATGAAACAGGTGTGCCTTGCTTCAAAAAAACCAACCCAAACCTGCAGTTAAAACGTTACTCATAGTTATAAACTGGTTGATTATTTACATCATTACAAAAGATTGACCATTTACTGACCCCAATGGTGAATTCTCCTGGTATTTATTTGCCTTAAGTGATGGTGATAACCAGTCTGTAGGATCACCATGAATTTTATTGTTTAAGTTGGAATTCTTTTGTGATTGAAAGTGGAGACGTTTTAGGCCTTACCCTGGGTCACAAGTGCAAATGAAGACAGCCCCAGTGAGACAGGCAGTAGGAATACTGGTGTGCTTTCTCACACCTGAACAGTGATGTCAACTTCCGTGAGCTTCCCTTCCTCCTAAACATTGGTCACATCTGGATACCGGTGCGCTGCTGACTCTGAGCTCACCAGCTGCCTCTGGACATCTAAAGGTATCTCATACTTAAAATGTCCAGGGTGATACACTCTGCATTCTTAGTCTTCATGATCAGTTTCCTCCAGACAGAACGTCCCTCCCCGCTCCTTGTGACGTCTAATTGGTCCTACTGCTTCGTTTATTCTACTTGTTATTCTTGCTCTTTCCTCTTCTATGGCTACTGCTTCAGCCCATCAGTCTCAGGGTAAATCCTCTACAAGGGAAGGCTATGGAAGCAACCAAGCATTCTCTTTTCCTGTCTCCAGTGGCAGTCTGTCATTGCACCTTACCCCCAGAGTCTTCCCTGACCAGTTTGTCCTCTACAGAACAAGAATGCTTCTGAAGTGCAACTGGAATCAGCGGCTCTATGTAAACACTTCAGTGACTTCAATAGTTGAAAGGCACACATTCCTGAGTTTGCTGGGCAAGATTCATCATGGTCTAGCCACTGGGAATAGCCTCAACTGTTACTTCCTGCCTATTGTCTAATACTTAAATCACCGCAAGGCCACAGTCAAAATTCTTCTAGTGCCAAGAATATGTCATATTCCTCACATTCTTTGCATTATGGTACATTCCCCTTGGAACTTCTTGATAAACTCCTTATCATTCTCAACACAGGAGGCAATATTCCCCTTCCCTAATGAGAGGATTCACTTCCACTATTTCTTCCTTAGAGTTACTGCTTCTTTTGAACCAGGACTCCATTGGGAAACTGTGATTCATTTTAAACAATGTCTCCGCTCCCTGCTAGACTCTGGTCACCTTGAGAGCAGGGCCTAATATTTACTTCTAAACCCCTAGCACCTGTCACTGTGACTGTGAAGTGGCCAGTCTGTAACGCTTCTGAAAAGGATCTCAGTTTCTTTCATCTGACCTTTCTGGCAGGACCAGGAAAGAGGTAAAGAGGTTCAAACACTTTCAATATGCTTCCCATATGATATATATATATATTGCATGAGGTGATGATACATAGGTGCTCTCTGTATGGCTGGAAGTCTATGGTGAACTTGATCTCTGTGACAATGGCCTCCAGTGCAAACTTTTAGGCCCCAAAGAGAAGCTGGCATTGGGAGAAAGCTACTCTTTCTGTCTCTGCTTGTAGGTCACTGTGCTCTACCACGGGCATGACAGGCTCTGGAACATGGAGAGTGAAACCTTTGGAATTTCTAGATGGGTCTGATCAGCAGCAGCAAAAGGGAAAACCTTTAAAGCATGGGTTCTCTGTAAGCACAGATACATGGAAATGCTTCAGGTTATCCCAGGGGTAAATGGTACGGACTAGTTCTAGGGATTTCCAAACTTGGGCTGGAAGACTTAGATATAGAGGTTGGCAAACAGACAGCAACAACAACAACAATGCACACACACACGTATATATACGTGTATACACACACACACACACACACACACACACACACACACACACATCTATCCCTAAACTCCAAACGTCTCCAAAACCTAGTAACTTGAGATGAGTAGACGTTGTGAGATTTTTGACCATATGGGTCCCATGGGGTAGAGGTGTCAAGCTCGAGGTCATATCATTGATTTTCATCACCATTGGAATGAACACAAATAATGAGAGGACAGCATGTATTTGCCTGGTGCCCGCAGAGGTCGGAAGAGGCTGGTGAACATGCTGGGACTGGAGTTACAGACAGTTGGAGTTATTGTATGGGTGCTAAGAACAGAACCTGGGATCTCTGTAAGAGCAACAAGCACCTTTCGTCGCTGAGCCAACTCTCCAGCCTGTATGAGAGTTTTTATAAGTCATGGATCTCTCTCTGAGTGTTTTTCCTCACTCCATTTGGCTATTTTTTTATTCAGTGTTTCTCTGAGAGCTGAAGTTAGAACTTGTCCAATCTATTGTCGATATTTTTGCAAAGCTTCACACTGCATTTATGCTATGCTATTTCCTTTTCATGCTAGTAAATGACTTGATTCTATTTTTCTGTAGGCTTGAAATTTCTTCTTGATTCTCTGATCTATCTGGAACTCATTTTAATTTATGGTGTAATGTAAAGGATGAACTTGGCTTTTTTTTTTAAAAACAAACTTAACTTCCTTTTCTTCTTCTTTGTGTGCGTGCATGCCTGTGTGTGTGTGTGTGTGTGTGTGTGTGTGTGTGTGTGATGCATGCTGAGGTCAAATAAGAACTGTTAAACATGAATTGTCTTCACATGGGGTCTGGGGATTGAATTTGGGTTGTCAGACTTGTGTGTCAGGAGTTTTTTTTACCATCTAAGCCATCTTGGCAGCCCTAAGAGTGACTTTGTTTTTACCATCTTGGCAACTTCCTTTTCACTGCAATTTCTTGTTTTTCTTTTTGCAGTTAATGCTCCTTTACTAACATTTAAGGTGTTTATTGTATATAATAAGCATATTTCTGGATGCTCGACAGTCCTTACCTGTACAGTGCTAAGGCAAACAGTTGAATGACTAACCTAATTGCTGTACACATCAACTGTGTTAGCCAGCTAGAAATGCGTAGAACGTTCCCCATAAACACTTTTTTTTTCAAGAAAACTGATTAAAACGGGGAAATCAGGAAGATGTCCTGTGTTAACTCTCTCTGTGGATCTGGCTTTGATTTATGTGGCCTCTCATGGGTTACTTAACCTTTTAATGCTCATTGTTGTGACTTGCTTGGCTCACATGGGCTACCTGGACTCTTCAAGGTGGGTCCTGTTGCTTTAACAGTTTCCTCGGAGATTGAAATAACCTATCCTACAGAGATGCTCCTTAAACAGGAAGGTAAACAACTCAGAATAACTTCAGGAAGTTCCTGAAACTGACCAGATTCTCTGGGCCTCCCCTGCCAGAGTGAGCAACAAAAGCTGAGGGTCCCTCTCAGAGGATCTGAGCTAAGGTGCAAAGGAAACTCAGATAAACTACAAAGAAGACTCTGAGACCAGACCAGCTGTCTGAAGAGCTTAGACCAACCCAGTCACCTGGAACGGACCCTTTCCAGCCTCTTGAGCTGCCTGCAGACTGTGCAGTGTGCTCCAGGTTCCCAACTTTGTGAGCTATCACCCACTTTTGGGTGGGCTTTGCTGATGCACCCGTCTTTTGAGTCACTTCTGCTCCTAATATAAGTAACTCTCCAACCATATTCCTCTAAGTAACCCTAAGAAAGCCCAGTTGTTGACCAAGGTGGACTTTGATGGTATCTGGGGTGAATAGATGTGTGTGTTGGGTCTCCCCAGAAGTTTTGTCATTCAACATATGAGACACTGAACACATACCTTCTCACCCAGCTCTTCCACATCAGACAGAAGGCTTCTCATGGTGCTCTCAGCGTTGCTGATCTGAATCTTTCTTAGGGTGTATTGGTTTTCTCTCTCTGACAGCCTGGTCTGTGGAAACAAGGGTTTTCAAAGTTATGAGCCGTTGTGTCCCACCAGTCCTAAAAGATATTATGTATTTTTAAATTAAATATGTATGGAGTATCTTAGTGTGAATTTATGAATGTGTAGTGTCCACAGAGGCCAAAAGAGGGTGTTGCCTCCCTGACTGGAGTTACAGGTGATTGTGAGCCACTCAGCATGGGTGCTAGGAACTTAACTGCTCCTCTGCAAGGAACCTATTCAATCTAAAGTGCTGAGCATCTTTCCAGCCCTGGACACAGGTTCTAAAGAATAGTCACGACTCTTTCAGTATAGGAAGATTTAGGTAGATTGTGACTTCTGTTCCTTTCTTTTTGAATATATTTTTATTGTATGTATGTGGTTGTTTTGCCGGCGTTGTGTCTGTACATGATGTGCGTGCCACGCCCAGGAGGCCAGAAGATGGCATCAGATCCTCTGGAACTGAAGTGACAGGCAGTTGTGAACCTCCATGCGGATGCTGGGAATTGAACTCAAGTCCTCTGTAAGGGCAGCCAGTGTGCTCTTGACCACTGAGCCATCTCTCCAGCCCCTGACCTCTGTTCTTCTTAGAGGATTCTCAGGCGGTTGCAGAATTCTGTATAGAGTGGGTCTACAGGAGGGGACTGAGTTTCTGGGACCAAAAGCCTGCCGGCTCCACTTAGGGAGCTGAAATACAGGTCCTGGCCAGACTCCGGGCTGGCTCAAGGAGAGGGCGCCCATTTCACAAACTATAACTAGGCTGGTGGTGGCCCTGGGAATCTGGCAAACTTCAGTCTAGTCAGGTCTTAGAGAAACACGTCCGCACTTATTTTGGTCCGCACTGCACATTTTCAGCCAATTGCGGACATTATTTGACCCCCCCCCCCCACCAAGAGTAATAAATGCTTAGGTCCTGTTCTGACTGCTTTACATATCCCAGCTCATTGGCTCTCCCCCAATAACTTCCTTCTACGTGAGGACGCTGAAAAAGCAGACTGAGCTCACATAGCCATGGCTAGAGCTGGATATGGACAAAAACAGTTGAAAGTGTGAGCTCTCAGGCTTTATGCTAGAAAATGGAACAGTTCTGGAATTGAGTCTGCCGAGCTTGTTCATAAAAACATCTGTTAGCCGTGATGGAGGTTTGTTACAAGAAGAAAGGCCTCTCCAAGCTTAAATAGGTAGAGCTTTTTATTTTATCTATTTATTCCATTGACTTCCTTTAACTTGTTTCTTCTATAGAGGTACGAGAACAAACATATGTATACGTTTGTGTGGTTGAGGATGTGTGCATGTATTTCAGAGACAGAGAGATTGAGAATAAGAGGGGGGAGCGAGGGAGGGAGAGAAAGAGAGAGAGAGAGATTGGAGAACCAAGTAAAAACAAGTGTTAAGTGAGAAGGAATTGCTGAAACGGGGAGAGGGAGGTTCTAGGTAAACTCCTCAAAACCCAGTGAATTGCAACTAGAGTGCACTGGGTAGCTAGGTTTGTGCTTGAATAATGAGTGTGAAACTTCGCAAATCAAAGTGTTCTTTGTAAATGCTAGTCCTTTAGTGATTCCATTTCCCATATGCTCTCTTACATAAATGGCTGCTTTTGGGTGGAGCATTAGCTCATGGTTGTGGTGAGCTTTTCCTGACTGGGTGTTACCTACGTTGGGCTTGCAGTCTGTAATACAGCAACGGAGCTCAGTGGCCAACGGGACACAGAGTTGCTAAGAGGGAACCTGTGGAACTGCATTGCAAACATAGACAAAGCACAACATCTAGCATACTTTGAGGAGGTGGATGGTGGAGTTCATCTCGTTGATGTGCCTGTGCGCCGCCGCCCCAGAGGACACGCTCAACAGCCCGGATTTGCTCTCTTGGATGGAGAGCGCTGCTAATCGCAGGTCATCAGTCAGGTCCCAGATGCACTTGTCACAGCCTGCAGATGAAACAGGGATGTCATTTCTGCAGAACCGAAAGGCAGCTGGAAGCATATGGCCTTAAGCTAGACCCCTCTGGCTAATACCATGTTTAGTTTTGTTTCCTGAGGAGATGCTGGGGCCATGTAGAACCAGTCTTTACCAAGCCAACTGTACCTCAGGCAGGATTTTTTTTTTTTACTTAAAACATAATGAGAAACAGGCATCAGGGACGGGAGGGTAATAGCGACACTGATTGCTGACAGGAAGGAGAAGCATCACGGGATGGGTGGACAAGAAGCCCTGCCCACTTTTCCTTAGTAGTGGGGCCCTACTGGAAAGATTCCATTCTTGTCAGCCTCTCATCTTTGTTTGGCGGCAGCTGGAAGAGGAGGCCAGTGGCCCAGCATCTTTCTTTCCCAACTAGCTTTTCTCAGGCAGTGCGGGAATGCTGCACCTGCCTTTGCCTCTCTCAGGGAGGGCCCGTCTTCTCTTCATGCCCCGCCTCCTGTCTAGATGAACAAGCCCTCAGAGCAGGTCTGCAGCACACAATTTTTGGTTAATGTCATGCATGAGTTGGTTTCCAAGAAAGGAGCCAAAGCTCTGACTGAACCTGGGCATGTTGAAGAGCTGAGCCCCAGTTTCTCATCGCTTTTCATCTTTCATACCATGATCCCCGCCCAAGACCCAGGGGCCCTCCATGGATACCATCCAAAGGAACACACACCGAGTTCTGCACCGTGTCTTGACCTCTCTTTCTACCTTGCCAGTTCCCATGCTCCTTCTCACGGGAGCAGCTGCTTTCTGGAGAGCTGGGAAATGGTGGCTAATGGGTTAATGCGTGTTAATATGTTAATTTGTTATTGGAAGGTTAACATAGTACTACCCCTAAGTTCCCTCAGAAAAATGAGTCCCCAGTCTACACTTCAGGCTGCAGAAGATGTTTAGGGCTATGCAGGCACCTGGATATCTTTAAATGGAGCTGGCCAAGGGACAATCTAGTTGATAATTACAGACTTTGCCCTGTTGTGCCCCTCATCCCAGGCATCTTCTAAGATATGATGCACTGGCTGTATTTACCTCCTGCCCACGAGGCCTTTGGGATCAATAGGGATGCATAATGTGCAAATATTCTTTAAGACAAAAGTTTCATTTCTCAAGAGTGACAAAACAATCCAGGGAAAAAGAAAGGGACCCCGCTTTGTAGGGCCCTTTACTTTACTTCTGATCACTCCCCAGATGTGGGGCAAGTTGGGGAAAGCTACCTAAGTCTCCTAGTGTTTCCTTGTCTACAGGTGTCGTGAAGCACTGTCTGTCCCATTATCTGAGGGCTGGTCAGCCAGTGCAGAAGGAGCTCTGTCCTGAAAGAGTGAGGCTGAGTGTGAAGACCAGCTGATGTCTAAATGTGGAGAGATGTCACCAACAGCTGCCTCACTGCTGAAGGGGAGCAGGACCACGAGGAACCTTTGTACCGGGTTCATGACCCTGGAGTGAACACAGCCTTAAATCCAGGGCTGTGGGTGAAACATTTCCAGGGAAAGTGGAATCACGTCCCTCTTTAAATTTCTTTTTACTACATTTATTACCCATTTAGTGTGTGTGTGTTTGCCTGGTATATGTGTGTATGGTGTGTGTGCTTGGTGTGTAGGGTGTATGTGTGTGTGGTGTGTATATGTATATGTGGGATGTGTATATATATGTGTGTCTGGTGTGTATGTATGTGTGTCTAGTGTGTGTGTGTGGTATGAGTGTGCCTGGTATATGTGTGTATGGTGTGTGTGCGTGCTATGTGGAGTGTGTATGTATGAGGTGTGTATGTGTGTGTGTGGTGTGTATGTATGTGTTGTATATGTGGGTGTTTGTGTGTGCCTCATTGTGCATGTGGAGAATAATTTGGGGGATCAGTTCTTTCCTTCCATTATTTTCAATTTTTTTTAACTGCAAATGGCCTTTCCTAACTGAACACCTGCAGCGCATTAGAGAAAGTAGGTTAGTCCTTCATGTATGGTTATTTTTACTTATGGTTGGGCAGTCCATGCCTGTGGGGAGTTCAAGTCCTTCTTCCAAGCACTCTCCGGTTACGCTGTCACATGGGCCGCCCCCGCAGTTGCACACTGTGGGGAACAAAAACACGAGAGCAGGGAGTCATCGTCTAATGCTTACAACAAGGCCGTCTTTCCATGGTCTCCGGAAACACGGGCTACTGCTGTGAAATCCTTCAGTGGGAATTAACTCATCTTCGTGAGTATGAAGTCTGTGACATCAAGATAATCCTGTTATGTCAATTCAGTGAAGGCAAGGGAGACTGGCAAGGATGACCCCAAAGCACAACAAAATCTCATTTCCTAGGGTCCCTCTCCCAGCTCTGCTCTTTAGGATTCTCTTATAACTCAACAGATCTCTAGTCCAGATAGGCCTGGGAAATTCTCCCAAGGAAACAATGGCCACAGAGCCCAGCATTCAACTTGAAATCGAAAGCCATCCTTTCAGCGCCAAGAGTCTCCAGTGAATCCAACAGCAGCGTTGGTCCCTGCCAGGTGTGAGGGAACAGCCCCAGAGGAGAGAGTGACGAGGCCCAGGAGCAATTCTTGGCTCCCAAGCTTTTGACTCTTGGCAAGACTTATTCCGAACTCCAAATGGGAGGTGTCAGGGGGATGCTAGGAATAGTGCCAGGGAAAGAATTGGAAACATATTTACACAAATGTAGAAGGCTCGAGAGCTCATCATTTGTCTACTGGTGATTTTTCAGTAAAACCTTTTGGAAAAAACCAAAATCCTATCTCATTAGACTTTTAATTTTCTAGTAGTTCCCCAGGCAATGAAGGGGACTGAACCAGCCGTGTGCTTTACCACCCAGTTACGTTCTGAATCCTCCCCCCCACCTTGGAGCTTTTGTGTGGAAGTAGATTTGTAATAATTTAAGAATCCCTAGGCTACCTCTGCTAGCTAGCCAGCCATGAGCTGGAATAAAACTAGGAGTTTTTCCTCACAGAGAAACCACAGAAGATTCACTCCAAGGGGGACATCTCTTATTATACTTCAATTGTGTAATGCTTCACAAAATGCAGACTTATTAGAGCCCTCTGTGAGGTTCTGCTCCGTTGCTTCCCACAGCAGTATCATCTAGGAGCAGCCGCATCCTAGATATGTATTGTTTAAATAGAAGTTTAGTTAGTGCTTTGAGAATAATGACGCCAATTTTAAGGCTTATTTTCCCGCCACACTTTTAATGCCTGACCCATCTGACTGTGCAGTCTTCTGCCTGCTGTTGTTTTAGTATTGTGGTTCTGGAAGCCTTTCTTTTTTTATAGGCTTGTTTCTTTTCACTATGGTCAGATCACAGGTACATCCTTCTCAATAGTAAACTCTTCCCTCTGTAAGTCTTTCAAGTGACTCTTTCAACCGGGGGATTTCCCAGAATGCACGCTGTAATACTCCTTGCTTCTCTCCCATCCTTCCTAAAAGTCGCCTAGGGATAAGAAGCACTCGGGTGTAGCCCTCCTTCCTCCTGGAGGAAGTCAGTTCACTTCCCGTCTGAAGAGCTTCGTTCTATGCAGCAAAGGTGCTGGAGAAACAAAGGATGAAGAGTGAGCACTTCAGCTAAATGGAAGTCGAACCATGAGATTTTTCATCCTCTCTCTGAAGTGCTGACTCTGTGATGTGAGGGAATGTAGAGGGCCCTGTGTGATTCAACCGTGTCTGTTGGATTTACTTATCTGGAACGTTAGTTTTATTAAGTGTAACTGAAAGAGGACACAGCTTCCAGAACAAAATAACTCACTTGAGCCACATCAGATTCCATTCAGTCCCTGGTTGATACAGGTAACTCATCACGATAGGACTTAATTCTTCAATCGAGATCACAAATATGAACATAAGAAATCACTCACATTGCTGTCTCTTGCCTCAACTCACTCCACTCACAAGCTAAGGGTCATTGGTTGCCTATTTGAAAATGTCTAACTTTGGTAAATTTTGATGTGCAGTCTGTGTATTGCCCTAGACCAGCAGTTCTCAACCTATATGGGTCATGCTGCGTATCCGATATCCTGTATATCATATATCTACATTAGGACTTATAACAGTAGCAAAATTGCAGTTATCAAGTAGCAATGAAAATAGTTTTATGGTTAGGGGTGACCACAACGTGAGGAACTATCTTAAAGAGTTGCAGCATTCAAAGTTTGTGAGCCATTGCTTTAGATGAATATCAGGAGGACATTGGAAATATTCCCTCAACAAAAATTCTTCACCTAAATTCAGTTCTGATGGAGAGCAGTGTTACCTACACAGCTAGCTGAGGGTTTTAGAACCTGTACCTGCACAGTTCTTGGCGGTCCTGGCGTCTCCGTAATAGCCAGGAGCACAGCGCTCACACTTGAAGCCTGTGGTATTTCGTAAGCAGTTCCTACACTGGCCAGTGATTTCATCACAGTCTTCAAAGATCAGGTTGGGATCCGAATTGCCGCTGCAGTCACACTTCTTACAGGTGCTTCCAATGAGTAAGGGGTTTCCATAGTAACCAGGAGCACATCTGAAAGGTGTTACACATGCCAATTATTTAGCATCCATAGTTACTTCATTGCTTAAAAATCTTTCCAATGTAGAAGAAATACATAGTGAGTGTTTGTAGATTCCCACCTGGAATTCATTCCAGTTCCCCCATATTATTAATATGACCAGACTTCTAAAAATTGTTGTTGCTTATTTGCATATTTATTTTGATTCTGTGTCTCCCATACATCCCAAGCTGGTCTTCTTTTTCACCCTGCCAACTGCTAAGATTATGAGTATTACCCCTCATTTCTCCCCTTTAGAGTTTTTTTTTTTTGAACCATTCTTTCTCAGTGTGTTCTAGGTTATTCAGGCTCCAGATGCAGCAGCGTCTTGGTTAAATTGGTGTGAGGGCACTGTTGGTGATCTTAGGAACTGGTCTGCATAGCTGGCATGTGATGGGTGGGGTCACCTTTGCTAAATGTCCAGTAATAGGATGTATCAGCAGGACACAGCTGAGTAATATCCTGGCCAAAATGTTAGTGGCACCTCTACTGAAAACCATGTCACTCCCTGTCCTGCCAAAATGAATTGTCCAAGGAAACTTAGCCTAAGCCAATCAGGGCTGAGCATTCTCCTAACACTAGTAGGTGATTTGGGAATAATTCCATTACAGCTGTCCTAGTTAGGGTTCCTGCTGCTACGGTGAACCACCAGAAACAAAATCAAGTCGTGGAGGAAATGTTTATCTGTCTAATGGTTCCGTGTCATAGTCTATCCCTGAAGGAAATCAGGACAGGAACTCAAGCAGGGCTGGAACTTGGAGGCAGGAGCTGATACAGAGGTCATGGAGGGGAGCTGCTCACCAGCTTGCTTTCCATGACTTGCTCAGCCTGCTTTCTTACAGAAACCAGGACCCCCAGTCTAGGGATGGCACCACCCACAATGGGCTGACCTCTCCCCCATCGATCACTAATTAAGAAAACACCCTACAACTGGAGCTTCTGGACACATTTTCTCAACTGAGGTTCCCTCCTCTCAGATGACTCTAGTTTGTGCCAGGTTGACATAAAATTAGCCAGCAGAGAAGCTCAGGCTAGACCCTTGTTTGAATGTCATCGAAGGGCAGCGGGCTAGGTCCTTAGCTACCGGCTGCCATCTTGTGATTGAGCAAAGGCAGTCTGAACAGAAAGGGGGTGGCAGAATTGGAGAATACCAGAAGTAAGCAGAGTAGAACCCAGATTGCTATTCTTCTGGGTGCTTTAGTATGTGAACTAATGGAGACCAAGGGCACACCTCATCTACTGGGGGGACGGAACTAGTGTCTATATCATCGCAACTTTTAAGGAGGTGGAGACCAACTCTCTTCAGCCATCTCTCATGAGCCACACTGGGTACTCTAGGTGAGGTGTTCTCTGCCTGGAGGCAAAGATATCTTCCTCTTTTTTCCCACAGTGACCCTGTTTTGAGAGTGAGGACTGTTGGCCCCACTTAAGGGGGCACTTGCCCCAAGGCACAAGTCATTTATTACCAGGTTATTAGCCTTTGGGGGACAAAGGACTTGGGCTGGCAGATCATATTTTTGAAGGAAAAAGTAGGAATTTGGATTTTAATGCAGCATTGCATTTTTAGAGCATATGCCAAGGTTAAACTACAAGTGTTTGCTGGGTGACGGTGGACTGTCCTTTGCTGTAGGGCCTACAGCTAGATTAGGGAAGATGGGGCTAAGAGGAGCTGAAGGCAGCATGGGAGGAGCTGGAAGAAATGTGGTCATTTCTTAGTGGAGCTGAAAGCCAGGCAGAAGGATCAGCTCTCACGGAAAAGGAAAAATAGAGAAATCTAGGGGATCTGAGTATGAAGAAATGGTGTAGACCACTCTCAGAATGGGACAGAGACTGAAGAGGGAGAGGGATGTGGCAGGATAGTTTTGGGGCGATGGCCTCCAGAGTGGACCATAGGGAGGACTTTGCAAAGAAATCAACCATCAGGGCAGTGATAATAAGATACTATATTTTTGGGGAGATGGTCTCCATAGTGAATTGTAGTGATCTTTGCAAAGAGATCAGCCATCAGGGCAATAATAATAAATTACTACATTTTAAAAAGTTTCCCTTTGAGGCAAGAGAGCCCTGATTCAGAGCATTTGAAAAACAGATCAATGAGTGCAAGCAAATCACACGTAATCCCAGGGCCCTCGAACCCCGTTACTGTGTAACACATGGTGCATAGCTCTCAGTCTTTTTCTCAAGTTGGTCTCTCTATGTCCGTCTTTTGGTGGAGTTGTAATGTTGGCGTCTGTCAGTCTTTATGTTCTTTGCTTGAACCATGTCTCAGAGTTGCTCTGTTGTTAGCTCTTTCAGTTCCCACTGACAGCTGGAGGGAGACCACTCACACCCGGCCTTCTGAGGCAAGAAGGCTAGTCACCCCTGTTTTCCAGGATCACACAGAAGGTCACAACCCAAGGCTCAGCCCTTCCAGCCCTGATATTCCTTCCCTTGCTCTACCCTGTACCAAACTGCTGCTGCTATGAATGAATAAAGTCATCAAACAGAGAGACAATTCATGTCCATTTTATGTAAGGCAGGTGGGGGAGGGGATGGGCAGGAAGAGGAAAACACAGCTCCTGTTCTGAAAGAACAGGAAATGAATTAAGTATAATATAATGTACTCTACAAGTCAATGAAAAAGACGAGGATGAATGTAAGTTCTATACTCTACAAAGAAACACCCTGAGAGGAAATGTCCAATAAGTTTTGTTATTCATATTTCCTTATGTCTTTGTGCCTCAGATTTCTAGGGCCTTTGGTCTTCCAGTCAGCATAAATTATTCATCTATGGAGCATGTAGCTGGATTGAATTTCTATTATTTGCTGCAGTTCACCAACATAAAATATTAGACTTGTTGGTTCATTGAAATTGGATTCAGATCTACTTCAGCGGGCAGCTGGGAATCTTGAGGGCTTGGGTGAAAGGACTTGCTTGCCTCATGGAGGCCAGATGCCAGTTCCTTTGTTTCCTTCTTGACTCCATTCCATCACTATAGGTTTCTTCCTGGCCTTGCATAAAAGGGAAACCTAGGGGGACCTGGAGATGGCTCAGTTGATAAAGTGCTGACGGTGTAAACATGAGACCCGAGTTTAATTTTCAGAGTGCACATAAATTAAAGGACATGTGCATAATTCTAGCATGGGGAATGGAGATGGGGAGGTGCTTGGATCTCATTGGCCAGTTTGTGTAGCTGAATTAGCAAAATCCAACTTCAGTGAGAGACTCTGTCTGAAAACATAAGGTAGAAAATTATTGAAGAAGACACCTGGCCTCCACATTCATACATATACACACACACCCACACACACGTGTGTATACATATATTCATATATATGTGTGTACACATGTCATACACACACACACACACACACACACAGAGGAAGGAAGGGAGGGAGGGGGGGGAGGAAAACAAGATTTTGTATCCTGTAAATTGGAGTCTTGATCACAATGGAAACCACTGAGTTTCAAGACCATCTTTTGGCGGTGGTGGCGCACGCCTTTAATCCCAGCACTCAGGAGGCAGAGGCAGGCAGATCTCTGTGAGTTTGAGGCCAGCCTGGTCTAGAAGAGCTAGTTCCAGGACAGGAACCAAAAGCTACAGAGAAACCCTGTCTCAAAAAAAAAAAAAAAAAATAAATTTTGACATAGGCTGTACCTTCCAGTGTCCATTTAAATGATCTTAGAATTTCAAATGTTAAGCTGGGTGGAAACTCTTCATAACTATGGCTTTTATATGTCTGAGAAGAAAGCCAGAATGAAATTTCAAATAGAATGCAAACCAAACTAAAAGAAATCAAAAGGCTGAAGAGATGGTCCAGTGGTTCAGAGCTCTGGCTGTTCTTGTAGAGGACCTGGGTTTTAGTTCCTAGCACCCACATGTTAGCTCACAACTGGACTCTTTCAAGAGTCTGGCTTATTCTGCTAAACAAAACATCCTCTATCCAGTTCCGTGCCCACCCCCTCCCCGCAAATGCCATCTTTAATTCTACTTTAGAGCTGAATAAAATTCCCTTGCATACATGTACATTTTCTCATCTCTTTATCCATTGATAGAGCTCCTGGCTTGCTCTACATCTCGGCTACTGTGAGCGATGCAGCAGGGAACATGGCTAAGCAAGGATCTCTACAGTGTGCTGACTCAGAATCCCTCCACTCTACCGTCTCCTGAGTTCTTTCTAAAGCATATGTTTCCATCAGCAGAAAACATATCAAACTCAGGCTTACTGGGTAATGGCAGATCCCATGAGCCTCTGATATGTACAGGATAATTTTTTTTATCTGCATGCAGCCCTGTGTTAGAGTGGGAACCTTGTTTCCCTACAGAGGTCTTCTGTGTGCCAGCCTGGCACCTGATCAGCAGGGCCATTAACTCCTTATAGCAGACACTGGAGATCTATTAGCAGAACGCTCTGTCCCTAATCAGACTACACAGAATTTAACTTCAGACGTAGGAGAAAAACCTCCATCCTTGCCTGATAAACAATTATCTCAGACCTCCCACAGAGCCAGAAAATGAATCAACTGTGTGCCTCATATTTTTGTGTCTCCAAATAAGGAGACACATAATGACTGTGACACAAACATTAGTTAATCATCTATCTGATCTCCTTTGCCAGTTCTCTTGTGGGTTCTCAACTCTCTGTTTCCCTCCCATAATGTCAATGGAAAGGAAGACTTCCATTCACTAGGCGCAAGAATTACCTCCATCCTGCACTTTTGAAAGTTAGTATAATGATGTAGAGATCTTTTGGCTTCACCACGAGCTGCGGCTCTTTTTGAGTCCCAGAACTACTCTGTGGGAGATGCAGGGATATTTCTAAGGGGACAGATGTCTTGTAATTAAAAGTTTACTTCTTAAGCCACAGGCTGAGTTTGTGAATCTTGCTGAGGGGTTGGTCTGTGTCTGCAGTCCACGAGGAGAGAAGTCTGTAGTTTGCTAGACTTGACGTTAGGCCAGTACCTCTGGCCCTTCCCTCCCTGCCTTTATGGAAGCATGACATCCTGGAGTTGCTAAGGCCAATGGTGAGGTCAGTGGCTCTCTTAGGAACACTCCTCTGTGAGATTCTTTTAGTAAAGGCATTTCATCTTTGAGAACTGTGAACAGCCGACAGGTGGAATGATTGGCACCTTACTAGGAATGATTCTTACTAGGAAATCATGCAGTGGGAAGTCCTGCATGTATAGCGGTTGAGGCCTCTCCTCAGCAAACCCCAGAGAGACAACAAACAAACAAACAAACAAAAACAAAAACAAAAAACCCAAATCATTTTGTGTAAGCACCAAATAGGGATGCAGAACACCCAGGTCTGTGGTTTTTCTTTTGTAAGAGGTGGGCTGATGAGCCACTCAAATAACTGATTAGCACTTTGTACATTTCTCATTCTATGAGCAATAGAGGATACACGATCAGACGATTCACTTTCTATTAATCCGGGGAGTCCTACTCTTTGTGGGAGAGACATGCATTACAGTGCTGGATTGTTCTGATGGAGAGAGGGGAGGCTTACTAAAATCATCTAGAGAACTTCCCCAATACATTCAGATTCAGTTTCTTTTTTCCTGTCCATTTATCCCCAGATATCATGTTGGTTTGGATCCCAAAGAAACACGATTATAACAGTACTGGGTGGGTCATGGAGTTTGAGGACAACATCCCACTTGGGGTTCTGAAATATTTCTCCACCCTCAACTTATACATTAATCTCAAAACCTATTGCTGGAGCTGATGCATATAAACACAGAAAGCTTTCTCTGGTCCCACAAGAAAAAAATAAGGGATTTCATTTACCTACCTTTCACAGTTAGGCCCAGCATAGCTTTCTTTGCAAATACACCGAACAGCTCCGTTTTTCCGGTAGCAGGATTCTGCAAAGCTAGAGTCATGAGAAACGTTAGGAGTCATTCTATTATACTGATTTGTAAGGCGAGAGGGTTGTCTTCACTTTAAATTAGGTCATTTCTACCTGGTTGCTCTCCAACGCATGTGATTATTCTTGCCCTTCAGAATAGACTAGACACTAAGCAGAGACAAAACACTCACTCCATGTGGGGCCATCTCCCAGGTATATCATTGCATTTCACCATATAGAGGTGGTTTATTAGTTCTGCCTGAAGCACTAGGAGTTTCTAATATAGTAGATTATATAGCACATATGTATTCAAACATGTTTTTATAATACTTACCTTTTAAGTACAATTCTAAAATATATGCTGAAAGCCATAAATAGAAAATTCACTAATAACTTTAGACTTGTATAGAATTCTCTCATATTTCTGCCACTTTTTGTGTATACATTAAAAATTTCTTCACAGTTTTTCTGCACTCAACCCCTGTTTTTTAAAAGATCATGACCTGGTCCTAATATAATCCACAAACTCTTAATCTTTTAGTAAGCCTCTGTGTACCTTACGTATTCAGCCAGTGAAGGGACTGGCTGAAGTAGATCAAAGAACTTCAAAAACAAGTCCTCAAGAAAGAAATAGGCCCATGGTGTACATATACACCCACGTGCATGCACACACACACACACACACACACACACACATCCCCTGGGAATTTCTTTTTTCTTCTTTCTCTCCTCTTCCTTCTTTATTCTTATGTTAGTGAAAAAATTAGAACATACAGCCAGAAATGTAATAAAAATATTTGTCCAGCTGAATAAATACCTATCTTAATTTATCGAGACCAAAGAAACGGAGTGTTACTCTTTCAGGTGTGGGAAATTTCACAATGGCACACCAGTTGTGTCACGTGGTGGTGTAGTGTGTGTGTGTGTGTGTGTGTGTGAGATTTTCACATTACTTTTAGCGTCTGTACTGTGCAGTCAGCAGAGTGTGACCTCTGCTCGTGACCTCTGCCTGCATCTTCCAGCATGTGTCAGCAATTTCACCCTTATGATGACTGAGAAAAAGCAAAGGTTTTTACTCAACAGTGGTTATAAGATTGGTACAAAACAGTGTGTGCTCCTCGTTGAAAGGCTCACAATTTATTTTCTCAGCAGTGTGGTGAAAACATTCCAATGACATTACATTTCCTTGGGATTTCACCCTTTATCTTGCCTGTTCTTATTCCTTAGCTGACCTAGAGAGGTCTTGCTCGTTGCATTCAGAAAATAAACAAATACTCATGCATGTGTCTTTGAAGGTGATCCATCCAGCCTGTCCACAGCTCAATGAGGAAACATCTGCTTGGGGTGTCTGGAGTCCTCTGCATTTATTTGATGTCCTACTGTTTTAAACAGATGTCATTTTCCTTAATTGGAGTGATTAGCATAGCTGCTGGTTGCACAGAGGATGTCTGGCCAGCCCCAGGATAAACAAGAGGACTCTATGCAAATGACTCTTGGAAACAATGGCAGGACCACTGATTGGTTTCCATGGTGCAGGCTCTGGGCAGTGCAGCACAAGCCATGGATGGTCCCTTCTATTTTCACTAGCATTAACTGTTTATGTTTTAAAGACAGGGGAATCTCTAGTATTGGATGTGAGTATTAAAGCCTGATACCTTCTCTGAGTTAGTTTTCTCTGTAGTGGCAATGGCTCTGTTGTTGAGGAAAACTGGCTTAAAATGGGGCAGAGATGGGTTAGTTTGTGCTTACAGGACTGACAAGATTTGGCTGGACTCCCAAAGGTCTAATCTTTGGTCTGGTTTTATTATTGATTTAGTTAAGGAACTATCTCAAGCATTAATCAGATATATTACAAAAAGTCAAATGTCCCACTCTCATTTTCAGCTTTCAAAAACTATTTCTATTGCTAATATATATGTATATATATACACACATGCATTTGTATGTATGTGTATGTATGTGTGTATATGTATGTATGAGTCTAAAATAATTATCAGATTACAAAGTAGTCACTTGTTTGAGAAGTTGATTGATATTTATTTTAGACTGATACACACATACATATACATATATATAAAACATATATATGTATGTATATATCAGTCTAAATAATGAGTGGAACTTGTTATTAGGAAGACAGGGGTAGATAAATTTAAGTGTGGTAAATGTCTCATCAGGGGTGGTTCAGATTACTGCTTGAGAACAGAATCTTAATGAGCATTTGAAGACTACCCTGATGAGAAAGTTCATAAATCAGGACATTCTTGAGTGAAAATAACAGAACATTTAATGCTTGTGTTCTTCGCTCTCCCTTTCAGGACTGTTTGTCTTGCACACATTACTAATACTGTCCAGTCATGTAAAATTACTAAGAAAGGTCTGAAACAGCTTAGTCTTTTCTGTTTTTTTTCAAACTTTGCTGGTTGACTGGCACATTTTGAGATTCGAAACCAGCTGATTCCTCAAGTGATTAAGGAGGACAAGTAGGCAGACATACGGTTGCCATCTTTTGTGTGGAGGGGGAATGTATTGGGCACTGTTGGGTGTATGTGTATATGCGTGTGTGTGCGTGTGTAGGTAAGTGGTTGGCATCAGATGTTAGATGTGCTCTTCCATAACTCTCCACCTTATGTATTGAGGTAGGGCTACTTGCTTGAACCCAGTGTCTACTCCAGCTTTTTCCCGTGTTCAAGACATCCATGCACATGGTCCACATATGTTACCATGTCTGGTCTCACAGCACTTCCACCTTGCTTTCATTGACTTACTAAGGAAAAAACGGAGTCCAGAGCAGCTAAAAGAACCAAGGAATGGAGCCACAAGCTGCACCGAGTCTCACGGAGAGCAGCGCATAGTAAAGACAAGGGAACCAGTCTGAGACCACATAGATATTATGTGTCAAAACAGAAACACGAAGGTAGGTTGGTGACTCTGTTCAATAGGCTTATGGTGTGTTTAAAAACACTTCTAATCTCTGACCTCCCACTTTTAGCAAAGAGCTACTGTAACCCTTGAATTTGTCAAGTGAAGAGACTTGTTTTCCTTGGTTTATAACAGGTATCTTCACCATACCTGAGTATGCTAATGAGGAGACTTAATGGATTCATTGTGGGAGTGGTCACTAGAGGAAACGTTTCAGTGGCTAGAAGGCTAGAATATTCAACACCTGTTACCAACTCTGAGCTCAATCTCCATGGCCACCCACCCATCCCGTCTCTGAAGGGAAACCTGGAACAGTGGGGCTCAGAAACTTCTGGGTTCTTCACATCTGGAGACACTGAGAAGAGGGGCTCTGCTCTTGGAGATGGCGAGGAATTCCCGAACCTTCTCCTGTGCCCATGTCTTTCCTTCCTACACTATGCATATATTTCCTCATGGGTTACTTCATTTGGCTCTTCCTGAGTTGTAGAATTTAGGTAAACTGATAGCCACAAGTATAGTGCTGTTCTGAGTTTTGTGAATAGTTATAGCAAATAATTAAACATAAGAGTCCTTGGGGGAACTCTTAATTTGTAGTCAGATAGTCAGAAATGTGAGTAGCCTGGGGATTCATTTTTTTGACTGGCACCTGGAATGGGGCCCGTCTTGTGGAACTGAGCCATTGCCCTGGGGACTCTGCCACCCCTTGGCATTCTCATTCAGAGCAGAATAGATTGCAGGACACCCCGTTGGTGCTAGAGAATTGGAGAGCTGGTGGCTGTTTGAAAAACGAAATGCACCATACTATTTTAATTTTACACTTCAATTTTCAGTGCAATGGGTGAAATCCAGGGCCTTGTACACGTCAGGAGTGTGCTTTGCCACAGTGCTATGTTCTCAACTCTTGCACACTACCATTTCCCTTTACTGGATTTTTCCTTCCTCTGCTCATAAATTGCATTATTTCCGTTTCTGCCCTACGGATGTATGTTTCTTCTCTGGAGCTCCACACTCCAGCCACAACTGAGTCAGGTAACTGATTGGCTCAAGGCCTTCCTTCTGTGTGTCTGTGTTCTGATACCGACTGAGTTGCACTCTGGAGGGAGACGACTCTTCTGTAAGAGTCCGAAGGGGCAATACTTTTGAAAACACAGTGAGCTTGTTTGTATTATTAGCCATTGTGTAGGCTGAAGGAAAGCTAGAGAAGGATGAGATTGGTTCTGCTTGTGACACTGAGAGGATTTCATTGTCTTTATGATCCATTTAATATTTTGGCAACAGTTGTACCTATAAGTGCTAAGCTCCCCCCAAATGTCTGTGGGCCAGAGCGCTTTCTTGTACTTTTTCCAACACGAAGCATTCAGTTTTGGCTGTGAACAAACCTTGGAACTCTGTGTAGAGCCAAAAGAATAATTGTGAGAACAGTCATTATTCTAGGCAGAGACTGTCTGCTTTAGGACTTACTTGGCCAGGTGGGGCAAGGGACAGGGGCACGGCTGGCAGAACTGGGGTGCACCTCTGATGGAGTCTCCAATATAGCCATCCAGACATCTCTCACAGTGTTCCCCTGTTGTGTTCCGCTGGCAGTGCTGTAGGACAGAAGATGAAGACATTTCACAGACAGCAAATGTAACAGCCTGGCTTACTTCAAGCAAAGGGCCATCAGGCCTGCCCGAATACATGGTGTGAGGCAACATAAAGTGTCCATGTTAGTCTTAATTGGAGCTAGAAGTGTAGATGAAGGTGGGTGTATGCATCCTGTGTGTGCACTGGCAGGCAAGGGACTCTTGTGTGTCTATGTGCAGAGGGACTAACTCATCAGTTGTCCGTCTTGCTTCAGAAAGGTAATTAGAGCTATCACACTCTAGTTGTTCTGGAAGCTTAAGCTTACTGATGTGGGATGAATATTAAACGAGAAAAAAAATCATATTTGCACGACAGCGGAAACACTAACGATTTATGGACATGAAAGAGGAAAGACATCAGGCTGGGTCACACGTGCAGTAGAAGGAAGATAAAGGACCTTCTTTTACTGATGGTTTGCTAGCTTGGTTAACAACACATAAGAAATGGTAGGCAGGTTGATTTGCATAATTTTCCATTTGTGATGAAGGTAACAAATAGGAGAACAGCATAAACTAGGTTGTTCCTTCTGCCTGATTGTAGCAGGCTTCAAAATCTCTAGAATGTTCTCTGCAGTTCTCCCCTCACAGTCTGGCCTGTGTTCTACTGCCCACATTGAGCTCTCTGCTTCCCGCCTTAGCCCCCTTCTCTAGCACACTGGGTTATTTGGCACTGTATTACAATTAACATGGGTGAAGTAGGTCCTTAGCACAGGGCAGCAGCCCAGTGGGAGGAGTCCTATATGGGGAACAAGCTATCCTGGCTAGAGCTTCCAAGCATTTGGCCTACTATTAGGTATGGATATGAAGTACAATTGCACAGCAGAAAAGAAATTAGAATTTGGCTTAGACTGTGCGACCAACAAGAATTCTTTTTTTTTTTGTCTTTTTTTTTTTTTTTCGAGACAGGGTTTCTCTGTAGCTTTGGTGCCTATCCCGGAACTAGCTCTTGTAGACCAGGCTGGCCTCGAACTCCCAGAGATCCGCCTGCCTCTGCCTCCCGAGTGCTGGGATTAAAGGCGTGCACCACCACCGCCCGGCTCCAACAAGAACTCTTAAAAACAAAGTTTGATGTGCAGGCGAGAGTGTGTTGATATAGTTCCTGTGCAGTCTTTAAAACTGTTGTCATGTGTTCAGCCATCCCTCAGGAAATATTTAGGGAAATTAATTGAGGAAAGAGGAGAAATATGAGGTAGTGAACTAGTATCTGGAGAAAATAAAAGTAACCAACATCTAAAATGAGCCTGAACTTGGGGACAATGTTTTTCTCAGCAAAGACAATGAGTTGTGAACTACCATGCACCCAAACTGTAAGACACTGGTAAGGATGCTTGAACCGTTGGCAAATTTGTTTGAATCCTTGTTATGCAGATTCAAACCTTGTTACACAGATCTGTGTAGAAAAAAAAATTCTAAGATCATAGGACATCTCTAATGGCTGAACTGACTATTAGGACACAAAAATGAGCTGTTCCTCAGTCACTTGATGGATGCTTTTGATTCCCCTTCAAGGCTTTAGTCCTATTTGTAACAGCCATGGGTAGCAATGTTCAAGGGCAAAGCAATCGCAATCTCTCTCAACTGCTAAAATATTGGAGTGCAAACACAGGCTTTTCTCACCTCCCCCATTCTAAACAATTTATTATGAATTTCCCTAGAAGGCATTGGTATCAGTGGTGCTGGGGGGCTGGTAGAGATAGTGCCAGAGGCATAAAGAAAGGACCCTAACTTCATTTTCCAATTAGTTTACTCAGAACAGTGCCTTGATCTTCTTGTCTCTCTAGTCCTTTCTCTGTACAATGAAGCTTTAGACTAGATGGCCTTCAGGGTTCTTGCTCTGAAAGTCTTTAATTCTGAACTTTCAAATTGCTCCTTCACCTTTGTTTGACACTCTGCCATTTTCCAAACCAGAAACAAACCTGATGACAATAAAAGTTATGGGGGTAGGGAGGGCTGGGAGCCACAGTTTAAGAAGCAGGGAGGTGGGAGGTCTTTGGATACCCCAGGGGTAGGGAACCCTGACTGCTCTTCAGGCTGCTGAGGGAGGTGGAGTTGATTGGGGGAAGGGGAGGGAAATGGGAGGTGGTGGCGGGGAGGAGGCAGAAATCTTTAATAAATAAATAAATAAAAAAGAAAAAAAATACCACTAAAAGAAGCCATGCTAAACTATAAAGATAATTTGAAAGAGAAAAAAAAAAAAGAAGCAGAGATCTACATAAAACGTTGGTATCTCCATTAATTTATAAAAGTATAAAGGGTTCATGAAGTTCATTATGTTTAAGAATGGGGTATGTCCACCAGCCCTCCTTGAGTTTCAGGGCACACGTGTCTCTTAGTGCACTGGCGAGAGAGCAGATTCTGACACAGGACATCTGGGTTCCAACCTGAGAGTCTAGATGTCATTCCAACTCCTGCATAATTGCCAGTGCTGCTGGCTTGGGCTCCAGTTAGAGCTGCAAGTGTCTGGAGAGTATTAGCAGCCAATCAGTTACTCTGAATTAGGTCCGAGCCTTAGTCTGCAGCAAAGGGTAGTTTATCTCACTCTAACAAAGAAGTGACATAAGTAGCTCATAAATCAGAACATTCATTAAAGGATATTTTTGCATGGAAGCCACTGTCTCATCATTTCAGTAACTAATGCATTTCAGTTAACAAACCTGGATTAAGCCGATATATGATGGATAAGGAGCTGCAATTGATATTAAAACGAGGAAGACCCAGTTTCTGTATTTGAGGAACACACAGGCTTATGAAAGAAACAAAGAAGAGCCTTGTGGGCTCCGGGATATGACTGAAGAATGTGAAGGCTTAGTGGAGACATTGCTACCTGAACAAGGCCTTGTAGTTGTCCTTCAGGAAATCTTCCATAAAAGACAAATTTAGGCATAGAGTGTCAAAGCACGGAAATGGCTTAGGTAGCAGTGTGTTCAGGGTGGTTAGAGGCAGAAATCTGTACTTTAAGAAGAGGGATCCTTGTAGTTGGGTGTGTGGTTGGAAAGGTAAGCAGTGTAAGGGAGGGGTGCTGTGGTCTCAAATTGAGGTAGTATCAGATCATGGAAGAGAGGCAGCTAACAATGTGAGTTGTTGGGATCTAGGATCATAGTTAATGCTGAAGAAGAAATGGAAGTTGATGAAGAGAGTGGGGCTTCTGGCAGAATGATGCTGTCATTAGTGAGGTGGGGAATGAAGATGAGCAATAAGTTGTTGTAAGGGCAAGGATAGAAACTGTACAGAGAACCTTATATCTGCCTTCACTTTCTGCTGGATTCTTTACTGATGTACAAAGCAGAAGGGGGCTCCACCAAACTATTCAACTTTAGCATTCTTTAAACCTTGACATTTTTGACTTTCTATTAACCTTTGGATATCATGGAATCAAACTGATGGCTCTTTGAAAAATGTCATTTTTTTTTAAAATTTGCTATAGATGGAAACTTGGGTATAGCAATATGTCATCAATAGTCATTTTCCTTGCTGTATTTCTTTAGCAGAATAAAAGTGGCAGATTTTCCCATGGCCTGTGGCTTATCTAGTCTTGGGTTCTTGGCCAGTTTAGCAGTGCCAGGTATCAGTGTCATGGAATAGACCTTAAAGCCAATCAGATAGTGTTTGGTTACCCAGAACATCTATGCCACTATTGCACCTGTGTATCTTGCAGGCAAGCTGCTGCTGTGAGTCTCAGGGTTTGTAGCTGGCTGACAGTGATGATTCCTTTTCTCCTCCAGTAGTATGGAAACTACCTCCCAGAGACATCAAAGCTAGCAAGTAGGAGTGAAGCTTCTAGTTGGGTACCAGTTCAATTTATTCACATCCAATGACATCCAAAGTTATCAGTGTCTTCAGCAATAGGGCCTTTTCATCAGGTTGTGGAGAGTAACCAATAGCCTTAGAAATCACCTGTGGTGTTTTTAGTGTGTGCATGTCTGATCTTTTAGTTGTTTAATTAAATACATTTTGTGTCCTTTTAAAAAATTAAACTTATAAGAATATAAATATGATAATCTGGAAAATGAGTTGTGCATGACTTTTTCCTCCTTGAATTTCAAATATATTTATTATACATATAGTATATATGTATATACATATAATACATTGAGTATATATTTATTATTTTCTCACTGAGCACACTTTACTAAGTTAGAGGGGTAAACATTTCTCTCTGAATAGAATGCAATGGGGTCACTGCCATTAATATGAGAGGAATGGTTATTTCTTTCTACGTACACTTTCTGTCTTGGAACAAAGTCATTGCAGGAAGGCTGACAACTGATTCACCTATGAGTGTTTAATGTTCTGGTGCACTGCCAAGATTGGAGAAGAGTCCTGTCACAATGAATCATCTCAGAAGTTCATGTTTAGATCAAAACCCACAACTGTTCCTGCTCTGAAAACATCGTCACAGCTGTGGCCTCGATGTCGTTCATGATGGACACTATCAGAGCGAGTGAGTGAGCTTACCCCCTCTTCCATGTATTCCACTCCTTCATTTTGCCAGTTGCCAGTGGCAGCTGATGGGACTAGCGATCCCTCTGTCTAACAGTTTAATGAAGCAGGTAACAAAAAGGCTTTAATTGGTCACATTATCAGCAACGTACATGTTTAGTTCAAGTGGGATTTCCCCCCCAAATGTCACTGGGATTAAAATAACAGGAAACCGGAGATGAAAGCATTAAAAGGGGGTAGATTCTGGCAGCTGTGTGTGCCTACAGGGCTGTGGAGGACATCCTGGATGTAATGGTTATTTAAGACTATGGTGGGGGGGAGGGAGAAAAGAAATACCATGATTAAAAAAAACTAAAAAATAATTTAGTGTTTTGCCAATTAATCCCATCTCTAGAAAAGTGACAACTACTAGGTTCATAATAAATGTTTTTTAATTTGCATCTTAATGGGAAATGCGACTTAAAATGTACCTTTAAGGTACACACCTCAGAGGCCACTTATAATAAGTGTTCAGTTGGGATAATTATGTAGTTGTGAGTGTATCTAGGTAGGTATTGTTGTAGTTTGAATACGACTACTCTTGTGGTTTGGGAAGGCTCTTTTTCCATATAGAAATCTGAAGCACAGAGCTGTCTATGTGTTCTATGGTTGTGGAAGAGGAACCTGTTTGAGCACACAAACTTTAATAACTTCATGGCTTCTGCTGGAGCCACTCTGGTCAGTGCATCAGTGGTAACTTTTACTAAGTTGCTAATTCAGTCTTGAAAATGTGACGTATTCAGTAAAGTCTTTTAAACTAGCAGACTTCTATCCTTCAGTATCTGGGTCTCTGGAAAGCTGTCTGCTGGGGAATTCATCTTAGTCAAGGAGGAAAAGGCCTCTTTTAGGCTTGAATGCAGAATTATCAGGAGCAGAAGGACAAAGCCTTCATCTTCACTGGCTATTTGGTTTAGACAACTCTTTAAAAAAATAATTTTGATCCACAGACCCGATTATCTTACATGCTACAACAGGCTATGGGGCAACAGCTATATTCTTGTTGACATGGGATAAAGCCAAACACCTGGCAAACTCTACTGTTACAAAGGAATCTGGAGGGCGGGGGTCCTCTGCTGTGTATTATTTTCAACCCATCAGCACTGGTTGACAGCAGGAAGCCAGCTGCAGAGGAGGGAAGGCAGGGCCCTCCTGGAGCACATATGCACATTCATGCAGAGCCTCGGGGGCCCCTTGCAATCAGAAGGCATTGACACAGTATATTTTACAGGAAAAACTGAAATGTAAGAAAAGAGCTTGGTTGGCTGTTTTCTCCTGCGTGTCCCTGACTTACCAGACAGAAGCCGGAGCCATCCGAGCACTCCTGGGAATGGCCATTACAGTCACAGGGAGAACACTCTCCGGACCACGTGCGAAAGAATCCAGCACCGCATCTCTGAAACAGACAGTGGCATGCGTTTTCAGTATTGGAAAGAGACATTCTCGTCAGCATTTTATGAGGAAAGCAATAATAAGAGGCGATTATTAAATAAATGTTTTTAAAAACAAAACATGAACGTGTGCTATTTGTACAGCCGTTCAGCAGCAGAGGTGGCTCCACAGTCCCTTTGTTGTGCACTTTCTTTTCTTTCTTCTTGGATGCTGCACAAGAGGAACACTCAACAGGGTTCCAGCAGTGTAAGGAAGGAGGAGATCTTAGGTAGGAGAGAGAGAGAGAGAGAGACAGACAGACAGACAGACAGACAGACAGACAGAGACAGAGAGACAGAGATGGGGAGAGAAGGACCGACAGAGAAAGACAGATGATGGAGAGAGGGGGAGAGAATTTTCTGTTTTTTTTCCAATCCAAAGAACACAAAGTCAAATGAGACCACGACCGGGTTTTTGTTAGGTGAGAAACTGTGTGATGCTTCCTATAACAAGGTCCTGTAGTTCTGAATGACTGACTCTGACCTAATAGCTTAGAGCTCTGCCTTTCATAAACTGTCTCATTAATGTGAGCTTTTAAAGAAGTCCGTGTCCGGACCAGAGGGATTGCTCAGAGGGTGAAAATGCTCTCCATGAAAGCCGGGTGACCTGAGTTGGGTCCCCAGAACTCAACCCAGGTAAAGGTGGAAGAAAAAGACTGACTCCACAAAGTTGTCCTCTGACGGCCACGTATGTGCCACATCAGGTGTGCTCTTCCTGACTACAAACATACTTATGCGATTAAAAGACGAAACACTCAGAACAAACAAACACCCCAGTGTTTCCGGACTGCAATGCTGCAGGAAGTTAACGGGGTCTTACACGTCCAGGCCTGTGTGGTCCTGATCACATATTTCGCTGGTTTTCATAAATTTGTGGGAATATATTATTTTTCTTCATTTTGGGCAAGGAACCTCAGAGAAGCTAAGTGGCTCATGGGATTGTGCACCCTTGGACCTGCACAATAATGAAGTCACCCTCACCTTGCCTCCCTCCAATGTCACCAGAGCCTCCTGTGGGGAAATGTTATGAGGTTGCTCTCTTCCTATGCGGCTGGGTGTAAGTTCGTGATTTTCTGGGATGTCTCAGTGGTGTTGGGAAAAAAATGGCATCACAGACCTGGAAGTAGACTTCCAGACAGATAAGAATCTAGATTGTTTCCATAGACTTTCAGAGAACATTTCACGTCACACCCCCCATTGACCCATTGTAGTTTGAACTGTGCTGGCTACCAGGACAGTTGTTATTGTATCTGGCTTGAGTCCCTCTGAGTGTCTTGTGAACCCATTTCCTCTTCTATCGTTTCTCTGCAAAGAAACATGGTAATTTACCGCATAAAAGCTTCAATCTGTACCCTAACGCTACAGAGAAGCAAGTATTTTATCGTATATAAACCATCAGTCTGCATCCAAAAACTAAAATATAACGTGTTCACTCAAAAAAAGTACAAAAGATAATAATGATGTAAAGTCAAAGAAATTTTGCTGAAACAAGAAAATGACAGGCTGAGAGGGACCACGGAATTTATCAGGAGGGTTTGTAGTAGATGGGAGGCTTTTTCCTCAGTTTCTCCAAACCAAGAGGGAAGGAAAGAGAAAGATACTAAATTTGCCACTGGAAAGACTTAATGTAGAACGTTTGATTTCACATGTTATTTCTTTGTCTCTTGATTTTCTTTGTTTTGTTTTTATCTCAAGTTAAGACATACATGTTTTTGCTATGATGTAGCATCTAGGCAGGTCGATCTAACTGCAACATTCAGACTTCATCTCGATTGCTATTGATAGAGATCAGGCTATAGATTCGGCTCTACATACCCGGCAGAGAGGCACATGACAGTAAGATCCCTATGTCTGTGGTGCCTTACAGTTCTCTCAGCTTTGTTTAAGACGAGCCCTGCTTATGACTAATAAAAATGGATTTGATGGCCCATAAAAGTGCTGCGTTTTGCAATTTTCAGGGTTTTAGTTATACTAGGAGTGGCTGACAGTAATGAACATCTGAATAAAAAAATAGCCTGGTAGTTTCCAAACAGTGGCTCCTGGGTCTGCAGCTGGGCATATTACAGTCATCTGGGGAGTTCCAGCTTCAGCTCTTCTGACGTCAAAGCCAAAAGATTCATGTTTTATTAATAAATACACTAGCATTTTAAAATAATTTCAGATCCACAGAAAAATAACAGAGCTGCATTAAAAATACTTCCTCGACGACTCCAACTTTGGGCTGGGCGGTGGTGGCACATGCCTTTAATCCCAGCACTTGGGAGGCAGAGGCAGGAGGATCTCTGTGAGTTCAAAGTCAGCCTGGTCTAAAGAGTGAGTTCCAGGACAGCTAGGCCTGTTACACAAAGAAACCCTGTCTCAAAAAACTGAACCACAGCAAACCAACCAAACAAAAATTTTTACTTTGGACCTGGTGGGAAGATCTTGAATGGTGCCTTGTTTGTATTAATTTCTCAGTCAACACGTGGTGTTTGAATGGGCTAGAGCCCTGTAGTACAGCTGGGGCATACGGGCTTTCGGAAACTCAGTAGCATACATTCCTAACCCACCCTTCACCCTAGAGCTGACTTGGTCTTTCCCAATAGTCCAGCAGCCACTGTCCAGACAGGACCTTGAGGCGGATCTCATTGTGTCAAAGTTAGGGGGAAAGTTGAGTCTGAGAGTTTATCTACTCCCCAGGCTGAGTGTGACCTGAGGCAGAGGATAGTTTGTTTTTAAGATTACATCATAAGAGATAGGAAGATGGGAGGCAGAGATAGGGCTGTACTGAGGTGGTGTCAGGCCTCTTGCTGACAAGGAAAGGGAAACCTAGTGAATTCCTTTCCTATTGGCTATGTCCATCTAAAAGGATTATGTCTTACAATTCCTGTATCTAGACAGGAGACATCTTTAAAAAAAAACAAATAAGTGCAACAGACAGGGCATACAGAGGATCTGATGCCATCATTTGGGCATATGATGGGATTTCTCACACCTTCTGCTACAGAGTTTCAGAGATTCCCTCCAGTGGAGATGAGTATTCTGAGAGAAGTTAAATGATCCCAAAGGAAGTCAAATTTAAGACTATTTCTTTACCTGGAAACATTCCACCATGGTTTTAAAGAAGTCCAAGATTTCTTTATTAAGTGTCCGCTTGAAAACTCGTAGGAACTGCCAAAAACAGACCCTTTGACATTAAAATAAAAATGTTTTCACAGACAAAAGAGGATCTGTGTATCTCAGTATTGTTTCCAGGGTAATAGCTGTCATCCACTCTGCCATGGAGAGGCCTGAGGGGGAGATAATGGTCTTCCTTGTAAATCAAACTAATGGGTGTCTGTTTTCTTTCTAGAAAATGGTGTTTTGTATGCTTTTACTTTCTTAACAATTAAAAAAAGAGGTAAGTATTGAATGTCTTGCCTGTGTGTATGTATGTGCACCACATGTGTGCCTGGTGCCCTCAGAGGTCAGAAAAGGGTGTCAGATCCCCTGGAACTGGAGTTACAAATAGTTGTGAGGCACCATGTGGGTGCTAAGTAGCGAGCTGAGGTCCTCTGCAAGAGCAACAAGTGCTTATAAGTCCTGAGCCACCTCTCCATCCCCTGTGCATGCGTTTAGATGCCACATTCAACTCCTTTTCCCATTTTCTTACAGAAAAAGCAATGATAACAATACATGGATGAGTAAACTTTAAGATAATTCAGAGGGGCTGGGTAGTCAGTTGAGAGGATGCTTACTCAGCATCCATGAGACCTTGGATTAAATCCATAGCACTCGATAAACCAGGCATGGTGGTGCTCACTCGCCATCCCACTGTGGAGGTGGAAACAGGAGGAACAGAAGTTTTGGGTCATTCTTGAGTGCACTGTGAGTTTGACATCAGCCTGAACTATGAGAGACATGTGAAGAAGAAGAAGAAGAAGATGGAGGAGGAAGAGGAGGAGGAAGAAGAAGAAGAAGGAGAAGGAGAAGGAGAAGGAGAAGGAGAAGGAGAAGGAGAAGGAGAAGGAGAAGAAGAAGAAGAAGAAGAAGAAGAAGAAGAAGAAGAAGAAGAAGAAGAAAGATGGACCGGTGGCCCGTGAAACGTTAGTAATAGGCTTACAGCATGGAGGATGCTTGTTCAGTGTGGTTCTCACAATGTCATTCTGCTTTGTAAGAGGTTCAGGTCAACACAAATCTTTCCTCACTGTTACATGGTGACCCCAACAACTAATTAATGTTTAGCTAATTGAACACGAACGTAGGTCGTGTACAGTTTTCTCATTCAGTCCACAGTCAACCCAGGAAGTAAGCTGTTATCTTTATAATGCAGATAGGGACATTGTGGTCTTCTTTGTAAGTCAGCTAAATGAAGAAATGCAGATAAGAAATGCCAGGCTTGGATTTATAATCTTTGGTGTTTTTTTTTTTTTTTTTTTTCATTAAATTTGAACTTCTATTGCATCATTAACATACTGAAGCAAGCCTTCCTTTCTGGATAATTTTGTTTGCAAATTTTTATTATTACGAGCATTACAAAGTGGGCTAAAATGAATAAAAAGTGTAAAATTTCTCCATTACATCCCAAAAGAATATTCTTTAAAAAAATCTAATCTTTAAAACTATATGTTATTACTGTGTGAAAATGATTGGGTGGTAAATTTCCCTTTAAAATGGTTTGTCCAGTCACATTGTCATTCTGATTAGTTGCTGTCCACTGAATCACTTGTAGATCTTTTTTTTTTTTTTTTTTTTTCTGGTGCATGATATTGTTGTTTTGAGACAATGCAGCCCTGGCTGTCCTAGAACTCACTTTGTACACCAGGCTGGTCTTGAAATCAGAGCCATCCACCTACCTCTGCCTCCCAAATGCTGGGATTAAAGGTGTAAGTCACCATACCCGACCCTTTCGTATTTCTTGATTATTAAGTGGCCCCATTATTACAGCTTCCTCCAGCTCTATTAAGATTGGATTAACCAGTACCATTCACTCCCGCCTGTGAAGACAGTGAGAAATGATTTTCATTTGCTCACTCTATCATTGGTGTGAAGTCTGGCTTAGAGTGAAAGTCAATCAATGTGTTTTAGTTAAAAACTTTTTAGTGCTATGAAGAGACACCCTGACCATGGCAACTCTTACAAGGGGTGGGTAACTTACATTTTCAGAGGTTCAGTCCATTATCATCATGAGGGAGGGGAACACCACAGCAGGTAGGCAGATTAGGTATTGGAGGAGAGTTTTACATCTTGTAAACAATAGGAAGTCAACTGAGACGCTGGGCAGTATCCTGCACACAGGAGACCTGAAAACCTGCCCCCATAGTGATACACTCCAACAAAGCCACACCTCCTGATGGTGGCGCTCCCTGTGAGATTATGTGGGCCAGTTACATTCAAACTACCAAATGATGTATGTAAATTATTTATATAATTTTCCATTTATAGAAATTAGAGTAGGGCCGTAGTGGTACATGCCTTTAATTTCAGCACTTGGAAGGCAGAGACAGACAGAGCTCTGTGAGTTTGAGGCACAAATGGATGGCACTTATCCTTAAAGGAACGGGTGGTGATAATATATGTTTGCAAGTATAGATGTCATTATTCCCAGAAGTCATCATCAGCTCATGATTAAATTATTTAATAATGGAATTAGAATGAGTTAAGATTAAGTTTTTACAAACAATGCTATTTGTACAACTGTCTTGTGAATTTTGCTCTCATTTGAATAAATCTTCTTGGGGACATCTAGACTCATTCTGACAAAAATGCCATCATACAGAACATTTTGGGTTTCTTTTAAAATTGTAATCATGGGGGCTGGAGCATTGCCTGAGTGATTATGAACCCTTGTTGCTGTTGCAGAGGACCCAGGTTTGATTCCCAGCAGCCACATGGTGGTTTACAGCAGTCTATAACTCTATTTCCAGGGATCCAGTGCCCTCTTCTGACCTCTAAGGTCACATGGCATGCACATAGTGCACATCCACACATGCAGGCAAAACACTCGTATACATAAAATAAAATAAATATAAAATATTTTTAAAAGATGTGGAAGCCTACTCCTCTAGAAGCTTTTAAGAATATATTAAAAATGAATTTAAATGGAGTTATTATATAATGTGGTAGACAATGCCTCAACTTGATATCATATGCTACCAAGTAATATTCCTGGGTCTAAAAAGGGTTACATCTTGTTGTGCTGTTGATCAAAGGGTTCCTAAAGTCAAATATGATTAACGTTTCCCAGTACTCTAGGTTACCTTCTCTACCTTGATATTAAGATCCTATTAATGAAAACACATAACTGAACATGCAAAAATCAAGCTGATATCTAACTAGAAGCTACACTCCTACTGATTAACAGTACAACTGGAAGTTCCTATACACACTATTGGAGAAGAAAAGCAATAATTAATCTCACCCATCTATGAACCTTGCAATATACAATAGCATCATTCCAGGGAGGCATAATGGCGAAAGCATGACACAAATATGGGAATATTAAGCCACAGTTTCTGCGGACTCAAGAGATAAAACCCCACTAGACAATGCTAATGAGGCTGGAAATCTGAGATTAAACAGGTTGTGGGCTCTACAAAAGAAGCTATCGCTATTATTCTGCTAAATGAACAGAGCACTAACATGACTCCTAAGAACATAAAGCTGTACTCATACATCAGTCTCATTGTACAACTAAATATTTATCAAAAGTGAAGGTAAATAATCCTGTGCTACATTTGGAAGATAACTTAGGATATGTATAAAAATGATGCTTGTATATATTAGGGGGAAATATTTAATATCAAAATGTTTTGTTATGAAAATCTTTAAATAACATGGCAATAAATTGTTTACACTAAAATTTTTTTTTAAAAATTTTAAACTAATTTTCTTTTGAAGAATAATTCAGTCTCTATTCTTTGACTGTGGCAAACTTGTATTTGGAATTATTACATAAATCAAGGTCCCAGATAAATAATAAGATTTTGTTAGACACCTTCACAGAAACCCTTCTGTGCTTCCCAGGTGCTGTCACAGGAGAGCACATGAATTGACCACAAACATCACTTCTGCATAGACCTAAATATCTAGGATCTTCAGAATTTCTGTTGAAAAGTCTGTTGAAAATGATTTACATGCTCTAATGCATCCTCTTGGGATTTAAGGTGCCTAATTGCTCATCAAAACAAACTAAGTGGCAAATTGATGGGATTTGGGAAGAACCTGAAGGGCCAACTGAGGATAAGAGACACATCCTGAGGTCTCCAAATAGATGAACCTGTGACCTGTAGGGACACAGATAGGAATCTCCAGCTGCAGCAAATGACAGTGAATTAACTATTACAAACTCCCATGATGAAGTGCGTGGTCTCCATCCTCAGTGCTGTGCTTACAGGACCTAACCAATAATTGCCACTATCAATTGCAAATAACACTTGTGTTGTTCCTGTAACCAAGGATCTTCAAACATTTTATAAATATCAACATGACTTCATCTTCCTTCCTGAATTAGACTTGGAATTCTGATGCACCAATTTTTTGCTTTAATTAAGAGTTTGAAGTGGAAGTCTGAATTTACTCACTAATATCCAGAGTTGTTGTTACTTCCCACACTGGTATTTCTCAAATATAAGAATAACCATTAAGTTATCTTTCTGCTTTAGGTCTTTGTGTGTATATAACAAATCTATTTTCTTCTTGTTTCTAGGCAACAATGTTTTGGGCCTAATTTCAGTGTTAACAGGTTCCATTTTTTGTTTAAATGATAAAATCATTTTAAGAAAGATATTGTCAGCAGCTGCACAAAGTAAATGAAACAAGCAAACATAAAACCAACTGAATAATAACTAAGTATTCTTCTCACTTAGAGGGATGAACTCTAACTCAGAATCTCTGAGGTCCTTCACAATCCTGGTTTACATCTGCTTAAGTTGTGGACAGACTTAAGAATCAGATAGTCCAGTTCACATCAATTTAGATTTTGCTGCAGAGGACTGATCCTAAGAACAAACTTAAAAACAAAGACGAAATGCATTGGATTCTTTGTTGTTGTTTATAAAAACAAAACCACAGTAATATCTGCAATGGGAAACAGCCCCGAATTAAGCTACTGACAACTTTTGGTTCTGTTCTCCCCCCCCCCCCGCCCCAGACGGGGCTTAATATGTCCGTGTTTTTCACATGTGAAACCCTTGGCAAGGTACTAGACCGAGTTAACTGAGTTAGTTAGCTTCCTTATGCAATGTACTTCTGGGAGAAGTTGGAGGATTGATTGATTTTACTTGAATCTGGAGCAAATTACCACATACCCTCCCTTGGGTATTTCTAAGCACTTGTTTGCGTAATTGAAATTCTCTGCATTTTAATAGGTGAAGTTAAGTTTTTGATTTTTGACAATGATTTCGCCATAGCTTGATTAGGAGAGTGATTTCCACATTCCTCAGAGTTATGTTTTTGGCTCAGAGGCCTTTCTCCTGACTGCCACAGCGAAGCAGATAGAAGCTGCGTGTGAGTAATGGTGCCGCTTTCTCCTACGTTGATTTTAGAGTTTCATGCTTGATGTGTAGGGCTCACGACCACCATGCCTTGCCCACTTTGCAAAGCATTCTAGTTTTCTTAATCACTAACAGGATGGGGACAGTGATTCAGATGCCCAGGAACTCAGAAGAATAGTGTTCTGACTGATCATAAGCCACACCTTTCGATTAGGATTAGCTCAGAGTAGACACACAGTTAGCGAGCCTTTCATGCTATATCTGCATGTCCATTGCTCAACATTATTTATTTGCTGTTGGGTATTCTCACTGGTGGAAGCCACTGATCCACCCAGATCTCAAGGACCACAGATCCCAGGAGACTCAGGCTCTGTTGAAATAGTCCTCTTTATTTCTAAAGTTGGAGGGATCAAACAAGAAGCCCAAGGCCCTACAGCTAGACAACTGTTCCATCTGGGGATTTGGGATGGTTGTGCTCTTTAATATTGATGAGAAATTCCTAAAGTCTTCTCCTTAGGACATTAGAATACTTTATAGGTTGTTTGTCTATAGTATTGATTGTCATTTTTATAAGGTAATGTGGCTCCATGGTTCCTCCCTCCCTTTTTTCGAAATAAGTCTTCTGCTACCATCTGGGCCCCTGCTCTGGGCTCTGCTTATATTGCCTTGTGTAACTGGCTTGGTCTTTTCACTCCTTGCCTTCGGGTCTTGATTACACAATCTAGACTCTGCCAATTTTTTTTTTTTCTTTTTTTAAATCTGAAGACTGACTCAGTCTTATTTAACTTACCAGGGGCAACTGTTGTGGACACATTTCCAAGAAAGGAAGAGATTAAGCCTTCGGGGCCAGCTATAAGATCCCATAGAGAGAATGACCTCAAGTGCAGCCGTTTGGGGGATTGTGATGACGCCTTAGGAGGAACCACTTTGCCTGGTGACAACCACTGCCACCATCCGCACCCGGGACATTGTATAGAATAGCAATAGCTCATATTTATGGACAGATACTAGCACTGTGCTAAATGCTTTTCATGGATCATTCAGTTTAAATCACTACCTTTTATTGGTCTGCCGTCTTGTCCATGTCTGCCTACATCACCTTTTCTTTCTTTCTTTTTTAAGTTTGTAGGTGGAATTGTTATGGGTGACTAGGTCTTTTCTTCAATGGTCTTAGCCAAGCTACTTGGCACTGGTTTGATGTTGAGCAGCAACCATTGCTTCTGGTGCCACCACTTCTGTGTTCTGTCTGTGGCCCCTCTGTACCTCAGTGTTCCTCTCCCAGGCTCACTAGGAAGAGAGGCTCACGTGCAGAGAGTAACTAGGAAAGCCCTCTCCCTGTGTGTCCTTCTTCCTGGTTCACAAACCACTGGAGAAACGCTGCTGTGGGCTTGGAGAAAGGAGGAATGCACTCCGAACTTCTTTCTTCTCATTACCTAATCTTGCTTCTTTCAATAAAACATAGAGGCCACTGACTGGGAAATCTCACTCTTTTTTTTTTTAACTCCATTTTTGACTTATCTTTATGCCTTCTACTCATCCCAGATTTTTTTCTTTCTAATTACTAGAAAGATGAACCTCTGCTTTGGAATCCACACATCTGTGTCTCTTAGATTCTGACCAGTTTATCCTCCTCTCCCCTTCTCTCCCTTTTTTCCTTCCTCCTCCCTCCTACACTATATTAGTCAGCTTTCTGTTACTATAACAAAATATCCAAGTAACTTAAAGTGACTTTTGAGGATGAAGGGGGTTTTAGAGCATTCAGTTCAAGGTTGCTTGGCCTCATGGTCTTGGCTCTGTGGCATCATGGGACATTACAGAAGAAGCATGAGGCAGAAGATGGTCTGTTTACTTCATAGCAATCAGAAAGGAGAGGAGATGAGAAGAGAGAAGAGAGAGGACACCTGGGGTTCAAATACAGGCTTCGATGATGATATTCTCCAATGTCCTAAGTTCTTTCTACCAGGTTCCACATCTAATAGATCTACCCTCTCCTAATAGTGCCACAGGCTGGGGAGACTTTAGTCATAGCCATTAGGTAGGAACTCTAGATTCAAGTAACATCCCCACCCATCTCTGCACAATCCTTGTCCTAAGAGGAAACCAAGTTAGGTAGGGAAGCCTCAACCGCCTCTCTAGGCTAAGCTTGCAAACACACCTTCCCTCAGCTTTGCTTCTCCTTCATTCCCTCCGTTCTTGCCCAAACAGTCTTCTCACCTCATTTGCTCACACTGGCTTGGCTTCCATCACAATTCGCGCTTCTACCTGACATATGGCTTCCACTGCCAACGAGAGGCTAACAGTGAAGTCCAGGGATGTCCCAGGTTTGCCTTCCCCAAGTCTCGTTCTCATTTACAAGCTTAATGTTGTTTAACTGTCTCCTTGAGGATCTGTCTGCTCTTGGAGAAACTCTCTAGGCTTGTTTTTCTTCTATCTTTTTCTCCATTTTAGTTTTGGGGACACCAGAGTGAGTGAGTCTCACTCTCTGCTGTCCTTACTTCATTGGCATTTCCCAGGGCTACACACATTAATAGAAATGGGCCAAGCAGTGTTTATATGAATACAGTTTGTGTGTTGTTATTTTGGGGTTTAAGCTAGCCAGGCGGCTGGGAGGTGGGTGCTGCAGGAACGCAGCCCGCAGCTCCTTCAACACACACACACACACACACACACACACACACACACACACACACACGTATGCACACACACTTCCTTCTAGTTTACTCTTTATATCAGAATTAACTTTTAAAAGATCTTATCACACTACCTCTCTGCCTCTTAATGACTACATGAACAAATAAAATTCCTGAGCTGAACATCCAAGGCTATGTTATAGAAACCCAACGTTTCTTCAGGATAAACTATAGCTCTCTCTGCTCTAATAAAAATCTCTTCCCATAACTTCCCATATGTGACATATTACAGTAGTCAAGAGTGTCTCTTTTCCCCTCCTTCCCTTGGGAACACTTTTCCCAGTCTCTCAGACTTGTCACGCACAGGACACGTTACAGATACCTCGTTAGAGCATGTGGAACACGATATTACAATTTTTAAAATTACACCCCTGACACCCTGAGATCTCTGGTTGGACTGTGAAGACAGGAATCATGTCTTATTCATCTTTACACTCTCCTTACCTATCTCAGTGACTGAGAGATGACCAAAGGATTCTGGAGATTCCAGTTGGAAAAGACAATCTATCTGAACTAGTCAAGAATGAGCCTTTTGAGAGCAAACGTGTCAACACTTTAGAGAGTGATCTAGCAGATATCAAAGCAAAGATATTCCTAGTTATGAATGCATCTTATACTACAAGGGAAAGAAACACAGTATTATCTTTATGTTACATTTATTACATGTAAAATATTCAGTACCTTGTGTCGGTGTGTACACATACAAGGGAAAGTAAGGAAGCATGAAAGGGAAGTAAAGAAATCAGGCTTCTTAAGGGTTAAGAATGGGAGTGAGAGTAGGGCAGGATGAATATTGGCCTCTGTACTGGCAATATTTTATTTACTAAGCTATAAAAAGAATGTATAAATTGCCATGAAAGTCTGAAAGAAATAAGAAAAGAAAGGAAAACGCAAGACATCCCTCGGGTTGTGCCCTGGATTTCTATGTCCAGACCTGGTGAGGCTCCTCCAGCATCATTCCTAGGAAGTCACTGATGTGGTCCCGACAGTGATTCAGATGAACGTGTGTAATTTCCCTTGCTTCCCGGCTACTCTCTTTGTATGACCTTATCATTACACATGCTTTACAAAATGAGCTTAAGAATTCCTTACTTAATTAGCTCTTCCTTTGATTTTCACTTCACAGCAGTGATGTCCTCACTCCTGTCCCCCACCCCCAGACATCCTTTCACAGGGAAAGCACTCATCAACATCTAAGTTCTTCTGGTTGCATATTTAATTTAATTTTACTAGTTTTTCAGTTTAGTGATAAACTTATTTGCCTGAGGTTACCAGTGAAACTTAGGGGACTTGCAGCACCTACTTATTTTGACGGAACTTTTATTTTCTTTTTAAATATTTATTTTTGTTTTATGTGTATGCCTGCTTGTATGTATGTGCTCCATGTATGCCCAGTACCCACAAAGGTCAGAAGATAGTATTGTATCATTTGGGACTGGAGTTACAGATGACTGTGAGCCACCATGAAGGTGCTGGGAACTGAGCATGGGTTCTCTGCAAGAGCAGCTCTTAACCACTGAGACATCTCTCCAACTCCTGGTTGGACTTTTCTTAATTTAATACAAAGTTAAATTCCCAGAATCATGCACAATATCCTCATTTTCCAATTAGTTGATAACTCAAGTTCTGCCAACCCTCAAGTAATAAAGGTTCATTCGCCAGTTTTCTTCCCTAAGGAGAATATTGGAGCCCAATCTTGTAATAAGAGCTGCGGGGCTGCGTCCCCGGCACCCGACAGCCCGCATGGCTTATGCCCCAAAATAATTACACGGAAACTGTATTCTTTTAAACACTGCTTGGCCCATTAGTTCCAGCCTCTTATTGGCTAGCTCTTACATATTGATCTAACCCATTTCTAATATTCTGTGTAGCACCACGAGCTGGCTTACCAGGAAAGATCTTAACCTGCGTCTGTCTGGAGTGGGAGAATCATGGCGACTCACTGACTCGGCTTCTTTCTCCCAGCATTTTGTTCTGTTTACTCCACCCACCTAAGGGCTGGCCTATAAATGGGCCAAGGCAGTTTCTTTATTAAATGAAAGTAACTCTGTTGTAATATAAGCGGCGGGGCTGCGTCCCCGGCACCCAGCCGCCCGCATGGCTAGCTTATGTGCCGAAATAATTATACGGAAACTGTATTCTTTTGAACATTGTCTAGCCCATTAGTTTTAGCCTCTTATTGGCTAGCTCTTACATATCGATCTAACCTATTTTTAATATTTTGTGTAGCACCATGATCTGGCTTACCAGGAAAGATCTTAACCTGCATCTGTCTGGAGTGGGAGAATCATGGTGACTCCCTTACTCGGCTTCTTTCTCCCAGCATTCTGTCTGTTTACTCCACCCACCTAAGGGCTGGCCTATAAATGGGCCAAGGCAGTTTCTTTATTAAATGAAAGTAACTCCTCCATCACAATCTCACAGTCCAAGAGAGCCAGCAATGGAACTCCAGCCAGCTTTGCCCTGTGATGAACAGAATGTACAAAAAATGACCCACAGGCTAGATTCACAAGCTCTCCCTAACTGGCTGGGAGCTAGAGGAAAATCTGAAAAAGATTGTAATAATTTAAGATAAACAAAGCTGGGTTGTAGAATTTGAGATAAAGTCCTTTTAGTCTTCTGAATTGAAACTGATTTATCCTATTTTTTACATTATTCCCATTATGTGCAGGAAAAGAGAATTTAAACAGTTGGGGTTGCGTATGTAGTTCAGCTGGTAAAATGCTTGCCCTGCAGAAACACAACTTCAGGTTCAATCTCCATAGCTGTTAGGATGCACGCCTGCAAGTCCAGCACGTTTTGGAGGAAGTAGAAGCTAGAAAAACAGGTAAAGGTCATCCTGGGCCATATAGGGAGTTCAAAGCCAGTGTGGGACACATGAAATCTTTTCGCAAAATAATAAAATAATTATCTGACTAAAGCAGGGGAATGTAGATACGGCTTCTCTAAAGGAGAAGAAATGAACAAAGCAGTTGAGCAGAGCGGTGTCATGGGTGGGGTCTCCCCACCAGTTGGTGATGGAGGAGAAAAGATTGTCTTTTCAGTTGACCCAATGTCCCTTTCTTCACTGGGGGAACGCTGTTTCATGGGCAAAAGCTGTAGCTTCCAAAGCAGCTTTCTTTCACAGTGCGTGTTTAGCTCTTGGCGCTAAGGGCGGGAGATCTCAGCAGATTCCAGTGGTTCCAACCTTTCTGTTGTCCTTCCTCCTCTTGCCCCCTAACTTCCCACACTTCTCCTTTCTGTTGTCTTCTTACTTAGCCTTCCTTGCTCCTCAGCCTTTCTTGGGTATAAGTTACTCCAAACACGCAAACCTAGCACACCTATTATCTTCTCCAATATCTTGAATTCAGCTCTACATTTAATAAGAATTAAATTATCTCCTGGGTGATTATTGTTCTTTGTCAGAGTAGAAAGTTCTTTTTAAGAGTAAGCATTAGAAACATCAACTTACTGACAACAGAAGTTTTAGTGATTTCATTGGGGGTCATTGGTAGGAAACAGTGTGGATAAAAAGGTTTCCTCCAAGATGTATTTCTGGGATAACTAATAAAGGACTGAAAATAGTTTTAAAAATTTAATTTTGTCCACGTAAGTGTTGGAATTGCCCTAGCAGATGACTTACACTTTATGTAATCTTTTTCATAGCTTACAGAAACCTGAGAAAAGCAGCACTTCCCCGTGTAGTTGGTAGAATCAAAATGGATAAGCATTTGTGTTTAAAACAAGAACCTGTTTCAACTAATTGGTTTTGATAGATTTTGATATAACCACTCTGAACTAGATATTAAAGGGAATAAATTGAGGAAATGTCATAGATGATGATTTTTTTTCCCAAATACTTTGTCCTTTATTTTGTTTTGTTTTCCTGGCATCTCTACAGGTCCTCTGCCCCCTCAGGAATACGCATGTTTAGATGCTACCTCTTCAGAATGGCAGGACATGATGAGAAACCTTCCCTTGATAGCTTAACAAATGTCCACTTGCACTGCAATCTCAAGTTCCCCTGTGTCTACCATTTCTCGAGCAGGCACTTAGTACATCCCCACTTAATGGAGACATGAATTTCTCCCATAAACACGCTTGCATTCAGGATACCACTGACTTTTAGACCTCAGGGAAACTGATGTACTGTCCTGTGAACTATTTCCTATAGTGAGCACACTTTCTCTGCAGTTACGTGCTTCGTAAGACAGCCTGGAACAGTGGAATACTCTAGATAACCTGGACTTCAGAGTTTCAGCTCTGGGAAAACTGCCCAGATACTTTCATTTTCAGCTCCTGCTCCCTTTCTGAAGAACAGGTGGGATTGCCATGTTTTCTTCTAGAGTGGTTGTGAGGATCAACTAACTTTGTGTAGTTAAGTGCAATATAAGGGCAGCGGGTCCATAGCTACGGAGTGCCCTCTCTTCCTTTTGTGCTTGCTCTCTGTTTGGACGGGCCTTCTGTTGTGACTGCGGCTTCTCAGTGAGTTACAGCTCTCCTTGTCTATAGCTACATGGCTCAGCTGTGGCATTTGGAGGTACAGTTCACCGCTCTCCTCCTCAGAGCACACACTTCCTCTAGAGCAGAAGCAGGAGTTGATTTGTCACTGAAGGTGCTTAAATGAGTGTGGCTGTCTTGACTATGTCTGTCATTGCAGAATCACTGAATGTCAGAGTTAGCAAGAACCACAGGGAAATAAGGCCCTTACCAAAAGGCTATTTGCATAGAGCCAGGCAAGATCATCTTTAATGCCTGTTGCACTAGGCTATACTACCAGATGATGATGAAGAAAAAGAAAATTATGATGCCAGGAGTGGTGGCACACCTTTAATACCTGAGCTTGGGAGATAGAGGCAGACAGATCTCTATAGGTTTGTGGTTAGCCTGGTCTATGTTAGAGAGTTCCAGGACAGCCAGGGATGTGTGTGTGTGTGTGTGTGTGTGTGTAGTGAAACCCTTGAGAGAGAGAGAGAGAGAGAGAGAGAGAGAGAGAGAGAGAAGAGGGAGGAATGAATGATGGTTAAAACTGAAGGTTCATCTGAAGCTTGGTCCTTTTCCGGACAGTGAACCATCCCATGATGTACATCTCTCACTCTTCAGGAAATACCCGGGAGGAAAGTTAGCTTTACTCATGTCTATCAGACTTACACAGAATCCCACTGAAGAAATGTCAGTAGCATGAATTCCTTATTTTATAGTAGAGGGTCATCATCATCATCATCATCACACACACACACACACACACACACACACACAATTGAGACGGGGTCCCACTCTGTAGTCCTTGATGGTTTGAAACTCACTATGTAGACCTGGCTGTCCTTGAACCTGTAGATATCTTCCCGTCTCTGCCTCTTAAACCATACATCTGTATACCACTCTCTAGGCATCTTTGAGGGGGATAAGAGTGGTGGGTAGAGCAAACACTATTAACAGATTCACATTCTGACTCCAGATAGGAAACACTGCCCGTCAGCACTCTGTACTTATTTGGTGTAGCTTAAGCAACTATCCTTAACTTAAATATAATTATTTATAGCTGATGTTTTAGTTGTAAACTGTTTTTGTATGTGCAGCTAGAGAGTGATTGTTCAGTAAATAATGCTGATTCCTCATCAGAGAGCACGTCTATCGTGGGAAGCTGATTGCATGGCACCCAGCTGTGTATCCGACACCTCCTTGTTCCATCTGAGAGATCTGACAATCGACCCTGGGAAAGGATGCCCTTTGTGTAATAGACACCGGAGTGTGTGCAGGTGTTTCCTCTCATGCACCAGAAGCAGATGTCTGCTCTGGCAGAATATATAGCAGCTTGACATATATCTGGATGCTTCCACAGGAAAAATATGGTCCATAAATTATACTAATAAAATATGCCATTTGAAAATTTGAGTGAGCCATGAAATGGGTGCCTTTGTCCTTCAGCACCAAGAAAGAGTCCACCTCACAGAAAGCTTGTGATGGGTTTTAAATGGAAGATTGCAAGCTGAATGCCTATTCTGCCTTTGGTGTATTTTTATGAGACATGTAACCATATAACACACGTAACCATGAGATTCTATCTCACTTTCTCGTTTGTAAAATGTTAGCGGTAGATTTGTTTAATGACTATTTTACGGGTCTGCTGTGCGTCAGACACCACCGATGTCTCAGAAGGTTGGAATGGGTTTTCAGATCAGGATCCAATGACTGCAGAGTGGTGACAGACCATTTTCAAACAGTTCTTAAGGAAACAAACATACCAAGCACTAGCCGCTCCAAGAAAGGGAGAGAAGGGCATTTCCACCCCAAGCCAAACATTACCTCTTTAATTTGGGGGTGCTAATGAAAAGCAAAACAAGAACGCTCTGAACATATGCTAAATATTTACTCATTAAACTTTAACTACACTCTGAACAGTTCACAAACCATTTCTATTATTTTTGGGATATGAATAGTATTAAAAAGTAGAACAAGCTGGGTGGTGGTGGTGCACACATTTTATCGCAGCCCTTGGGAAGCAGAGACAGCAGAATCTCTGTGAGCTTCAGGCCAAGCTGATCTACAGGCTGAGTTCAAGGATAGCCAGGGCTACACAGAGAAACCCTGTCTCAAACAAACAAAGAAACAAACACCACAAAAATAAGAAACAAATAAAACCAATTAGTAGAGTGCTTCCATCTTTTCATATTTTCTGTGCTTTTTTTTTCTTTCTGCTTTCTCTGAAGATTTCATTTTGAGATTTTTGTAGGATGACGTTTAGTGAAAACTTTTCTTTCAAGCCCGCAGGTGTAAGAGGCACAGTCTGTCATGTTGTCTAGAAACAGCTGTGGGGCTAGTCTCAGAACCATTTTATAAACTGTCAACTGTAGCTTTGAAATTTTGCCCCCAGGTAACTGTTGTGATCGGACAGTTGTTTTTTGGTAGGATGTTTATAAAGGCCAAGTTGACAAAGTGAAGTAAAGAGAAACTGTGGCGGGGACGGCAATGCCCAAGGTGCTGCCAATCTTGCCCTTGTACCGCCATTTCAATGACAAGAAAATAACGCGCAGTCCAGAGGGGAAGTGAATGGTGATGGCTGAGTGTGTGCTTTAAAGCAATTCTATTATCTGTTCTCTGAGGGGAAAATCATGCTGATTTTAAAACAATACTTTAGTTACAGATGTTTCCAGACCCCTTCCCTGATCCAAGGAAACAAAATACCGTTGAGTAACAAGCCCAGATTTAGAGATGGGGCTTGTTCCAATATAAACATTTCTTGGTTGGACCTTCTCCGTGAAAGTGCATAGTCAATTTTTCCATATACAGTGGGAAAGACAAAGCTTTTAGCTTAAAAGGCATTCTCTCTCCTCTGCAGTATGGGGCTCCTGGGATGGGCAGTTCAGAGAACCCACTTCATGGCTTCACGATTGGTGTTGAGTTGATTGTTAATGTCTCCGTGAGAATTAGATAGGAGCATGCATGCTCCCTGAACTGAAAAGGCAGTTCTGTTTAGGCTTCTGGTGTTTGATATGGTCATTTATATACTTGGTGTTTCTGTTTCACGTGCCACTGTTTACTTAAGGCTTGGCTTGGGGCTTGGCACCAAGCAGACATTCAACAAATAATCGAGGAATGCATACACAAGGGAGTTGACCATCAGCTACACTGAAGGCACTCACACAGGCCCCTTGGCGTGTCAGACAATGACTTGTGAACTGTCCCACCCTGTACACGTTCACTAGGGATGGCTAAGGCGTCCCCTTCACTACAAAACAGGAGTGTGCTGAGAGCCGTAAGATTCTTATCATTGAGAGGTACCGAGAAATCCTGCCACAGGGAAGAGGAGGGGATTAATTTTATCAGGGAAGTGAGGGAACCAGAATAACCCTAGGGGATAGTATGTGTACCGGCTTATCTGGAAGGAGAGAACAGAAGTCAGAGGGCTGGAAATAACAAGATATTGTTGTTTTTCGTCCCTGTAAGGGAGACAGGCTTAAGGTTAAATTTTTGGCTGTTGTCCACTGCGCAGGACCCCGTCTCGCACTTCCGGTACTCCATCCCAGTAGAGATACCACTTGGATTTGCTCCTTTCACTTGCTGGAATTTTCTGGAAAGATTAGTGGATGCCAAGGATTAAACTCGTGTGAACTCCTCAGCAATTTTCTGCTTACAATATGCTCACACGGCTTTCTTCATACGTTGTCCACAATACTGAAGATTCCCTCTAATCCCTAGAATAAGTGTCAGGACGATCTGGAAGCTTTGTTAATTCTTTGTGGCCACTAGGATCCCACACATCACTTTTATGTGGCCTGAGAGGAATTCTGGAGTGACGATTAATTTCAAGTTATAACTTTATAAATAGGGACAATGTCACTTCACTATGAAAAGAGACTATTTTTTTTATTTCTGTGCTCTTCCATTCTACCCACACCATGTTGAGGAATAAATGGAGAAGATATTTGGTTTTGTGACTGAGCACTTACAACTCTGAGTTAACTCACTGAGAGCGGGTGAAGAAATGAAGAACCTGATGTCCTTACTTCTCAGTCCTCTGCCATCCTAATCTGACCTCCAAGGGGCACACAGAGCGGGTTAATTGTTTCAAAAGTTTGGACTACAGAATTTTAATTTTTTTCTTCCCTTCTTGAGATTTTTAAATTTCTTTGATTGTTTAACCAAGCTCTGCTTATTTTTTACTTTGAGGGAAAACCACATTTTTTTCTCTATGAATATGATCTTATGCTGGAAGATTAAAATAGAAAAGATTGTAATACAACAAAAGCTCAACTACTTTAAATAAATTTGAGGATATAATGCCTCACAGTTAAAAACATAATCTAATGTTTAATGTTCCTAAATAAGTGAGTAGAAGTTCAGACAAAAAGAGCAGAAAACGTCATTTCCCATGAAAATTTGGTATTCCATATGTCTAAGAAAACAGGCACAGAAAACAAAATGTGTTCTCTCTGCTGAAAAAACAATGAATTTGGGGGGTGGGGATTAGAAAAAGGCTCAGCCTTGTAGTTAGAAACTGGAGGTTTAAAACACCTTAGAGAGAGCCTTGACCTTCCTCCATAGAGACCATTTCTCCTTCCTTTTCACATTTCCATCGCTGTGATACCTGCTGTACTGAGGCACATCCTCGCATCACAGATGTGATGAACTAGGCATGGCAGCGCCTGCCATGCTGAAAACGAACCAGGCAACGGGCACTAGACTGGAGCTATCCTGCCCCTCTAAAGTCTTCTTATTTTGCTGAGCACACGGAGGCTGCCTTAACTTTCTGTAATCTCCCTTTTTTCTGTCTTCTATTATCTTCGAGACCCCTCTGAGCATATGTTTATAAGTCAAATCTGGATCATACCATAAGGCCCAACAACTCTGCCTTGAACTGTCAGATTCCCTTTGGAGAAATGGATGTTTAGTGTCCGAGCCGTTGGGGTGTGATAAGACATAGCTTCAAAACCAACGGTGCAGAAGTTCTACAAATAAGAGAGGGCGTGGTGGAATTGCTGTGGAACAGGCTGGGAGGGTCACAGTGGGGTATACACATGAGCAGATCGCTTTGGAGCTATCATGCACTGATTTTCTTCATTAATTTCTTATCTTTCCATTATTTTGCAACATAGTAGGGGAGTTCCTAAAATCACGTAGAAACCTGACTGCAGGCTGTGGAAGGGGAATCCCAGACCTGATGTGCTCTGGGCATGTGAAAACCTCTTTCTTCGGTTGCTTTGCAACGAAAGAGTTATTGTTCACCTTTGAAAGACATCTGTCTTGCTTCTTTTTAAGATGACGGATTTGTTTTTTATTTTTATGTGACCATCAGAAAGTTTTAGCCATGGAGAGTAAAGTTTAGAGGGTTGACAGCTGTGGGAAGCCATGACTGAAATGCCTAAAATGAAACAAAGGGGATGAATGATGTTATTATAAATTAAATTCAAAGTTAAGATAAATATAATGACTCATAGTGTGTATGAGTGTGATCTATGCACGTGTGGTGTGTACACATGTATGCACCTGTGCATGTGTGTGTATGGGTGAGAAGCGGACATCAGCTGTCTTACTCCATCACTCTATCCTATGAGTCGCTCACGGGACCTGGAACGAATTGTCAGCCAGAAAGCCCCAGTGATCCTCCGGTCTCAGACCCCACAGTGCTAGGATTGCAACTGTGACACCTGTAGCAACGCGTGGCCTTTGAAGGGAGTTCTAGAGATTCATTCTCAGGCCCCTCTCCTCTCCCCTTGTGTAGCAAGTGCTCTTACCCCTGGAGGCATCTCTCAGGCACTCCTAACTACTAACGTCTTAGTAATTAAATTAGATCTGAGCCCTGAATAGCTACAGCAGACCCATCAAGAAGGCAGCCATGGATTTACTTTGATATGAGGCAGCTCATTTGATGACCCAACATAGTCATCTCCAGGTACTCCTCGTCCTTGGTCTGTGGTATACAGCAGAAGGCTGAAGGGAGAGCTCAGTAGTAGAGCACCTGCCTGGCATCTCTAAACATCTAAAGCTACATCAAGCCCATGATGTAGAAGGGGAGAAGGCTGCCTCTAATGAAAGAAACTTGGCTGAGGATCCAGTTCCAAAAAGTGTCTGGGGGACCTTGGAAGTGACTCAAATTCTGGCACTAATTTCTTCCTCTTCAACGATATTAGCAGAACAATGGTTCCTCGCTGTCTGGACTTTTGTGAAACTTCCTGCTGCTTCAGTAGGGTTACCTGGTAGATATCACCATGTCTCATGAATAGATTAGCAACAAATGGCCTGGCATGTAAGATGGTTGTTAAGATCAAAGCTCGAAATAACACAGGAAAACACATCATAAACAAGGAAGCTTTGTCAATATTGACACTGTTCAACAGAGTTAGTTGTCATTAGAAACTGTTTTACTTGGAAGTTTGTGAATAACATTTTTCAATGTCAATAACTTTTTTTAAAAAAATATCTCTTATACAGTACATCCCGACTACAGTTTTCCCTCCCTCCACTCCACCCAATTCCCACCTTCCCACCTCCCCTCTTCTCCAGATCCACTCCTCCTCTATTTCCCTTCAGAAAAGAGCAGGCCTCCCAGGGATATCAACTGAGCACAGCATAAGAAGTTAAAATAAGACTAGGCACAAACCCACATATCAAGGCTAGAAAAGGCAACCCAGTAGGAAAAAAAGGGTCCCATGGGAAGGTGAAAGAGTCAGAGACACCCCCCCCCCAACTCCCACTGTTAGGAGTCCCACAAACCAATGCGAATAACTTTTAAAAAGCTGAACTCTGCATGAGATAAAAGAAGCTTCCTCAATTCATTAGATGATTAGTATTCTCTAGGTATTCTGAATATATGTCATTAAGCAAAATTTCTAAGGACTGAAATGAACCTTGTTGACGCTGAGACACGTAGGAAGCAGTTTTTTAAATGAGTAATAAACTAAAGACAAAATGTTGGATATTTATTTTCCTCATTTTTGTTGTTCGGAGTGGAATCATTTAAAGACTGGCCTTTTGACAGCACATAGAGTGTAATATAATACTCTTGAGGAAAGAGTCAGCAAGGCTAGACCTTGTTAGCTCTTTGTGGAGTCCACAAATCACCAGATTTATATTAAAACGGGGTTCACATTTTAACTTAAAATACTGACTCTTGTGAAAGGATAATAGTTTAAAGAGAGAAAAACTTATCAGAAATCCGGGGGTTGCTAGGAAGACCAAAAGATAATGGCTAGCTTGTTTGCCCATCACCACCCCACTCTCTCTGAAATTCCTCTGTTGTTTTCCTCAACACTCCCAGGTAATGACTGAGACAAAAGTGGAATTTCCTAGGGAAGGGCCAAAAATATCACCAGACAAGGAAGAGGAAGCATAAAAATATCTCTCTGGAGGATACCAATTGTTAAAGACTTTAGCTCATGTGTGGAGGTGTGCAGAACATCCAAAATTCTGCATAGCCAGCCACTAGTGTTGGCTGGAGACAGGCGTGTGTCCTGCTGGGATCTGCCAGGAAGATGGATTTCAATGACACTCTAGAGATCTGTCATGATTTACGATGTCAACTCCCAAGGTCCCTGTGTAGTAGTTATCAAATATGCTAGAACAGAGAAACCCTATCAGAACAGCAACCATTAAACAATGAAGTTCTGTGAGGAACTCATGTCCATCCTTAGAGAACCAAAGGTATTCCCCTCATGATTCAACTTTAGAGCCATTGATTTAGTGGGACTAATGTTAAAAGGTCCCAGGATACACTTTACCCCATGATTAAATACTTCTCTACAAATGTCAGCAGTACATCAACCTTCTCTCTTATCCCTGCTCTCCAGATATGGGACACGCCATCTTGATCAAATCTTGGTGATGATCCCCATCTCTGTTTTCTGTACAATGACCACCAAACCACATAGAACCTTTTATTCTTTCCTGTGCAGTCATCAGTGCAAAGCACACGTCATCCAGGTTCTGGGCTATCTGTTACTCAATACCCAATCCATCTTTATTCCAGACTAAGGTTTAAAGAGCACAATCTTCACTGTATTTCTCTTTCTTTTGTTACCTTCAATGACTCTCTATTTTGTGGTCTAACCAACTGGGACTATTACTCGTCTTCTTAAGTCTTTTTCTCCTCTTGTTTTATCGTGAGCTGTACTTTCTCAAACCTTAAAGGTCCACATGACTCATGCATTGACTTGGTCACTTCCCGGCAGAAACATTCTTTCTAAACTCTCCAAGTTCTCATAATGATATGGGATTTCCCTCTGTATGCTGTGATTACCATCAATGAATAAAGAAACTGCTTTGGACCTATAGCAGGACAGAACTTATCTAGGCAGGGAAAACTAAGCTGAATGCTGGGAGAAAGAAGGGCGGAGTCAGAGAGAAGCCATGGAACTGCCTGAGACAGATGCTGGGAACTTTTACCGGGTAAGCCACAGACACATGACAATATAAAGATTAATACAAATAAGTTAAATTATTTTGTAAGACTTAGTCAATAAGAACCTAGAGCTAATGGGCCCAGCAGTGATTTAAATAATATGGTTTCTGTGTGATTATTTCAGGTCTAAACTAGCCGAGCATGTGGGAAGAACAAGCGGCCTCCATACAACATTGTAACATAACTTCATTGTTTACATTATTAATGTGCTTGTCTTATCTCTCTGATTGTGTTTTATTTGTAGGATACATGACATTTAGTGGGCATTATAGTAAGGTTAAGTGCAAGTAGTCAGATTTCTTGCTGTGGCCTACATAAGTTACTTTATGTTGAATGAGAGTGGAGTTTCCAAAGCTATTAAAAACAAGTGTCCCTAAGTGCCAAAGAATACAAGATAACACAGGGATTAAATACTATTTCTTATATTTCAAAAATGGAATTAAAGTTAATTGGGCCATTATCTATAAAAATGTACAACCAATATGAAATACTACATTCATTTTTTTTGCTAAAGTTCAAATAAAGTAATGACACTATTTTATCAGCAACTCTCTTTTACAGTTACGAGTTATCTCATTAAATATTGTTTAATATTTTTCTCAGCAGATACTGTGGGTTGACTCATACTCCTCAAAGTTCATATGTTGACACTCCCATTCAGTCTGACCCTATTAGGAGACAGGGCCCATAGGGAGATGGTAAAGCTTAAATGAGGTCACATGGGCAGGACCTTCATGTGACACGACTGTTGTATTCCTCTAAAGACACAGAAGGAAGGTTTCAGGAAATGTACGAACATGGCTTTCCACCAGCCAGAAAGAGAGTTCTTATCCTACACCCCTGACTATTTGATCTTGGACTTCAGCCTCTAGAACATGGAAAAGTCTACTTCTGTTGGTTAAGTTACTCCATCTGGAGTAACCTGTTATGACAATCTTAGCATAGGAACACAGTAGGTGAAATAATGTAGGACACGAGGTTAGAGGAGAAAGAGAGGGGCAAGGAGATCCCTGGGCATGAAAAGTCTGAGGCTCATCAGGTTCGAAGATGTCCCCCTCCAGGTTACAATGGATGTCACTGATAACTTCTTCCTCAGCTGCTGTGCTAGTCTCTGAGGAACAGCCTGGGTCTGTACCAGGTTGAACCATGAGTACTGCTGGTGACATCTTTCCACACTAAGCTCTCATTCCTTGCTCACCTCTCTCAGACAACTTGTTTTCTTTTCTCCAGTACTTGGTGGTTTCTAGGAAGGGAGCTAGGCTGTTTCTCTTCAGGAGTCGAATCCTTTTGCTGTGAACTGCCTTTCTCTTTCCACAGTCATTTGCAGGAGAATACCCATGACCATGTTTCCAGGAGGTGGCATCACCCTCTCGGTCCCCTGGTTTCCCCAAAGCAGCATTTATCATTGTTTTTCTATTTTATTGTTACTTTTTAGGAGCAAGGCTCTAGTACCTGACCTGTGAGCTTCACTCAGCTATGATTTGATTTAATATTCTGGTCTCTTCCTCTTTATATAAAAAAGTTTCCCCTTTCTAGATTCATAGGCTTCCCCTCTCCCAGCCTATCCAAAGTATAGCCAATGAACTAAACACTGAAACACTGAAAATTTAGACTTCGGTGTGTCCTGTATTTCAGTGTACTAAGGAGGATGTTGGGTGGGTGGAAGGAGGTTTCTGGTTCTGAGGTTTTGCATCGCTAACCTGGCTAAGGTGACAAAGATACTGCCCCTTTGCACCATACTCAAAGGTCAGTCTTTTAGGCTCTGCTTCCTCACAGCCAGCGATAACCAGTCTTTTATCAAGGCAACTTTCTTCACCTACTTATGACTTCCAGAAAGTTCCTAGTGCGTATTTGTTTCCAAATGTGTCCCACTGAATCTAAAGCAAGCTTTATATTTTCTTTCCAGTAGCTTTAGGACCCAGTGAACAACTCTTTAGTGCCTAGTTCCATATGGTGATTTGGTTTGATGTTTATAATGCATTGATGCTTTGCTGGTTTGCTCTACGATTTCCACCGAGTGAAAACACACTCTCCTCTCTGGACCCTCTGCCAGTTGGTACTTGACTGGCACTTAAGTATGGATATGTGTTCTCCTTTGGTGACCTCATTATACTTTATTTTCATACTAGGGTCTGAGTAGGGGAGGTGGGAGCATCTAAGAACTCGGACACAAGATTTTTTGAGCACAGAAGGGCATACCTTATATGCATGGGGGTGTCTGCAGCTCACACCGTCTGAGACACTTCCTTGATGTGTCATCATAGAAGGCTTATGTCTGTGCTTGGCCTGTGCCCTGACTTGCTCCCCCAGCTTTACCAACAGAAGGTGATGGGAAGCCTGGAGAAGTATTCCATTAAAGTGTTTCTCGTTCCTTCTTTTGGGTCAAAGTCCTATGTCTCCTGCACTCTCTGGATACTTAAGAATATGGGGTTTTAAGGGACGACAGCTACAGGTATGTTCCTTATGCTGGGTACATTTTAATCTGTTAGGACTTGCTGTTACAAGCCATATCATCAGCAACACTCATTTCATCTTCTTCCTTCTCTGTCTTTATTTTTTGGATGAAGAGATTCAGGGGAGGGGTGCCCACATTCCTTAATCTACCAAGAAAGATCTGTTTATTAGCGATGAAGTGAAGAACCATCGAAGTTAATCTAGGTTTATAGTTCAGCTTTACTTGGTGCCTCAGGACTCTCCCTCCTGCTGGCAGTTCAAGTCAAGGATAAAGAGAAGCAATAAAGACTAAAATGGAAAATAGTATAGTGAAATAAATGATTTTCTACACGAAGATGCCAAGGTACATCTGTGAGGTGATCCAATGCTTAAGGCGCCTCAGTCCACTGGAACAACCAGGAAGAATCTGAGGCAGTCAGGGGACACAGTTCCTTGAAGTGTCGCTAATGAGCTTCTCTGCTTCCCTCTGCCCCGAAATTCCTCAGCTACAAAGTGAGAGGACTGGGCCTCCAGACTTCCTTTCTAGATCGAACATCTGATAATTTCTTAGACTTTATGGTTCAGGGCACATTAGAGTTTTGTATCTAAGGATAACCTCCCACTGGCTATCAAACAGGTTTTACCCTTAAACAAGTCTCTTTTATGCTGATTTCTGTGCTCCAATAAAGGCTAGACAGGGTTTGTCTCTTTAGGAGTGAAAATTTGAGTGTCTGTTAGCATTGATCACAACAGACAACAATATCCCCGGAAGACAATAGAATAAAGCAATTATCTGTGCACTGTGATGAAACATTCAGGCCCAAGCCCTCAGACTCCACTCACTTCTCAACTATCAGGAACTGAGCATCTCACCTGTGGGCCTGACAGAACCAGACTGCTGCTACTAAGATTTATGGCAGATCAGTAGGAAGAGAGGAGCACTCGGGGGTGTGCTTGGCTGCTTAGACTATGTCACCCTTCTCAAGGGCCGGCACACACATCACCACGCTTAAAAAGAATCGTAGAGGAACCAGCTACAAAATAGGCTTGCCGCATTTACTAAGATTTGGAGGAGGGGACTGGAGAGATGACTTAGGGGTTAAGAGAACCAGAGAACCCAGGTTCGATTCCCAGGACCCACATGGCAGCTTACAACTGTCTGTAATTCCAGTTGCAGGGGATCCAGTGTCCTCTTCTGCTCAGTAGGATCCTGCATGCAATGTGGAGTACAAGTTCTCACACACATTCACATTAAAACAAAACAAAACAAAAACTGAGATGTGGGATTTGTGCTATGGTATCACATTTTAAGGGGGAAAAAAGGATTTCTCTCTTTTGGCCATTCTGCAGCCAAAAGATATTTGATGTTTGTTATTTGCAGCTTTTACAATCAGTCTGCAATCCTGGTAAGTCGGGGTCTAAGACTCACTCATCTTCTCTCTTGCTTCTGGCTACTATGCTATGCAGTCCTTTCGGCTGACATGCAGAACTTTTCAGTTCTGTTCTCTGTGTTGCTGTGTACTTGGTGCAGACAACAATACTCTGTGTAGCTGTTAAGTCATCAAGACAAGCTCTCTTGACTGCATTTTAGATCCCCAGCGTCTCCAACTTTCTTTAAGGCAATGAAAAATTACTCCATAATTTCAAAATAAATCTAAACACACGAAGTCTGCACCATGCTCATGACATCTTTTAGTTACAGAGTACAGCACAGATTTCTGTTCTTGTTTTCTTTTTTCTTTTTTTTTTTGTTTTTTGAGACAGGGTTTCTCTGTGTAGCCCTGGGTGTCCTGGAACTCACTCTGTAGGTAGACCAGGTTGGCCTCGAACTCACAGAGATCTGCCTGCCTCCGCCTCCCAAGTGCTGGGATTAAAGGCGTGCGCCACTACCATCGGGTTGTTTTTGTTTTTATGACATTCCTACTAATGCCTGCTCTAGAGTTACCCCACTTAGCAGTTCTCAGGGAGTCATTAGAGTAGCCACATCACTCTATTTACATAAACACAAGATCTCTAATTTTCACATGCTTTAAGACAGCCCTGGAACTAAGAAGAGGGTCGCTTTGCATGTTATTATTTTTAAAGCAGATCACTTCCTTTTCTCTTGATTTTTCAAAGGAGCAATGTATGTGTTTTTCTTTATGCAGAGTATTTGGGTTTGAATATGGAAAGCTTCCCACTGCATTCAGCCTCGGAATGTTGTTCCCCCCAAGTTTCTCATGACAAAAAGACAGAGCCCCAGAGGCAGGCTGCTGGCAGCTGAATTTCATTAGGACTTTGATGGGAAACTTAAGTTGGAATTATAAACATCTGTGGTTAAACTTCCCTTTAGTAAGCCATTTCCCAGAACTTAACTTTACCACACCAGGAGCAGAAGAGGAAAACGGTTGAAAGAGCGAGCCTGCTGCTATTGTGGGGCCCGGGAGGGTAGTCAAATATCTGGCTGTGGCTGTTATATCCCTAATGGACTCACAGACTCTTTATTTTAGAAAATTAATAATTATTTAGAAGTACTAATTTTGGGAGTTGAAGCAAGTGCCAAAAAATCTGAGTGGTTTCTAATTCAAAGTCTCAAAATTGTATCTGGCCATCCTCATATTTGTATGATTGCTATAAGCAAGCAAATATCCTCAAGACTCTCTCTGGCATTATATATTCCACAAAACTACAAGCCAGATTTGAACATTTGGGAATTTGTCATTTCAGAGCTTTTTTTCCCCACTACTTAATTTTTTGTTCAATTTCATCATTTTTTGCTTTGCTTTGTTGTTGCTGTCAGTTAGCTTCTCTAGAGCTTTAGAAAAACCCATCATTTCCCTCAGCTATTCAGATAGCATATTGCCGGTGTAAAACTCTTTAAAAACTATTAAAGAGAACGATTAGAAGAGACTTTCTGTAATTCCTCTACTCTTGGGTTGCATAGCTAGGAAATTTGCAGACGAGACAAATTATTAAAGATTCAGATGACAGAATCTGTTCAGCAAGTCATTAACCTCATCCTTTCCTGTGCTTGATGAAACTGCAGGGGAAGAGGGGGACAGGAAGAGGGCAGAGTGAGAGGCTGAGGTGGTCGCGTGCGGCCTGCTGATATCACATCCACATGTCATTTCACAACAATCTTGCCAGCAAAATCTTTCCACCAATTTTATAGTAAAAAAGAGAATCCTTATAAGATGAACTAATTTGCTCAAAGTCATGCTGCTGGAAGTCTGGACACCGATTCTCACATCTGTCTGGCCACAGATGCTGCTGGAAGTCTGGGCCCCGATCCCCACATCTGTCTGGCCACAGGCCCACATTTGGCCTCTGACGAAAGGTGAATGTCAAATATGGTAGAGACAGCAAAGCAAGTTGCCCGTGGCCTTCACATACACTTGCCTAGAACAAATTTTAAATTGAGTCATCAGTTTCAGCTAAGAGTCCAGATTTCATCTTCTCTTAAAAACAAACCAAAAACAAACAAACTAAACAGGGAGACAAGCTCCCAGAAGAGTTTGGAGGGTGGAGGGTACTGAGGGTATTCCACTCTGGATGACTGTCTCCCGTGACTCAGGGCCCATAGGTTGCTCTTCTTCCTTAGTTGGCTCCACTCCAAGCTTCTGTAACAATCTGAATTTTAAAAATTCCTTTGAGCCATAGGATCCAGCAATTCCCTGGCTATGGACCCGACGGAAGTGAAAACAGGGACTCAACCAGATTCTTGTACACCATTGTTCGTAGTGGTATTGTTTCCATCTCCCAAAGGAAGAAACCACACTTATTTCAGTGAGTGGATGAGCAAACAACAATTGTTGAATACACATACATCCATATATGTCAATTATAAGTATTAAATATATGGATGTGAATGGAAGCCTTAGCAGCTGAGATCCTGACGTGCCTACACTGTGGATGAACTTTGAAGACTCTTGCAAATTGTCTGCCGACCACCACACAAGCACTAAGGCACACGATGCCACCCAGTCCCCTCAATAAAAGAAAAAGAAATAAAAATGTAAAAAAAAAAAAATAGTTCCTAGGCAGGGCAGGCAAGGACTGCTACCAGTCTTCCTTCATTCTAACAGTGTATGCAGCTTACACGGCTCTTCCAGTAGCACCGAATAGGGTATTGAATAGTGTATTTTATACTTCATTAAAAAGAAAGCGCTCTCACAATTTTAATAAAATGATCCTTATGCATGATTCTGTAGACTCTTCTCCATATTCCTGCACAGTCAAGTGGATTTTATAAACTCTATCCCGGCTGAGCCACTTGGCGGCTAGGAGCTCGGGCCTCTGGTTCTGTACCTGTCTCCCCATCTGTGACACGAGATGACAATGTACAGGCCTAGCGACTAATGGAGGTGACAGGAGACGCTGTAGGGAGTGTTAGCTATACCATGGCAACGATGTCCCAGTCTTTCTAAAGTAAGGCGTATGAAATCTTCTTTGCAGTTTGGCAAGTAGACTCTGGTGTCCTGGTCTGCTTCGTTTTCGGCACGGTACTTAACTCGTAATCAGTCTGTAAGAGCATTCGCCTATTCCGATGGATGTCATTATTTTCTCTCAGATTGCTTACCACTTGAAGGGAATGGTGAAAGTGTTTTTTAAAATTGCTCTTGCTACCCGTTTGTTGTTTGTTTGTTTGCTTTTCTCTGTAAATCTGCCTATTGTGTGAATGTAAGAAGCAGAGATTCCAAAGACCTAATCTAGCGCTGCTGCAACAGCCGCCCGGGGTGGCTGCCTAGGTTAGTGGCTGGATAATTTATTGGCCACACAATCTTTTTCAAAGCAAGGGGTTGAGATAAGGAAAAGGAAAACAGATTGGGAAAGAGATACGATTTTCTGTAAACATTCCACAACCCTTCCCTTCTGTGGCAAGGAGCCTAATAGTGTGTCAGGGCATGGGGCTACATGTCAACACAGAAATGAATGGAGGGAAAGTCCCTCAGAATGATCTCCTTAGAGCTCCTTTAAGCAGGTAAGTTCACTTAGAGTGAAGTGTCCATGGGCCCAAGAAGCAGTGGTATTTCTGGAGGAAGTTAGCATGATAACGGTGCACTCGCGTTAGGGCCTGAAGCCCTATTTTCTCCTCTCAGAGAATTTTCACCTTTATCAGTGATTTCTCTTTCTCATGTAGGTATCAAAACCAGTCACAACGATGAAACTCGCCACCACTCACTCCCTCTTGGCCCTCCCAGCGTTCCTTCTTTGCCCTGCATTTCTCAGTGCTGCATGTTGCATGTCCATCTAGCCTCTACCTCTCGCCCAGTGTTCTTGACCTTGGCTGACTCTTGGCTGTGTCTCCACAGAGGAGAATCTTGCTTTCCCCAGGGGTACTCTGATGCTGGTTGCTTGTGGACATTTGCTCCGGTTCTCTGGGGTCATTTAGTCAAGAAGACTTCAGATAGATTCGGATCACTTACCTCGCAGTAAAATCCACACACATAGATGTCCCCAACTTTGTTTCATCATTCCTATCAATCGCTCCAGGCGAGAGTAGAAACAGTTCTCTCCCCAGCTCCGTGAGAACCAACTACATCCCCCCTCCCGCCCACGCACAACTTTTAGACTTTCATTTTGCTCTTTACTTGCTACAGTGCACTTGACAAACTGAAGGGGTTCTGTTCTCCTTTTAAAATGTTCTCAGAATGCTGAATGCTGCTTTTGAAAATATTGGTCTCCTTCTGGGCCACACTCACCCACAAAAAACATCACTGCCATACACTCAGTGGTAATGGACTCAGTAAATTGTTTGTCGAGGAGCAGGACGCAGGAAAATCCTCACGTGGGGTGTAGAGTTCTCTCACATTCCTTCCCTCCTACGGGGGAAGCTTTTCCCAAAGAAAGGTTGGCTCTTCCTTGTCGGCCTGCCAGCCCATCTTGTCTTTTCAATATGTTACTTTTCATTCCTGTTTGCTCCCAGCTCACACTGAGTACCACTGTGGGTTGGAGCCACCGCTCTAGGACAAGCATCCAGGCATGGAACTTGGGGGAGCATCAGGGGACTTCTGCCAAGCTCCTCCCACTGACCCACGCTTGCCTTACTTTTTTTTCTTCCTGCTTTTGGAGAGTTGGTTGGAGAATAACCATTCATATAAATCCAATTCAAATAAAGTAGACATATTTTTAGAGCACCCTCCCACCCGCATTTGAACCCCTCCCATGAATAATGTGACCATATTCTGTTTTATGTAAATACAGTTTCCTGGCCCAACCCAGTAAAACAGCCATTACATGTTATTACATCTCTGGGGTGTTTTTGGTTTAAGATCTGCCTCACTGGCTATAAAGAGCATGGGAAACCTGCTGCCAGGGCACTGGGATCATCTGGAGACCACAGGCGAACTGGAGGCTTTCTGTGAAACTATCCTTTGGAAATATAATTAGCGGCATCCTACCCTGTCTACTGTAATCTTCCCTGGGATGACTAATACCGTCTTTCTCTCCCCTAAATCCCTCAACTAGTATTTTGACCCTAGTAGACCCTGACAATATTGTGCATTTAGCTGCCTATGGGGCATTCTTTCTGATCGGAACAATATAGACAAACACAGATATAATATTAACAAACATTAGGTAAGTTAGTAGCTTAAAAATCTCCGAGAAATAACACCAAATAAGGGATCAAAAAAAAAAAAACACCCCAACACTAATCCAGCGTGATCACTTATACCTATGTCAAACACTGTACTACCGTCACCATGGTAACCAGAGAACATATTAAAAATAGTTACCAATGACTTCTCTAAGCCTCAAGTTTCTCTACGTGCAGCTTGGGCAAGCTATTACTTTGGTAAAGTGAGGAAGCTTGCAGTTAAACATGATCAGAAAACCTGCCATCTTCAATGCTTTGTTGCCACTGTGCTATACATGTGTGTGCATGAGAAACTGCTGGTAGCCCCAACATTACCTTTAAGGCACCCTAACATTCAAATAATTATTATGAGATACAAATACAAAAAATAGCTATGTATGATATGATCCTATCTTTAGATTTAACATATTCACATACAGAAAGCCCGGACAAGTTGAATTAAGATGACTAATGAAAACACGAGCAAAAATGAATCTTCCACAGTTGGGACATGATAAAGGTTTATTTACTGTTTACCTGTAGTCCAAGTTTAATTGCGTGTCTTATACTCTGTATCAATTCTACTCTTATGCCAAGCATTTCATTCAGGGGCTTTCCCTGCTGGAAGCAACACGTGTGGAGATAATGTTGCCCGGGGTTAGTTCAAAGAGTGCAGAGAAGCAGTGCATTACTTCCCATTGATGGAGTTTGGCTAGTCTGGCCTGTCCCCCTGTGTCGGGGTGCGATCAGAAGCCAGGTCCCTTCCTGCTCATGGGGCTTTTACTCTGAACCCGAACGCGCAGGTTCTATTTACCTGGCCCCTGCCGCAGAAGCATGAGTAGAGCTTTCACTTAAGAAGGGCCATCTTGCATTTTATTTCTAATCAACAATTAGTAACTCTAATTATGTTACCAATGAGTAGAATTAGGAGCAACAGTTGAGACTTCACCGATTGTAACACTTACCAACCTGCATCACTACTTTAGTTGTAGGATTGTTGTAGCCATGGGTACAGTGGTGTGTGTGTGTGTGTGTGTGTGTGTGTGTGTGCTGTTAGGTCAATTGCTCTTTCCTTTCCCATGAACTTAGGTGACTTCATTTTTCTCCTCCTTAGCATCTCCCACGGCCTGGACATGCTATTATCTGTCTAGGCTCAGGGGCTCTTAAATCACTTACTGCACACTTATTCTCCAAATGTCTACACTTCAGCTACTTTTCAACTTAAAAGTCTCTTAATATATAAAGAACAGTGTCTCTTTGAATAAGCATTTGATCAATAGTATATCGTGATCATCTCTCTTTGTGAACGGAGCTTGACTTAATCTTGCTTCTGGCTTAGAATGGTTTATTTCTGTTTAAGGCATCTGCCCTAAAATTTCCTAACAGTTTCCTTTATAGCAGATTAACGTCCCCCCCCCAGCACCCCACCCCCAGCACCCCATCGGCGGCACCCCACCCCCAGCCTTGAAGAAACCCTTTTGTTTAGTTCCAGACAGAAGGTTAGGTCTTTTAGCAATATTGTTCCCATTGTTCAAAGAGCAGAGAGGAACAGGGAGATAGTGAGGGGCACACACATTAAGCGACAAGGCTCGACTATTGGACACACCAAAAGGCCACCACCTGCATACTGCTGAGGTCTTTTGTGAGTCTCACAGACCCATGGGGAACATGACGGGTACAGCTGGAAGAGACAGGTTGCAATGCCTCACCTTTCAACTCACATCCAAATCCAATTTACAAAACAGAACTCTTTATTTCAACTGAGGGGACGCAGTCTAGGTGAAACTCTAGGCTGTCAGAAGGGACACAGAGAGAAAGAGGATTGTGGTCCAGCCGGTAAGCACAGGTGCGCAGCAGGGTGGCAGGGGACACCTTACCTCAGCAGCAGGCGGCAGGCGTCCCAGAGTCACGCGGGGGTCGCTGGTCTCAGGTGGGTCTTGCCTACCGACCACTGAGCTCCCCTCGATGTCAAAAGGAAAAGCATTGCCGTCCCCGGATGCCGCGCGGGAGCAGGCAGCACCCCAGAGGAGCCACAGGGGCAGGACTGAGCACCAGGCTGTGCTCCAAGCCATCTCTCCGCTGGTATTCAACAAGCCCTTCCTAAAGCGAAGGATCTGGGGCTCTTGGTGGGCACCCCCAGAGGTGCAGCCCGATGGCTGGTGTTTTATCTTCTTTGGCGGTATTTAGATCCAGGAACCCAAGTTACAACTTTGTTGTTGTTGTTAGAAGTAGAAAGTGAGAGTCAACGTGGTCCCTCTGCTACTCGCCTTTCCCTCCCACCCACCCTCTCACTTTGTCTCTCGTCTCGGCGCTCCTAAGGGTTGGGCTCTGGGACCTATAGGCGCCCGGCGAGCATCAAAAGGCAGCAGAGCGGGACTGGCAGGAGCCGGGGGAGCGCGCCTGGCCACCTCCTCTCCCTGGCGGCTGGGACCGAGGACGGCGCAGCTCTGGCTTCCTTCCCACACTCATTCTCACCACTCCCTTTCCACCTTCCCCTTCCAGGCCCTCCCACTCCAAGTTGGCTTTCAGACCCTGAGGTCAGGCCTTTCCTTGTCGCCCGCTTCCCCTCCCCCCCTCGCATTTTGGAGCACCTCCAAGGACTTAAGATGAATATTCAGCGTTCCCGATTGCTTCCCCACATCCCTTATTTACGTAGCCAAGGCGCCGGATGTCTGATCTATATTTATATAGATTTGTATGTGCCCCCCGCCTCTAGTGTACAGGAAAGTGGGCGGAAAAGGGATTCCAGGGGCGGGAGGGAGCCTGAGGTACATGACCTCAGGAACTAGCGGCATTTCTGGACAAGTTCTCCTCTCTTCTAGAGATAGTCGGTGGCTCTCTTCTATCGAGGTTCACTGGCCACTCCTCTTCCTCTGCCGGTCCTCACCCACAGGGCTGGAGAGAATATCTTTCACTACAGTGCTAGAAAATGACTTCATTATTGAAATGCATGAACTTTTATTTACAAAGACCATCTTGTTTTTTCCTAAAGAGGTGCTTTGTGAGGGACCACAGAACAAGGCTTGCAGTGTATGTGCCTGTCAAATAGGCAGCCCACAGCCCGTAGCCCTGACCTCTTCCTCTTGGCTGTAATCTCATGCCTACTACATCTGTCTGAATCGTGTAACCTTTCCAAGATTGCCATAGGACTTGGGCTACAGCTGTGCGCGGGAACGCCCTTGATCGGCACCTACTGCAGCTAATAGGTGCCTTTGTGCCTATGGGCTTCAGGTCAGAGCTTTAGGTGTCTCTGGAAGACCCCCTGTGCGGCTTTAAAATGGCCAGATGGGAAAATAACCATACAAGGATACCCAGGCCAGTTTCTAGGAATTGGGAATCACGATCACGCAATAAGTCAACTCTCTGAACATTGTTATGAGCCTCATTCCACAGGATGGATTGTTGTTATCTAATGATACACAAACCAACCATTTCTCCTCTTCCATGTGCTAGCTACTTTCCTTATGCTATTTGTAAACACGACAGCATTTCTGCATAGTAAGGCTATTACTTCCTTGTTGTGTAAGAAGAAAGGAGATTTCCCAAGGCCACCCAAGGTAGAAAACTGAATTGGACTTAAGCCTTTTTGGTCTAAAGTTCTGCTTCAGGTCTGTAACCCACTGAAACTGATAAGATAAAGACAGAACTGGGACACAGAGGAAGTGGGCTCTGTCTTTTTGAGTTGCTTTCTATGTTCCAACAGTTTGCATGAGCTATCTCAATGATTTCACACTGAAAATTGTCTGGGTGAGTGGATGTTGTCGTTTGCATTTGACAACGGTAGCCTGCTCTGGCACTACAGCTTAGTTTAGGTAAACCTACTGGTAATGAAGCCACACCACTGAAGGTTAGTTTCTGTGTTCCCCAAATCTTTCAGACTGTTTTCAGGATGCAGATGCAGAACCCTGTGATGTGTCCTGATCTGAAATCTGGGAGCTGATAGAAGCAACATTCTCCAAGGAACAGAACTGAGAAAGAATGGGACCTGCTGACCTCTGGACAAGAAGTAAACGGTTCTTCCAGAAGCAGCATCTTAAACTAAACATCTTAAACTAGAATGACATCCAAGTTCTACCCGGGCCTGTGTGCTAGGTATGGCCTATCCTGACACCCTTATACCTTCTGCCTAGGCCACTTAAATCCTGGTGCCACCTGCCAATATGTGAAGCAGGGCTGAGCAGCCCCTGTCTCCTTATTAATCTATTGTCAAAAAAGTTCTTTTGGTGGAATGAATAAACAATAACAAAATAAATACCTCTAATGTAGTAGTATTGCCTTCTGTGTGCGCTGGGCAGTGAGCATGTGCTTGGTGACTGTGAGGTTCTTGATTTTAAATAATAAAATGGTATAACACAAAAGAGCTAATGTCGGAAGAAGCAGAGTTATCATAGATCCCACGATATCCGTCTTGTTTTTGTTTAGAAATTTAACAACAATACAACAAACTGTTAAACTGATTTGTTATGTTTGTGTTTGGTTTAGATGGCTCTTGAAAAGATTTCTGCTGGAAGAGAAGGTGATCAGACTCTGAGGAGGAACAACGGTGCTCAGTTATCCTGTTCTACCTCCCAACTTCATAACTTTAAAAATAATATTATTACACACCACACGTACTCACACATATATGCAGTCTGGCTTTAGATACTGAGTGCTTTATCAAACTCAAACTGCTCACATTTGCTTCCAGAAGGACTTAACATACTCTTCCTTAGCTATCAGCCAATTACACACTTCTTACTTAGCCTGGGACTTCTTCTCCATATCCTCTAGTCAGTATATGGTCTACAAGGCTTAACAGTTGGAATTGGGGGTATTTATCTGGGACCTATGAACTTCTTTTTTTCATTAACTATATGCTTTCATTTTTCTCTTATCTGTTATTGTTTCTTTGGCAAATGATAAAATATATACATATATGTGTATGTATACACATGCACCCATAGGTTTTCGTATGAAATTTAACAGAGTTCTTAGCCATGTTTGTAGCAGTTCTAAGAGCTTGACCCAAAGCTTAGTTTTTTCTAATGTCAGTTTTATCACCTGTAAAATGGGAATAATGGGTGCTTCTTTCACTGAGTTATTAGTGGTAGTAAATAACGTAAACAAAATATTAATATTCCCTGACAGATATAAAGTCCATGCTTGGTATAGACAACTTAATTATGTAATATATTGAAGTTTAAAAAAGAATAGGAAGACACTTCCTAAAGAAGAAAGGCAGTCGTGTTTATTTATCCTGGGCTGGGGGAACTCCTGTTGGCTGAGGTCAGCCATTTCTCTTTCTGGCCACTCCCAGGCCCTCCTCTGCCTTAGCTCTTGATTGGGGATGTCATGGATCTTAGGTAGGGCTGTTGTGGAGTGAGTGAGCAGAGAGGAAATTTCACAGTAATCTAGAAGGCAGTAGAGTAAGGGCACCTCCACCTCACCACAGGGTCACTCAGGCCTTGAAAAGCCTGAATGGTGGTTTTTATCTTCTACTAAAAGAAAAATCAGGGACCTTTTCCACTCTGTGACTATTTTCCCTTCCTTCTTCCTTTCCTAAGATTGTGGAGGAAGTCTCAACAAATATCTTCAGAATCCTGTCCTTGTGTTCTGGAGGAGGGGGGTGTCTACCTTCCCCAAGATCAACATGGACATTAGGAGAGGCTCAGAGGCTGAATGGCTTGTCCAAGGACACCAAATCAGTTAGCGTTAAATGAGAGCCCCACACTTTTCCACTTCCCAGATCAGCTGCCTTTCCACGACCAGACCAAACTATTTTTAGTTTTGGCAACAACAGACCTGGTGGTTTTGAGACTTTATCAAAAGAAAGTTCTGGAATTCCCTTATAAGAACCTGCGGAGTTATCTGCAGATAAAGATCAAGGCTGCCTGCCCCGGCAGAGCTCTGCTGTGGGGGTCTGTTCTCAGCAGCCAGTGAGCTCCCCAGCGTGTTGTTAACACGTACCATGTGCCCTTCTGCAAATAGAACCTTGTGTCAGCTGCTATTTTGGATCCGTAGGTGCTAATCTTGGCATCACTAGATGGGGGATTGTTGTGGGGACTGTGTACTAGTGACAATAACTTCATGACGATATTGGTCAGAGAAAGGAGTGGGAGCTGGCTGCCCCCCCTCCCCCAGTAAAGTCTCTACTTGATAATTCTGTGGTAGGAATGCAAAGCATACATAGGTCTCATTTTTCTTTATAGGAACACTCCCATTTCCCCACACAAGATTGTCCATCACAGATAACTGTGATGAAAGTTCAGACTGTATGAGCAGGAACAACAGCAAGAGAATTAGGAGCTGGAGGAGGCCTTTTAAGGTCCTCTCACTGGGTCCTTCAGGTTTCATTCAAGATGTGGACAGTATGCTATACTGAATTCAATTCTTTTTCTGTCCTGGCCTCTTGGATTTGAGCATATATTACCTCCGTTCTTCACCATCCACCCACTTTCCCACTTACTTAATCATCATTTATTGAGTATCTCTTGAGGCCAAGTTTAGATAATTAGGGTAAATGGCCAAAACGTAACCTTAATGGTCAAGGAGTCAAACACCAGCTGAAGCAGATGTAAGTACACTCTATAAGAAATGTATAGTAATTAACCAGTGTGGAAATGAAGATGGGCTACCGATAAAATTATTTGAACAGGCTCTGTCTTAGTTAGGGTTTTGCTTGCTGTGAAGAGACACCATGACAAGAGCAACTCTTATAAAGGAAAACATTTAACTGGGGCTGGCTTACAGTTCAGAGGTTTGAGCCGTCACCATCATGGTGAGAAGCACGGCAGCATGCAGGTAGACAAAGTGCTGGAGAAGTAGCTCAGAGTACTACATCTTGATTGGCAGACCACAGGAAGAGGGACTGACACTGGACCTAGCTTGGGCTTCTAAAACCTCAAAACCCATCACGGAGGCAGACTCTCTTCAACAAGGCCATATCTCCTAATGCCACTCCTAGGCATTCAAATATGAGTGTATGGGTGCCATTCTTACTCAAACCACCACAGGCTATTACCAAGATGTAGCTAGAAGTTAAAGAACGTTAAAGGCCTTTGAGATAATTATAAGAGTTTTGGGGCAGAGCAGGTCTGAGGCAGCTAACTCCACAGGAGCAGGACTGAGCCAGTGACCTGGGCCAGAGCAGGCCTGAGGCAACAAATTCCACAAAAATAGGACTGAGCCAGCAACCTAAGCCAGAACAGACCTGACACAGCGAACTCCACAGGAGCAGATACAGGGGAGCAACTGCTGAGTGGGTGGGCCAGAGCCAGAGACTGCTGTGGGTCTGAGCATGAATCTGGAACCTTCAAAGGAGTAGACCTGATCCAGGACCCCTGCAGATCTGGGAATGAGTCTGGGACCTCCAAGGAACTAGTCCTGAGCTAGGACCTCTGTGGGTCTGGGCATGAGTCTGGGATCTCTGAGTAAATAGGTCTGAGCCAAGTCTTCTGCAGGTCTGGGTGCACCTGAGTCTGGAGCCTCCCAGGGAGAAGATCACAGCCAGAGACCTTTGCAGGACCAACCCCAAGCCAGGGACCTCTGCAGAGCAGATTCAGACCAGGGACATTTACAGAAACAAGTCTGAGCCAGCAACCTAGACCAGAGCAGGCCTAAGACAGCAAATTCCATGGGAGCGGAACAAACCCCGGGAGCACTGAGTGACCTCCAGGAACATGGAGTGACCAACAGGATAACTAGAACCATGTTACTGACTGTACCATAAGGAACAACCATCTGTCATTGAGAAAATTAATCACCAGAGTCACAGACAGCCCCAACCACACCAATTAGAGGAAAAAATGAGTAGATAAAGTAAGAACACAAGCAACACCACAAAGAGCAACACATCAGTAAAATCTAGAGACCCTACAACAGCAAGACTTGAACAACCAAATATAAATGAAGCAGAAAAAAAATGACCTAAAAATAATATCAGGAGAATGTTTGAGACTCTTAAAGAGGAGATGAGAGACTCCCTCAAAGAAATGGAGGAAAAGACACACAACAATTGGAAGACATTAGTGAAACCCTTAAAGAAAACCAAGAAAAAGCAAACAAACATATGAAAGAAACCATTCAAGACTTGAAAACTGAAATAGAGACAATAAGGCAAACACAAGCTGAGGGAATTACAAAAATAGAAATCATAAGAAAATGAGCAGAAATCACAAATGCAAACAAACAGCAGAATACAAGAGATGGAAGAGAGAATCTCAAACACTGAAGATACAGTAAAGGAAATAGACCCATCAGTCAAAGTAAACATTAACTCTAACAAATGCTTAAGACAAAATATCTAGGAAATATGGGACACCATGAACAGACCAAACCTAAGAATAATAGGTATAGAATCAGAAGAAGAAGTTCAACTCTGAATATACAAGAAGCTTACAGAACACCAAATAGACTGGATCAAAAAAGAAATGTCCCCTCAACACATAATAATCAAAACACTAAATATACAGAATAAAGAAATAATATTAAGAGCTGCAAAGGAAAGAAGTCAAGTAACATATAAAGGCAGACCTATCAGAATTACAGCTGATTTCTTGTTGGAGACAATGAAAGCCAGAAGAAGGTCATGGTCAAGTGTTATGCAGACACTAAGGAACCATGAATGCCAGCCCAGAGTACTATACTTAGCAAAATTTTCAATCACCATAGAAGGACAAAACAGGATATTTCATGACAGAACCAGATTTAACCAATACCTAGCTACAAACCCAGCCCTACACAAAGTACTAGAAGGAAAACTCCAACCCAAGTAGTAACTTCCAACCCTACATCAACAAAAACACAGACAACTGATGATCTCACAGCAGCAAATCCCAAAGAAGGGAAAAACACACAAATTCACATCACCAACAATGAAAACTAAATTAACAGGAGATAGCAATCACTGGTCATTAATATCCCTTAATATAAATGGAGTCAACTCTCCTATAAAAAAGACACAGGCTAACAGATTGGATACAAAAACAAAATCCACCCTTCTTCTGCATACAAGAAACACACCTCAACCTCAAAGAGAAACATCGCCTCAGAGTAAAGGGTTGAGAAAAAATTTCCAATCAAATGGACCTAAGAAACAAGCTGATATAGCTATCCTAATATCTAACAAAGCAGACTTCAAACTAAAATCAATCAAAAGAGACAAAGAAGGACATTTCATATTAGTCACAGGAAAAATCCATCAAGACGAAATTTCAGTACTGAACATCTATTTTCCCAAATACAAGGGCACACTCATATGTGAAAGAAACACTTCTAAAGCTTAAATCATACATTAAACCTCACACACTAATAGTGGGAGACTTCAACACTCCACTCTCACCACTGAACAAGTCAGTCAGACAAAAAATTAACAGAGAAATAAGGGAACTAACAGATGTTATGACTCAAATGGACTTAACAGACACCAATAGAATATTCCACTCAAACATAAAAGAATGTATCTTCTTCTCAGCACCTCATGGAACCTTCTCTAAAATTGACCACATACTCAGTTACGAAACAGATATAAAAAAAAATACTTGGAATAACCCCATGTGTCTTATCAGATCACCATGGCTTAAAACCAGAATTCAACAGCAATACTAATTTCTAGAAAGCCCACAAACACACGGAAATTAAACAATGTTCACCTGAATCATCAATGGGTCAAGGAAGAAACAAAGGGAGACATTAAAGACTTCTAAAATTCAATGAAAATGACCATACAACATTCCCAAAGTTATAGGACACAATGAAAGCAGTGTTAAGGGGAAAGTTCATAGCACTAAATGTCTACATAAAGAAGCTGGAGAAATTCCATACTAGTGAATTAACAAAACATTTGAAAACTTTAGAACAAAAAGAAGCAAACTCACCCAAGAGAACTAAATGGCAGGAAATAATCAAATTGAGAGCTGAAATCAACAAAATAGAAACAAAGAAAACAATACAAAGAATCAATGAGACAAAGAGTTGGTTCAAGAATTTCAAGTTAAATTCAAGAAAGAATTTAACCTAGCTTGAAGGTTATTTTTGCTTATAGCTACAGGTGCAGGGAATCAAACTCTGTTCCTCTGCAAGAGCAGCAAAAACTCTTAAACATGGCATAATCTCTCCAGCCTCTTAAATTACCCTTTGTCATTTTTATGTTTAGACAGCTTTATAGGAAAACACAAGGCTTAAGGCAGAACCTTAAGAAAGTTTGATTCATTACAAAAGTAAAATAAAGTATTTGACCAAGTTAGTATAATATTAAAATGATTTTAAAATAAAGAATTTTTACCTGGAAGCTAAAAACTGGTAGATGGAGTAAACTTTAAATAAGAAACAGACTCTAAGTGTTAATCACTAAGAACCACCTTAAATACTTCTGGGGCCTCTGTGGTAACAAGGGTGAGTTTCTATCTTGATATAAACACTGAGGAACAATCTCGGGTCTTTTCTCTCTTACTTTGTTACAATAGGATAAGTCAATTCCTTTATGACACAAATATACCTTTCAATAGAAATTACAGAGAAACAATATGTAAAAATCTATTTCCTAGAAAATCAACAAAATAGACAAACCTTTATCCAAACTAACAAAAGGCAGAGAGAATATCTAAATTAGCAAAATAAGAAATGAAAAGGGGGACATAATGACAGACATGGAGGAAATACAGAAAATCATTAGGCCATATTTTGAAAACCTGTACTCCACAAAATTGGAAAACTTAAAGGAAATGGACAACTTCCTGGATATCATTTACCAAAATTAAATCAAGAACATTAAGCAAATTAAATAGACAAATAAGTACTAAAGAAATAGAAACAGTCATCAAAAGTCTCCAAAAACAAAAACAACAACAACAACAACAAAAAAACCCAGGACCAGATGGTTTTAGCTCAGAATTCTACAAGATTTTCAAAGAAGAACTAATACCAATACTCCTCAAATTGTTCCATACAACAGAAACAGAGGAACATTGTCAAACTTTTTATGAGGCTACAATTACCCTGGTACCTAAATCACATAAAGACATTTCTAAGAAAGAGAATTACAGACCATTCCCACTCATGAAAATTGATGCAAAAATACTAAATAAAATAATGGCAAATTGAATCTAAGAATACATCAGTTCCATCCTTCACCATAATCAAGTCAGCTTCATCCCAGAGATGCAGGGATGGTTCAACATATGAAAATCTATTAACACAATCCACCACATAAACTGAAAAATAAAAACCACATGAACATCTCATTAGATGCTGAAAAAGCTTTTTGACAAAATGCAACATCCCATCATGATAAAGGTCTTGGAGAGAGCATGGATACAAGGAATATACCTAAACATAATAAAGGCAATATACAACAAGCCAACAGCCAACATCAAACTAAATGGAGAGAAACTCCCAGCGATTCCACTGAAATCAGGAACAAGACAAGGTCATCCACTCTCTCCATATCTATTAAATATAATTCTTAGGTTCTAGCTAGAGCAATAAGACAACAAAAGGAAATCAAGGGGAAACAAGAAGGAAAAGAAGAAGTCAAACTCTCACTATTTTCTGATGATACAATGGCTTACATAAGTGACTCCAAAAATTCTATCAAGAACTTCTACAACTCATAAACACTTTCAGTAATGTAGCAGGATACAAGATTAACTCAAAAAAATCCGTAGCCCTCCTGTACACAGATGATAAATGGCCTGAGAAAGAAATCAGAGAATCAACACCCTTCACAATAGACACAAATAGCATAAAATATCTCAGTGTAACTCTAACCAAAAAAGTGGAAGACTTGTATGACAAGAACTTTAAATCCTTAAAGAAAGAAATTTAAGAAGACACCAGAAAATGGAAAGATCTCCCATGCTCTTGGGTAGGTAGAATTAACGTAGTAAAAATGGCAATCTTACAAAAAGCAATCTACATATTCAATGCAATGCCCATCAAAATCCCAACAAAATTCTTCCCCAGACCTCGAAAGAATGGTACTCAACTTTATATGAAAAAGCAAAAAACCAAGGATAGCCAAAACAATCCTGTACAATAAAAGAATTTCTTTAGGCATCACAATCCTTGACTTAAACTCTACTACAGAGCTACAGTACTGAAAACAGTCTGGTATTGGCATAAAAACAGACAGGAGGACCAATGGAACCAAATTGAAAACCCAGATATAAATCCACACACTTTCAAATACCTGATTTTTGACAACGAAGGAAAAATATCAAATGGAAAAAAACATTTCTAACAAATGGTGCTGGCATAACTGGATATCAACATGTAGAAGAATGAAAATAGGTCCGTATCTATCACCATGCACAAAACCCAAATAAATCAAAAACCTTAACATAAAGCCAGCCACACTGAACGTCATAGAAGAGAAAGTGGAAAGTACATTTGAACACATTGGCACAGGAGACCACTTCCTAAATAGAACCCCAGTAGCACAGACACTGAGAGAAACAATTAATAAATTGGACCTTCTGAAACTGAAAAACCTCTGTAAAGCAAAGGACATGGTCAACAAGACAAAATGACAGCCTACAAAATGGAGAAAGATCTTCACCAACCACACATCAGACAGAGGACTGATCTCCAAAACATAGAAAGAACTCAAGAAATTGGTCATCAAAATAACAAATAATCCAATAAAAAATGGAGTACAGATGAACTCTCAACAGAGGAATCTAAAATGGCTGAAAGACACTTAAGGAAATGCTCAACATCCTTAGTCATCAGAGAAATGCAAATCAAAAAAACTCTGAGATTCCATCTTATAACTGTAAAAATGGCCAAGGTCAGAAACACTGATGACAACTTATGCTGGAGAGGTTGTGGGGTAAAGGGAACACTTCTGCATTGCTGGTGCAAGCTGGCACAGTCCCTTTGGATATCAGTATGGTGATTTCTCAGAAAATTAGGAGACAACTTTCCTAAGACCCAGCAGTACCACTTTTGGGTATATATCCAAAGGATGCTCAATCGTGCCACAAGGACATATGCTCAACTATGTTCAAAGTAGCATTGTTTGCCATAGCCAGAACCTGGAAGCAACCTAAAATGTCCCTCAACCGAAGAATGGATAAAGAAAATGTGGTACATTTACACAATGTAGTACTACATAGCAGAAAAGAATAACAACATCTTGAAATTCACAGGCAAATAGATGGATCTAGAAAACATCATACTGAGTGAGATAACCCAGACCCAGAAAGACAATTATCACATGTACTCACTCATAAGTGGTTTTTAAACATAAAGCAAAGAAAACCAGCCTACAAATCACAATCCCCAAGAATCTGGAACAACATTGAGGACTCTAAGAGAGATGTACATGGATCTAATCTACACGGGAAGTAGAAAAAGACAAGATCTCCTGAGTAAATTGGGAGCATCAATTTAAAAAGAGAGTTTTGAATTTTTGTTGCAAATGTGCTGGTATTTGGAGGGCTGTTGGGTATGAGGCCACTTGTTAGTTTCCCAGCTCCCCAGACTCCCAAAATAATCACACAGAAACTATAATATTTAAATCACTGCTTAATTAAGCAGTACTTAAGCATATTGCTATCTAGCTCTTTTATCTTTTATTAATCCATTTTTATTATTTTATATTTTAATAATGAGGCTTGTGGTCTACCTTAAGGTTCCAACTGGTGGCTTGTGTCTTTTTTCTCTGGTGGCTCCATGGCATCTCCCTGACTCCTCCTTCTTTCTCTCAGCATTCAGTTTAGTTTTCCCAGCATAGCTCTGCTCTACCCTATCACAGGCCAAGGCAGATTTTTTTACTCATTAACCAATAAAAGCAACATATACACAAAAGAACTTCCCACACCATTTTCCATTTTCTGTTTAATAAAAAGGAAGGTTTTAACTTTAATATAGTAAAATTACATATAACAAAATAGGTATGAATCAAGAATTACAGTTAAAACATTTATATTTACTTTATCTTTTATCATAACTAAGGAAAACTGTATCTATTCTTCAACTCCATCAAAGACTCCAGAAGGACATAATATTATTTAGTAAACAAGAAGTGCATTGTAAGCTGTAGCACACCACAGCCCTTCTGCACTCTATGTGCCACCACACAGTTTGTGAACCAGGCAAGGGGCTGATGACTGAAACACACAAAGACTCACAGACAGAGACACGGGTCATCCTTGATGCCAGAATGCTCCAAGAATGTCCCCTCTTATTGTGTTCAGGGGCAGCTTATATAGAGATAGCCATGCCCCAGCCAAATGCACCAGAAACCATTCTCCTGCCGTCAGGAACTCCTAAGGGTCGCGTGCTCAGAGCAGCTATAGGCACTCAGATCAGGGGAAAACAAGTTGTTTCAGGATCTGGGGGTTCACAACTCCCAATAGTAAGCAACTTCCAAAACTCTAGAATTGACAGTGACTTCTTGCTGCCTGGACAATCACCCACAGTTCTTCTGTAATGTTGTATGCAGAGAAATGCCATGCTTTGACTTGCTCTGTGTGCTGCTTGGAGAGGAGATTGCAAGGAAAGATGCAGGGATACCATGTAGATGCTGTTGTCATAGTGCAGGTTAGAGACTGTGGAGGCTGGGCTCAGGATGTTAGCATTAGAGGTGACTTAAAGTCTAATTTACTCTGAATATAGAGTAAGTGGTTTCTTCTGGATAGTGGGACCAAGAGTAAGAAAAGATCAAGGCTGATCAGGGTACATGTTTTTGACTTGAGTAGGCTTGATGCAGTTGTCATTATTAAAACAGGAAGGACTATGAAAAGGACAGCTTGGGGGTATTAGAGATGAGAAAGAATTTAATTTTGGATAATTATTTTTTCCCCTGAGAAAAGTTCTTATTCTATAGACTGGCCTTGAAATCAGGATTCCCCAGTCTCACCTCTTGTGTCCCAGGATTATAGGTGTGTGCTTCCACACTTAGCCTGGGTATGGTTTGCTTTTGTTTCTTTGGTGCTTTTTAGATTACTCCTTAAATTTAGCACATATTAATTTTATAAAGTAAGGAGTTTCCTTATGATATAAACATGTGTGTCCATAATGTGCTTTGATCATATTCTTATAATGTCCCTTACATTACAAAGAATTTTTTAAAAAGCAACATAAATCGGTTATGAATGATGAGCACTTTCTTTCATTTGGGATCTTACCTTAGGTTGACAGTCCAAAGGAGAAGCAACTTTGTGAGGAACTGACCCCACAGACTAAGAAATATACTTTACCACCAGTTAAATTAGTGTTTCTATTCCCAACAACCCTAAAGATTTTAGCTAATATAAAGAGCAATAGGAATCCAAGAATTGTAACTTTGAAAGTCACTGTGCTGTGAAAAAGGTGGAGGTGGTTTGCTGAGCAGGGATGTTTGATATTTGCAAGGAGAATTAAGGAAAACAAAATCAAAGTATAATAAATACTGATTTTTTTCTATGTTCAACAGGCCATAGAAATTAGATATTGATGTTAAAATCCAGTCTTTGGCTTCAGAGACTCTGTGCTTCCTGTTCTTATTTCACCTACTTAGTGACCCAATGATCCTTAGAAGCCTGTACAATATTACTATTACTTATAGTACTAATATTACTATTGTTGTAGATGTCTAATATGTTTTGGAGAAATTAGATAATATGTAGGTTGATGGTGATTATAAAATTAGGGGAATTGGCAGTTATTTATAGAATGGTACAGTATTCTTTTCCTAGTCACTTTACTATTCAGATGCTACATCTTAGTGACAGATAATATATGTTGCTAGCATGATTAATATTAACTAACATTTCTTACAAAGGCTTCTAATTAGGCTATCACATGGCTATATTTTCTTAAGGATCCTAAGACAGTATCGAGCCCTTGTTTATAGGTCCCATTTGTTCGTTTTTTCCCCCTACTCTTTTTCTTTTTAAAATATTTTATACAATATATTCTGACCATGTTTCATTCCCCCCAATTCTTCCCACCTCTTTGCCCATTGTAATCTTCAACAATAGGTTCAACCTTAATTCTTCGCATTATCTAATGACTTAAACACCAGCTACTCTGCCTTAATTACTTAGTTCTTTCTATCCATAGTGATTTCAGTATGAATTTATCCCTATTCAACTTCTTTCTCTATTTTAATTTCCATGTATAGACTCAGACACAGTAAAATTATCTAGAAGTGAATGTCTAGCTGTGAAAAGAATTTTCTAGGGGAGTAGACCATGTTTTGGAGAGAACGTCTTACCAGGAATTCCCAGTCAATTAGATTCAGACTCTAATCCATTAGAGGTTTTAGAACTTCAGCATTGTACATAGGCTTTACCCTTTCCTTATTTTGAGTACATGGAATGCTGCCACCTGTGTGGTCTCAAATGATTCTCTTGACAAGGTTCTGAAGTGAGCCTCACCATCCAACCTGATTACAGAGTGGGAGAAGAAAGAGAGAGAGAGAGAGAGAGAGAGAGAGAGAGAGAGAGAGAGAGAGAGAGGAGAGCAAGCAGGTATTTCTGTTACACTTTTTCTGATATCATCAACCTTTGGCATTTTTAACTTTTCAGCACCAATGGGGAGAGAGAAATGTTCCGGATTCCATTCTATTTGTTAAAAAACCTGTCTATTATCATTATGAAATTGATATCTCTTAGAAAACAAAACTACCGCTGCTCTGCCTGCGCCCTACTTCCATTAGTCCCTGGCTCATTGGGGCATCCAGGAGTTCCTGTGTAGGTGCCGAGAAGTTTCATCGGGACGGGCTACCAACCCAGAGCAGTGAGTCCCTGACCAGAGGGCAGGCCTCAAGGTCCCCGCCAGGGAAAGCGGGCCCCTGCTGCTGGGGCTGCAGTCTCTGCTGTGATCTGCTGGACCTGCTCTGCCTGCGCCCTACTTCCCTTAGTCCCTGGCTCATTGGGGCATCCAGGAGTTCCTGTGTAGGTGCAGAGAAGTTTCATCGGGACGGGTGAGTGTGTGCTATCCTGGGGCGGACTGTCCAGGTAGAGAGCACAAACACCCCTCCCCCAGCTCCTGCTGCAGGGCTTGCTCTCCTACACACCCGCCCCCACCCCCACCCCCAAACCTGCCTTGTCTGCAAGGTCCTTAGCTGTGGAACAGTTTCCTGCCATTTCACTAAGGCTACCAACCCAGAGCAGTGAGTCCCTGACTAGAGGGCAGGCCTCAAGGTCCCCGCCAGGGAAAGCGGCCCCTGCTGCTGGGGCTGCAGTCTCTGCTGTGATCTGCTGGACCTGCTCTGCCTGCGCCCTACTTCCATTAGTCCCTGGCTCATTGGGGCATCCAGGAGTTCCTGTGTAGGTGCCAAGAAGTTTCATCGGGACGGGAAAAGATGGGCAGGCGCCAATGCAAGAATTCCCCCAACAACTTGAAAGGCAACGTGACATCACCAGGATCCAGGAATCCCGAAATGAGAAGTCTAAACCCTAATACAGAAGAATTAGAAGAATTCGACTCAAAAGTGAATTTTATGAAAATAATAGAGGACCTTAAACAGGAGGTGAAAAACTGCCACAACCAATTAGAGATTACAAACAAAAAGGTAGAGGAAATGAATAAATATCTCAAAGATACCCAAGAAAACCAAGAGAAACAAGAAAAAGTAATCAAACAGGTAAGGGAAACGGTTCAAGACTTGAAGAACGAAGTGGAAGTAATAAAGAAAACACAAACCGAGGGAAGGATGGAGATGGAAAATTTGAATAAACGAACAGGAACTACAGAGACAAGTACCACCAACAGATTACAAGAGATAGAAGAAAGAATCTCAGACACTGAAGATACCATAGAGAAAATAAACACTCTCATCAAAGAAAACAGCATAACCAACAAATTCTCATCACAAAACATTCAGGAAATCTGGGACACAATAAAAAGACCAAACCTAAGAATAATAGGGATAGAAGAAGGAGAAGAAGTACAGCTCAATGGTCCAGAAAATATATTTAATAAAATTATAGAAGAAAACTTTCCCAACCTTAAGAAAGATTTTCCTTTGAAGGTCCAAGAAGCATACAGAACACCAAATCGACTGGATCAAAAAAAAAACATCTCCTCGTCATATAATAATCAAAACACAAAACATACAGAATAAAGAAAGAATATTAAGAGCTGCAAAGGAAAAAGGTCAAGTTACCTATAAAGGTAAACCTATCAGACTTACACCTGATTTCTCTATGGAAACCATGAAAGCCAGAAGGTCCTGGATAGATATACTGCAGAAACTACGAGACCATGGATGCAAGCCCAGACTACTATACCCAGCCAAGCTTTCGTTCACTATAAATGGAGAAAACAAAGTTTTCCAGGATAAAAACAAATTTAAACAATACGTAGCCACAAATCCAGCCCTTCAGAAAGTAATTGAAGGAAAATCACAAACCAAGGAGTCCAACAATGCCCACAATAACTCAGACATCTAAAGACCCTTCACCAGCACAACTTGAAGAAGGGAAACACACAAACTCTACTACCAAAGGAAAGAAAGAAAGAAAGGAAAAATGACCGGAGTTAACAACCACTGGTCATTAATATCACTTAATATCAATGGACTCAACTCACCTATAAAGAGGCACAGGCTAAGAGATTGGATACGAAAACAGGATCCAACATTCTGCTGCTTACAAGAAACACACCTCAACCACAAAGACAGACATCTACTCAGAGTAAAGGGCTGGGAAAAGGTTTATCAAGCAAACGGACCTAAGAAACAAGCAGGTGTGGCCATACTAATTTCTAAGAAAGTTGACTTCAAACTAAAATCAATCAAAAGAGATGGAGATGGACATTTTTTACTCATAACAGGAACAATTCACCAGGATGAAATCTCAATCCTGAATATATATGCCCCTAATATAAAAGCACCCACTTATGTAAAAGAAACGTTACTAAAACTCAAGGCAGTCATCAAACCACACACACTAATAGTAGGAGATTTCAACACTCCTCTCTCACCAATGGACAGGTCAATCAAACAGAAACCTAACAGAGAAATAAGAGGATTAAGGGAGGTAATGAATCAAATGGACTTAACAGACATCTATAGAACATTCCACCCAAATAGGAAAGAATATACCTTCTTCTCTGCAGCTCATGGAACCTTCTCGAAAATAGACCACATACTCGGTAACAAAGCAAACTTACACAGTTACAAAAAAAATCGGTAACCACCTGTGTCTTATCAGATCACCATGGATTAAAGTTAGAATTCAACAACAATGCTATCCCCAGAAAGCCTATGAACTCATGGAAACTGGACAGTCAACTACTGAACCTCACCTGGATCAAGGAAGAAATAAAGAAAGAAATTAAAGTCTTTCTTGAATTCAATGAAAACGAAGACTCAACATACTCAAACCTATGGGACACTATGAAAGCAGTGCTAAGAGGAAAGTTCATAGCATTAAGTGCCCACTTAAAGAAAACGGAGAAAGCACACATTGGAGACTTAATAGCCCACCTGAAAGCTTTAGAAAAAAAAGAAGCAGACTCACCTAGGAGAAGTAGAAGACTGGAAATAATCAAATTGAGGGCTGAAATCAACAAAATAGAAACACAGAAAACAATCCAAAGAATCAATGAAACAAAAAGCTGGTTCATGGAGAAAATCAATAAGATTGATAAACCCCTATCCAAACTAATCAAACGGCGGAGAGAGAATACGCAAATTAACAAAATCAGAAACGAAAAGGGAGACATAACCACAGACTCAGAGGAAATTCAGAGAATCATTAGATCTTACTACAAAAATCTGTATGCCACAAAATTGGAAAATGTTATAGAAATGGACACTTTTTTAGATAAGTACCATATACCAAAGTTAAACCAGGACCAGGTGAACAATCTAAATAGACCTGTTAGTCGCGAAGAATTAGAAGTTGTTATAAAAAACCTCCCCACCAAAAAAAGCCCAGGTCCAGATGGCTTCAATGCAGAATTCTACCAGAACTTCCAAGAAGACCTAATACCTATACTCCTTAATGTATTTCACAATATTGAAACAGAGAAGTCATTGCCAAATTCCTTTTATGAAGCTGAAGTTACTCTGATACCAAAACCACACAAAGACACAACCAAGAAAGAGAACTACAGGCCAATCTCACTCATGAACATCGACGCAAAAATACTCAATAAAATACTGGCAAACCGAATCCAAGAACACATCAGAAAAATTATCCATTATGATCAAGTAGGCTTCATCCCAGAGATGCAGGGCTGGTTCAACATACGAAAATCTATCAATGTAATCCATCATATAAATAAACTGAAAGAAAAAAACCATATGATTATTTCATTAGATGCTGAAAAAGCATTTGACAAAATTCAACATCCCTTTATGATAAAGGTCTTAGAGAGATTAGGAATACAAGGGTCGTTCCTAACTATAATAAAAGCTATTTATAGCAAGCCGTCAGCTAACATCAAATTAAATGGAGAGAAACTCAAAGCTATTCCACTAAAATCAGGAACACGACAAGGTTGTCCACTCTCTCCATACCTCTTTAATATAGTGCTTGAAATTCTAGCAATAGCAATAAGACAACATAAGGGGATCAAAGGGATTCAAATCGGAAAGGAAGAAGTTAAACTTTCATTATTTGCAGACGATATGATAGTGTACATAAGCGACCCCAAAAACTCCAGCAAAGAACTCCTTCAGCTGATAAACACCTTTAGTAGCGTTGCAGGATACAAGATCAATTCCAAAAAATCAGTTGCCCTCCTATACACAAAGGATAAGGAAGCAGAGATGGAAATCAGAGAAGCATCACCCTTCACGATAGCCACAAATAGCATAAAATATCTTGGGGTAACCCTAACCAAGGAAGTAAAGGATCTATTTGACAAGAACTTTAAGTCAATGAAGAAAGAAATTGAGGAGGATACCAGAAAATGGAAGGATCTCCCTTGCTCTTGGATAGGGAGGATCAACATAGTAAAAATGGCAATTCTACCAAGGGCAATTTATAGATTCAATGCAATCCCCATTAAAATCCCATCAAAATTCTTCACAGATCTTGAGAGGACAATAATCAACTTTATATGGAGAAACAAAAAACCCAGGATAGCCAAAAAAATCTTATATAATAAAGGATCGTCTGGAGGCATTACCATCCCTGACCTCAAACTCTATTACAGAGCCTCAGTATTGAAAACAGTTTGGTATTGGCATAAAAACAGAGAAGTCGACCAATGGAACCGAGTAGAAGACCCTGATTTTAACCCACAAACTTATGAACACCTAATTTTTGATAAAGGAGCTAAAAGTATTCAATGGAAAAAAGAGAGCATCTTCAACAAATGGTGCTGGCAGAACTGGTTGTCAACGTGTAGAAGAATGAAAATAGATCCATATCTATCACCATGCACAAAACTCAAGTCCAAATGGATTAAAGACCTCAATATTAGTCTGAACACACTGAACCTGATAGAAGAAAAAGTTGGAAGTACTCTACAACATATGGGTACAGGAGATCACTTCCTACGTTTATCCCCAGCAGCACAGACATTAAGGGCAACATTGAATAAATGGGACCTCCTGAAACTGAGTAGCTTCTGTAAAGCAAAGGACACTGTCACTAAGACAAAAAGGCAACCCACTGACTGGGAGAAGATCTTCACCAACCCTGCAACAGACAAAGGTCTGATCACCAAAATATATAAAGAACTCAAGAAACTAAACTTTAAAATGCTAATGAACCCAATAAAAAAATGGGGCACTGATCTGAACAGAGAATTCTCAACAGAAGAAATTCAAATGGCCAAAAGACACCTAAGGTCATGCTCAACCTCCTTAGCGATAAGGGAAATGCAAATTAAAACAACTTTGAGATACCATCTTACACCTGTCAGAATGGCTAAAATCAAGAACACCAATGATAGCCTTTGCTGGAGAGGTTGTGGAGAAAGAGGCACACTCATTCATTGCTGGTGGGAATGCAAACTTGTGCAACCACTTTGGAAATCAGTGTGGCGATTTCTCAGGAAATTTGGTATCAACCTACCCCAAGATCCAGTAATACCACTATTGGGAATATACCCAAGAGATGCCACATCAAATGACAAAAGTATCTGTTCAACTATGTTCATAGCAGCATTGTTTGTAATAGCCAAAACCTGGAAACAACCTAGATGCCCTTCAATGGAGGAATGGATGAAGAAAGTGTGGAATATATACATATTAGAGTACTACTCAGCAGTAAAAAACAATGACTTCTCGAATTTTGCGTGCAAATGGATGGAAATAGAAAACACTATCCTGAGTGAGGTATCCCAGACTCAAAAAGAGGAACATGGGATGTACTCACTCATAATCGGTTTCTAGCCATAAAATAAAAGACATTAAGCATATAATGTGTGATCCTATAGAAGCTAAATAAGAAAGTGAACCCAAAGAAAATCATATAGTCATCCGCATGGAGAGGGGGAAGTAGACAAGATTCCAGGGCAAAAACTGGGAACTTGCGGGTGAGGTGGCATGGGGCAAAGGGGAAATGGGATGAGAAATATGAGAAGGGGAGGATGGGAGGAGCTCGGAGGATTGGGATGGTTGGGATATAGGAAGGATGGATACGGGAGCAGCGAAGTATATATCCTATCTAAGGGAGCCATCTTAGGGTTGGCAAGAGACTTGACTCTTGAGGGGTTCGCAGGTGTCCAGGAATATGTCCCCAGCTGGTACCTTGGGCAACTAAGGAGAGGGAACCTGAAATGACCCTATCCTATACTGATGAATATCTTGCATATCACCTTAGAACCTTCATCTGGCGATGGATCGAGGTAGAGACAGAGTCTCAATTTGGAGCAACGGTCTGAGCTCTTAAGGTCCAAATGAGGAGCAGAAGGAGGGAGAACATGAGCAAAAAATCAGGACCACGAGGGATGCACCCACCCACTGTGACAGTGGAACTGATTTATTGGGAGCCCACCAAGGCCAGCTGGTCTGGGACTGAATAAGCATGGGTTGATTCCGGACTCTCTGAGCATGGCGGTCAATGAAGACTGATGAGAAGCCAAGGACAATGGCACTAGGTTTCGATCCTAATACATGAACTGGCTTTGTGGGAGCTTAGCCTGTTTGGACGCTCACCTTTCTGGACGTAGATAGAAGGACCTTGGTCTTCCCGCAGGGCAGGGAATTTGGACTGCTCTTCAGTATCGAGAGGGAGGGGGAATGGAGTGGGGGGAGGAGAAGAGGAGTGGGGATAGGGGGAGGGAAGTGGGGGGAGGGCAATATTTGGGAGGAGGGGAGGGAAATGGGAAATGGGGAGCAGGTGGAAATTTTAATTAAAAAAGAATAAAAATAAATAAATAAGTAAAAAAAAAAAAAAAAAAGAAAACAAAACTACCAATGACAGGAGGTCAGCGATGGCAGGGGAGAGAACTGCTACACCTCTAAGTAAGGAGAGGAAAGGGGACTGCTTGTTTGTTTCTCTGTTTATGAATAGGGAATTTCGGGACTGAACTTCCAGGGCTCATTCTTAAAGGGAAGCGATGCTCTGAGTGACTGTGGTGTGCACCAAGGACTTGTAAGAAATCATTTGTTCTAGACGACTATTAGAAACAGATCGGAGACACTTCTGTGCTTAATTCAGCTGGCTAGCCTCTTGAAGAGATTCAAAGTGATTTCCTGTGTGGGGTTAATATGAGAGGTGATTACTGTTCCATGAAGGGCCTGAGGCATATCACAGGGACCAGGGACTGGAGGTCTGGTGTTCACATCTCAAAACTGCTTCTCCAGTGGCACAGCCTTGAGCTAGTCTCTTAGCAACCTGGTTTTCACTTTCTTCTTTTACAAAATGAAAAAATGGGACAAGATGAGCCTGGTCCCTGTTCGGCATCCATTGTTCAAGGAAAGAACTGATCCTCAGGTACACTGTTACGGCCATGCCAGGAGCAAATGGTTCCGAAAACAGCATATCAAGAACTACCCCATAGCCTTCCCCACTGGAGCAGCTAAACTAACGATCTGGTCATTTGTGCCCGGAGCTATATTTTTAGGTGCTCAAGGAAAGCCTGTGGACAGTTTGTGCAACAAATCAAATTTGGAATTATGAATTATAACTTCAAAGTCTGCCAGAGTCAGAGCTGCAGGCCAGAAAAGAGGCAAGGCTGTGCAAGACCACAAAAGGAAAAGAATTTGTTGATGTCTCCCATCCCCAGTTCACCACTCTGTTTTACAGCCTGTCCCTGGCTCTGTGGTGCCTGCTTCCTAGGACAACAGGCCATCAAAGCTCATAATGCCAGAGACGGAGAAAGAACAGACGAATCACACAGGGCATGTTATAGGAAGTCATGATTACAGCAGGGTAGCTGCTCTCAGCGGAAGGTCACCTGTAGGACTCTTCAGAAAACATCTCGTTACAATATTTTAATGAAGCTGAAATTCATTTTCTTCTGTTTCTCTTTATGAGTGGTGAGGCAGCTTATTCTTGTTATTTGTGAAGATCCTGAACAATTGATTAGGAAGGAAGCTAAAAGGTGGACTTGAACAAAATGTACATGAAGCCCCTCATGGTCATGGCCAAGAGTAGTCACAAGCGTGGCGGTGGTGTAGAGAGGACCTGTGTATCTAGAGTCTACTGAAGCACAAGGAAGATTGGTGTTTCTGTAGTTTAAGTTGTGAGCTCTGTGCCAACTCAGATTTTATGTAATCTGCTACTTAGATTAAGTCTTTCATAGAGTTTCTGCTCCCCGAGAAGAATTTGTGAAGCCCGGACTGTTGGTAGGCTTGATGCCACATAAGACTGGCCAATGTAGGACATGGGTCAACTCTGATCCACATGGGACTTAATCATAAGGATACAACAGAAAAGAAAAGATTTTTAAAAACCATTACAGCCAGGAACACTGAAACACAAAGCAGCCACACCAAAATAATACTGGCTTTTCCTCCCATCTCACCAACCCCGCCCCTTAAGAGAACTCAAAGAGTTGCTTCTCATCATTTTGGAATAGTGGACAATACAATATGTCATGATTCGACCTTCTACTTAGCCCATTCTGTTACATAATGGCTGGATGTCAGCAGCACCCTCAGGAAAGCCAGCTGGCTCAAGGAAGAAGGCAGGATACCACACACATGCACAGAAAGCTCCTGGAATGAGGCTGGTCAAACATCTGTTTCAGAAATGGCTTCCAGGACATTAGCCATAATCATCAACTATGGGGCTGATCTAGCTAAATATATTCAGAGTGGTAGGTCCAACCGAGGGTCTCTGAAAACCAGCAGAAATGCTTTACAAACAAATTTCTTTACAATGTCTTTGTGCGCGTATTTCATTATATTCTGCTTGCCGTCTCCCCAATGTCCTTCCTAGTTTCCCCTTTGCCTTCCCACCATTTGCTTAATTCTCCCTAATAGCTTAATTTTTGCTTTTACATCATGTATGTGAAGTATTCATTCATGTGTGTCCATATAAATGCATATTTACATCTAGGTTCTGAATATGAAATAGAATATGTGGTGTTTGTTTTCTTATTCCTTCTCTTACCTCTTTAGACTCCCTCCTTCTCTCACATGGTTTTCTTTAATACTTAAATAAATGTAGATTATGCATCTGGGAGAAGAGGTGATACTGTGATATTTACCTCCCTGACTCATTTTTCTTTCTTTCTTTCTTTCTTTTTTTTTTTTGATAATAAAGTCTACTTTAATCCAAGTATTTTCTGTTGGTATGATTTTGGTCAGCTAGGACAACCAGGTATACAGAGAAACACAGTCTTGAAAAACCAAATGAACAAATATAACCTAAGATACATCCCCTGGGTGAATCTATTAATAAAGTTTCTGATATAACGTATCAAACAATGCTGTATGATTCCAAAAATTTAGTAACTAAACATCAGCTTTAAAAGACAGCTAAAAGCACAAAATACAAGTAAATAGCTGGAAGATCATATTACCCAGCAATATAATTTACAAAAGTTTTTTTTTTTATCAAGTTTAAATGAAAAATCTGAAAGTTCAACAGAATGAGGGAACATGCAATAAAAGGGACATCAAAGGACACTTAAGCAGAGAGGTACTCAGACAAAAAAATAAACCCCATTATTGTATGCTCTTAAGGAATTGAGACCAAACCCTAATGGCTAAAATTTCCAGAGGCAGGGCTAGTAAAATTATCTTACATGAAAACTGAAAATTGAACTTGCTCCCATGGCTAGCTTATCACACAAAACTTGTACCCAGGGTGCCAGAGGGATCCCCTAGTGATTAGAAGAGCATAGTGTTCTTACACTGGACCTTATTTGCATTCCTAGCACCCATGGCAGGGCGTTTATATCTGCTTGTAATTTCAGCTGCATAGAAAACCTCTGGCCTCCATAGGAACTTTCACTCACTTGCATAGACTCCTACTTGCTGGGTATGGTGGCATGCACCTGTAATTCTACTATACAATTCAAGGCCAGTCAGGGTAACACAGTTCCTCTCCATAAACCAACAATCCCCAGTGATTAAGAACAAATACTAAAGTGACAGGAGCATCTGAAGACAGACACATTACTTATGTAGTTACTAGAACCTTACAAAAAGGTTATATTCTAATGGGTTAAAGAAGTATTCACATTTATTCACTATGAGTAGGATTATGATTTGTGCAACTGTAATGTGAATAATTCAAAAGCACCTTTATGAAGTCTTCAAATAAAAGAATTCCTTGGTAGAAGTTAATTTTCAAGAAAATATGATTACAATGTTACATGCTTTAAAAAATTTGACCAGGCCCAAAAAGTAGAGTAATATGGCAGTGTCTAAATAAATCCAGTAAAGTCCATATCCTATGTAGACTTTATATTGTGTTTATCAAAGAACATGACATAGAAAAAATATACTTTTAAATTCTGAAATGATAAAACACCAGAATAAAAATAGAGTAAAATGTATACTGTTATAAAATTCTATTTTACACATTACTTTTCTAAAGAATGGATGGTAAATAGACTCAGATGTTATGACCAGTTATTTCCAGGATTATAAAATTATGCATGTTCTTCAGTCAAAGTATTAACTATGTTATTTTTCAAGAAGAAAAAAGAAAAAGCCCAGTCCAATAGAGGCAAGTAGTTTTTTCAATGATCTTCACCCAATATGCCACATTGTTGTCCACTGGGTGTTGCTTCTCTTGTTCCTTCAGGTACTGGACCCACTGATGAGTGACACAATATCAGTCTTCTCCCATTGGTAAGAGCTTGGTGGTCCCATATCTGCATAATGTCAAGCATTTGTTCTTTGGACAACCTTCCTCTATATCCTCTTTGTGCGCCACTCCTGCTGTTACATCCCGAGAGCATCATGGATTCCACTGCCAACATTCAGCCTCTTTACTCACAATGCCAGTTTCACTGATCCATTTCTATTAATGCAGTTGAGGGGAGAGCTGTTCCTTTCTTTGTTCAGCTGTCCTTCTGAGATATTCATGGAAGCATTAGTTACTCAGAATCCCTGTTGCGTCCATGTGCGCTCTTGTTCTTCATTTCTTCTGGCAGTGCGGAGAGCGTGGAGGGAGCTGCGGGACAGAGAGACGTGCCATGATGATGAATGCCTGTTATTCCAGCATTTAAGAGGAGTAGAAAGACCTGTCTTATTTTTCTTAACACGGTGTCTTAGTTACTGTTCTATTGTTGTGAAGAGACATCAAGACCAAGACAACTGATAAAGGAAGGCATTTATTTAAGGGCAAGTGCTATGGTGTTTGCCATCCCTGGGAAAAGACCATAGACTTAATCTATCCAATTGTAGTTAAAAGATTTATTGATTGTTTACCAGCAGGATGAACAATCACTGAGCCAAATGAGACTGTCAAGAGAAGGCAGTTGAGGGAATCTTCAGTATCTATGCAGGCAAGTAAAAACTGTCCTGTTCTGCCATGTTAAGGGACCAAGGCAACTCAAAATCATCTTTGGCTATCTGTGTAAGGAATTACAGAAGCAAGAAAGCGATGAGTCATCTCATAACAAGTGGATAGTCATAGCTGTACATTTTGGGTGAGGATCTCTGAGTCGGGGTAACTGGGAACTTATCTTTCAGAGACTAGAATCAGAGACAAATGGCTAGTGGGTACCAACGTGGATGCCTGGCACGCAATGGAGTTTCTTTAGCCATCACATGCCCTACTGGCTCAAGATCATATCAATCAGGAATCTGATCATTGATTCACATTTATGTAAGGCTAAAGGGTAATTGTGTTGAACACACACAAACACACACACACGTAGCCATTTTATGATACAAGGGTCTATGGTAACATCCAGGAATAACAGAAGGAGGGGATTTTAGTCCATTATATTCTCTGCTAGCTCTAGGAGAATGAATTGGGGAATTTAATTTTTGGGATCTTGGTATCTATAGTGTTTGACATCGACATTTACAAGTGAGCATTAAGATACATAAATCAGCATGATAGAGAAAAAAAGCACTTGTTTACCCAAGTAAAATTTGGTAACTATGAAGTAAGTCATTTAATTACAGATCCCAGCCCCCAGCTTGAGTAACTTTTTTTTTTGAATTCTTTGATTTTAACAGGTGTTTGTGATACCCAAGGAGCTCTGGAGGCCAGCATAAGCTTTGGTATGTCAATAGGCACCATAGATAGGCATTTGTCCCCTTTGACAGTGATAAGAGACATAACTGGCCGCTTTCGTAGAGAGGAACTAGTTGCCTTTGAACTTAGCATTCATGTCTTTTGTTAATGATGTGTGTCTCCTCTGTAACTGCTCCTCAACTGACATAGGATGCTCTTGTCAGGCCCCAGAAGACTGAAATGCTGGTCATAGGCCTGGAGGAAGTAGGGTATGTTTGGTTTGTTGTCCATATTTTACTGGGCCTTTGGAGGCTAGTGCTGTAGTAGCTTTAGAACAGTCTGGAAGGCTGACCCAAAGCTGGGGCTCAAGCTGGCAGAAACTTTTGTCAGAAGCATGAGATTTGCATCAGCTCTCAGCAAGTCCAGGCCTTGCTGGTTTTGAAGGATCACCTGAGGCTGGTGTGTTTGGAGCAGTTTTCAGTATTCTATTGATTGTAAATCTGCTGGGGGAAGTATAGGGTGAGAACAGAAGGTGAAGTTAAGGAGTTTAGGGGAAAATCTTAATACTATTGATTAATGTCAAATCTCTGACCTTTGGAAGTCTTACTATAACAGTAGTATAGCAGAGGGAAAGAAATTGCAGACATTTTTAATTGTTTTATATATATCTTGAATCATTCTTTTAGATTTTTAAAACTTGCATATATACCCCTTAAATCATTTTTAGACCCTCATAACTTTTTAAAATTTTCATATCCTCAGATCTTTATGTATCTTAAATTACTTTTTTAGACCCTCATAATGTATTTGTGCTTTTATATTTTTAGACCTTTACAATTTGCATCCTAAATCATTTTCCTAGACCTTCATAACTTTATATTTTTATCTAATTATTTATAATGAGACATAGGTGATTGATGACTGAGAACAACTATTGCCACAGTTATCCATCAACATCTTTGTAGATCTAGAAGGATAGATTTGAACAGGACACAAAGTATAATCCAAATGACCTCTGTATCAATTAAAATGATAGAAGCTTACTCAGACTCGAGGCTCCTCTGTGATGGTCTTGGAGTGGAAGTTATCAGTTTCCCAGGAAGTCATATAGGACAGTGTTAAGTCTTTCGTTGTCACACAGGACAGCTTAGCCTTCAGCTGCCAGACCCAGAAGATCTGAGAGATTTTTTTTTCTGTGTGTGAAGAACTTGAGAGGCTCTCTATCTTGGTTGGCAAAGAGGGACAGTCAATTCTCCAGTGACTTTGTTCACAGTTTGAGCACGGTCCAGGCAGCAGGCAAGTCATGGGCCAGTTTTTGGTTTAGTGGTTAGAGTTTCTGTTATCCAAATAGCTAAAGCTTAACAAAGTTATCAAGGATAATATTTGGAGCCTTTACCCTGGATATATAACAGCTTTTCCACCATTGCACAGATGGACCCCATCCTTCCCATCCTCCTCCTCTTCTTCCACTTCCTTCTTCTTGCTTGCACACCCTAGTTTTTCCAGAAAACCTTGAGGCCTCATGCAATTAGAGCCTAATTGCATACAACCAGCTGGGTCTTGAGCTGATGCTTAGGTGAAGGTCCAACGACCTTGCCTATCTCCTTTTATAAGAAATATCAATTTTTTAAACAAGTCAGGCTCAGACTATTTTAAGCAGGCATAGTTGGAGTTCTTACTGAGAGATTTAGACAGAGGGTTTTACTTTATAACCAGTGTGTCTGCAGATGGAGGCAGACAACCTGAAAAGCTTAATAAATATTTTCCTTATAGTCATCAATTGCAAAATATTATAAGTATTTGTAACCTGGAGAACATTAAAAAGAAACCTATAAAAAATCAGACATCTACAGGAACTCTGCAAATGTTGGCATCATGTTGTTTTGCTTTCTTTATGGATTTTCGTTTTATAGAGTTTTAACTATATCTCGTGAGTTTATACGTCTTGAAGTACAGAAAGTTTTTATTTTAGCTATTTTAAAGCACAGTGTCATGCCTTGGGCTGTATGTTTTTTCTCTTTGTCCTGGAGTCAGATGGCCTTCTGACCTAGGACTAAGATTTTGGAGGAAATTTTTAAACAACCATGCTTGGATGGGAAGAGGGAAGTCATACACCAACTCCAGAGCCAGCTTTTAAAGAACAATATCATCTATGGAAACCTAATTGCTGCAAAACCAAAACCAGCGGTCAGATGGAGAGGCCAGAGCAAGCAGTGTGCAAAGAAGGCTCAGCAATAAGAAGGTCGGGACGCAGGCCAGCTGCAGCAGGGCAGGAAGCAGCCAGCAGTGGAGCAGGGTTGCATGCCAGTGGCACCGGCATCACTCCAGCCTAGTGGCAGGGAGTGGCCACAGCCTGAGCCCCATGGTCAGAGACAGGAGTCAGCTGGTTAGTAGGGGGGAAAGGTGTCGTTTAGAAGCAGAGTGAGGGGCCTAGAGGCAGCCGGGAGCAGTCTGCCTTTCAAGTATCCTGTAAATGTCGCATGCAGCTCAGAGGCAATTTGTCTGTGCTCAGTTTGAGTCCCATCTCTGCAGCAAAGCTTGAAAACACCAATCCAACAGTCAAAAAAGGACAGTGGGAAAAGATAGTACAACAGCACAATCAGAGGGAAAACAGACAAACTCAGACATATGGTGGCCACCTTCATTCATACACCACAACCGGGACAGTAAGGCAGCCCCTCTGCCCCAGAGACTGGCTCTATGATCTCATCAGATCTCAGCTTCTGTCTCCCCAAATGTCTAGACTCCAAAACAAAACAGAACAATTCATAGATCAGTCTAAGCACATTGGCCAACAATCATTATTTTTATTTTGCTTTCAATTATCAAATTTGGGGTTGTTGCAGCCTGAGCTCCCTAGGGCCTATTAAGTGGCAGCCTTAAAGTCTGGGTTCCCTGGGGCTTATCAATTCCATCTTAGACTTGTTACCTTAAAGGCCTTTTCTAGAGCCTGACCCTGAATCTGGGGGCTTTTTAGTAGTTATAAATAATTGATCGATAACTTAGACTTGCTACTAACTAGCTCTTACTCTTAGATTAACCTTATTTTTATCTACTTTCTCCTACATGGTTCGGCACCTTGTCTCAGTACGGCATGTTCATCTCCTCCTTCCTCTGCATCTTGCTTGAGACTCAGACTCCAGTCTTCTTCATCCCAATGTCTTCCTAGTCTGGCTCTTCTGCTCAATTTCTTCCTGTCCAGATATAAGCCAGTCAGCTCTTTATTAACCAATGAGGGTAATATATATTTACAGTGTACAAAAATTATTCCAGATCAAAAACTAGTATGTTCTGCCAAGGGAAGTGGTTAGGGCAACTCAAAATAATCTTTGGGTATCTGTGCAAGTAAGTTACAGAAGCAAAAAAGCAATTAGTCATATCATAAAAGTAAATAGTCACAGCCGCACATTTTTGGGTAGGAATCACTGACTCACAATATGGGAACTTATAGTTAAGGACTTGAGTCAGAGACAAATGGTTGATGGGTAGCAAGATGGATGCCCGACATTAAATGGAACTTCTTTAGCTTGTAGTTTCAGAGGGTTAGTTTATTACTATTATGGCATGGAGTATGATGGCCATTGGATAGACATGGTACAGGAGAAGTATCTAAGAGCTTTATATACTGATACATGGGCAGCAGGCAAAGAGAGAGAGAGAAAGACTGGGACTCATAGCCCACTTTCAGCAACACCCTTCTTCCAAATACCCATCTACTCCACCAGGGCCACACCTCTTAAACATTCTCAAACAAGGTATGCAAAATATTTAAGCTTATAGAAGGCATTCTCCTTCAAACCACCAGACATGAAAATTCCTATTGCCATCTACTTTTTCTGCAAAGGACATAGTTTCATTCTCATTTACAGCTAACTTAACTTTGATTGTGTGTGCGTGCATGTGTGTTTGCGTGTGTGTGCGTATGCGTGTGCCTGCATTTATCATATTTCCTTTATCCTTTCGTCTATTGATGGGCATCTAAACTGGCTCCATGTCTTGGCTCTTGTGAATGATGACCAGTGGACATTTTATTTCATGTTTTATTACTGCAGTGCATGCTGCTTTTACAATTGGAGCAATATGTCCATCCAGTTACAGAATTGCAACACCAACTAGCCATGATAGGAAGAATAAAGTGAAGCAACTCTGTGGCCTCTCATTTGAGTCCGTCAATCTAAGGCCAATTGTGGTCATCAGTATGACATCTGGCCTCTCAGTTTGTTGCTCTTTTCCTAAGCTCCATTTTTTTTTCTTGTTAACTAAGGAGTTACAGCCTCTTTGTCTTAGCTTTCATCCTTACCAGATCTTTCGTAAACACTTGGCAGTCTGCTTCTTTACCCATTTAAAAGTGTTTGTACACAACTACAAGCTGTTGTCCTGAACTGTCACTGTCACCCACAAACCTTTTTGTGACAAATCCTTTGACATCATCTTGTGCCGAGGTGGATGTTGGTTAAATGGTTACTTTGGTCTCTGCATCTCTAAGAGGGAGAACATATTCTGGACCTTCCCAGCCTTGTGAGGTGTATTCCCTTCTTCACCATGCTCTTTCTTATGGACAATACTGACTCTTGTTTTCTTTTCATACACACTTACTTTCCGAATTTTTCTGTATATTCATAGGAGCTTTGGCTTCAGGGAGAGGGGGCATAATCTTTTCCATGACTAACACACATGATTAATCCTCTTTTATCTGTGGTGATTTTTGTATCTTTTATTGACATAATGAAATTATAGAAGTAACTCATATTTGCTAAAAGTAATAATATAGAACTAATTAAATAAAATCAAACGGACTCTTTCATTTCCCACTCAACTTTATTCTCTTAAAATACCTACTTTAATCTGTTGGGTATTCTTTCAGAATAAATGATATAATAAGCCTATATATCATAAATATGTTTGTTTTGATATATGTATACAACAAACACAAGTCAAGAACTACCATTGATTTTAAAGTTGTTTTTGTTTTTTAAAGACATTCTCTCTATGTAGTCCTGGATGTTCAGGAACTCATTCTGTAGACCAGGCTGGCCTCAAACTCACAGAGATCCGCCTGCCTCTGTCTACTGAGTGTTGGGATTAAAGGTATGTGCCATCATGCCCGACTCTTGATTTTAAATTTCAACATGATAATTTCACCCAATGAGTATTTGTTGACCACTTAGTATCTATTGCTCAGTCCTCATGCCTGAGTTGGGGTATAAGAAAATAAGATAATGTACATATTTCCTTCCCCAGGAGGACTTACTGCATTGATCAGCTTTCTCTCACTGTCCAGATAGGGCAGGCCTGACTATTTTGTCTCTGATTTCAGAGGTTTTGGTCTGTGGTTGGCTAGCCCATTGTTTGGGGTGAAGCATTGCTTGTGGCAAGGGAGAACACTGAGGGGTGCGTGCCACAGTGACTTAAGTTACTTCCATTTGGCCACACCTCACAGTGTCTACTGCTCCTAACAGTGCGACAGGTTGGGAACAAAACCTTCAACATAACAGGGGGCGAGGATTCCATATGCAAACTGTGTCATTTATAACATAGTGCAAAAATATTTTGAGATCCGTCCTGTTTCAGTGCCTATGTGGTTTGTTCATCGTTTCTAAAACCTGCGTGACACTCTATTAAAGGGGTCCAGCATAATTTAATCAGTCATTTACTGAAGGGCACTTAGGCTTTCTTCTTCTGTTTCTCATTCGTTTGTTTTTGCAGTACAATGAATGTTACAGTGAATATCGCTATGCACTTCCACGAGACAGAATCACACTTTTAACACCGCCCACACGAAGCATATGATTACTTGAAAGTTTGCACGCTATTCTCACACTAGTATCTGAGAGACCACAGAAATGTATCTTACCTGGAGCAAACAGACCCCTGGCCCCAGTCCCTTCGCCCTCCCTGGAACGCCACCAGCTTCTCCTTTTACCCGCATCTCTCATCACTCCCTTTGCCTCCAAGTAGCTTGTGCGATCCTCTTGTCTCTGAACAATGTGAATATTCACTCCAATTCATTATTGAGTTACCAACCTACATTCTTACTATGCCAGAGTACCTTCTGTTACTTCCTCCTCACACTCCCAGGCTCTAAACCTTCCATTGGGGTGCTTATCCCAAGAGCACCCATGCTTCCTGGAAGGTCTCTGGCTTCCCAACCATCACACTCAATGACCCTGTCTACAGTCTTTGTCTGGTTAACCTCTGGGTATCATTTTCTTTCCCTGAGTCTTCACCTAGCTTCTACCACGAGTACTTCTCTTGTTGCCTTCCCAACTTTCGCAGGGTTCCCTAAATACAGGAAGAAATTCGGACTTTGTAATTCTTTCCTCTCTCCTCATTGTTTCCTTTCTGATCCAGCCCAGCGCCTTTGCTTTTGTGATCTGCTTAAGGCTGAAGTAAGCATCTCTAGTCAGAACTACTGTAATAAACCCTATACCTGAATTTCCAATTGCTAGGCTTCCATGTTTGCAAAATCACCTTCATATGAACAGGATGGAACTCACCATTTCCCTGCTTGGACATCATCTTTCCTTGGCAACAGAGTCACATTTTTATAGTTATCCTTGTTCAAAACGTCAGCACATATCGTACGTTCCTCCCTACCCCTTGGACCACATTTTCTCTTCCTTGCCAGGTCAATGTCTGTTAAAGCCTCATGTCATAAATGGGCAACTTGATGAATAATGGGTTAAATAACATTTAAAAAGAAACTCCAGTACTTCTCAGAGATTTGTATCACAGTTCTCTGAAACAGAATGTTCCTAAGTAGTTCTCCACCTATTAGGCTAAAGAATGCTTTTCTTTATACAAGAAACCCACTCTTAGGGAGCAATAGAGTACGAGCAAATGCATGCTCAGGAAAAATACCATTCTGTAATAAAATCATTTTGATATATCATTTTACTGAATTCTTTCAGAAGTGAGTTATAAGAGAGAGCCGTGCTTGGAGAGAGCTATGCAGAGCTGAGTGGACATCTTGCTTGGCACTGTCCCTTACTGGCCATAAAGTAAGCACCTGCGTAGTTTATTGCAGGCAGATTGCATAACCAGTGTGAGAGGAACCACAGCCACCTAAGCTTTAAAATGTGGGTTTAAACAATTGTCTGCTTGTTCAGAATTACCTTGACTCAAAATTCTCCTGCGTGGTGCTTGGCCACCTCACTTGGTCTCAGACTCGGTTCTCGCGTGCGTCCTTTCAGTTCTAGATATTAAAGAACAGCATTTTCCCCTCTATTGGTGAGTGGGAGAACTGTGTCTCAACAATCCTGGAGGATACCTGATGTGGGAAGGTCATTTGTCAATCTGTTGTTTCATTGGTTAATCAATAAAGAAAACTGCTTGGCCTGATAGGTCAGAAAATTAGGTAGGTGGAGTAGACAGAACAGAATGCTGGGAGGAAGGGAAGTGAGCCAGATGCCATGCCTCTCCTCTCCAGGGCAGACGCGATGGAGCCAGCCACCAGGTCAGACATGCTGAATCTTTCCCAGTAAGACACCACCTCATGGTGCTACACAGATTATTAGAAATGGGTTAAGCAAGATATGAGAGTTAGCCAAGAAGAGGCTAGATATAATGGGCCAGGCAGTGTTTAAAAGAATACAATTTCCGTGTGATTATTTCCGGGGCTAAGCTAGCCATGCGGGAGCTGGACGGGACGAAAGGCCCGCCGCTCCTCACTACAGATACCCACACATTTGGCTTCTCTAAAAGGAAATACAGATAAGTACAGGCAGTATACCTTCTGTTCGGTTTTAGAACATTGATTTTTGTCTACCATAGCCAGCATGTAACTTTAAAATTATAGTCTTTTCTACTTTCACAGCAATTATATCATTATTTCACATTTCCTTTCACTTCAAAGAGTATTTGCAGACTGTAATAAGATCACAATATATGAAAATCAGAAATTTTAGATTTTTTCCAATTTCTATAAAAATTTAAAAGCGATAAATCTTGTGTAACTACGAACAAATGTTTATTGCCAGCGATATATTCTTAGTAGTGACTTTGCACTCCTTGTTTATAAGAAATAACTACCTAAGAAAGACAAAAGTGTCAATTAGGGGCTGGAGAGATGCTTCATCAGCTAAGAACCCTTGGCTGCTCTTACAGAGGACCTGGCTTCTATTTCTAGCACACAGTGACAGCTCACAGCCATTTACAGCTCTAGTTCCAGGCATCCGATGCCCTCCTCTGACCTCTGCTGGCATCCAGCATGCAGAGCATACACAGACATACATTCAGGCAAAGCACGTCTACACATACAATAAAATAAATAAATCTAAAAAGATAACAATTTAAAACATATCCACTAGGATCCAAGGAGCTGGAAACTCTCGCATTGGTATGGAGAACAGAAATGGATGGAGGTTTTCCCATGAGGCCTAGAGAGTCATGTGCAAGGCCAGGATGTGAGAGAGCTCAGAGTTTCATTCTAGGCTAAAAACAAATCACCACACCCATTCTGTATATTACAGGCTCGTTGACACTATTTAGTATCAGAGAATGATCTTGCCCACCAGTAAACCAGCTGTAAGAACTTCTTGGCCTTGCTGGTTGTTTGTCAGTTGTTGTTGTTTTTGTGAACTTGATACAAGCTAGAGTCATCTGGGAAGGACTAATTGAAGAATTGTCTTTATTAGATTGACCCGTAGGCAAATCCGTGGGGCATTTTCTTAAAGTGGAAGGACCCAGTCCACTATGGGTGGTGACAAACCCTGGACAGATGGTCCCAGATGGTGTAAGAAACAAGATTAAGAAGCCACAGTTTGCAAGTCAGTAAGCAGCATTCCTCCATGGTCTCTAGCTTCAGTTCTTGCCTTGAGTTCCCAATATGATGAACTGTGATTGAGACATGTAAGCCAAATAAACGCTCCCCTTCCCAAGTGGTTTTGGTAAACGATTTATTAAAACAACAGAAAAACAAACTAAGACACTGGGCAAATAAGGTCACATACTTCTTTCTTACCAGTCACTAGCAACAAGTCAATTGTAATTTTGCACAATGATAGCTTATATAGTGTGGATTAATTGCAATTTTGAGATGATTAGATTATTGCCCTCTGAATCTGCTGAACTAATTTGTACTCTGTCGTTCATGAAAGATAGAAAATGAATGCACAGTTGTCTGTGATGGAGAGATGAACCACCCATACTGTGTTGCTTAGCAACTACTGTTTATTCAGTTCATAGATCTGGAGTCAGCAACTTGGGCTCGATTGCTCTAGGTGGTGGTTTGAATTTGTATGTCTTCACATGTGAAGTAAGCTAGAGGTGCCAGTAGCCCAGCTTTTGGAGGCAGAATAGTCATCCTCTGGAGCTCTTGCTCCTCTTTCAGAAGGACTACCATTTTGCAGAAGTTTAGCATGGTCTTCCTCTCTTGAAGTAGCAGGTCCCAGCCAAAGAGCACAAGCTTCAATGCATACATGCAGGTTCTGCATCTGCATTGTGAAGCATGTTATTGCCCCCAGTAAATTAAGCCAGTTCCAAGATTCATGGCTACCTTGACTCAAAAAGATAGCCCCCCCCATCTTCGGAAACAAGATCTTCTCAAACTGATGTCTCCAGCCTTAGGCTCCAGAGTGCTAGTATTACAGATAAGTACAGCCACATTCAACTTCATCATCTACTTCTTGAAGGAAGTAGGCAGATTTTTGACCATAGTTGTCATATATCTTATTGAATTTACCATTATCTGTTAGATAAATTTCATTTAGAGGTTGTTAGAAGAGTAAATATTATGTTTTCCTTGCCCTTCCCTTTATACAACCCTTATTAATATTGCTGTAGATAATAGTCTAAGCAAAATTTAGATGATTTCTAGGTATCTAATATTTTGGAATTTTTTCTTTGGCAGTATGTATGCTTGTAGGATCTGTCATAATATTTTGTATCATAAAAATGTTTGTTAAAGAACCTCAACACCTCAGCTCTTTGTCTAATGGAAAGCTGAGAAACTTGAAACACTTCTCTAGAGATTTTTGAGTGTGGGCCAACATGCCTAGATTATGAATCAGGGCATTTACAATATATACAGTCTTCCAGAGGAAGAGTAAGGTGCAGGGTAATAGCCAGGTCTCTGTGTTTAAGAGTGGCTGTGTCTGTGGAGTTGAACCCTGTGAGAGATTCATAGGGTTATTCACTTTGCTGCTCAAACATTTAGCAATTTAATATCAGAGAGAAACCAGAGCCTTAATTCTAGTCTAAATTCTCCACTGAATTATTTTTATTGTTAAAATTTGGCTATTTAGGGAACAAACTGAGTCGAGTGATGATGGCACACACCTTTAATCCCAGCACTCGGGGAGGCAGAGGCAGTCAGATCTCTGTGAGTTCAAGATCAGTCTGGTCTACAGAGTTAGTTCCAGGACAGCCAGAGAGATACATAGAGAAACCCTGTCTCAAATACACAGACAGACAAAACCAAACAAACTGCTCCCCCTCCCCTGAAAAAAAAAAAAAAAAACTAGCTAAGCCTTAAAAGTCACTTTACGGGTTTCATGAAGTTTCCTTGGAAGAGAGCCTCTTTGGACCACCTTCCCTGCATTACACACAGTTATAACAGTCTGGGAGGGATAATTTAAAGAATGTAATATGCCTGAGTGCCTATTGCAGATACTAGAATTTGCTGCATATGGTATTGTCTCCCACATCAATCCCCTACTTCAAGGATTTTCCAAACCAATCCTTGGAAAAACTTGGTAACTTGGAGATTCCTGAAAGGGTTTATTGAGAATGGCTGAGCCTGCACTCTCTGGAGGCCATTTCACTGAACAACTAACACAAGCATCAAATGTACATCATAGGACACAGAGCTATTCTGACACAGTTCTAATGGATATTAACTTTGAGTCCTTCCTTCTCCAAACTGACCAAGCCTGGAATGGTCTGTAGCACAAGGCTCATCCCATGCTTCCTCCACAGAGGCTATAATAGCCCCTTGCTGGTCTCTAGAGAAGGTAATGTCTCTTCTGGGAGTCACTCTTGCCTGAGAACACCCAACATTCCTAGGAGAAACTCTTGTTGGAGTCGTGCATCTCCTACCCCTACCCCCACCCCGCAACAGGACATGTGCACAAGGACATTATGGTGCTTAAAAACGAAGGAGATAAAGATGCCTTGGTGGAGAAAGAAGGAAGGAAGGAAGGAAGGACATGATGGTGTAAAGCGTTAAATTCACAGCTCTTCCATTTCTGAGTTCCCCAGCTCTGCCTTACTGAGCCTAGAGGGTTTGGGAGACCCTCCTGGTCAGAGACTGCAGTCTACCATGGCCTGGCGACATTTTCCAAGTTTGGCAACATGGAAGTCTGGCCCCCTACCTCCAGTCGGGGCTTCCTGCTCCCTAGCTAATCTTATCTGGAGGATGTGTCTAGGCCCGGATGCCTAACTTACCTCAAGGATGATCCTTGACATAGTTCCTTGCAAACACTCTTTCCCTGCTACCCTCATGATAATTAGGTTGCTTCTCTAGCCATTTTGATAGGGCCGGGCTTCCACTAATCCAGCTATATGATAAGAGTATGCCACTCAATACAGATTAGGGTTTGTCCCCAGACTCCCCAATCCTATATACTTCCTATACTGTTATGGGAATTCCATCTGTTTCGGCCAGTGACATTTGGGGTGACTAGCCCTCTGGTTGTGGTTTTCTCTGGGTATGTGGATCAGACAAAACTGAAGAGGGGGCGAGCATTCTCTTTCTTGGGTGGTCAGAGCAGGAGAAAGCCTTGTGGTTGGTCCTCATCATTCTTGGACAGAACAGCAGGACAACGGCAACTGGACCAGCAGTGCTGTCTACCATGTTCTGTACTCGTGAGCCTGATTTTTCACTTCACCCCTTAATTATTGACCAGACTTTGAGGGTTCTTGCTTCATCTGGCACCTAAGATGGCTTAAACCGTGTGGCCTTTAGGCCTTCCCATCCAAGCCAGATGTGGCTGGTTCATTCAGATTAGACTCGGCCTAATCCAGATGGCCTTTAGGCTTTCCCTCCAACCCACACATGGCCAGTCCATTCAGATTAGATTCAGCAATCTCATTTGAAATAGAAAAATGAGGGAGAGATAGGATAAGACAATACGGTAGTTTATTATATTGGTTATAGATAATTTTCTATATAATTGGTTATATTATAAACTATTGGTTTTAGATAATTTTCATTGGTATGGATTCTTGTATATTGATAGAAATGTGAAATAATTTTTTATTCATGTTTAAGATAATTTGTATATTGATATAAATTCAAAATTATTTTTGTTATATTATATATGTTTCTACTTCTGTTTAAAATATTTTTATATATCGGTATGAATGTAATATTATTTTCTTCATACTAAACAGAAGTATAGGATATTTTATATATTGCCAGGTGTGGTAGCACATGTCTTTAATTCCAGCATTTGGGAGGCAGAGACAGGCAGATCTCTGTGAGTTGAAGGCCAACCTGGTCTCTAGAACTAGCTCCAAGACAGCCAGGGCTGTTACACAGAGAAAACCTGTCTTGAAAACAACAACAACAAAAAGAGATATTTTTTATATTTGTATAAAATAATGTTACTGTTGTCTTATTGCACTATATTTTTCTACCTCTGGCTAAGATATTTTAATGTATTGTCACAATTTTGAGGTCATTGTCCTTATACTGAACATCTGTTTACAGCTTATTTAATTTTATAATTTGAAGCTTTAGTCTTTAAGCTATATAGATTATTAAGAATAACAGGTTAATAGTTAATAACAGTTAATACTTTGTCATAGTTATGTCAGTTAGGTTTTTTTTAAAGATACACAAAGATATATTCCATACAGCCAGGTAATCTTCAAATTTTTCAAAGACCTACAGAACATGGAGTTTAAATGTTTTAATCCTAGGATTCTGTTGATGTGAGACATGACTGCTCTTGGTAGCACCAGTCTACTCCCAAGAGAATAATAGGCACTGAAGACATTCCATATTGACTTTATTTTCTTCTTGGAAAAACTAGTCTACTGAGCAAAAACTGCCCTTATCTCAACTGCTAACAATAAGTATGCTGTCCAATCTGGACAACAGGACACAAAGAAAAACAACTGCTGAACCTTACTGAGACAGGGTAGGACAGTCCTTCAAAATTTCCTGCTTCTAAAATTGGTCTGTCAGATATTCTAGGCCTAGTCAAAGTTGGATACCCCAATGTTGCTGAGAAACCTTGGGTAACTGTTCATGTAGCCAGGTGTTTCAGTCATTGCTTGCATTTTTCAGAAGTTGCTTGCTTGTACTTTCTGCTTACTTAGGTAATATTTCCCTTCTCAGGTCTGAAGGGGTTGAAGAGTTACAGCTACAATCTTCTCAAATCTTTGCTAAGGGCATATTAGGTACAAGACATAGATTCTTTTTTTTTTTTTTTCTATTGTCTCCAAGGGAACAAGACATAGATTCTTCAGGAAAGGAAAAGTCTTGGAGTAATCTCTGAAATTTGCCAATTACCTATGGTCTGGACATCTAGAATGTGTTTCTTGCTTGATATTGTTCTTGGTTATAGTTTCACTTTTGCTTATGTTATTACTTTTTCTTCCTTCTGGACAATATTTGATAGTTGCTCTCATTTTATATAATTTATGTTAGGATTAGAACCTTCTTAATTAGACAAAAAAGGGAAGTGTTATGGGAATTTGATTAATTTTGCCCAATGAGAGTTGGGGTGATAACCCCTATGGGAGGAGTTTTCTCTGGATACATGACTAGATAAAACTGAGGAGGGGACATGTGCTCTCTCTCTCTTGGGTGACTGGAGCAGGATCAAGTCTTACAGTTACATCACCCTTGGGCAGAATGGCAGGACAGTTGTAGCTGGGTCAGCAGTGGTGTCTATCTTGTTCTGTATTCATAAATCTCTTTTTCCATTGCCCCCTTAATAGTTACTGACCAGACTTTGTGGGTTCTTGCTTCACTATACTCTGGAATAAAGTGGAGCTGTCTCACTGAAGTCATCTCCCAGATAGCTATCTCCTCATATCCACAGCTGTATGAACCCTGTTCCCTGCTTCTGCTTTCCCACCCTCATGGACCAGCAGCCAACGATCCCTGAAAAGAAGGAGACCCACATAAAGGCTGATTCCATTCCTCCAACTACATATTTGACATATATCAACATGCATTCTCTGTGTGATTATAACTCTGAATGTGGTCCATTTTACTGTCCTCTGGTGACCTCATCTGTGCAGCAGGCAAGAGATAAAGGATGATATGACAAAAGGAGGTTTCATTACCACATGCCTTGTGATGTGTTTTTCCTCTGAGGATAACTACTTTTCTGTCTTTGGATAAGGCCTTAAAAAGGTCCTTATTTTTTAAAAAATATAGTTGTAGGTGAGGGTTCAGAATTAGCACAATTATGCAAGAATCTAAGCAGCAGGCTTACATATAACCCACAGGAAGGAGGGTCAGCTGTCTTTTCCCTGCTTGTCTGTGTGTGAGAGGGAAGTTAGGGGAGCCGGGGCAGCGGTGCTCTCCTCCTCTGAGGAGAAATGTGACTGCTGAAACAAAGAGGGAAGGGTTCCAAGGTGGAGGTGATTAGGACATGTGACCGAGAAGCTGGTCTTATGGCATCCCTTCCCTGTCCCCACCCTGTGTGTTCCACTCCTAGGGGAGGCTGCTGGAGCAAGAGGCTCAGCCTGGCGAGCCAGCTGCTTTTCTTAGGCAGCACATTCGCCTTACAATTGGGGGCAGCTAAGGCTTTTGCCTTCTCCACCCAGATGAAATCATTTCCTCTCACCATCCCGCAGCTTCGTTCTCATGGAAGAGAGGAGCTGGTGCTGGGAAGAGGTCACGGATGGAAAGGCAGATGAGGAATTTGTAAGCACGCCCAGACTTAGTATGTCGGTTGGTAAGAAAGGCGCATTCACACAGGCAGGATGCCCAAAGCCTGGGTTTGTCCCGTTTCTGAGGATCAACCACTTTTCTCACCTTTGCCAAGGCAGACCCTGAAAATGGACCTTGTTATACCCTGGAAAGAATCTTTGCCACTTAGCTCTGATGACTTTTCTGTCTTTTCAGAGATTGGTAGGGTTTTTATATAATACCAAAATCTTGCTTGGAATTTGGAAGCAGTTTTCAAAGTCATGTTAAATTGAAGGATCGAGAAAATGCTCTCTAATCCTCAAAGATGTGCAGAAATGGAAAATGGCAAGTTTTGCCTTTACCGCGGACATATGGGATTTGAAAAATAACAGGAGGGGCCGTATCCAAATCCCTTCTGTGCCCTAAAAATGGCATTCCAGCCTAGAGAATAGATATATTCGTCTATATATGTTGTCATCGCAGCTGGGCATGATGGTGCAGGCTTTAATTCCAGGCATAGGTAAGAAGATCTCTTTGAGTTTAAGGCCAGCTACGTAGTGAGCTCCTGGCTAGCCAAGGCTACAAAGGAGGACACTCTCAAAAAATAAAACCAGCAAACAATAAAATGTTTCCATAATAGAATGTTATTTCCTCAAATAATATTCAGTATTCTTTCTTGGATATAGATGGCAAGGGAGAAAATCAAACCACTTTTTAGGTTGTGGGACAAAGACCTAGGGGCAGGGGGCGAGAGGAGGGAAGGGAAAACATAGTTGGAAATTTCATGTTTCACTTGCCTATCCAAATTAAATTTTGAGGTTAACTTGAGAAGAGACACAGTATCTGGGGAAGATCAGTTCCTCCCCGCGTTAGTAGCATTTGGAGGACGTTTCATGTGTTCATCGACATGAGAAAGGCAGTTATACTGACGTTAGAGGAGCCGCCTCTCCAGGGTCGTTTTCCAGATGTGGCCCTGATGAATAGGATACACTGCTGCCTCGAGATTCTTACTAAAGATGCAGTGGGAGTTGAAGTAGTTGGTTCCAGCTATGAGTACTTCTAGCATACATGCACATGCATGTGCATGCACACTCACATGTGCACACAAACACATGTATACATGCACACACACATCTTCAATTCCAGATGTGAAAGCTTTGTTTTTTCTCTGTTCACAAATTGGCAAAGGTGAAGAGGGAGAAGCTAGCCTGTGGCTCCTTCCATGGTTTCTTCCAGTAAAGAGCTCAGAATCTTCAAAGAACTTTAAAACAGCTAATAGTGGAAAAAAGATGATCAACGGGACTACAGGTTTTTTTTTTATTGAAAAAATTTCCGCCTCCTCCCCGTTTCCCATTCCCCCCCCCACTCCTCTCCACCTTCCCCCCACTCCTTTCCCCCTTCCTCTCCAGTCCGAAGAGCAGTAAGAGTTCCCTGCCCTGTGGGAAGTCCAAGGTCCTCCACCCTCCATCCAGGTCTAGGAAGGTGAGCATCCAAACAGGCTAGGCTCCCACAAAGCCAGTTCATGCAGTAGGATCAAAACCCAGTGCCATTGTCCTTGGCTTCTCACTCAGCCCTCATTGTCCACCATGTTCAGAGAGTCCGGTTTTATCCCATGATTTTTCAGTCCCTGTCCAGCTGGCCTTGGTGAGCTCCCAATAGATCAGCCCCACTGTCTCAGTGGGTGGGTGCACCCCTCACGGTCCTGACTTTCTTGCTCATGTTCTCCCTCCTTCTGCTCCTCATTTGGACCTTGGGAGCTCAGTCCAGTGCTCCAATGTGGGTCTCTGTCTCTATCTCCATCCTTTGCCAGATGAAGGTTCTATGGTGATATGCAAGATACTCATCAATACAGCTATAGGATAGGGCCATTTCAGGTTCCCTCTCCTCAGCTGCCCTAGGAACCAACTGGGAACATCTCCCTGGACACCTGGGAGCCCCTCTAGAGTCAAGCCTCTTGCCAACCCTAAGATGGCTCCCTTAATTAGGATATATACTTTCCTGCTACCATATCCACCCTTCCTTTATCCCAAACATCTCATTCCCCCAAGCTCCCCCCATCCTCCCCTTCTCACTTTTCTCTCCCCTTTTTCCAGGACCCAGCAATACCACTCGGGAATATACCCAAGAGGTGCCCTATCATATTACAAAAGCATTTGTTCAACTATGTTCATAGCAGCATTATTTGTAATAGCCAGAACCTGGAAATAACCTAGATGCCCTTCGATGGAAGAATGGATGAAGAAAGTGTGGAATATATAGGTATCAGAGTACTACTCAGCAGTAAAAAACAATAACATCTTGAATTTTGCATGCAAACGGATGGAAATAGAAAACACTATCCTGAGTGAGGTAACCCAGACCCAAAAAGATGAACATGGGATGTACTCATTCATAATTGGTTTCTAGCCATAAATAAAGGATATTGAGCCTATAATTTGTGATCCTAGAGAAGCTAAATAAGAAGGTGAACCCAAAGAAAAACATATAGTCATCCTTCTGGATATTGGAAGTAGACAAGATTGCCGGGCAAAAATTGGGAACTTGGGGGTGGGGCGGGATGGGAGTCAGGGTTGTTTTTTTAAAAGTAATTTCTATCTTACTTTTAGTGATTATTATTATCTTGCTCTCATCTTCATCCCTGTTGGTGGAGTCTCGATTGACAATCCACTGAGAGTTCTGATTTCAGTTATTCTGCTCTGTGGTTCTTGGAAATGGCCTTGTGGACCAGCAAATCTGCCTGGTGGCTCCTCTGTGCACATGGCCTCATGCTCAGCCAGGTTCCTAGGTACTGCTCTGCCGCACTTGCTCTGAATCATCTTGGTGCTGGTTATTGGTGACATCCCCAGAGGGTTCTGCTTTGACCTTGCTGCTTGGATACCTCAGTTTTGGTGGCTCTCAATACTCCAGGGAAGGAAGAAAGTCCTCCAGTAGCACCCAAGATAATAATTTTTTTATAACTATGATCTTGAAGAGTTTCGTAAGACAATACACACACACACACACATTTGCATTGGCAGGGCCCATTCGAATGTCTCTTTTTTAGTATATTATCCTCAGTTCGTAAATTTAGCCAAAGCATGTCTATAACTGAATGTCCCTAAGTGACCTCCAAAGTGTTCTCCAGCAGTGTAATCCCCCTGTGAAATGAGGCTTGTGCTTTCTTTTCAGAGCATCTTTGAAAATTTAGTGTTAACTGATTTTTCCTTGCTTCTTCAAGTTTTTTGTTATTTCAGCAGTTCGACTAAAGATTTCATCTTCTTGTTCCCATGAAATTTTATAGCAGTCACAGCCAGTGCTTCAGCTAGGGCTTTATGCTTTAATCCCTGCCAGGCCTTGTACCCATCATACTCTGGGAGGGCGCCTCCCAGGGCCACCTGCTGAAGCCGCAGAATAGCATCCCTGGCGGATATTCAGTAGCGCTGTTGAGTTGGATTTGAGAGGGAAGCTGTTAGTCAGTTAGGGAACTGAACAATTTCTTCCACCAGAGAGCACTTGGACTAACAGAAGGTACTGAGTCCATAAAAGTCCGAGTCTAAAGGGAGTGCCTGAAGCATAGCTCTTGACCCTGAAGCTGAGGCTAACAACTTATGGACAGGGTCAGAAGCAGAAACAGTGCGATGCCAGCAGAGGCTGATGGGTGAACACTTCTCTCATTGAGTTTTCAGAAGCCTTCAAACTGCAGTTAGCATTTTCTGTTTGCTTAAGGAAAACTTAACTCATTCACAGCCACTGATCCTTATTTATTGATATTATTTTATCAGGGACATGAAAGTCATATATATAACCAAAACACTTGATGTAGTCCATTTTGTCTCTTTTTCTTCCTGTTCTAGACACACTACATTTCCTACATTTAAAAAAAAAAAAAACAAGCCACCTTCTATTTTTAAACATAATTTTTTTTATTGAGTCTTTGTGAATTTCACATCATGCACCCCAATTCTACTCACCTCCTGGTCCCTCCATATCCTCCCCTTACCCTTGCACTGCCCCCTCAAATTTTTTTTTTAAAAATCAAAACAAAACATAGCAAGCAAGCACAAGAACAAAACAAACAAACAAACAAAAAAAAAACAAAGACCAAAACAACCGCAACCTCTTTGCCGTTTCATCTTTCCCACCTCTCCAACACCTCTCATTTGTCCTAGCGGCACTGTGAGCGGTGTGTCATACGGAAGACTCTTTTGTCCAGTCAACATTACTAGCAATGCTCACTGAGCGAGTCATTGGTCTCATTCATGACCCCAGACGGGAACCCAGCAAAGGACTTTCAGAAAACTTACATTTCTATTTCTGCTGTCAGACTCAGATATCACTTCCTATCTTTCAAATGGCTAGAATAGAAACTCGCGGCCACATCAATGCTGGAGAGAATGTAGACAAACCAGGTTTTCATACATCGCTGGTGAGAATATATGACAATTTTTCTCCCCAAACTAGTCATGGCACTATTGTAGGACACTGCCCCCCTGCCTTTGTCCCAGAGAAATGAGAGCAGAGGCTGACGCAAACACTTGCACATGGATGTTCTTGACAGCTTTAATTCTAAACCAAAAACTGGAGACAGCCTGAACATCCTTCCATCATGAAAGGATGATGACCAGTAACAACTGGGCCAGTTTTGTCACAAACAGCAATCTGGATAAATCTCAAGAGCAATATGGCCAGTCTCAAAGGGTGCCATACTGTGGATCTATTTTTATAACCTTAAAAAAAAGCCTATGGGAGGAAGGAAATAGATTAGTGATTACCAAGAATGAGGGGAAGTGTCAGCACAAAAGTAGTCTTAGGGAGCACCCTTATGCTGACAGAATAATCCATATTCATATTGTGGTGATGAGTGCAAAGATCCCTACAAATGACTGAAGCACATAGAGCCATGGACAGCCACATCCATCCATTTAAATCCATCATAATTAACATTCTCCTCATGGCCAAGTGACAGGTTAAAAAATCCTGAAAATGGAATAAGATATATGGTTTATTATTGGTAATTGTGATGGCTATTCTTGGTTGTCAGTTTGACTACATCTGGTATTAACTAAAACCCAAAAGGGGAGGGAGGGAAAGTCTGTGAGGGATTTCTGCTTAATCTGAAGCGGGACTATCTACTAATCTGGAGCTTTGAGGTAGGGAGACAGACCATTAATCCAGATCTTCAATCTAGATCTAATCTGGGCCACGCCTTCTGCTGGGAGTCTATATAAAGGACATGGAAGAGGGAAGTTTTTGCTCTTTGTCTGCTTTATCTTGCCTTGCTAGCAAGTCCATTCCTTCACTGGTGTTAGAGCCTACTTCTTCAGGATTCCCGAGTATAATGAAGACCAGCTAAGGCATTCAGCCTCATGGACAGAGCAACTCCTGGATTCTGGACTTTCTATTCATAGACACACATTGCTGGATAAGCTGGACCACAACCTGCAAGTCATTCTAAATAAATCCCCCCATATATATACACACACGAGAGAGAGATAGAGATTCATTCTATAGGTTCTGCTACTTTAGAGAATCCTGACTAACACAGTAATGGACCAACATCAATTTCCTGATTTTGATATTGAGTATAAAGTATAAAAATGACAACATGGGAGCTGGGTATTTTTTGGTACCATCTGTGTGTTTATAATTCTTTCACAATGTAATTTACAACCGTATACTGATATTTATTAGTTGTATTCTTAGAATTTCATAATTTCATGCATGATGGGTTCAAAGCTAGGTTGGTAATCTTAGTGTAGTGGCAATGCTTCACAACGGTACCAATTCAAGCCAGTTTGGTGTTGAATCCATGCAAAATTACTTGTAGGAGGAGGCCGCTTGTTTGTCCCAGCTGCCCAGAACCAAAATAACTACAAAGAAACTATATTATTTAAAACACTGCTTGTCCCATTAACTCTAGATTCTTATTGGCTAACTCTTACATATTAATTTAACCCATTTTTATTAATCTGTGTATCACCACATGGCTGTGGCTTACTGGCTCAAGTTCCATCATCCATCTCTGGTGGGGCTACATGGCTTCTCTCTGACTCTACCTCCTTACTCCCAGCATTCAGTTTAGTTTTCCCCACCTACCTAAGTTCTGCCCTGCTATAGGTCCAAAGCAGTTTCTTCACTCATTAATAGTAAATACAGCATACAAAGGGGTATCCCAGATGAATCAATGACTTAGTTCTTTTATTCTTACTCTTGTATTGTCCACCTAGCCTAGCACAATGCCACACATATGCAATATGATTTAAAAATAGTATCATTTAACTAGCATTAATAATTTATGGTGATTTGTGGCAGATCTCTTAATTAGATGAATGCTGTATTTTTTATATTGATTTCTTTTTCTGGAATTTTAAAACATGTTAGCAAAGAAAATAGGTTTTCACAATTCTTACTATCTAGAGTTTAAGCCATAAGACTGGCAAAAAGAAGAATGTATGTCATAATTCTCATTTTTTAAGCTTTAGTATACTATTTTACATAAAAAGACAAGATGTATGTCTAAGCTTATCCTGAGGTTAGGATAAAATACCTGAGTCTATCAAATGCTAGTCTTGACTTTTAAAAAGATAATCACCAAACATCAATTTGTGGGGAGGAGAGCAATTTCCCTAATGTTTTCTTCTTAGTTCGACATTCCCACACAGCAATTACAAGCTAAACATCATTTCAGTAAGTGAGAAATTTGTGTTTTCGTTTGCTGATTGGCTTTATTACACCCTAAGGTTAATTGGAAGGCTTCTCAGGCTTATCTGGGTAATGATGAGCAGCTGCAATCGTACTCATCACCCCACTTCACATCGTTTTGACAGCGCGGCACCCAAACAAAACCGCTGTGTCGCTACGCAGTATTGCCAACCCTGGCATGGTTATGTCTGAGATGGCCTCACAGAAAGCCCGAGAGAAGCACAGAGCTTGAGGAGAAATGTTCAGATCGGGAGGGTGGCCGCCCACTGAAGTGATAGGATTTGGTTACTGGAGTTCGTGGGGACTGCAGTCACCTGGGAAAGCTCATCACACAAATAGGTGGTACTACGTATAGAAAAATATATTTGCCTCACCAAGTGACCTTAGCGGCGGATTTTTATTTTGCATGAGGATGACAGTATTGACTGAGATAGCTATGTGGAAAAGGGCAAACAATGCCTCTGGCTGCTTTTAAGAGCCTGAAAAGTGTCTCACCTACCTTACAATGTCTTCAGAAACAATACCGAATCAATTTGGGCACTGTCAATATTCCAAACTGTGTGTTTTTTGTGTATAATTCCTATTGATTTTCACCATAAAACTAAGGTTCTTGTGTATAATTCCTTTTGATTTTCTCCATAAAGGTAGATTTAATATGCATACATTATAAAGGGTACCTAGAATGTTTATAAAGCTTATCCAAGGTCACAGAGTCAATAGGATTCAGGTCTAGGCTCTTCTGTTCCCAAACTCTCTGTTGTGTTCATGGTTACACAAAGAAGACATGATCTATAGGAACTCACTGCTTGGTAAAGCATCAGTAGGGCAGCAGATATTTTCCCGTTCAGTTACTGATGGGCCGTGTCACTGGACAAATTACTAACTAGCATCTTCCCTGATCACCTTCATGCATAGCTGGGGTGGCTTGCCTTCTCCTGGGTGGCATCTCCTTACTGTGGTGTTGGGGAATAAAAGTGCTTGCATCAAAGCAATGCACTTGGTCACGAAGGAAGAGTTTGTCAACTTTGCTTTGGAGCAGGTGGAGCGCTCCACTGCTCCTCCTCCAACTGACTTCTCCTCATGCTGTGGGCGATCTGCCCCACCACCACTTCCTGGCTTCTTCAACAAGTTTTGGAAATGTTCTAATTTTCCTTCATAGCTTGATCGGCTAGATAAGCGGTCGTGAATTCCCCTGGCTGTTTCCTCAGTGGTCCCAGTTGTTCCTCTTTTATTATATCATGCAGCAAGGAAGTCCGGTAAATAGTGTAGAGAGCGGGTTTGAAGCCAGGCCAAACTGGGCTTCAATCTCAGAATAGGAACTTGCTGACGCTCAGACACCAATTTCAGTTAAGTCGTTCGATTCCCTCAACTCTCCTCAGAGAGTTAAATGAGGTGATTCACAGGCAGCCAAACTCTTGACACAGTGGACATACTCAATGACTAATTTTCAACCATAACTCAGCTTTACCCATTTCTAATCTGTAACATCTGCTCTTGCTATTATATGGAGTTTCCTTTTGCTCCACTGATCTTTGAGTTCCCTTGGCCTCACCGTTGTTCAGCACCAAGGAAGCATTTTCTAAACTTATATTGCTTTGGATTCTGGCTGCCAAGTGTTGTAAAAAGCCCCCCCCCCCAAGCTTTCTCTCCCTGATGCTGGGTAGCACCTGTGTAAACCTGGGCAGCTGTGCATGACTATGCATAAATGTTTGCTTATGTGCTTCTGCCGTATTTATTATGTGGCTCCGTGTCCAGCCAATTACTCTCCTACATTGTAAGCTCCCCAACGGCCAAAGATCAGACTTTCTACGTTTGCAACAGTTCCCTGTTTCCTTCTGAGAACAGATTTCCAGACGGCTGAGACGTAAGCAGACACTATTGCTTTAACAAGATGTCAATGACAAGTTCTCAAACATCGTGTTCTGATGTAGAACTTTATTCAAAACAATTTTAGTAATAACAAGCGTTTTATAGCACTATTCAAGGCTGGGGGCCTTCAGTTAGTGACTTTTCATATTAAAAAAAATCTTTCTTTTTAGAGAAGTAAATAAACAACAAAGAAAAGGATGAAAGGCAGTTGCTACTGTCCAGGAAGCACTGGGCCATCTTAGCTTGATCTGTTAAGTGACTGGTGTATGGGTCAAGAGGGTATCATGTGATGCCTACTGGGAATAATAACATGCTTAGAGCAGTGTAGTTAGCTAGGTAGTGCAGTTCACACTCAGTAGGTCCTGGCGAGGTAGTAGATAGATGTACTAGGAGCTTGGCTTGAGTTCTCCAGCCTTTTCAGTCCTCCAAAGCCATAAGTGTCATGTTTCCCCTATTTTGCATACAGGGAATTTGGGAAAGGTTTGATTTTTTTTTTTTTTTTTTGATCAGGACCCACCTAAAAAGATCTGTAGCCAGGTTCAATGCCACCCTGTGTTAGCTATGCTGCTAAATGAAAGGGTTTTTCAGATGAGCCCCAAAGATAATTCTAACCGGCCCCTACACACACACACACACAGCATAGCCCCTCCTGCTTGTCTTTAAAGAAAAGGAAATTCTGTTTTTGCATGGAATGTGCTTAGTCGAGATATATAAAGTGAACTGCAGGGGTCTTGGGTGGTTTGTAGGAAAATCTGGGGGAAAAAAGGAAAGAAGAAAGAAAAGAGAAAGAAAAGGAAATGTCTCTGTGGTGTTTTGCCTTCATTGCTCCTGTTCTCCAAAACCTTGGTGAAGCATTCACTCCTTGACAGTGAAGTCTCTGGCCAGTGTTTCCGGTTCAGAGAGACGCCCTTCGGGCTCTCACTGCAGTTCATGAGGACAGGCAGCACCCTGCTTTTGCTTTCTTTCCTCGTAGCTCCCTGCTTTCCTCCCTCAGCTATATTCTTTTGGCTTGAGTCACAGGCAAGCATCTTCCAGGCGCGGGGACTGAGCCCTGTCTGGGAAGGCTGGCTCTCAACAAGCTGGAGCTGCAGGCAGCTGGCGCTCTGGCAGCCTCACAAGTCTTCCTGCTCCTTTTGGAGCACATGGCCCCTGGCCTGCACGTAAAGCATGCTCGCACAGTAAAAGCCTCGACTTGGTCCTTCCAGCTATGAGATTCTGGGAGTCTCTCAGTGCTGAGTTGAAGGGGATCCAAGAGCCTTCCCCATGGAGTCAGGATTAGGCTGTAGTTAATCTTGTACAGCGTTCTTACATTTGTTCAGCTTTACCGCAGAGGTACCGAGACCGAGAGCTTTCAAGTTATGGCAACACACTATGTAATGTGCTGGGGGAGTTTGGAGGGCTCTGGCGACGATTCAGTTTCAGGTTTCTTTAATGTCTGAATTCTAGAAAGGAAGGGTCATATTGCAGACTCAACTGCAATTCTGTGTTCTTAAAAATGACCTCCCAAATTGGGTAATCTTTCGAGACGCTTAAAACCTGGTTCTGTCCTTGGTCAAGTGACTTTCTGAGCAGTAGCTCCATCTACTGTATAGATTCTATACGATGTTCTGGAGCATTCCTATTTATAAGAGATGAAAGCCTCTGAATGTTGCATATGAGAAAGAGTGTACTTAGTGGAAGCTTTTTATTTGAATGCATATGTAGGAAGAATTTTTCTTGTAGTTGCTAGTACTCATTGCTCATGCCTCTTCAATAAGATGTACTATTCGGGCATTTTTAGAAAGGACTTACTAAGGTTAAATAACTCACTTCCAGGTTTCAAGTAGAAAGGGTCAAGGGCTGTTTTTGAAGCGGGGAACCTAGATTCTAGGTCTTCTGCCTTTAGCTACACTACAGTGCTGCTATGAAATAAGGGCTTCTGTTTTATCTCATATCTTGGGATGGATATGTTCCTTTTATTCAGTTCACTACTAAATTACTTTTGTGCTGAAATTTTGTCTCTCTGTTGTCCAGTAATGACAGAGGGTTTGTGTGTGTTTAATGTAGGAGAGCGAAATGAGAGCATCTGTCAAGTGTATTCTGAGCAAAATCCTGGGAGGAAAAGGATGATTTGCCCCTTGATAACTCTGCAGCGACTATTCTCTCCTTGTCACAGAAGATGCTCTATTGAATACTACATCACAGAGAGTACTCAGTGTAGAATAATACAGCAAGGTATGGTAAGTATAGGGTCAAACTTCTAGCCAGAGTCAGCTACCATTTGCTATAAGGCAGTGGTTTTAATCATTTACAAAGTTAAATTTAATCATTTCCTTTTGTATTCTTTATGATGACTGTATGTTTTACTTACATCAAAAGAAATCCCAGGCTGCATTACAGAAGAGAATAGTAAAGTTTTGTGAGTCACATTATTATTTTATGAGCTATTCAATAAATAAACAGACTGCAGTACAGCCTGGTGTTGTTTCTGTTTTCAGTACATTGTTCTATAAAAATGTAGCTTAAATAAATAAGTCAGAGTTGTTTGTTTAGACACGTCTAAACCTTTGCTCCCATGTGAGGAATGAAATGTAGCTGTTTCTTTCCATGCTTCCACTGAGGTTTCATCCACAGGCAGCACCGCCGTATGTCTAAGATGTCAGGAAACATGCGTGTGCTGTTCTCGGGATCACCTGAGCATGGTAAATGACTGACTTCAGAAACTGTGTCGTGGGTAAAAAGCACAAAACTGGGCGAATGTGGCTAAGTCATCCCACTGTCTGTGACACCAGCTCTCCTAGACACCGAAGAGTTTATGGAGACGAATGTCTGTGTCGTTTCCTCCCAGTCCCTGTGCGGTGCGAATCGCTCTTGGTGGGCGTGCCAACATTTTCTGCACCATTTGTGCCTTGATCTTCTTATCTGAGTATCTGGGAAAGCTTCTAGCTGATTGTTGAGCAGCTTCAGCTGGAAGATCGGCCATGCCTCAAGTCTGGTGCATGTGTTCCTAAAACCCGTCCTGTGATTGGTGTTCTGTAAGGCCACTGTTAAATGTCATCACTGTGGACATCCTGTTCCATCTGAAAACACCAGAACTCTTCACCCTTCTCCTTTGTCTCTTCAATATTCAACCATAATAAGATAAATAGCAGATCAGTAAAAGTGGAGGGATGAACTATGAGATACTTGATCAGTATTCTTTGAATGCACAAAGTCCTGAAAAGTCAAGAAAGATTAAGAAACTTTTACAGATTGGATGTGACCAGGGACATGCAGTGAAAAAATGTAATGAGAGCCTGATTGGATCCCAGCAGAAGACATTGCAGAATCCCGAGTTTTGTCAGCAGCAATGAGCTGACGCTGATGCAGTTCTGAGCATGTAGCTTGCCAAGATCAGGAGAAGCTGGGTATATAAATGGAGTATGTATTATCTTAGCAACATTTCTATAAATTAAATGCTGTTCCCAAATAAAAGCTAAAAACCCAAACCTAAAGCACGGCTTACCACTGCCTATGTAATGTTTCTGAATCTGTCTTGAAATATCCCTCAGGAGGTTTGAATGAGAATGGCCCCCATAGGCTCATGTGCTTGAATGCTTGGTCCCCAGTTAATAGAACTGCTTGAAAAGGATTAGGAGGTGTGGCCTTGTTGGAGGAGGTGTGCCACTGAGGGTGGACTTTGATTTCAAAAGTTCACACCAAGCCCAGTCTCTCTCTCTCTCTCTCTCTCTCTCTCTCTCTCTCTCTCTCTCTCTCTGAGTCTCAGGATGTAAAGCTCTCAGATACTGCCCCAACGCCATGCCTGCCTGTATGTGGCCATGCTTCCTGATACGGTGATAATGGATTAAACCTAATTCAATGCTTCCTTTTATAAGAGTTGCCTTGGCCATGGTGTCTCTTCACAGCAACAGAACATGACTAAGACAGGAAAGTTCTGAAATCTATACACTTGGTAATTACTGGGGAGATTCCGATTTAACAGGTCTGCCATTGAGCCAGGGAAGCTGCACAGCTGTCATTTGCCACAGGTCACCATGACACTTCAGGTGTTGAAAAATCACTTGTTTGTGAGAAAAATAGAACCTGCCTGTGTCATTTTCCCTGGGTAAACTTTATAAACTTTTTTTTTTGGAGGAATCTCATGAAGCCTGGGCTGGCCTCAAACTCATCATGAGCTGAGGATGACCTCGGGCTTTTGATCTTTCTGCCTTCATCTCTACAGATCTGGGATTATAGGAGCGCAACACCATGCTTCATTTATCAATGCTGAGGATTCAGCCTAGGGCTAGGAAAGCACTCTGCTAACTAACCCACGGCCATAGTTCCTCTATAAACTTTTAAGCTTTTCATGAGACTCAAGGACCCTCATAGACTGGCAGAGTTGTCTTTTACTATTATAATTAAGAATATGCTACACAATAAGACATGAATAATCCTGAGCAAAAGGAATCTAAATGATATTTCAAATAAGTGTTCCATGCAAATAAATGAATGACACTTGTATATTTTATTTCTCAGGAAATTTTTTATTGTGGCATAAGTATATTATGATAATTTTAAGTATACAATTTTATTGGCACTTGTTCCATTCATAATGCTATGAGATATTTCTTGTCTCCCCAACCTTTTTTTTTCACCTTTAATAGAAACTGCACTATCACTCCTTGATTGTTACTTGCTTCCTGTTTTGATAAACCTCTCATCTACTGTCTGTCTCCATGAAATCGCCTCTGTATGTTTCAGAGAGTAGAATAATGCAATGCTTGTTCTTTTGTGTCTTTCTTCACATGCACAGCTTTGGATTGTACCTGACTCGGGCAGTAGGAGAATGAAGAAAGGATAGACACACAGACACATGTATGGAAAAGCTGGGCTTATGTGGTATGTGGGCTCTGATGGAGATGCATCAGAAACCGGGAAACTCAGAGTGTATATTTTATATATCTGAATCAAGAAGGTAGATTTGTTGTATACAGTTAAACAAGGAGGTGGGTTTACCTGATCTTGGGAGAAGGTCTCTATGGGGAAGCAGTCATAGGCTTTAGTCATCCTGGAAAGCTGTGTCTGATACTGATACTGTTTGTATAGCCTCTCAGCATTCCTACTCAGAGCAGGTAAAGTCTTGCTGTTCCCATGGGTCTGAGACTCTAGGGTCCTTGGCATGGCTGTGATCATGTCTTCATCTGCTCCTCACAGTGACTGGTTTATTTCAATCATTCCAGTGTTGTAAAGCTCATCTGCACTGTACAACACATCAGTATTTTGTTTACTAGTTAAAGCTTGCCTGCTCAGCTGCTCATGGTCTCTTGAGTTGTTTTTAATCTCTTGAGACTTTTGAGATGAACTTGAGGAAATGGAGTTACAAGGGGGAATTCCAGGACCAGATTGTGGGATCACTCAATAAGGAGAAAACTGAGTGGCCGCACATTCACATTAGAGAAGATGCTTCAAGTAACTCACATGGGAGGACCATGCTGAGGCAACCTAGATATGAGAAGGGAGGTTCTGGAAAAGTTGGTGTAAGTTTGGAACTGCCTAATTTACCAGTGGAGCTACTACCCTTATGATCCACACAGGCATTTGAAACTTAGCACTGTGTCAATCACCAATGTACTGTTACTGTTCTGGTGAGAAAGAGATGAGAAAAAGGAGGCCAGGTCTGTCTGGACAGCTGACTCACCACATTTTTTTAAATTATTTTTTTTAATTTTTATTAAAAATTTCCACCTCCTCCCCTCCTCCCATTTCCCTCCCCTTCCCCCCACTTCCCTTACCCCTCCCTCTTCAGTCCAGAGAGCAGTCAGGGTTCCCTGCCCTGTGGGAAGTCCAAGGTCCTCCCCACTCCATCCAGTTCTAGGAAGGTGAGCATCCAAACAGACTAGGTTCCCACAAAGCCAGTACATGCAGTAGAAGGCAAAAATTGGGAGCTTGGGGTGGGGGTGGGGTGGGGGTAAGGACAGAGGGGGAGAGAGAAGGGATAAGGGGAGGATGGGGAGAGCTTGGGGGAATGGGATGGTTGGAATGGAGGAAAGGTGGATATGGGAGCAGGGAAGTAGATATCTTAATTAAGGGAGCCATTTTAGGGTTGGCAAGAGACTTGACTCTAGAGGGGTTCCCAGGTGTCCAAGGAGATGTCCCCAGCTTGTTTCTTGGGCAGCTGAGGAGAGGGCGCCTGAACTGACCCTATCCTATAGCCACACTGATGAATATTTTGCGTATCACCATAGAACCTTCATCTGGCGATGGATGGAGATAGAGACAGAGACCCACATTGGAGCACTGGAATGAGCTTCCAAGGTCCAAATGAGGAGCAGAAGGAGGGAGAACATGAACAAGGAAGTCAGGACTGTGAGGGGTGTGCCCACCCATTGAGACGGTGGGGCTGATCTAATGGGAGCTCACCAAGGCCAGCTGGACTGGAACTGATGGAGCATGTGTTCAAACTGGACTCTCTGAATGTGGCTGACAATGAGGGCTGACTGAGAAGCCAAGGACAATGGCACTGGGTTTTGATTCTCACCATATGTCTTTAAGACTTCCTGTTGTCTGAGATAAGCTGCTTGAAGCTTCTGACTATGGAGTTTGGGCAGTGGGCAAGCTTGGCCTCATGTGTTGACCGAAGTTTCTGTTCCACCCGGTCCTACAGCTGTTCAGCCCCAAAGAAACACACAGAGGTCTACATTAATTATAAACTGGTTGGCCTAGTAGCTCAGGCTTCTTATTAACTATTTCTTACATCTTAACCCATAATTCTTTTTTTGTGTTAGCCAGGTGGCTTGGTACCTTTCATCAGTGAGGCATTCTCATCTTTCTTGCTCTGTGTCTGACCTCCTCTGTGTCGAGTGCAGACTGAATCTTTCCTCTTCCCAGAATTCTCCTGTTTTCATGCACTGCCTCTATTTTTTGCCTGGTACTGGTCAATCAACATTTTATTAAACAAGTACAAGAAACAAATCTTTACAGGGTAAAACCATTGTCCTACAGCACTTCCCGCCTCCCCCCCCTTATATCCTTCTGAAGTCTTTAATGGAGTCAAAGAATAGATAGTTAAAGTTTTCCTTAGTTATGATAAAAGATAAAGTAGATATAAATGTTGTAACTGTAATTCTTACTTGATACCTGTTTTGTTATATGTAATTTTACTATGTTAAAGTTAAAACCTTCCTTTTTATTTAAACAGAAAAGGGAGGTGATGTGGGATTCCCCTCTGTACTCTGTGAATACCATTGGTGAATAAAGAAACTGCCTTGGCCTATTGATAGAGCAGGGTAGAACTAGGTGGGGAAAACTAAACTGAATGCTGAGAGAAAGGAGGCAGAATCAAGGAGAAGCCATGGAGCCACAGCCAGAGACAGATACACTGGAACCTTGCCAGTAGGCCACGAACCTTATGGTAAAATATAAAATACTGGAAATAGGTTAATACTAGATGTAAGAACTTGCTAGCAATACACTTAAGTGATTGGCCGAGCAGTGTTTTAAATAATTTAGTTTCTGTGTGATTATATCTGGAGTCTGGGTGGCTGGGAAAACAAACAAGTGGCCTTTTACTATACTCATAATCTAGCTTCAATAGAAATGAGACATGTTGGTGATGGAGGAAGGTCATTGGTTAATTAATAAAGAAATTGCTTGGCCTCTGATAGGACAGAAAATTAGGTAGGCGGAGTAGACAGAACAGAATTCTGGGAAAAAGAAAGCTGAGTCAAGCAGTTGCCATGATTCTCCCGCTGGACACAGACGCAGGTTAAGATCCTCCCTGGTAAGTCACCAGCTCATGGTGCTACACAGAATATTAGAAATGGGTTAGATCAATATGTAAGAGCTAGCCAATAAGAGGCTGGAACTAATGGGCCAGGCAGTGTTTAAAAGAATAGTTTCCATGTAATTATTTCGGGTAAAGCTAGCCGGGTAGCGGGAAGCAGCCACACCGATCCCACAACATGTTGGCCAATTCCTTTATCCCAGGTTCTTGCAAGCTTTTGGGGTGACCTTTGGACCTCTTTCTTTTTTTTTCCCAGGGTGCTGGACCAAATACCAACATACCATGATACTCTTTGGTTTGAAGCTTTGCCTACAAACTTCTCTGGAGAACTGGACATGCTAGACACAACAATTGCAATGTCAGCGATCCCAGACATTGGCTCACTCCCTGTGACTTGTGCTGAGGTGTCATGACCTCTGTCAGAGGTTTTCAGTGGTTTCTAAGTAAGCTGCCAAGCAGATACTGGTCACGGGAATACCCATGGACAGAAATATCTCTCCATTTTTCCTTTCCAGTCAGAGAGAAAGCACTGAGCTTGCTCCTACTCAGCTGAGGAATAGTCTCCAGACTGCTAGATATCACGTTTCAGGTCCAGGTGAAACAAGACATCTGTCAACAGCTTTCCAGGATATACCTTCTTTTCTTTGCTGAGATAGTTCCAGAAGTGGGGTCCACAAAGGCTCTGAAGATAGACCCCTCCATGGATGACGGATGCATCATTCTGATTGCATTTGAACATGCCAGTATCAAGGTCCTGGCACCAGGAAATTTTGTTGAACCACATCCATGGTCAGAGCTCTCCCAGAAAATGTTTGTTCTCTAGAATTGACAGGGTTACCCTGAGCCCAGTTCTGAGGGAGCAAACTCAAGCTCAAGGTGTTAGTGGGATTGGTTTCTTCTAAGACCCCTTTTCTGGCCAGGGTCTTTTCTCCTCTGATACTTGAACCAGGGAAATATTTTCACATCTCTATTTTACCTTCTATTTGCTTCAAGTGAAAATTTAAACATGACACGTATCCAGAGGATTAACTTATGGTTGTTCTATATTTGTAAGTTTCTTTTGGGGCTGAAACACTCCAAAGTTACTGCCATAAAGCAAGGAAAGGTACCCCAAGAACTTACCGGATGAAGGGGAAAGGTTTTTAAAATGTACTGTCAATAGAAGTTTTGAATTAGAGCATGTGTTCATGTATCTGTGAATATATGTGTGCCTGAAGCTGATTACTAAGGTCTGTAAACACCGAGAGCTTCAGATAAGGGGCAGGGCCTCCTTGGAGTCCCTGAAATGGAAGGAAAACCTATGAGTGCACATATTCTTGGAGGTTCACAGTGAGGATGGGAAATAAAAAGGCATTAGGAAACAATGACATAGGAAATTTTGGGGGAAATTATAGTGTAATTTTATACGACTTAAAATTGCATTTTAAATAAAATAACCAAAGCATGGAAGCACTCTGACATGATCTTACGATCACTGCTAGTGAGAGCTTGTTTATTTGTTTATTTTTTTTTTTTGTAGAGAATTGGAAAAGTCTTAGAAGGCAGTGAACACTCCCTGAAAGGATGACCCAAACTGAAGCCTCCATTCCGGGGTAAGCCACTTATTCATCAGTGTTCACAAAACACTCACTATGGGCTAGGCAAGGCAGTTCTAGGATTTGGGATTACATTAGTGAACAAAAATGACAAGCATTTATCTCTAATTGAGTTAATATTAAAAAGAACGGCACCTCATGTCAGAGTGTGAGATGAAAACAGAGCAGAAAACAGGAAGAGAGTGGAGGAAAGGAAGGAGGATCTGCCAGCTGGGGTAGGAGATGGTTGCTGTAAACAGGGTGAGAGTAACCCTCACTGCGGGGGTGAGGTTTGAGTGATGATGCCAAGGAGGGCAGGAGTTAGCTAAGAGCAAGAACATTGCAATCAGAGAAAATAGAGCGAAAGTCTTTGGGTAGCAAAGCCTTCCATTAGGAACAGATCAAGCTCTGAGCTAGGAGAAGGGTGGAAAGGAAGCCAGGGGAGAAACCGCAGTGGTGAGGGAAAAACAGTTACTGCAAGGACGGCAGCTTTCTGGATGTGGTGGGGATGCTTGCAGGTGGCTTTGTTTTGTTTAATTTTGCTTAATTTTGTCCAGATCCACAAGTGTAAACTTTCATTTGCCTTTGTCAGTACTGAAAAGTCAGCACAAAGTCTGAAAGACCCGAGGGAATCTGATGAACAAAATGAACACAGGAACCAGCATGAGGACTAGTTAGCTTTCCATACTTATGGGGACAGATACAATCACTGTCTGTACATATTCAACCTCAGGTAACATCTCTATGTGAAGCTGGGTGGGGAGGGAGGTAGAGGCACGGATCTGGGAGAAGTTGGGAGAAAGGAAGGAACATGATCAAAATATATTGTATAAAATGTTTTCCTAAATAAAAACAAAACCTAAAAGTGTTCAAGAAGAGAAAAAGCATACTTAGCGTGTTATCTTCTAAAAGTGCAATGAAGGTGCATACCAAAAGTAGGAAAAAATCCATATAGATGCATTTAATCAAATTAAAGCATTTGTTCAAATAATTCTTGGTTTCATAAGAATGTCAAATTCAAACTATGAAAAAAAAAACAAAGACAAGAAAGCCCTTGTGTATTGCCTTTGCCTTAAAGAAGCAGCATGGTCCCTTGAAGCAGTAAATTGAATTCAAAACTCTTAGTAGTGCTTTTGTTGAGGTTGTGATATAGGAAGGAGTTGACCTTGACACATGGGAGAGAACCAAGCATCTCTTTGACTGGGAAGATAGTTTCCCTCAGCCAGGAGAACTTGCAATGGCCTCCCCTGAGGCAACTGCTCAGCAGAACTTGAAACAGAAACAAACAATAGACCTTGTGTTTCATGGATTCCATTTAAGGGTGTATTACAGCAAGTATGAGGGGAAAACCCTGGATGACAAAAGACAAGTAGGTTATTACTGCAGGAATTCAAGTGAGAGAAAGAGTTCTAGATGTGGTGGCACACACCTTTAATCCCTGCACTCTTGAGGCAGGTGGGTCTCTGTGAGTCCAAGGCCAGCAACTCTACATAGTTCTAGACCAACTGGAGTTACTTAGTGAAACTCTGTTTCAAAAAAGAATATAAAATAAAATAAAAAATCAGGGGACAGATGACAGAGACTAGGACCACATTGTAAGGACACTGTGAAGATTTATTAGTCTTGATTTAGTCTGACACTGATGTCAACATATTATCCCAATTGTGAAATTGTTGAGAGAAGGAGCTGAGAGTGACTCCAAGGTTTTTGCCTGAGCACCTAAGGATGGTGTTATTCCCACTTGAGAGGGAGAAGGCTGTGGGTGGATCAGCTCCTGGTGGAAGGGCTGATCAGTTTGAGATTTTTTAAGTTTGAGGGGTGAGATAGCCACATGGAGGAGGCCGTTGGCTCTACAAACCTGGAATTTTGGAGAAATCTCTTCTGGAGTTACACATTCAGATGTCACCAGCATACAAAGGCAAGAGGCTTGAAGAGATTACCAGGAAGTGGAGGTAATTAATGAAAGGAAGAATTCAAGGTCTGAGCCTTGGGGACCTCCAACACGAAGTCATCATGGAGAAGCAACCAGCATGTGTAGGAAGGAAGAGTCAGAGTGGGAGGACTTGATGGAAACAGATCACAAGGACTGGGAGTGTGATCCATGGGTAGGAAGAATGAGCCAGTATGCAAGAACATGGCAGAAGAATTTCAGTGATGGAGGAAGGTCATTGGCTAATAAAGAAACTGCCTTGGCCAATTTGATAGGCCAGCCTTTAGGTGGGTGGAGTAAACAGAACAGAATGCTGGGAGCAAGAGGAAGTGAGCTCAGATGCCATGCTGCTGCTCTCTGGGGCAGACGCTATGAAGCTCCGACCCAGGATGGAAGTAGGCTAGAATCTTCCTGGTAAGCGCACCTCGTGGTGCTACACACATTAATAGAAATGGGCCAAGCAGTGTTTATATGAATACAGTTTGTGTGTCATTATTTTGGGGCATAAGCTAGCCAGGCGACCGGGAGCTGGGTGGCAGGAACGCAGCCTGCGGCTCCTACAACATTTTAGCAAGAGCCAGTGAACAGCCTGACCACATGCTGGGCTGACTGACAGATCAAGGAATGTCCAGCCCAGGCCCACAACTATTCAGTCCCAAACACATAGAGGCCTACATTAATTATAAACTGGTTGGCCTATTAGCTTAGACTCCTTAACTAACTGTTACATCTTAAATTAACCTATAATTCTTGTCTGTGTTAGCCATGTGACTTGGTACCTTTTATCAGCGAGGCATTCTTATCTTGCTCCCTCTGCATTTGGGTGATGACTGCAGACTAAGCCTTTCCTCTTCCCAGAGTTCTCCTGTTCTGGTCACCCTGCCTATCCTTCCAGCCTGGCTACTGGCCAATCAGCATTTTATTATACCAATACAAGGGACAAATCTTTACAGAGTACAAGACCATTGTCCCACAGTAAAGGAACATCAAGAAGATCTGAACATGGACTTTGATAGCAAAAACAATTGGTAATTTTGTCTAGGAGAGTTCAGTAGAGTTCTGAGAACTGAGATCAAGGCCTGACTGAGGAACTCAAGACAGAATGGGAGGGAATGAACATGAGGTAGGTTCGCTGCAAGGGAAGAAACGGAGGCGTTGGAAAGAAACATAGCATCAAGCAAGAGTGTGGGCATTGGTTTTCTAATTTAAGGTAAAGGAAATGAAGGGCATGCGATTTGAAATGGAGGGTTCACAGCTCGAAAAGAGAAGTAGAGAGGCTGTGTTCTACTACAGAAAGGGAGAGGCTCGCTGGGGATGGGAAGGTTCACATTTGAAAGGGATTAAGTGTGTGTGCTTTCACAGAAACCTGTGAAACTTTTCTTCTAATTGCTTCTGTTTCCTCAGTGAAGTGAGAATGAAGATCATCAGCTAAGAGGACAGAATAACCCAGCATTCCTGGGAAGGTTGAAATGTGTTGGCGTCGCTTGAACTCTGCCTGGTGTGATGTGTTTTCTCCCTGGAGCTTCATGTCATTTGAGCAGATGGGCTGTGTCTATCAAGCCGTGTTTTCTTGCTGGAGCTTCCTTTGTGCAGATGTGTTGGAGTCAAGGCTTCAGCTTGAGAAGCGCCCTCTTAGCATGGCCTCCAGAAAATCATTGTGTGATGTGTCGTTGAACTGCTCAGTGTACGACTTGATGACTCTCCAGTATACAGCATATGTGGAGGCCCTTTCTAAGACCTCCATCCCTAGAGGGTGGTCTGAAAAGGAAAGAAATCATAATAAGAGCAGAGATTACCCCCAGAGGCTCCACAGTGAGTGCCCAGGAATGGAGAGGAAGTGGTTAGTGGTCTGGCTCCACACAATGCTTAATTTTTTTTTCTCCTGTACCCTGAGAGTGTCTGAAGTAAATGTTCATGTTCAACTCCCTCGTCTCTTCCCATTTAACTGTCAGGTCCATTTAGGTCAGCGAAACCACTGTGTTCCCTCTGCTTTTAAAAATTGATGTTTTCCCTGTGGCTCTCTCCTGAAAGTGCTCACAGTGACACACCTTCACACATGCCTTCATGAAGAAGCTGCCAAATGTGGAGGCCCCACAAAGACATGTTAGGAAGTGACTTCATCCAATAAATTGAATGTTCATGCTATTTTTAGAACTTTGGGCTATATGGAGGCCTTTCTTATAAAGGCATGATAACAACAACAACAAAACAACAATAATAACAATTATAAATAATGATTATGATGATGATACACATGAAAGGAAAGGAATATTAAGAGTAGATTTTTTAAAAATCAGCCACTATGGAATAATATCTCTGCAGCGTTTATCTTATTCTTGGATAGTTAACTGGGAGGATTGATTTGCTACCACTTTATATTTATGCACACGTGTGAAAATCTGGGAAGATTTTATATCCTTTAAATCATCCTAGTGTGAGAGTTCTGTGTTAAAATTAAAAAGCAGAGATGGAGTGATGGCTCAGCACTTAAGGACACCGACTACTGTTTTAGAAGCCTTGAGTTTGTTTCTCTGTACCCGTGGCTTACAGCTGCCTCCAATTCCACTCTGGGGGATCTGGTACCCTCTTCAGGCTTCTATGGGCACCTGTATACACATGGAATACACATGCCCAATACACACCCAACTACTCCTCCACCCACATAATTAAAAATAAAGTAAATTTTCAAGCAGAAAGAATGGAGGCGAAACACTCCAAGCAACATTTGAAGTCAAGAATTCTCCCACTTCTCATCTCTCTGAAGACCTGTTCTCAAAGGACAGATGTCTGTTGTCTTCCCTGATTCTTCAGGGTGGAGGAAGCTAGAAGAAGTAGAGGTTACCATGCTGTGCAGAATTCTAGCTTCTGAGAGTCCGAGTCAGCTGCTAAGTATCAAGAACACCCTGAGCTGTTTACCAACCTGTTGTTAGCTTGAACGCTGTCAAAGTGGGTTCATTTACACCACAGATACTGCCCAGTGCTTCAGATCAGGGTTTACAATGTCCCCAGAGATGTCTTACCGACTATTCGACTAGGAAATAGGAAGTTCTCCTTGGACTTTGATGGTTTTGAGCTTTCTTAGATAGACACACGTCTTGCCTTCCTAGTTTGAGGTTATTTGGAGCGAGTTCTTGTAAGGGCATCTCTCATCGGTCACCCCTTCGACTCCTGTGGCATGAGGGGTTCATTCAGTCCTGTGGTTGGCTATTTGTACCCCACACTGGGGGCCTGGCTGTAGATGATCAAATCCACAGACTCATTGCTGGTTTATGTGTAAATCTGGTCATGTTAGTAGACTACAAAGTGACTACAATCTTCAATTTCTATGATATAGGGACTATTTCCACTCTGAACTTTGCCCCAGTCCTTATGATCACTGAAACCAGCTTCATCATGACACACTGGCAAGATGGCTACTGGAAACCCATAGATGGCTGGGTGAATGTCATAAGCAAATGAGAGCAGCCTGTGTGTAAGATGTAAAATGCTTTGGTGATTATATAAAAGATAATTGAAAGAATGAGGTTATGGCTCTCTTGATTATCCTTTTAGCACTATTTAATCTTTTACACATATCCCACCTATCTTTTGTATATTTTAAGAAGATATTCTGAGTCACTGTTCTTGATTTCTTTGTCCTTTCGTATCCTGTAGGGATGGACATAGGAATCATTGTTCTTTATGTTTAGGGGACACAGCAATGCTTAAGAAGACTAAGAGATGAAATCTTTGGTACCATTTGAGGCTTCTAAGGCTGCACATTGAGTGTGATGAACAGTTACCATAGGCGAACATTCTAGAACATCAGATCAAATATACTTTGTCAAGGTTATTTTTCTTTCAAAGTTATAATGCGTTGATGAAAACAGTACTGAATGGAGACTGTATTGAGAGCCTGTATTAGACATAACTTGATGTTAAATTATTGATTTCAAGTTTATGTTCCTATAAGTCAGTGTCTACTTTAACAAAATGCTTCCTCTCCAAAACCACATGACTCTTGGTGGTATCTTGAATGAGAAATGACTTTCATAATCTTGCTATATGAACACTTGTTCCCAAGTTAGTGGCACTGTGTGTCCTTTCTAGAACTCTAGACGTGGTGTCGAAACCAGCTTTATGGTTGGGAACCCGCTTGCCAGTGTTGTGTGATAGCTTATTTCAGAGGTCACAAGAATCAGGCTAAAGTCAACAGTGAGTAGAGCTGTTCAATGTCCACACTCAGGGGCCTAGTGACCAAGGGATTCTCTTTTGAGATACCCTTTTCACCATTGGAAAATCCAACAGGAAGACAGCAGCAATTTTACCCATTCAACCTGTTTATTTCTGTATGGTGAACTGACTCAGGACATTGAAAAGGCATAATTCTTGACTTATTTGATGTGGGTAAAAGGTAGCTTCTCTTTGATATGGTCAGCTGCCTGGGATCCTGCAGGTGTGTGCAGGTGGAGCCCTCAGTGTTAGAGCTCCCATGTAGGTCTTACAGGTACTGGGACCCTTAACTTTTGAACAATGTTACAGCTCTTGTGTATTTGAGATGCCTCTATCACTGTCAGCTTGACCGGCCTTGTGACAGTTTCCTGCCACCATGTTCTGAGCCATTGCTTCTCAGGAGGCATTGACTGCCACCATCAAGCCCCCTCCTTTCCCCTGCAGTGGCTCTGCCTCTCCCAGGGATGTCAGTCGTGCAGCTGATCCTTTGTTGCTTTTGTAGCTGGGCCTACAGACTGTTCAGCTGGGCTTCAGACACTTGTCATGGCTGCTGAGGGTTCCCTTGACTCCTTCCTTCTGTTCCCTAGGGCTGGGCAGTGCTCCAGGCTCACGGCTCAGGCTCCAGTGCTTATTAGGGCCAGATCCCTCTTGGTTCCCCAGCTTTCAGAGCGTCTAGCCCACCAGTCTTCTCAGCTCCACCCTTGCCGTGTCTGTCAAAGTGGCCCACCACCCCCCTGCTTTCTCAGGACTAGGTGGCGGACTCGCTATCGGCATCATGCTACTACCACGGCTCTGATGTTGCAACTGCTTCTCCCTCTCATCACTATCTCAGCTTATTTTATTTAAATCCAGCAAAAGGGGAGCACTGGAGAGAGACCATCTTGTTGGTACTAATGTTGCAGTACCAAGGGAGGCAGCAGAGAGGGACACCTCTCAACCGATCCATAAAGTGAGCTGAATCATCTGCTCAGACAGCGCAAGGAACTTTAGCATCAACTGGAGCAAACCTTTTGTTTGAGTTTGCACCCAGGACGAAATTGTCGTTTGTGTACCAGTCTCTCCATGAGACTGCCAGGGAGAGTCCTCCCCGTAAGGCCTGGGGAGGACATGGTTGCAGAGTCACCCAGAGTTCAGCAGGGGTTGTGATAGTGAACAGTCCAGTGTAACTGTATGAAGCAGTTGTAATTGCAGTTATACCCTCAGAAGCTGGAGTGAACATCTTTGCTTGTGGATAGTTTCCTATACTGGGCTGGATCCAGAGCAGAACACATGGCAGGCAAATACCCCTGCTCCAGGCTCTATCTACAGCCACTGGATCTCTAACTTCCAGTGCTTCGACCCCTGTGGTGTAGCAGGTTCCTTCCAGCTTGAAACATTGCGGTCTTGCAGAAAAGCTCATAAAGACAGGAAATAAATAACTCAGAATAGCTCCAGGAAGTCCCTGAAAATGACCAGATTCACTAGGCCCTTCCTTTCTCGAGAGTATATAACTAGAAAGGACTATTGCAGGTCACTCTCAAAGGAGTCAGGGTGAAAGGAGACTACAGAGACAAGCCCAGTTCTCTGGAGGAGGTTCAGGCCAATTAAGTCACCTGGAAAGGACTCTCCAGCTGCCTGCGGGCTGTGCAGTGTGCTCCAGGTTCCCAGCTTTTGGGAGCTATCATTCACACTGGGATGGATTTTGGTGATGCAGTTGTCTTTTTCTGTTCCTGTAAGGAATCCCTAACCTATACATTAAGTAACCCCAACAAAATCCTTGTTTTCCCCTTGTACTGTCGTGGTGTCTTAGTCAGTATTATATTGTGTTAAGAGACACCATGATCACAGCAACTCCTATTTTTTTTCCCCTGAGATGGGGTTCTTTATGTAGCCTTGGCTGTCCTGGATCTCACTCTCTAGACCAAGCTGGCCTTGAACTCAGAGATCTACATGCCTCCTGAGGACTGGGGTTAAGAGCACACTCCACCACTGCAGGGCACCCCTTATAAAGGAAAACATTTAATTGAGGCTGGCTTACAGTTCAGAGGTTTAGTCCATTAGCCTCACGGCAAGAAGGCAGATATGGTGCTGGAGAAGGAGCTGATAGTTCTATATCTAGGTCGTCAAGTGGGTGGCAGGAAAGAACGACACTCATCCTGGCTTGAGCTTCTGAAACCTCAAAGCCCAGCCCCTGGGACACACTTCCTCCAACAAGGCCACACCTATCCCACAAGGTCATATCTATTCCAACATGGCCACACCTCCAGTAACAACATTCTCTGAGTCTGTGGGGGCCATTTTCACCCAAACCTTTCCAGGCAGTATCTGTATGGTAGAGAGTTATTCTTATCTCCCCAGGAATAGTGTCACACAACCATTCTTGCACAGAAGTTCTAAGTTTGCTAGGAGAAGACACACCGACTTCTCTAGAATTGATATTAAATTCAGAAACTTCCAATCTTTTATTAGGTTGTAACATAAAGGTATAGTACACAGACCTTCCTAGATTTGTTTTGTAGGACTAAAAGTGTCACCAAATCATGCTATTAACACACCTGTGTACCTGTTATCACATTAATTTAGTCAGTGAGTGACTGAATTGACTATTCCCTAATCTACGTTCCCACCTCTGGTGTAGATTATAGTGGGAGTGTGTGCAGCCCTTGTGGTGTAAGTATCCAAGCAGTCACGTGACCGACCACTTACAATGCATGAAATTTCACTTACAATGATAAACAATAACAAGGTTCTGTCAACTTACACTAATAGAGATTATTTATGCTAAAATACTTATTGTGGTGCGTGTATTGCATGTACATGTTTTTGTGTGTGTGTGTGTTCGTGTGTGTCTGTGTGTATGTCTGTGTGTGTGCACATAGAGGTCAGAGGCAGATATCTGGTATCTTTCTTGATCACTCTCCACCGTGTTTTTGAGGCAGGATCTCTCTGAAGCTGGAGCTCATCAATTTGGCTTGGCTGGCTGGCCTGTGAGCTCCTCCTGGGGTCCACCAGTTTCCACCTCCCAAGTGCTGGGGTTGCAGACAGGCACTACCTTCCTGGCTTTTTTCTGTGGGTGTTGGGGACCTGAACTCAGGGTCTCAGGCTTGTGTGGCAGTTGCCCTACCCACCAAGCCATCCCCCAACCATGTGAGCCAAAATATTTTAAAGTAAAACATGAACATCATAACAGCACACATTTGTTGGATTATATTTGGCTACATTTTCTACTAAATATCAGTTGTCCTGGAGCAGGCAAGCCCAGATTGGAACACAAAACACTTGATTAATCTTGCGCACTGAAGCTGACTTTGGCTGCGGACCAAGGAGGAGTATAAATCTCGCCTTTGCACTCCATTCTTTTTCCATTTCTGAAACAAACTTGGCACACGACTCTAAGCTCTTGGTCATCTCTAAGCTGCCTCCAGCCATGGAAGTTCTTCATCTTTTCTCAGTGGCAGGAGCAAAAAAATGGATGTCTCCTCTAGAGCACAGGCTGGTGCATAGTGCCAACGTTCAAGAGGCGTTTGCCTTACTTTATGAGTACAGTTCCCAGTCAGCTACAAAGTAAGGGCAAGCTCTCACGCACCCTCTTTCTCTCTCCCTCTCCGTCCCCTCCCTTTTCTTACCTCTCTTCCCTTTTCTCTCCTCCCTCTTTCCTTGCATTCTATTCTATTCCTTTACTGTTGTCTTTTCTTTTTTATTTCCTGAATTTAAAAAACAAATATTCAAGCAAAAATAACCCCACACTTCTAATATAATGGGACCTACTGTTTGGTTCTTTGAAAAGCAGCCTCTAGATTCTCTTCAAAGGCAGCTGGATAAATTTCTGTTTGCCAGTGTTATAAGAAAGGACGCTCCAGGTGTGGCAGCCCCTGCTGTTTCTACTGCCTGTTCTAAAGGTCTCTGAGCTCCTGGCTCCTCCTTGGGCAGAGCTTTGTTTTGGGCTAGCCTGCTCTGTGCAGTATCTGAGGTCTTTCCTCCTGGTCGTTGTTTCCTTCCCCCAGGTGTCCCGGTCCATTAGTCCCCACAGGCGGGAGCTAAAACACTCAGGTTGCTTTCTGTTATTTATTTTTCCTTTCATTTAGTTCATTAAATATTTACCAATAACTACTTCTCCAGAGGAAGAGTGTAGGCATAAAAATGAGGGAAGGCACCACTGAACCACAACACGATGGCTCGCTCAGGGCTCTCTGATGGTTGTGCTTGGGCATTTTTGAGGGATGCCTTCTGCGAATGTGCACATCTGGGGAATGGCATGTTAATTCCGCTTCAAGAAGCCAACGGGTAAAAATAACTGCCCAGGGGCTAAAATTAACCTCATCTTTTTTCTTTTTTTCCTCTTTTTCTCCCTCCCTCTTTTTCTTTTCAACATCTGTATTTGGAACTGATAACTCAGGTGAAGCAAACACGGAAGTCCCTAGTAGTAGTACTATATCAAAATGAATTACATCAAGGGAGAAAAACAGAGTTCTCTTCTGGAAAGCAGTGGCCACCTTGGAACGAGGCAGTGTAGCTCAGGGTAAAGTCAGGGAGAGGTTTGGCTGAGTCACCACGTCTCTCCCTTTCCCCTCTAGACAAAATGGAAAGAAATTGGTTGTTGGCTGTGAGTAAGGAAGTTCAACTGTGCAGCAGCGCCGACCAGGTGTTCAGTAAACACCTACTTGTTTACTAAGGGATGCTTGAGTCGAATTTCCCATTTCATCCCACAGCTTTTATGGACCCCGTGGGCTCAGTGCCCCCCCCCCAGTTCTTTATGAGTCTCTTTAAAGGAAAAATGTCTAGTGCTCAGTAAAACACAGGGTGGCACGAACATCCAGTACTTGGAGACTGAAGTAAACACCCAGTGTCCTCCCTTTGGCAAACATCTGTGGATGACCTTGCTTAGTTCCAGGGACAGGAACCAAATACCTCAGCCAGCGATGGAATGTTCTCTCTCCTTTTGCTTTTCTAGACCTTCCCTAACTTTAAAACAAATGCTTAGCTAAGATGCTCTCCAGCTTGGCCCTTCTGAAGGCACAGGAGACTAATTGAAATGTAGGTGTTCATGTGCTCCTGATGACACCACCTTTCTTCAGAGGGAGCCATGGTTCTAAAGTAAAGTCCTGCTTTATTATACCTGCAGCTGGTCTGCATCTGGTCACAGGTCTTTTGACATGTGCCTACCCACTTGCAGTATAATTTCACCACCAGAAAGTTCCAGATTCTGAAGAATTTCAGATTTTGATAATAGGATCCGGCAGCTCGGCTTGTATTTGATATTTCACCTGACGCTTTATAAACCCCTCAATCTGTGTCAAACCGCATCTTTCCCTAGAAATCGCCAACAAGCACAGGGTGACTTCCCACGCTGCTGTCCCACGGCGCCCTCTACCATGCTGGCATTTTCTGGACTCCAAATGGAACGTCCTAGTTCCAGGACCTCATCTGATCTCGACTTCTCATTCTTGCCATGTGCTGTCCAAGGACAACTGGCTGAGGCCCCTCTGCCTCTGGCAGGCCACAGGCTCTGAAAGGGGCCACCGTCAACTGTGTGTGCGTGCATGCGTGAGCGTGTGTGCACGTGTGCGTGTGTGCATTGTGTGTGTGTGTTCTCGGCTGCAGAGGAGCTCTTTCAGTTCACGAGCTGTGCACATCTAGTGTCACGTCTGCCAGAGGGAGGAGGCTTTCCTAAGCTGCATGAAGATGACTCTGTCTTCACCACTGTTTGGGTAGAAGCCTCATCACAGCCCCTGGCATACATATACCTATAGAGTCTAGAATGTTTGGGTTTAAGTTTCACCCCAGCCCCTGACATCCATTTATCTAAAGAGCCTGGAATGTTCGGGCGGAATTTCCATCCCAAGTCCCCTCCCCTGAGAGTTACCTCAGTCCAGACTCCACCCTGAGAAAGCCCGCCAAATGATGACTCCTCCCCAGCAATGCTCAAGACCACTCCCACAGGGTATTTAAACAGCAATCCAGAGAACAAACACATGGTTTTCTTGTCTTCCTTCCCTGGCTCCTCTCTGGGGACTGGAAAGTCATCTGGGAGCATTGATATCCATTAAACCTGGACATTTTCTAATTTGGTTTGATTTGGTCTGATTTGGATTATTGTGTTGGAGGAGAGGCTTATTGGGGTGCAGAAACTTTTCAGTCACCTCCAATTGTGCCATAGCCTCCTTTTGTTTCAAACTATTCTTTTTGTTTTTGTTTATTTTTCAAGACAGGGTTTCTCTATGTAGCTTTGGAGCCTGTCCTGGAACTCAATCTGTAGACCAGCCTGTCTTCAAACTCACAGAGATCTGCTTGCGTCTGCCTATTGAATGCTGGGATTAAAGGTGTGAGCCACCACCACTCGATCTCAAACTATTTTATACATAGGAGATAGATAGATATAAAAAGTGTAAGCAAGCCATGTTGCAATAAAAGCCAGCCTCAAGGGAGCAGGGCATCAAGTGTATCCAGTGTAGTAAGGAGAGCCAGCCTGGTGTTACGTGACTCTCAACGCTTCCAGTCCTCTGCTTACACTGCACTGTGCACACAAACCACCATGAGAGGCCAGTACGATGCAGATGCTGATATTCAGGCCTAGATGGGCCCTGGGATTCCGAATGCCTAACAAGGGCCCGGGAGATGCTAATCTGAGCACCATAGATTGAGTTACAGGAAAGGCGCGTGTAATCTTCAAAATTTCCAAGAGCTAAGCATTTTAAACCAGACTTTACGATTGAAGGCACAGAAGAGCAGACTGATCAAAGCAATCTGTTCCAGGCCATGCCTCTCATTAGAAGAGGCGCGGGGACTCGGGAGAGCCTGCCAGAGTTAAGACCTCTTTTCAATCACTATGGTGTTGGAGAGAAGAAAACAGCCAAGGAAAGAGATTGCATTCAGAAAGCAAAAGAGGCAGGCATTGTGACGGGCTGGCCTGGACTTTATTTATTTATTTATTTATTTATTAAAGATTTCTGCCTCCTCCCCACCACCATCTCCCATTTCCCTCCCCCAATCAAGTCCCCCTCCCTCGTCAGCCCTAAGAGCAATCAGGGTTCCCTGCCCTGTGGGACGTCCAAAGACCATCCACCTCCATCCTGGTCTAGTAAGAGGAGTATCCAAACTACCTAGGCTCCCACAAAGCCAGTACGTGCAGTAGGATCAAAAACCCATTGCCATTGTTCTTGACTTCTCAGCAGTCCTCATTGTCTGCTATGTTCAGCGAGTCTGGTTTTATCCCATGCTTTTTCTGACCCAGGCCAGCTGGCCTTGGTGAGTTCCCGATAGAACATCCCCAAAGTTCCTTGCTGCTCTTTTAGGTGACCCAAATGATCCTTCCCACTGCCCAAAACTTTGCATTTGCCAAAGCACCAAATTAAGAGCCCCCAAAGCTCCATATTCAGATCATCCGGGGATCTTCAGAAATTTTAAGGTTCAGGTTAGGAAACAGGCCAGGAAGTCACACTCTGGGTCTTGATTCAAACAACAATGGTTTTTGATGCTACACAGGCCAGGCAATTCCAAATACTGATTATTGGGGGAATCAGGTCCGGTGCTAAAGGGGCAACATGTTTTATTATTAAGAATGCAAAGGGCGCTAAAGAGGGCATAGTTCAGAATTTGGCAAGCTTTTTCTGTTCGGAATCAGAGAGTAAATAAAATATTTTAGGTTTCATGAAACTTGAAGCCAAATTGAGGTTGTCAGGTAAATGCTTACATAACAAAAAGCAAATAAATTTCCACAGCTTTTTGATGAAATACAAACCTTACTAATCAATTAACACACAGTTTCATACAATCTTCATGTTATGAAACATTATGTCTCTTTTGATTTTTTTTTTAAATTGTAAAATGTAAAACACATTCTTAGGTTGTAGTTTATACAAAAATAAACAGCAGGCTAGATTTAGCTTCTAGGTTCAAGTTTCCCGACTCCCGATACAGTTACCATTAGACCTCAATCCAAAGACAACGTTGAAAACATGTCTCTAAATAATAAAGTCCACGCGCAGACAGCCACCTTAGCTGACTCTGAGGAATCACTGTTTTCTCCAAGGACACTGTGCGGACGCCATGACAACATTCTGATGCAAAGCTTGCTTGTGCCCTAAACCCCTCCCCCCATTTTTCATGATCAGTTAAATCATCGGCTAGGAATGTTGTATGGAATAGGTATATTCTGATTTAAAATGATCCAAAATGGTCTTTAAAATATCTTTTAAAATTACAAATGAAATTTTGATTAGTTATTCAAACATCTGGGCACTTAACCTGATGTGTATCTTCCCAGGCCTTGAATTGTTACGGGTTCCTTGTTACAGAGTCAACCCTCCTTTCTTTAGAATTTGTACCTTTCTATCCAGGGACTATGGGGGGCGGATAGAAGCAATAAGCAATTTTATAGAAGGGCTATTTGTGTTACCAGGAGGATGGTCTGAAGTACCACAGAGAGACTGAGAATGTCGCTCTGGCATCGGCATTCTGGGTTTCCATTAGACTGAATTATGGGCATTGAGAATGTCGCATGAAGTTTCTCATAAGCAAAAAGCACAGTGGGAAAAAAATTAAAGAAATATTTAAGACCTGAAGGTGTAAATATTGATTTTGTAATTCACTTATAAACATGGACAACTGTGCTATTTACGTGCACGGGAATTTTTTAAAAAAAAATAGTAACTAGAAAGTTTTCAGGAAATAAAAGGCCCTTCCTTCCACTCGGAATTTGTCTGCCTTGAGAATTTGCCAGGCGTCAAAGGGAGCCCTCTGCTGTTAGTTCTTGTCTTTGCACTTAGATTTGATTTATGTTGTTTTACAACAGGTTCTTTGAAACTGCTCTGATTTTTAATGTTTTCTGTTATGACTGTACATTGCACATAACAAAGAAAACATAAATTCTACGATGCCAGCTGCCATGGTTAATAATCCTTCAGTTCTGCCCTTTTGGAATTGTACCTCAGCCCTGGAACATCTGGCGGGTTCCAATTTCCACGGTAGAGTGGGGTTTTGACCTCTATTTCACTTTCAAATGGGTCTCCTTGGGAGAATAACTCTGCTTTCTCTATTAATTTTGCCATTGTCACCCCTGACGGTAATTGGGAGCCTCTACTCCCGATGCTTTAAAAGGCAACTGTGCCGTTTTCCGAGAAAAGGAGGTCTCTCTTCCCTGCTCGGTAATTGCCTTTGTTAGCGTCTCCAAATGCACCTCAAATTGGAGGCCTCAAACCTCTGGATTTTTAATGTCTATGTTTGTTATAATGAAGGGTACATCTGTTCTCACAATCAGGTTTTAAACCATGCCACCAGGTTTAAAAGCGATGACTCTTAACGCTGTTTCATCGCTGGGACCTTGAGGTGGTGCAGGAGACAGCGTTTATAGGGTCTTGTACACAGACGATTGTGTGTCTAAACACAAAGAAACATACACATATTTCATCTAGCGTCCACTCTGATCTCCACAGCCTCAGTCATTTGCATTCCCAAGTCTTCATTTAGCCTCCTTCCCCAGGAGAGAGAGCATCCCCACCTCCTGGGCTCACCCTTGGAGAATACTCTCAGTCCTATCTGACTCTGAACTTACTTCTTTTATCTCCTGACTTTTCAGCCCATGTGACTCCACACTGGTTGAGGAATGTGTCAGCATTTTAGCTCTGCTTCTTGCCCTGCTAAACGCTTCATGTGTTCTCATCATCCCCATCTTCCTAAAGACAATTTCTTTAGTCATATTCCTGCGCTTCTTATGCTTCTCCCATGTCCCACAAATTCATCGAGGCCCTTCAAACTCTGCCTTGAACTCTCCGGTCTACTTGTCAAATCTTAGCGAGGCTTGTTCCCTCCATGCCAGCCTCCTCAATGCCTTCTCTTCTTCCCAAACCTAGTAGACAGCTCTATTGAAACGCTTTCTCAATCACTCCCTAATATGTGTTCTTTCTCTCATCTTATACAAATTTAATGCCAATTTAAATAGCAATGTCCACATCATATTCTTTAATAAGCTGGTCAACACCGACAGTTACATGTTCAGCATTCATTAGTAATAGTACCACACGTTGTATTTTGTTGTGTTTTTGTTTGTTGATTTGTGCTGACTTGATTTGTAATTAATCGGGGTGCATCCTCTCGAGTACTCTTGGTTGCTCCTTCACTACACCTTGACTCACTCACAGGACAGCCTGTTTCTGCAGATAAGGCTACAATATATTTCACACTGTGGTGAGCCAGTGGTACTTCATTTCTGTCTTCTGCAAAATGGAGATAATGATGCCTTTCTGTCTCATTTGACACAGACTGAAAGGTGACAATGTGGAGAAGTGCTTCAAAGCTTTCAGACTTGTTCATTACCATGATGATGATAATGACATACAACCTTTCTACCTGAACTATCGCACATAGGTCTGGGGTCTGGAATTCCTTCCTGAGGACAAAGTGAATCACCAAAGGGGATCACTATTATTTCCATTACCTCGGCTGCCACATCAGATCAGGCAGAGTGCAAGGCTGAAGTCAGGACCCCAGTTCAGCTCTTTACTCTTCACAACCAGACTTCTTTTTTTTTCCTTTTTATTTATTTATTAAAGATTTCTGCCTCCTCCCCACCACCACCTCCCATTTCCCTCCCCCTCCCCCAATCAAGTACCCCTCCCTCGTCTGCCCTAAGAGCAATCAGGGTTCCCTGTCCTGTGGGAAGTCCAAAGATCATCCACCTCCATCCCGGTCTATTAAGAGGAGTATCCAAACTGCCTAGGCTCCCACAAAGCCAGTACGTGCAGTAGGATCAAAAACCCATTGCCATTGTTCTTGAGTTCTCAGTAGTCCTCATTGTCTGCTATGTTCAGCGAGTCCGGTTTTATCCCATGCTTTTTCTAACCCAGGCCAGCTGGCCTTGGTGAGTTCCCGATAGAACATCCCCATTGTCTCAGTGTGTGGGTACCCCCCTCGCGGTCCTGAGTTCCTTGCTCGTGCTCTCTCTCCTTCTGCTCCTGATTTGGACCTTGAGATTTCAGTCGGGTGCTCCAATGTGGGTTTTTGTATCTGTCTCCTTTCATCGCCTGATGAAGGTTACTGTTCAGGAGGATGCCTGTATGTTTTTCTTTGGCTTCACCTTCTTATTTAGCTTCTCTAGGATCACAAATTCTAGGCTCAATGTCCTTCATTTATGGCTAGAAGCCAAATATGAGTGAGTACATCCTGTGTTCCTCTTTTTGGGTCTGGCTTACCTCACTCAGGATAGTGTTTTCTATTTCCGTCCATTTGCATACAAAATTCAAGAAGTCATTGTTTTTTACTGCTGAGTAGTACTCTAATATGTATATATTCCATACTTTCTTCATCCATTCTTCCATTGAAGGGCATCTAGGTTGTTTCCAGGTTCTGGCTATTACAAACAATGCTGCTATGAACATAGTTGAGCATATACTTTTGTTGTATGATAAGGCATCTCTTGGGTATATTCCCAAGAGTGGTATTGCTGGGTATTAAGACAACTTTAAGATACCATATTACACCTGTCAGAATGGCTAAAATAAAAAGCACCAATGATAGCCTTTGCTGGAGAGGTTGTGGAGAAAGGGGTACACTCATCCTTTGCTGGTGGGAATGCAAACTTGTGCAACCACTTTGGACAGCAGTGTGGCGGTTCCTCAGGAAATTCGGGATCAACAACCAGACTTCTTTAGCAGCTCTCATTTTATCACAACACTTATAGTAAGTCTTTATCTCTTGTTTGTCCAATTTGGGGTTTGTCTTAATTAGGGTTTCTATTACTGTGAAGAGACATCATGACCATGGCAACTTTTATAAAGGAAAGCATTTAATTGGGGTAAAAACTTACAGGTCAAAGGTTCAGTCTGTTATCATCATGGTGGGACATAATAGCATACAGGCAGACAAGGTGCTGGAGAAGTAGCTAAGAGTCCTACATTTTGCAGGCAACAGGAAGTAGACTGTGTATCACACTGAAAGAAGCTTGAGCAAATAAGACCAGAAAGTTCACCCCCAGAGTGACACACTTCGTTCAACAAGTCCACACCTACTTCAACAAGGTCACACCTCCTAATAGTGACTCTCCCTTTGAGTTTATGGGGGCTGATTACATTCAAACTACCACAGAGTCAAAGATCACATATAGATAGATATTTCTTACCAAATGTAAATGAAGATATTCTAATAGATTAATTGAATACTTTGTCCTCATCTTCTTTAGAACTCTCTGTTGCATTAAATGCCAGTAGTAGAGTTATAAAATAAAGGTCCAAGAAAGAGGGACACTTCAATGAAGGGAATCATTGATATTGAAAGAACACCAAGTAAAAATATGAGCAAGCCTGGGAGGGCCCCTTGAACAATATAGGTTATTGTAATTGCTTTTAGTTACTCACCAAATCTAGATGGTAAGACTCCATTGCAGAAGAAAAGACTTTTTGCAGGACACAGGGTAATTGATGTTGAATGGGCTGAAAAGCCTCTTATGTGCTGGTTGGCTTTCACTGTGTCAGAAGTAACTGCTTTACACACGCTAAGGGAGAAAAGTCAACAGCAGTCCTCCCCTGCAGTGCACCCTGCATGGCAAGGTGTGTCCATTGGCACAATATTGACAAAACTGTTACAGGGGTAACCAATCCACTTTCTGATTGTATTTAAGGTATCCACAGGAGGGAATTCATGCCTGGACACTGTAAACCTTGTCCAAAGCCCATGGTTTAGGAGATTATAGACCCTATAGATTATAGACTGTTTTTTTCTTTTAATTTTTATTTTTGCTAAATTGATATACTATAAAACTTTCTTCTACATATTTATATTTATTCACACATTATATCAGTACTGTTCTCAACCTTGGTCAGAGAAATTTCGTCTTGCAATGGGCAACAGTCAATGCAGAATCTTAGAGCCTATCAAAGTGTGGAGAATAAGTGACTACTGGACGCTAGGTCCTAAATGATACATCTGTATCAACCTCCACCCTCACACACAAGGCTCAGGGGACACTGGAGAAGCAAGGGCAGAAAGAACATAAGAGTCAAGGGATGGGGGTGTGGGGAATAGGGGGCTGTGAAACACTGTCTTCCTGGCAGGAATGGCCTCTTTACTCCTGAACTCACTGTAGCTGTGGTTGGGGGGTGTGGGGAATAGGGGGCTGTGAAACACTGTCTTCCTGGCAGGAATGGCCCCTTTACTCCTGAACTCACTGTAGCTGTGGTTGCCTGCACACAGTCCGTAGGAGATTAGGACAGCATTCTGGTGTGGCTGGAGGAGAGACTTAGGAGACCTCATTCCTAGCAGAAGAGCTGCTGGCAGCTGCTGGCTCCTGTGGAAACGAGGAGTCATTTTTCTTTGTGGTGTGGCTGCTGGTAAGTTGTCCATGCTGCTGTGAATGGCCCCACAGACACATACATGCAGACATCTCTAGATGGACTCAGGGAATTTTTTTTTTTTTTTTTTTTTTTTTTTTTTTTTTTTTTTTTTTAGAGTACATGGAAGTAGGAGCAAGATATGTTGGGGGCAGGGAGAGTGGGAGAGAGAAATTAAGGGTAAATATGATCAAGATACATTGCATACATGTATGAAATTCTCAAAGAATAAATGAAACTAATCTTTAAAAAAAGTAAATTATGAACATACAAATCACAGAAGGAAAAATACCTAAATGTACTTATGATGAAAATTGTTCCTGCCTTTTGAGAGTGAGAGTTATGATTTTTTAACTCTGCCATAGTAGGAAAGGGATGTGTGTTCAGTAGAAATTACACTTTGGATTCTTCATTTCAGTCTTTTACCAGCTCAGTGGTAAGCAGTGCAATGCCCTTACATGGTGCTGGGCGACAGCTTCCAGGCAGTCACATGATCATGAGTGGAAACAGTAGTACTCTAGAGTGGACTCAGTTGCTAAACTGTGGTGTTAGGTAAGTTGGGTGCATCAAATGCATTTTCACCTCGGGGGCAGGGAGGAGGTGGAGTATGAGGGACGGAAAGAGTGAGAGACAACTTGAATATTAAGGGCCATTAGAGTGGTAATACGGAAACCCAATTTAGTAGAACCTTCATAAAATATATACATTTATGAAGAGAACCAAAATGAAATTGTCAAATAGTGGGGGTAAAAGAGCCCCAGCTGGCTAACTCTTGCTATCAAATGAAGTCTTCACTACCTTGATTGGGTTATGCCTAATTGAGTTATTGACCACATAGATCCCGTGGGAACCTGCAACAACCCAGGCTGTTGCTGAGACTACAAGTCATTCTCCACAAACTGACTACACTGATACAACTTGTTGAACACAAAGAAGTTGAACTGCTGCCTATCTACAGCCTTCATCCCTAGGCGCTAGCATCTTTGGTACAGGAAGGTACTCTGCTTGTTACCAAAGGAGAAATGAAAACATCAACCCAGCTACAAACTCTTTCGTCTGCAATGGTGTCCTGCTCGCAGGATACTCTGGTGCAAAGGTGGCACAAAGGTTGTGGGAGTAACCAACCGATATCTGATCTGACTAAAGCCTACTCCATGACACTGTTTGGGTCACCTAAGAACCTGATACTAGATAAATTAGGGATCTACCTTGAAACCAAATACTACTGCTATAAAAATGCAAAACGGTGACTCCTAATGACATTCTGGTATAGGAACAGATCAGTGCCTGACTCAGCCACCATCAGAGAAGCCTTCCGCAGCAAATGATAGCAAAACCACACAGACAGACATTATCCCGAGAATGAGAAATCTTGGGATACTCAGCCTTGAATGGGACATCTCCATCAAATCCCTCTCCCCAGGGCTCATGGAAACCCAAGGAAGAGGAGAGCCAGAGAGGGTGGTGGATAACAAGCCAACAAGGTTTTGGGACACATTTGAACTCCCAGAAACGTAGGCAGCATGCACAGGTCTGCACCAGATGGAGTGCTGGAGCTCAAAGAAGTGGACACAAGCCTCGTCTCCAGCCCAAAACTTGTCTCCAGTTGGTAAACAGCTGCAAGTGAAAATTTAGTTTTCTCCAAGGGAGTCTCTCCACTGAGAAATCAGTTTATTTTACTAGGTCTGTTTTTGTATGTTATTTTGCCTTTTTCCCTTGCAAGTTTTAATATTCTTTCTGTGTTCTGTATGGGCTAAGGGCAATTTGTTTCTGGTCCAGTCTATTTGGGGCTCTTTATGCTTCTTGTCCCTTGATAGGGATCTCATTGTTTGGGTTAGGGAAATTTCTTCTTTGATTTTGCTGAAAATACTTTCTGTGTCGTTGACCTGAGATTCTTCTTAGATTTGGTCTTTTTGTTGTCCTAGATTTCCTAGATGTTTTCCGCCAGGGGCTCTTTTCTTTCTCTTCTTATAGTTAACATTTTTGATGCCTGAGATTCTCTCGTCCATCTCTTTAGTTCTGTTGGTGAGGCTTGCCTTTGAGGTTCCTGCTTGAGTTCATAAAGTTTTCATTTCCAGCTTTCCTTTAGTGTGGGTTTTCCTTATTGGATCTATTTCTACTTTTAGATCTTGAACAGTTTTATACATTTCCTTCCACTCTTTGTGTTTTTACAGATTTCTTTAAGGGATTTATTCATTTCCTCTTCAAGGGCCTCTGTCATTCCATAAAGGCTATTTTGAGGTCTTTGTCTTGTGCTGAACTGTGTTGCAGTTTTCAGGGCCTGATGTAGCAGGGTTGCCGGCCTCTAGTGAAGACATATTGTCCTGGCTGTTGCTGATTGTGTTTTGATGCTGGAGTCTCGGCATCAGGATTTGGGAAGATTGTAATTCTAGGTGCTGATATCTGGTCATGTCTTTTTTGGGTGCTTTGTTTCTTGGTTTCTGTTACCCTCTCTGGTTCCTAAGAGGATATGATGGTTGATTGTTGCTTGGTAGGTGGTAGAGAATTCTTCTAATATCTTGCTAGTTGTGGTCCCAGGGCATTCTGGGTAAAATATGTTTCTGTATGCTGGGGGCCGACACTTAGAAATGGGAAAGGGCTAGGAGGGTGACTGAGAAGGTCCACAAGAGGATGGAAAACAGAATATTCCACCAGGATCTGTTTTGTTCCATGTGAATAAAGGCATAGAATAAGGAGAGGCTGTAGTGCAAATTTGAATTGGTTTTAATAATAAAAACCAGAAGTCAGATATGAAGGGGTGAAAACTGAAAGACCAGAGAAGCAGAGCATCCAGCCATTAGCCTCTTCACAATCCTCAAACCGGAGGGACATCCAGTATCTACAAGTCCTCAGACAGAATGTAAAATTTTGTCTCTAGGAATCCTCAGATCGAATGCTCTGAGCTCCTGTTTCCTCCAGCCTTATACTTCTCTCTCTGCCCAACCACTCCTGTCTCCACCTCGCTAGTGCTGGGATTAAAGGCCTGTAACCCCAAGTGTTGAGATCAAAGGTGTGAGTTCTGTTTCTCTTTTAGAGTGATTCAATTTCAGTCTTGTGTAGTCCAGGTTGGTCTTGAACTCACAGAGATCCCTCTGCCTCTGTCTCCTGAGTGCTGGGTTTAAAGGTGTGTGTCACCACTGCCTGGCCTTAATGGCTAACTAGTGACTTAGCTCTGAACTCTGATCTTCAGGCAAGCTTTATTATTATATCCCAAATGAAATATCACAAGCGGCCACAAACAGGCAGACAGGTAGAGCTGGGGATGAGGCCAGGGACTGGATATGAAGGAGAGGAGGGAGAAGGAAGATCTGAAGTTCACCTACCTGCTTCTCTGGTCTACTTCCTTCTCTTTGAGACTTGACTGGGGGGATGGGGATTCTCAGAGAAAGCCTGCCTGCCTTGGGCCTGGGAAAGCAGGATGATTAGGGAGGAAGGTTGGTGTAGAACATCCTGATTCATTGGAGATGGGGATCGGAGAGGGGAGGAAGGGGGGCCTGGAGATGAGGATGGTGGTGAGGCCACATCAGGTGGTTTTCCACAGAGTTGGGCATGAGACTAGAGGACTGGATTTGTAGGAGAGGAGGGAGGGGTGAGTAGCTGCAGTTAGCATATATGCTTCCCTGGCTAGAGTCGCCTCATCCTTTTACGCTTCTTTGTATTAAAAATTTCTTCTCAGTCTGGATGTTGTGGCATGTGTTTCTCATTTCAACACTTGGGAGAGACAGGCGAATCTCCGGGAGTTTGAGGCCAGTCCTACATAGTAAGTTCCCAAAGAGCCAGCACTATATAGTAAGACTAGGGGACCATCCAAATAGTGTCAGGTGGATCAGAAAATGGAAAGGGGTCATACTAGTTTTGTGTTTTCATAGCAAGGCAAACAAAGACAAGCAGGGATCCAGGGCTCACATGCAGCCCCCAAATTAAAAACCAGACAGTATTAACAGATCTTATAGGCACAGATGATGAGGTTCAGCCTCCTCACCCTGGGGCAGAGCAGACCTCAGAGCGACTAGAAGGGAGCACTGCCACTGAGTGGTCAGGAGCACAGGCTTTTCTGAAGCTTCAATTTGTTTGTGTAGAGATGACATCAACTAGGTAGTATTGGGTATTCCCTGTAAGTCTGAGCCTCTCATTTGCACGAGGAACTTCATGGGAACCTCGGTTGTGAGGTTTTAATCCCCTCTTGCCTTTTGGGGTTTTACCATCCTAACTTGCTCTTGCTGAGCCCTTTGACTCCAGTCTTATTCTAGGAGATGCTTCATAAAATCTTCGTCCTCATTCATTTGAATCTGGTCTTAGTTCTAGCTCTGGATCCAGTGATAACTGAAGAATATCAGGTGTTGCTATTATTCCCTGCAAGACACTTGAATCTATTGGGGAATGTGCCCTTTAGCTAGTAAAGGATTTAAAATGAATTTTCTGAAGAATTAGCAGGTTACAACAAGGGCATTGGCTCTGTAACTCAGGGGCTAAAAGGGCTTCCTCCATGGACATGATGGCTGAACCTTGATCCCAGACCCCGCAGTAGAAGAGAGCCATCTCCCAAAAGTTGTCCTTTGACCTCCACATGTGCATCACCATAAAATGTGCATATAACTCACCTCCACGCACATAATGATAAGAATAATAACTAAAGAACAGCAACAATAAACTCCCAATAACGAAAGGGAGAAATCTGGTTTTGTTCACTTATCATGAAGCAAATGTATGTCACATGTCTAATGCTCAGGACTACTCTAGAAGGAATGAGTTTTCCCTTGAAGTATTTACAATGCACTAAATAAAACAAAAGTTAAGGGCGCCAGGTACTATCAAAGAAGCAAGTTATGGACTCAGGGTGAGCAGTGTGGATGCCTCCTACTCCAAATCTTGCCAACTGGGTGAGGAGAAGCAGGGGAAGTTAGAGAAGGCCATCAACATCCGATGGGTAAATTTTATCTTGGCATTTGGATGTGTCAGAGGCTTGATTCCCTTAGGTACAGAATTTGTGCTCAGAGTAAAGTTTCCAATGCTGATGTAACTTCATTTTTTATCCCTACAAGATCCTTCTTTTTAACTAATTATTATGTGTATGTGTGCACAATGTGTGTAGGGATTTGCACACCATGGCATAGGTGTAGAAGTGTTCTAGAGGTCAGAAGACCACTTGGTGGAGTTGATTCTTTCCTACCTTTGGATGGGTTCTGTCTTAGTTAGGGTTTCTATTGCTGCAACAAAACACCATGACCAAAAAACAAGTTGTAAGGACGGGACTTATTTGGCTTATACTTTCACATCGTCAAAGGAATTCAGGACAACAAACAGGGCAGGATCCTGGAGGCAGGAGCTGATGCAGAGGCCCTGGTGGAGTACTGCTTACTGGCTTGCTCCCATGGTTTGCTCTGCCTGCTTTCTTATCGAATCCAGGATCACCATCCCAGCCCCACCCACAATGGGCTAGGTGCTCCCCCATCAATCACTAATTTATAAAATTCCCCCCTGCAGCTGGAACTTATAGAGACATTTCTCAATTAAGTTCCCTTCTTTCAGATAACTCTAGTTTGTGTGTCGAGCTAATACAAGATTAGCCTCCACAGATTCCAGGATCCATCAAATGCAGGTCACTAAGTTTGCCAGACTTAGGTGCCACTGTTCCTAAGACATCATTCCATATCCTTTGAAGTCTTTTGAAGACTAAGAAGTAATTATTGTTTGTTTTCTCTGCTATCACAGAAAATATGAGCAACGCTTTATCAATAGTAATAACTGTTATTTCGATACTCATATTTCATATTGTGCTAGGAACTTACAAATACTTTTATGTGGGAACCTTGCAAAAATATATTGTGTCCACTTTGTGTAAAAAAGAAGGAGTTTATGAAAGGCTGCCTATATGTCAGATGCTGTCTCCAGTCACATAAAATTTTCAAAAATTACAACCTCCTACTTAGCTCAGTAGTAACAGCTATTCCCTACATCTCTCTGGGAGCCTTCTAAGATTCTTTAGCATGCTTACTTTTAAATGTTTAGGAATGAGATCTACATAAACAATTTTTAAGAAGAGAAACAAAAAGACATCATTTGAGGGAGAGATATCAAGATAGAAGAGGAGAATTAATTCTCATCTTGGGTCTTCCTACGGAGTGCGCTTCCTCCTTTCACTGGCATTTTCATCTCTGGCAATCAAAAGACTTGCATGATCTTATATCTTCTGGCTCTAGAATTCTTTCATTTTAGCTAACAAAGTGCATTTCTGTCTCTGGCCAGGAAAGAATTCATTGGAGTTGTCAAAGTGGCCACACTCTTGATTATGATGGAGGAAAATTCCTTCTAAAGCCACAACACAAATACTGTTTTGAATTCGAAGCATACCCTTCCATTTTCTCCGTGGGAAGGGGAGCAGTTAGTGTACATTTCTTGCTTTCTGATGTTTTGCTATAAGGATCTGATTTAGAAGCTCATTTCCTTGCACCCCAGGAGCAGTGTTTATAGGTCAAGCTCCCACACTGTGAAGTATTTGAACTCTCTAGGAAATATCCTGGGCATGTGATTTAACTCTTGGCAGTGTGAGGCTTAAAATGGGAACAATGGAAAATGTGGAGCAGGAAGAGGGGACTTGATCAGGAATCAGTCCAAGAAATTCAGTGTAGTTCTGACCCGATGACTTTTACACTCCGTCAATCTGAATCTTGATTGTTATATCTTGCCGTTGCTTTTGCACAGCGAGCTATAATCTTGGATCTATCCCTCCCCTTACTGCAGTATGTGGAAGAGTAAGCATCACGCATAAAACGACACTTCTGGGCACACTAGGAAAGTTGATGCAATTGGCCTCCAGCCTCAGGAGACTTCATTGGCCCTATTGTCAGTGCCTTGACTTGTTCAAAGCTTTTGAACCCTCTGATTCCCTCAGCTATTTCTACACATTCACCAGAATCCCGTGCCCTTTCCAATACTCTCTTGGGTCTCAGCAGACGACCTCGCTGTTTCTTCGCTGAGGACAAAGAGGTCCAGCTAAGCCTTCCACCATGAGTAGCTATTTTCTCCTCTCTGCTCACATCCTCATTGGTCCCCATGTCCTGTCCTGCTGTGTCTCAGAAAATGACTTTCTTTTCTCTACTGAGTCACCTAGGTCACTGGCCGAAATTTCTTATGTCCAGGCTGCTCTGAGCTTGGCCATCTCTTTGGGCAGAGCAGCTCCTGTCGAATTTTAGTCAACGGAACCTCTTTTGATGACATCTCTCTCTCTCAATCCATTAACTTTTTTAAGAGTTCAAAATTTTGTAATTGGGATTTTGCTTTCTTTCCTCATATAAATGCCTGGCTTTTGTCCTCTTTCCCCAGTCTCTAAGTGTTCTCACTAACATCAAAAATAGCCTAAGAGACACTTGGAAATTTTTTTTTTTTTGGCCTGTATCTCTCTGGTCTATTTGTTGCACCTGGTGAAACTGACCAGTCCCTCTTCCCTGAAACCTGGTGTGTTTTTGTGTTATCTCCAATAGTGTGTCCTGATTCTTCCCACCACTTTGTGAATCTCTCTTCTCTGGAAAGTGTGTTGGAGGCAAGCTTGAGTGGTAGTCATGAACAAGGGGAGTTCTTGAGTCAGATTGTTTCGTATTGTACTTCCATTCTTCCTTCCTCTCTGCCTCAGTTTCCTCATCTATTAAGATGAGGTCAACAACATAATATTCTACACTGTTGTGAGTGTTGAGTTGGATAGTGCAAGCGAGATGCTTAATATTCATCTTTCATCTCAAAGTGAAAATTTGATTATTAGGAGATAATTACATAAAAGGTAACCCAAAGTGAATTATTAAGTTTTCAATTTTCACCAGACATGTATGTGGTGCATATTTACAATCCCATCAATTGGCAGATGGAGATAACAGGATGAGGAGTTCAAGGGTCAGCTGTGGTTACACAGTGAGCTCAAGATCAACCTGGGATACATGAAACTTTGTCTCAAAACCAAAGGGGGGACTGTTTTAAACTTATAGTTTCTGAATAAAATGTTCTAATAGTCTACCATGTTTTAGGGTTTCCAGCTGGTAAGTTCCATAGTTGATGTTTTAGAAGTGAAAGAAAGGTACTTTTCTCAAGTTGTTATGACAGAGAAAATGAAAGTTTGAACTACCAAGAAATGTTTAATGAGACTTAAGATCGTGCATATCTATTTAAAAATCACTAGTTATCTGGTTGTAATGACTCTGAAAATGCATTTATTTTATTTGTTTTTGTATGTGAGAATACACCTGCCACAGTGAAGACCAGAAGACAACTATTTGGGATTGGTTCTCTCTTTTTACCATGTGGGTCTTGGGGATTGAACTCAGGTCAACAGGCTTGGTGGAAAGCACCTTTCTCTGCTGAGCCATTGCCCTAGTCTTTGATGATTTTTAAATAATGTTTTAAAAAGATTGTTACAGCCATAAGAAAGATTCAGAACTTGACAATATCATAAAAACATGTGGCTTCCAAACACATAAGTTTTGCTTAAGTTGTTCTTAGAGTTAAAAACAAGTGATTGTTAGACAAGGAAAATATAAATGCTCAACCTTTTATTCTTCCAAATGAATACAAGTATCAGAGAGTGAATTGCTTCTTTGTTAAATACAATAATGACGACAATAATACGTCTGTCCTCATTTCGTGCAGGCAGCCCACTAGATGCTTGGTGTTTGGTACTTTCCAAACTCAAATAATTCTTAAATTCCTGACCTTCTAGTACTGCTAAAATATGGTTAACTTCAAGTCTGTGTCATTTATATTTCTGGTGGTTATGTTATATCTACTTCGTTGGTACAATAATGAATTTGCATGGGGCTGGAGAGATGGCTCAGTGGTTAAGAGTGCTACCTGCTCTCCCAAAGGTCCTGAGTTCAATTCCCAGCAACCACATGGTGGCTCACGACCACCTGTAATGAGATCTGGTGCCCTCTTGAAGAAGAGACCTGGTCAGTCGTAGTCCTCATCAACTTCGATAGTGAAACCCAATATGGACAAGTTCAACAGAACCGCCATATACTGGCTGCCCATGCATGCTTCAGCTTTGCTAGGGGATTGATTTCACTTTCATTTCATTTCAGCTGCTTTGAAAACTACTCAGTGCACGTTTTCTTCAAGCTTGTACCATTGTACAGTGGGGCAACTCCACATGAATGCTTACTGAGATGCTTTTGAGTGAATTCTATAGTAGGCAGAAGTCCTATCTAACTATTATGAAAAAGACAACACTGTCTTATCAAGATGTTGTAAATAAATTTTCTTTAATATATTTCTCTAGGACTTGTTTGCTTCCTGAATTACTATCATTTGCTAATATAGCCAATTGTATTGCAAATTTTTCGAGGGATCCAACTCTCCAATGATACTGAACTATGAACGACGTACAGATTCTTCTAATTATTTTAATGGAATATATATTTTATGAACAAGAAGTTTTTATTAGCAAAAGTCTTCTGTGGAATCCAAGGACCAAGGAATCACAGTTTTGCTGGGCCACCAGAGAAAAATGTCTTCCTGTGTCAACTGGTTTCTTTGTGGTCGGT